>NC_142527.1:27054460-27704460 GCF_964205215.1 Stylophora pistillata | reverse complement strand
AAATATCCTGCTACAAGCAGAGCTAGGGACATTAAAGACCCAAGTATCCGAGTTGAAAGAAAAAGAAAGCTACTTAAAAAGAAACTACAGCTCTTTTAACATGGATTCAAAGGTAATCAACATGGAAACTGGCCTCCCAAACAAAGAAATGTTCCACATTGTTGTCGAATATGCCGAAAGATACCGCAACGATATTGTTTACGTGTGTGGCTGGAAAGTAGACAAGATATCTTTTGAAGATCAAATATTGATAACATTGATGAAGATTAGACATAATTATCATAACTTACATTTAGCTGAACTTTTTAGTTGCAGTACTGCTACAATAGCGAATATTGTGACAACATTTATCCATGTTTTGCACCAAATTCTATATGAAGATCAAATGGAGATAGCTGTTCCATCCAGACAAAAAAACAAAACTTCACTTCCAGGCTCATTTAGCTTATTTGGAGACTGTCGTATGGTAATAGATTGCACCGATATCGAGGTTGCTACACCTAAGCTTATGAGTGACCAAAAATTGACATATTCAACGTACAGGGGTATGAATTCTTTTAAGACAATTGTTGGTGTGGCACCCAACGCGGTTATAACTTATGTAAGTAAACTTTTCCCTGGCTCAGTATCAGATAAAGTAACGGTTCAAAAGTCAGGAATATTAAAGCATTTTGTTGCTGGGGATATTATACTTGCGGATAAAGGGTTTTTGATAAATGATATTGTTCCTAATGGTGTATATGTGAACATTCCCCCATTCTTGAACAATGGAAAATTTACAGAAAGTGAAGTTAAGTTAACAAAGAGCATTGCAAAATGTCGTATACACGTAGAACGTGCTAATGCTAGATTGAAGAACTATAAAATTTTAAATTTTGTGCCACCATACTTGCGATCCCTCTCTGGTAAGATTATACAGCTATGTGGTGCTTTAGTTAATTTACAAAACCCATTAATTAAGGAAACCAATGACACTGTTGACTTTGATTAGTCATTTTAATTGAAATATTGATCATCTTACATCAGTTTACTAAGGCCTGGTATACATTGGCATTGTCTGATCATAGTTAATCAATTAACTGTATTCTGATACAAAGAGTGGACAGGTGTTGTGTGATCTGTGAAAAGCTTGTAACCCTATTTTACTTGCTCATGATACAAGGAATCATGATACACAACTTAATGACAAACTATTTATTTCTGATCAGTATTCCTGCCACCACACCCTTATGCTAGTCTTATTATGAATTCAGATAACCAACTGTATTCAAATACGATTACAATGAATCTATCATTTTCTTGTCTCAAGTAGCTAATGTAAAAACCCCAGCAAATGTTGCTGTTTAAAGAAAAACAATTTTAAGATTAACATGAACATTTTTATTTTATATACACCCTTCAGTTACTGCATATTTGTTGTAAAAGTTGCAATGATTTTACCAAATAAAACAATATTTTAAAAAATATTTCTAAAAGTATGTATTATCAAATCCATTACTTTATAAAAAACTACATTAATTTTACAACAAAGTCTTAAAATTTAAAGACCACCATCAACAAGTGCAGGAATCATGTGAATTGTATAAAATTCTTGAAGTGAAAGAAGATTTGGTTCCCATGTGCAGTCTTTCTGGATTGCCAACACAACAGTTTGCATTGTTGTCCAAACCACAAAGTAACAGATTTGCTTCCCAGTTATAAACAGCTGACCCTGGACTTGATGCCAGTAGTGGTGGGATTGTTTTAAACAATAGCCAGCATCTCTCTTTACTAAACAGAACTTAGGGTCTTTAACAGCCTCCTCAATTGTTGAATTGCGATGTGTGTAAGGGCATTTGACTTCAATGATCGCATTGTCATCAACAAGTCCATCTGGTGATGCACCCAAAACACCAGACTTGTGTAGCCAAAGGCCACAATCCTTTACTACTTTCATTGTTAATTTGGTGAAGGCCTTTATTCCTTCTTTCTCGTTAACGACACCCCATCGAACAGCCTGCACTCGAGAGATGTCGTATTCTCCAAGAACACGCTTGATAAGGGAAGGAGTGACTCTTTTTGCTTCAAGAACTGGACCAAAATTGCTAGCAGTCAAACGTCCTTTTCTCACCACATGCCACTCTCCACATTCACGTTGCTCTTTCGTGATCTCACAGACTGATTTCACTTGCTGCTCACTTACTTTCAATTTTTTCCAACAAGAAATTTGTATCAAGTCCGCTTTCAACAAACTCTCTCGATAAAATGATTTCTTCGACTGTGGAGATCGGCAGACGATTCTCTTTGTCAGGTTCGGGGCTCAAAAGCCATAACATTCCTGTGAACTCGCCGTATCTCTTCAGCTTGTTCCGTAGCCATTCTCTGTCCTCATCTGTAGTTTTTCGTTTTAGGACTTTAGTTTCTTTGGGTGGATACAGATCTTCTACCGTTTTAACCACCTCGGATGCCTTTTGTTTCTTCCACTGACATTCGATGTCAGTTCTACTTAAGTTGTGGTAGCCATGAAGGAACAGAGCTACAGCGTGACTACACTTTGAACCGCCACGAGGGCACTCGCATTCTGTGGAACGTATTTCGTTTTCTTGAAGATATATCTGCGAAGGAAAGAGAAAAAGAAATATAAGCTTACTTTTCAAGATTTCCTTTAAACGAAGATTCGAAATCACTTAATTTAAATAAGTTTTGGTTTGGCGATGTTAACGGATAGACATCGAGTAATAGAAATTTTACACTTACTGTGACTTTATACGTCGTACTTTTCATGCTCGCTTGCACTGACCCTCTGATAATTCCATCACAATAGCAAAAAGATAGAACGTGTCCAGATTGGTAATGGTTTTTGCCACGGTTTAAAGATTTAGGCTCATCTGAGAAGTATTTTGCGAACGATGTTATCGACAACGCCGCCATGTTAAACACATGTGAGTTTGTTTAGATCCAGCAGAAATGCAACCATGGAAACGTGACGTCAGGGCTTCGGTACTCTATATTCAGTTATGTATATATACAAAAGATACATGGACTCTTTGGACATAAACAGCACTTTCAGGACTGGAAAGGTAATTTAAGACTTTGTTCGTTGCAGGAAACCCCACACATAATCACTTATCATGTTATGTACCATCTAATGTAAGGGTCTGGAATATGAGTTTAGCAAGACTGACCTGGCAGTTGACATATTCAATGGCAATGTTGTAAATCTTCCCTTTCGCTTCTTTCGGCAAATGATTTTGTAAATAAGATACTAGACGATCGATAGTCTACAACAAATGTTAAAAAAAAAAACCAAGAAACATTAATTTAGAAAATGAAAAGTCATGACAAACTGAATACAATGACTAAATATACTTTCAAAACCCGTTGTTTTCTAGACTTTTTCTATTTTACTTAGATCAAAAACCAGCAAAACCTACAACACAAAATACCGTTTAACGTAGATAACCACAATAAAAATTACTAATACCGCATCACAACAAAGCTCAATTAGACATGTTATACATGTAAAGCTGTTTTGTTAAACACGGTTTAAGATTATTTTCTTCATAGAAGCTGCTTTAACCGATGTTTGTTGACTTCAAATGAAGCGATAACTTAAAACCTGAAGAAAATTTCAGTTTTTCAGTTCTCTATTCAGTTCTGATTTTCTTTCAGTTAAACCCGGTTTAACTTAACATGTTTTGCTGGTGTGAATGCGGTATAAATTACTTTTAGTACCGGCAATTAACCTCATTTGGGGCAAAAGTTGCCCACCAAAACCAAACCAAATGGAAGCTCAGAGAAGAATCAATTCCGTTGGGTCACAACTTTTCTATTTAAAGCATTGGAGTAAAAGAGAGGAATGCTACAAATCTCTTAGAACGGCTATCAACCTTACCATGTTTTGCTTTTTTATCTCAGCCACTGATCTTGACTCTTCAGAAGTATCGACTGAACCTTTGCTTCCTGAGGAAAATACCATTACCAGTAGTGTATTGGCGGAGATATCGGTTAACTTTATCTCCCTCAAAAAAGAAAAATAGGTAAACTAAAACGATAACCCTTTGCTGAGCTGTTGTTGATGTAATGTTTTGTTGTTCATACTGTTCTTGCATGCTCAATTGTTTCATTCAGGGAAACTTTAAAACCCTTTACAATCTCTGGCGAGCTTCGTGTGTTAATGTCGTATATGTCTGCTTCTTGAAGAATATGAAAGTTTGACATCAAGCTGGATAGGATTTCCCACAGCTGAATAAACTGGAACATTTATCAGAAAAGTGGTTTACTTACTAATGCTTGTTAGGGAAGTGAGGGAGTCACTGCTGCTAGAGAACTTTCTAATTAAATAAATAAATAAACAGTGGTTATAAGGAGATATCGCCTTCTGCAGGAATCAAAGTTTGTTCAGAAACTTGAAGGTATATTTCCAGAATCTACACTAAAGCATTATTACTTGGCAGTAGAAAGGCGTTTTTGTAGCGACCTCCTCAGACCAGAGTGTGACGGCGTTACCTCCACCTAAAAAAGAAAAGTGGCTTGTATCAGATTAAGAATTCTACGCTTGAACTCCTGCCCGAATCGGTATTTATTCGCATCAACTCTCATTGGTTTTGAGTAAGAATTAAATAATAATCTTGGCTTCTACTCATTGCAAAACCAGTTTGGTTTTGCCATGAGAAGCCAAGCCAGAAGTTTCCCCGCGTTTAAAATGGTTCAATTAATTAATAAAGTTGCTGTTTACCTCTTCTTCGCCATCCCAATCTTCGTCATGAAACTCAGGGGTAGGAACATTTAGTTTAAACCTACAAAAATAATATGAAAAACCCCTATCAGAGATTCGTACACAAATGTCAACGACAGAAAACAACTCGCGGAATGTGCTTTTCTTTTCTACCAAAAATTTGGAAAATTAACAGCCATGATGAAGAACTTGATTGGCCGGTTTATTAACTTAACACTGAATGCTTTTTGGACGGGTTTCTCCTGATCACAACACGACTAACATTTAAGGCCACTCATTTAAACAAAGTGTAGCCGTTGTTTGAAAAAAACCGCGGTCTAAACTATCTTCAATTTCGCCAACCCTCTTTTAGAACATTTATTGTTGTGAACAGCGTCGAGGGGTCCAAAAGCTAACAGTTAAATTAACAACTGAAGATAATTAACTCAACCCTCTTTAGAGATTACCGGGGCCCCACTGCCAACGCAAAAAATCGCGGTTTGGGTTAGACCACGTGTAAATAACCGGCTTTTTAGAGAGCAAACATTTACGTCATGACATAAACGAGGGGAAAACTCTTTTCAATGTAATGGAATTCTGAACCATTCAAAGGATAGAACTCTAGAGAGTAACTAACCGGGGCGGCAACCTTTTCGTATTTCGAAGTAAAGCTATCCAGAATTCCCCTTGTTTCATCTTGCTCTAAGAAATTGAGAAAGCAAAATCGCAGCTTGAAAACATGGAACGTCCAAGGGAGTTTCGATTGGATAAAGTACCAGACCCTCATAGGTTACAAACAAAGATATGAATGGCGGTTGGAAGGAGAGTTAGCACTTAGATGTTAAAAAAGAAAGGGTTTCATAAGGCAATCGTATCGTTTAATTAAAAATAAAAGCAAATCTAACTGTAAGCCGGAACAGCATTCACTGACCTTGACACTCTGAAATTCAATAGGAATATCCCTCACAAATGAGAAAGAAATTTGGGCAATCCTTTTCCTGTTGACGTCCTAATTACAAACAACAAGATTATAGCTAATAAAAAAATCAAAGGCTCCTTAGAGCAACCTCATGGTATGAATTTTTGGCGCCCTAGACGTAACCTGCGATCTGGCTTTCTTACCTTTGGAAAGATTTTTGATCATGGGCAACACGTGCTGGCACAATTATTGTTTGTAAGCGTTTTGATGGAGAAAAATTGTCTTAAATTGCGAATGTGGGGAGGAGATGGAGGAGGAGGAGGAGATGGAGGAGAGGGAGGAGGAGGAGGAGGAGGAGGAGGAGGAGGAGGAAAAAAAAGTGGGAAAAAAGTTGCGCATATTTCCTTAGATTCGCGCATGCGTCCGCCTTACCTTTTCTAAATGTCCTCTGTAAGTGTCAACACAAGTAAATGGAATCAAGGCGATGGGTTCTCCCTGGAGCTCTCGACGAAAAGTGCCATAAGTTGCACCTAACAAGAATACGGCTTATAGATTAGAAGCGTGCTATCGACATTTTAAAAGACAGGGATGTGGTCAAAGTCCAACCCCGTTCCCAGGGTCTCTCATCTTCCCGCCGCCTGGAGCAGGAGAAGAGAGACCCTGGGAACGAGTTTGGTCAAAGTCCATGCACCACTTCTCACGTTTGGTATCCTTTCACGTGACCTCCTTTCCATCCCTGGTCATCCCTGTATCAATCTACTTAGGATTCAATTTGCTGCCTCTCTGTTATTTTACTCTCTTGACCTACTGACATTCTATATTTCCTCGCAGAAAAATCAACTCGCTCTCTTTGAACATTACTGAAACAAATGATTCCCTTACCAACAAGATACTCTCGGAGGAGATCCAAACATTCTGGACTCGCTGGGTCCTGGCTCAGGTGCTCAAAGATCTGAAGAGAACAGCGACATCAACAGTGTGAACAATTGAATCACGGTTCTGATCGTCCCCGAAGGTCTGAGCCCGCAAGATTGGAAACAAAGTATTGTATGTACCTTTCTTGTTAAATTAGAATCCCGTAAATGAATAACGGCCAGGTGAAGAATAGCCAGGCGCGTACTTGGCATATGGGTCCTATCAGCGAAGAACATAAACTATTTTGTAAAGAAAAAACATTTTTTTCTATCTCAGCTGGGGTTTGCTTAAAACAAGTAAAGCAATGATCCTCCCAGGAGAGCTGCCATTGAAGAAACCGCAGTAAAATAGCCTGAAAAAAAATTAGGATTCAACTGAACTCGAACCGAGGCCTCCCAGATACATGTGGGGCGCCACTATCAACGTAGGGACTGGGGCACATTTTATGGGGTCTTTCTTTTCCATGCAGGAGTCTGATCATAACTTTAAATGAAATAAATTTAATTAAACCTGCAGATGAAAATCAAGTTGGTGAAAGGTATCCACTCTCCTTTATCTGAGTTTCTATCTACATAGGGGTTTACACGTATTCTGTAGCCCCGAACTGTCACAGAACCCTAACGAAGTTATGACCTTTCGATGAAGATCGATGGTTGAAGATCGATGGTTGGAAATCAGTAGCCTACGCGTTGGGCCGCAGGGCCGCGAAAAGAAGAAATGAAGCTGAAAGCAGAGAAATTATCCGCTAGAATTGCTGGGCTTTTGTATCATCACATCGCGCAAAAAAAAAAAATTAAAATTATATCCATAGAGCTGCGGCTGTGATGGTGCCGGCAACTGAAGGAACTTCTTTAGTTTTGCGCTAATTTATGCAAAAATATATCACAATGATCATGTTCTCGAAACCCTGACCGCTGCGTGCAAAATCCAGCGAGCAAACCGCTACCATAGCGTCTTACTCTTGGCGACAGAGCTGAATAATAAAATGCTACGTCAGAGGGCATGCGGTCAACATCGCGGGCTCAAGTGTCCTAGGTCTAAAATTTAGCGAAATTAGCAGAAAATAATAAGGGCTGACTTTTAAAACCGAGTCGAAGGCATTTTCCTATTTCCAGAGGTTTTACGGAGAAAATTAACTTTTGAAATTTTTTAGGGGGTTTGCCAAGTTTTTGGAGGTTGTTCTGTAAAAGAAAAGAGGCAAGGGAAACGACGCTTCGAAGCAACAGAATAGGAAATCAACCATGCGAACTCTTGGCGCCTTAACGATGGAAACCATCCACTCAGTTAACCTTTCACTCCCATAAGTGACCAGGAGAGAATTTCTCCTTACAATATCGATACACTATCAACCAGATAGGTGATGAGAATACAGAAATATACCAAATAGGGGAATTATTTGTTGATCAAATGTCAAATTCTCCAAACTCGCATCATAAGAATTGTATGCAAGAGTGCAAGGAGAATTATACTACTGAGATCTTGGGAGTTTAAGGTTTATGGAAAGCAGAATGGGATTGTATCAGTTTCTTTGACTGGTCTGCGAACTACATCGATGAACTCAACCAATCTAATGCAAAACAAGGGCAGTTTTCAACTAAATGTCATAAAATTACAACCAACTAAACCCCTGTAGCCAATCCTAACAAAGCTTTGCGTCATCATTAGCTGATAATGAGGACCGAAAGAGAAAATGGACGAACTACCAAAAGCGCGGGAAAACCCGGCAGAGCAAGTCATGAGTGATTATCGTTTGGTGTCTGATTGGTCGAGAAGGTGGCGCGAGTTTTCTGGACCAATCAAGGACCGAAGTAAACAAAACCAAAGCAATCCCGGGTTACTTTCGACACTCTATGAAGATTACTCTTAAAACCAATCAGGATTTGGAGACTTGCATCTTGTCTTAACTGTTTGCTCTCATTGGCTCCATGTCAATTATTTGTTCAGATTGGCTGCTGCGATCGCCTTGATTCTTGTCTTACGACACGCAATAGGAAAAGAACATCTCTGAAAAATGGACGATATATTTTGATCATGGCTCAACACATACTTGGCAAATAGTTCAGCTAAAGCTTCCTTGTTGAAGCCGTACTTGAAGGCATTCCCAGATGCACAGTCAAAAATGTACGGACCTAGTAGGAAATAAATAAAAGACTGATAAAAAAAAATTCCGCTAAAGTACTCAGAATGTGCTCTCTTTGCTTTTTGGAGGGCTTTTCAAAAATAAATCAAAGTACCCAAGAATACGAGTTAAAATGGTCGATGTACGTAAAGATATGAACACGTGCCACTTTAAAAAAATCTTTTCTAAATGTACTACGATATTCAAACCTATGCGCAGAGACGTAGAAAACTCCTTATTAAGGATCGAAAGCAGGCGTGGTTCATTAGGCACTGCATCCTCGGAAGAAAATGTTGGAACAGCATCATCTAAAAACAAAAATTAGAATATGAGAAAAAATTAAACACCTAAAAGAAAATTCCCATCTCACACTCAAGCCTCGGGTACGTTTTTAGCGTTTATGGTCCGTAGTAAATGTTTTCGACCCAAAAATAACAGACGATAGTTTGGGTGAGGAAAGCTCGAAAAAAGATTGTTTTTAGGAGATGATGAGCGACGTCTGAGGGGATATCATCATCAATCCAAGTGGGGAGATGCTTTATATTTTGACTACCGTATTCATTCAATTCAACTGGCTGCTTATTGAATATCTGTGCCGTGAGAGCGGGCAACCATTCGAGGCTGGGCGATTATTAATGTTACACCATTTTCAGCAAGTAGTAAGTTGATTTTGCAACAAACAAATAATAATAAAACGTGAAGATGTTCCATAGAGAGTGGATTTTGAGATTGTGAGCCAGTAAGGAAATAAGGGGAGAGGGGTGGGGGGCAGTGGGCGCTTACTTGAAGTTAATCGCCTATTAACTTTTCCTACCTACAAAGTGAGCGCTTGTTCGAGGTTGCGCGCTTAATCGAATAACTACGGATGTCAATTTTTTTATCCTTTACCTTGTAAGATGATGTGATGGCAAGGTTCACGTTCCGTTCCACAGTTCAACAAATGCATGAAACGGCCGGGTAGAAAAACCATCAGGTAGTTATCTGTGGTGAGTTTCAACAAGGAAAAAATGATTTGCCAAGCAAACGACCTAAAAATGAAATCAATTTCACATCCTCTCTAAACCAATCAAACTGCTGCTGCCCAAACAAAGTTAACAGCACCAACTATAGCTAATGTTTTTATTCTATAGGATAAGGTAACAAGTCAATCGACTGTAGCAAATTAAAATGTTTGAATAGCCAATTACTGTTACACTTGGTACTTTTAAGTACGTTTTAAAAAAAACGTATTTATGTCGAGTTAATACTTACCGAGTGACGAGAAAAACAGACGGTAGTTGAGTTCCTTTGACGGTCGTACAGTTGGCAACACACATTTCATCAAACAGCCTTCAAACACAAAAATCCATACAGGAATTGAATATAATTACAACGATATGGAGACAAAACAATTGAGATAGAGAGACAAATTGATAAAGGGGGTAAGTTCTAGAGAAACTGTGGTGCCGCATTGTTGGGGTATTATAATTTGGTTTTATTAACCGCGTCGATATTGTGAATTGGTCACCGTAAAGAGATTCTAAAGTTGACAATTCGAACGCAAACCCTTGGTCAGAGGGAAGAGAATCGCTCTGACGAAAAGCCAACGCTCAACATGGTGACCAGTTTACAACATCAGTTCAATTGATGAGACCAAATTATTCATTAGTTTTCAGTTGGGTCGAGTTCTGTTCTAAACACCAAACCATGAATCAAATCGAATCAAATCGACACTTCATTGAAAATTGATCTAAAGAGGGAATTGGTTTTTTCCTTTCATCTGATAATTTGAGAAGGTGGTGCTAGTTTCAAGACGAATCGAAGAACTCTATCAGTAAAGAAAAACCAGTGTAATCCCGCGACACTACTCCCGACTACTGTTTCCTCTGGATCAAAGGCGACAGACTGGTGAGCAGAATAGGAAACTTATTCCCGAAGATCCAAGAATATCGCTCTGAAAACAAAAACTCACCATGGTGTAACACGTAAACAGAGTATTCCAACTGATTGGAAAGTTCAACAGATTCTTCTGTGTCATTCTGATTTCAGATTACAAAAAATAAACTTCAATGAACTATCTTTTAAAGGTCTCTCTAAGGGACAATTTCTAAGGGACAAATTTCTTCATCCCCCACCCAGGTCCGTAACTTGGTGGCTTCAAATTAGCAAATCAAAACTCTCAGGATTGGCTGAAAACGAGTGCATTTTTCATGTAACGCGTGTGCGTTGACAATATTTTACCTGTCTTGACTTCCTGCCATGCCTTTCTCATGTAAATTATTTCTCAACGTGCAATTTCGTGTAAATAACCACAGGCAGCCCAAGCTCACTACTACAAAAGCGGACGTGACTCTTACCGTGTTGCGCAACGTTTTATATTTATAAAGGTTTGTATGAGATGTTATCGGTTTGCCTTAAAAGAGAGAAAAAAATGTCTTGTTTTGAAATAAAATGAGCTTATCTTATTGCCTTGTTGTTTTCTTTGTTGATTCCTAGCGTCTCAGGCCATTTTGAAGCGTTTTCGGCGACATAGCGCTAACTCGCCGTAAACGCTTCAAAATGGCCTGAGACGCTAGGAATCAACAAAGAAAACAACAAGGCAATAAGGTAAGCCCATTTTATTTAAAAACAAGACATTTTTCTCTCTTTTAAGGCAAACCGATAACATCCCATACAAACCTTTATAAATATAAAAACGTTGCGCAACACGGTAAGAGTCACGTCCGCTTTTCTAGTGGTGAGCTTGGGCTGCCTGTGAAATAACCACTCGATTCTTGTAAATTTTTCAAATGTTACAAATTGTACTTACTCTATGAGCTCATACAATTTTATCTTCTTTGAAAAATTGATTCGAACTAATTAACACCAAATTGCACTCAAAATCATGTTATTACTGTCCTATACTTATGCGAGAGTCGTTTACCCGTGATCCCTCAGTTCCACCAGATGTTGGATGTTGAAGGCATATATAAAATGAACCTAAAATTTAACAAAAGTTACATATTAAACAAAATGTTACCATCATAAGATAACACCATAATGAATGACAACTTTGCACTTTACATAATAACATACAATACAAAATTTTACGTTTTAATAAAATGTTATCTTAATGAACCTGTTACTTATTATTGGTACCGGTAGTTTACCTTTGCCAGGCAAAGTAACAACTTGCATGTTGACATGTTTCTCTGAAATTACACAGTCAAGTAAAAGCTTTTAGTCAGTTGCACTGATTGAGGTACTCTTTATCAACCTTTAATACTCATTAAAATTTATAAAAATTAATATCTCTTGGCTATCATCACCAAAATTGACAACCTAATGCAGACAGCTGTTTTTTTGGGAACTTTGAGCAGCTATAATGCAAAAAACAAGGAGAAAAACCTAGAAAAAAACACATAAAGCAGCTCTCGCTTTGCAATCCCACCGCACATTTTTATAATTACATGTCCAGCTAAAAGTTGTACCTTTGGTGGAACATGTTTAAAGCTACCTGAGATGGTGTGAGATAGAAGAATATCAGCATACTCAGGATGACTACAAAGCAATAGAAATGTAATCTTTAACTATCAATGTTTATACAACCTCTAATTACTGTCCAACCCTATCCATAATGAAAAGTGCAAGTAACAGTTATATTTTATATCTACCTTGTCTTGCGAAAGAGGTCCACACCAGTAAAAGGAAGCGGAAATTTCAGCTGTCAAAACATTTCATAACAGTTAATTTACCAATAACCACAAGCAACATACACTGTACTACAAATACTGGGCCATAATAAACAATAAAATTACCCAAAGTCATATTGATCAGGGCTCCACAGTAACTTTTCAACTTATTAACCAAGTGGCTGGTGACATCTTAGATTTTACAACAATTTCAGTTTATATTTACTATCCAAACTGGCTAATGGAAATTGAATTTCTACTAGACTAAGTCTGTGGCTTATAAGTGGGCTACCATTAGTGCTGAGCCCTGCTGATGATATAGTTTATGCTATAGTACAGTGTATATCAAATCAATAATAAGAGCACAAAATTAATGACAAAGGGCCTGATTACATGAGCCGAGCTGGCCCGGTTAGCCGGGCTGATTTCTTTTGTTTTGGTGTTGGCCAAAGCGTGAAAACAAAAGAAATCAGCCCGGCTAACCGGGCCAGCTCGGCTCATGTAATCAGGCCCAAAATTTCTTTGTCATTAATCTCATTTCACTGAGACAAACTAGGACAGTCACTAACGAATGGAGAAATGAAAAAACAAAAAATGCTTAAAGTTAACCATGTAATAAAAAGAGGGACTGAGAGAAAGGATAGAAATTTAGATAGGTAGATAGTAGAAAAGAGCTTCACTTGCCTTTAATGCACATACTAACTGGTAATTAATTAATCAATTTAAAATTTATCTCCAAAAATTGCTTTTGAAACAGTGTTCCCCAAGTCATGAACTTACCACCTTAACATGGGTGCTTTTCTCGTTGAACTGGTAAGCTACAAACATGAGGTCAGGCATCTCCTCTTGGTCCTCATCAAGCCCAGAATTAACCCTCTTAAAAAAGCAATGAAAAATAAAATAAACTAGTTCTACTTATTCCTTTGTTACAGAATATTTGAAGGTGTAGTCTGATCATCCGGGTGAGTGTAGTCCTGAGAAGGACTGTTGTCGGTGGCAGTGACTGACGTTTCGACAACCCGTGCGGAAGTCATCATCAGAGTCAAGTGAGTGATTGTTGTCAGTAGAATGTTCTTATTCCAGTTCGTGTGAAATGATCGGTTGGTTTTGCCGTGATGTTATTGGCTGTAAGACTCAAGTGACGTAAGTCGTTCGTGATTGGTCTGTTTCGGTCTGTCGGTAAAGCTAGGTTGTTCTTTTTCGGTCGTTTGTGATTACAGAATATTGCCAATTATTTTAATTTAATTTAGCATTCTGGAGCCAAGGAAATTACAGGTTCAACTACAAAGTAGTTTGAAATCATTGTAACCTCTGGCCACTTCAAGCTATTATTAATATGTTAAGTAACTAAACAATAACAGCAACCTGAAGTACAAGCTATACCATACCTTATGCTTTGGGTACACAATGTAGAGTCGCTGATTGCGACAGTCCCATTCTGCCCAGAAAAATTCATCTGCCACTTGTTGTATCCGAGGTTGATCACTCATAATCTAAAATAAATTATCAAGCCAGGTATACTCAATATTGTCTGATTTAATGCCAAATTCTTAGAGTTGAAAAGACTAGTATCAATGAAAACATATAATTGACTGTAGATGAATTACAATTGATATTTATTAATATCCTCAGTGTAGGAACTGAAAGAGCCTTACTTGACTAATAGTATAAAACTTTATAAACCCACCATTCCTTTGTCTCCAAATCTGGCCATTGGAAAGTGGTACAATCCAATTGCTTAAAACAAAAATCAAGGAAAATATAGTTAGTAACAGTTTGAACATAATCTGCCAGAAAATTTTGATTCTGAAATTGGATTTAGTAGTGACTGTCATAACTTATTGTTCATAATTTACAATTTCTTGATAAGCACCCTCCTGAATTATGTGCCCTCTTTCTTAATAAGAGCCTTCCTTACTTCCCCCAATACAATACAATTATATTACCACACCCAGTTGCGGCTTATTCAGGGAAATTATACATGTATGGCAAAGTCTATATGTAACTCATAAACTGTAGGATGTTATTACAGTACCTTCTTTATGATGCAAGAAGAGCATATGAGACTCCTTTTTTGATGAACTCCCGTAGCCAGCATAATCCCCATACAGAAACTTACAAATAAATTTAAAAAGATAAAACCTCATTACTGACTTTCAAGAAAGTCAAGTTTCCCTTTACAACCCAAAATTAGACTAAGCATAAAATAAATACTCTGCACTGTTTTCTTTACCTTAAAAGAAAATTCGTTACTTGACGAGGAAATTCCACATTAAATTGCATGTGAAAACCAATATCGCACGAATCGCTTCGCAATTCATGCAATATTGGTTTTCAAGGGCAATTTAATGCAGAATTCATAAGTCAAGTAATGGATTTTCCTGAAATCAAATAATTGAATAAAAACAAGAAAAAAAAGAAAACAGCATTTAGCTTGGAGTACTGTTGTTATGTATACGTAGATGCAAAACAATTTCACTTAGCCTCGTTTTCAACTCGCAATTCCACTGTTAATACCTCGCTTCATTAACCAATCAGCATGCCAGATTTTATTCAATGATGCAATTCCACTTAATAGGATACTAACAAGGAGAATTTGATTGACAATCGGGAGCTTCCAAAATTGGTGATCATTTCCTAAATTCTCATAATCTTTATATTTTTTTCAAGGCTCATACTGTAAGGAGAAATTAGATGCTGGTAACACTTGAGGGTCAAAGGATAAACTGGTTTACAATAAAACAGTTTTTTTTCATTGCACAAGTAAAATTCCTTAATTAATACTATATTCATTTACCTGCACTTTTTGAAAAGTGTGCCTCGCATTGAAGAATGAATAGATACAATTCTGTCCTCGAATCTCAGCAAGAAATGAAGTATAAATAGCTGTAAAGTATAAAGAAAAGAAAACCAATTAAGTGAAGGAATAGGAATTGAGGATTTAATCAATCCATACAATCATGAACTCAAGACAAAGTTTACCTGGACTATGAGAGCTAGAAGGATCATCACTTGATCCATAACACTGCTCAGTAATGGTGAAAGCTGTAATATAAAATGAAACAAAATTATATCATTTATGTTTCAACAGATCTGAAAGGAACCAAAACCTAGAAAAACCCTTGCTGTACACTAAGTGACACCCCCCACCTCAACCCCATGTAATATGAAACACTTATTTTCAAAATGGCTACTACACAACTGCAGTCATGCTTGACTACTATGGTCACGCAGTAAATGGTTTGAACCCGGGGGTAACATGTGAAGGTGTAGTCTGATCGTCCGGGTGAGTGTAGTCCTGAGAAGGACTGTTGTTGGTGGTAGTGACTGACGTTTCGACAACGTGTGCGGAAGTCATCATCAGAGTCAAGTGAATGATTGTTGTCAGTAGAAAAAGACTTGACTCTGATGATGACTTCCGCACAGGTTGTCGAAACGTCAGTCACTACCACCGACAACAGTCCTTCTCAGGACTACACTCACCCAGACGATCAGACTACACCTTCACATACTATGGTCACATTGAGTAAGGATGTACTAATCAAAAACCGTTATTATCATAAATTTTTTTATATTATTTTTCATAGTTTTCTCATTCATAGTTTGCTAAAGGTCCCTATTAGGGAACTTAAGCAGTCACGACGAAAACGCCATGGAAGACATCCATTAAAAAATGAGTTTCTACTTTTAGTTAGAATTTCAAAAATGGCTGCATGTGTTTAACATCTCATAGGGCGCCAGACCTCAAACTCAACATAACGCATAAAAGTAGCATTGAGTTCCAAATGTAAATTTAAGAAAAAAATTTGCTGCCGCGGTTTCGGTTTACAGACAACGCAAATTTTGGTTACTTCACGTTGTTGTTTTGCATAGGACCGCTAAGAAATGTACAAAGTTTTAAAATGCAAGTGCTGGGTTATTTTTCTGCCAATTAGATCTATCGTTTTTCCACGTTCTTGTTGCCATTGCTTTCATGGTTTGCTTAAGTTCCCTATTAATGCGGTGAGGAGGCCCGGAGTCCTCTTTTATGCTGTTTCCACTCACCGAGTAAAGTTCTCTCTTGATTTACTGATGCCCCAGTAACCACCACTTCTTTGTCATAAACAAACAAACGCTAAAAAGAATAAATTAAAATACTATTAAAAGAGCCAAAAAGCAGTACTTTTACCAGCAATATTAACTCCTGCATAATCCCCATAATCAACAAATTCAGGTACAGAATGAAAATGAACTGGAAAACAAATGAAAAGTAATAGTGATTTGTATAACACTTAGGTATAATTTTCATTCTTCTGTCCTCCAGTCACCTGAGCTACTTCAGTCATAAAAGCTAAAAGAGGTCTATTGACATAACTATAAAAAAAGAAACACTAATTTGAACATTTTTATATTACACCAATAAACAGTAAGACTGATTTCCTAGAGCATTATCTTATTATATCATATTGCAGTAAATGGTTTGAACCTGGGGGTAACATGTGAAGGTGTAGTTTGATCGTCCAGGTGAGTGTAGTCCTGAGAAGGACTGTTGTCGGTGGTAGTGACTGACGTTTCGACAACCTGTGCGGAAGTCATCATCACTTGACTCTGATGATGACTTCCGCACAGTTTGTCGAAACGTCAGTCACTACCACTGACAACAGTCCTTCTCAGGACTACACTCACCCGGACGATCAGACTACACCTTCACTTATATCATATTCTTATCACAAAGGTTTTATAAAACTATATTTACTTTAATTTATAATTTAATTATTTTTTTTCTCAGTAACAATTAATAACAGGATAATTGCCAAACAATAATTGTATGAGCTGTTAGTACTGCTTACTTTTAGATGCCGTTGTGATGGTTCATACAATCCAAAGTAAGTTACTTTGGGTTCTGCCTTCTGAAAAAAGGGGAAACATGAAATAAAAAGAAAAGGGAGAAAATTCATCAGGAATAGATCCACTCCTGAAAAGTGCAGGAGGGCGGGTGGGTAAGGTAGGTCAAACGAAGTCGTGCCTGCAACTGGGAAGGAGATTTGAGGTGATTTGTTTAATGCAACACAATGGAAGTTTGTCAAATCAGGATTAATTCATGAACATTTACCTTATACTGAACTAAAAAGTGATGCATATGTTAATTTATTACACCGCGGACCATGGAACTAGTCATGATCAGGGTTGCATAGATTCTAGAACTCAGTGAGAGCTGGAGTCATGGCTAACCGAGTGGGCCTAATTCTCTTGCCTGATGCATGAAATTGGTGACTTAATCTGGCCATAAAATTGATATGTGAGGTATACAGTGAGCATTACTTTGGTGGCACAATAGATCCAACGGGCCATTACATTTAATATCCGCCCCCCCCCCCTCCCATTGAAGGCTTGGGATTTCTTAGGGGGGGGTCAATGCTATATTTTTTCTTAGGGGGGTTGAACCATATTTCTGAGAAGGGTCGCCATAAAGTACCCTTGACAGAAATTCTGACGAGTAGTTTCTGAAGGGGTTTCAATTGGTTTGCTTGATGGCTACATAAAATTCTGAAGGTGGTAATTTTCTGGAGGGGTGTTGCAGGAAAGCCTTCAATGGGGAGGGGGTGCAGATTTTAAATGGAATGCAGAGTTCCCGTTAACGCACAGGTGTGCGTCTTATACC
This sequence comes from Stylophora pistillata, assembly GCF_964205215.1. Lineage (NCBI taxonomy): Eukaryota > Metazoa > Cnidaria > Anthozoa > Scleractinia > Pocilloporidae > Stylophora > Stylophora pistillata. Next base: position 27,686,520 of record NC_142527.1, on the reverse strand, counting down.
CACAAAAAATGAAAATGATGCACAGTTTTTGCCAATGTGCGCCCTCGGGACGCAGGAAAAAAGTTTCAACTAGTCAGTGGACTTGGTCTGGCGGGCCCTACCCAAGAATCACTGCAATCATCATGGCATGTCCTTTGATTTGCCATTTTGTCATGGTCAAGGGCATGTCTACTCAGAAGGGTTTATTCAATATATTCGATATTTGAAAGAGGTAACCTGAAAGTGATACAGATCTGGGGGATGATACCCAAGTGAAGAAATGTAAATTTTGTCCTAAATGGCTGGAGGAGTTTCAATGGTTAAAATATGATTCGACCAAAAAATAAATGGTTGGTGTTAAGAAACATGAGCACACTTTATTCCAAAATTACAGCTCCATTAATTGCGTTAACAACGGGGAGCAGGGTTGGCGTAGTGGTGAGAGCGCTCCCCTTCCACCAATGTGTCCCGGGTTCAATTCCTGGACCCGGTGTCATAAGTGGATTGAGTTTGTTGGTTCTCTACTCTGCTCCGAGAGGTTTTTCTCCGGGTACTCCGGTTTTCCCCTCTCCTCCGGTTTTCCCCTCTCCTCAAAAACCATCATTTGAATTTATTTAATTTAGAAGTTTATTTGATTTACACACGACCCCACAAGCTGTTCAGCTTTGAAACACATCGTGTTTAAATAAAGGTATTATTATTATTATTGTTGTTGTTGTTGTTGTTATTATTATTATTATCAACCTGTTCAAAAACACAAAATAGCTGCGATCCTCAGCTGCATACTTACTCTACCGTTGGGTCCGATGTCTATCCACGTTAAAATTATGGAATTATCCTTTTCTTGTCCAACAAGGCGAACTTGCAGCCTTTCCTTCGCTGCCTCTGAGTCTATTTAAGCAAGGCATTCAAAGGAAAATACAGTATGTTTATAACTCCACACCGCTATTTTTCTCACTGTTCTCTTTCGAGGCTACAAGTCACGCGCAGTTATGCATTTGTCCGTTATTTATACATTAGTCAATTAAATTTAAATACCATATCCTTCTTCTGCTAATCTGCCACTGAATGTTTCCCTATCTCTCAACAAATGCGGCAGAATCTGTTCATCAAAGCTAAAAGTTCTCTGCAATTCGACCATTTTGGTGACCGTCTTCGGTCACGCGATGTATGTTGTAATGTATGATATCCCAGAGTGTCCCAAAGAGTATTCTGACCGCGTGGAGACTGAGTCGAGAAGTTGTTGATAGCCTTGTTTCCTAGTAACAGTCTCCATTTTGAGATGGAAAGGCTGCAGATAGGCATTTAGAGATCTGGTCGTTCATTTTAGCTCACATAGGACCAGGTTGGATAGCAATTACCGCGATGAGCGACGGAGAGAAAAGGGAGTCTCTTAGTCGAGAGGTGGATCCAGCAATTTGGGCCGTGGCTCCTCGATTGCATCAAGAAGAAGGCCCCGTTGATGTAACAGCCAGTCCAGCCTTTCAATGTTTGGACGAGGTTTGAATATCATCTACACTTCGTAAAGATTTGTATTTCAAAATTAAGTGTAATGAAAAACCTAACTTTTCAGATTTTGGTGCTTTAGACTGTTAAAGAGGATGTACATGCATGCGATTGTTTATTTGTTTAAATTGCAACCTCAGGTAACTAAACATGAAATGTACTTGCCAGATTTGACCTGCGAAGCTTAAGATTCACGGTTTGATCTTCACAGGTGAACCGCAATTAAAGACTAAATTTAGCAAAAGAAGTGCCTTAACAGATACTTCAGGCATCAAAGCCTAATTTCTTTTTTAGAGTTTAGCAGACTAAGTGCTTTCTGCAAATATTATCCCTTTCCGTAAATACCTAGGATTAGAGATGGAGGGTCCATCTTCGAATTTCAATTTGTCGCGTAATTGATAGATTTTACAATATACATTGCAGGATGTATATTAATATGTACATGGTATCATTTCTTCTAAGAAGGACATTTACAAATCATGCAATATTTCAATTTTTTTTTTGTATCAAATTTTGTCGATGGCAAGCAACGGTATACTGAAATTGAACTTCAACATTAATGTAACATTTATTTTGTTTTGTTTTCTCAGTTGTTTTCACAAGGGAAACTTGCAGGAGAGAAAGTGGCTAAGCTAAAAGCTAAATATACCAGCCTTCATGAACGTCTTAAAGCTACGAGAGAGCAGGAATCTTCACTGCTTCACAAGGCAAAAGAAATGCACCAAGAAGTGCAAAGACAGAGGGCAGAGCTGGAGAAAGGAGACAGTTTTCCTGATGGTGACAACACAGAGGTTAATAAATTAAGGCAAGAACTTCTAAAACATCACAATGAACTAGCCCAGGCAGATGAAAGGCAGTATCAATTGGAATTCAAACTAGAAGGTTTGCGAGAGGAGAAGATGATGCTGGAAAGGGATTATGCAAGGATGCCAAAGCCTGGTGAAATAGAGAAGCAGGTCAAAGAACTGCAAAAATCAGTTGAAGAACTCAAAGTTGAAATCGCACAAAGAACTATTGATTGTAAAAGTCTGAAGGAAGAGGTTGAAAATAGGGAAGTGCAAGTAAATGCACTGAGAAAGGAGGTAGAAGATGATCTAGAGGAACAGCAAAATTTAAGGGTAAGTTAGATTTTGTTATATTACGTAAAGATTCCTATTACTTTTATAGGTGTTTCTTGCTAAAAGTACCCGACGGGTACTTATTTTTTATTCTTGAAACTGTCACAAATGTGATGAAACATGCTCACCCGCTTTTGCAAAGAGGTACATTTATGAAGTGTAATAGTGTGAAAAGTAGGGCTTTCAGCTTATACCCCTTAGCAGAGTTGACCCTCTGGATATCACCATAAAGAGTTAAAAGCTGACATTTCAAGCGTTAGCCCTTTGTCGATTTGCTCAGACGAAGGGCTGACACTCAAAACATCAGCTTTTTATCTCTTTACGGTCACCAATTTACAATTTCAACTTAGTTACTTTATAGAACCAGATTACCTGGTTACCCTCACCGATACAGCACCACAGTTTCTTTAGAAACTTACCCCCTTTATTCATTTGCCTTCTGGATATCAATTGAAAGTGGATGAATGAATAAAAATTGTCATTGTCTTTTAGCCCCCCCCCCCCCCCCCAAGAAAAAAATTGAATGCAAATATTAAGCTCAGGCTCAACTTGATTTTAAATATTAAATGTCTTCAAAAATATTGTACCATCCTTAAAAAATGTTCAAGTAACCATGATGCTAATTTTTGTGTTTAATTATTGAATTTATAGGATCAACTAGTACAAGTTCACTCACAACCGGCACACATAACCAAACAGATTGACCGTTTGTCAAGGGAACTCAGGTATTTTTATAATATTATGCAGTGCGTACAAGAAATATTAACAAAGTTATTTGGATTTTAAAGGAAGCAATGATATTATTGTACATGAAAATGTATATCTTGGGATTAATCAGTTCTATTAACCAGTATAAGCTTTAATAATACAATGTTTTGGACAAGGGAAAACTTTTTACATTGAAGAGATAGTAATAGTGCATTGCAGAATTTTGCACAGAATTAGCATACGCAGCCATGAAGAAGTGATCTCCTTTTATTTTAAAGGGAAGTAGAAGAAAAAAGATCCAACGTGGAAGGAGAGTTTGATGAAAAAGCCAAAGAGCTTCAGAGAACAGAAGGAAAAAAGCAATATTTGGAGGATGAAAAAACTGACCTGTCAGAAGCTCTTGACAAACAGCGTCACATTTTTGAGGCAAAGGTTTGCAAGACTTCACTTTGGCTGAGTAAAAATATAATAAGGCAAAAGTTCCATATAATTTTAAAATTGTGGTTACAACAGGTTTAGCTACATTTAGTGACAAAAGACAAAATGTACACATGTACTGTAGTTATTTAAAGTGCACCTACACCCAAAAAATTTTTTTCGCTTAACGAAGTAAGCTTATTTTTTTGAGTATTTCTGCGCAAAATTTTTTTCATTTGCTCAAATCTTCAATTTTCTATGCCCAGTCAAAATACGGAAAATCGGCTGCCATCTTGCCCCATGACCGAGTTTAAAGAGGAATGGCTCTAGTGGGTAATGTGACGTCAAATCGAGAACACGAAAGTCTGCATTAACACATTTTCACTTGTTTGGGAAGGTTGTAGTCGATAATTGTCCGAAAATATGCTGACTAAGTGTGTTGTAGAAGGATGTAGCAACGTGCGAAATTTGCAAGAGGGTATCGCGCCTCATACATTCTTCATACAACACACCTAGTCAGCATATTTCGGACAATATCGACGACGATCTTCCCAAACAAGTGAAAATGTGTGAGATGCAGACTTTCGTGTTCTCGATTTGACGTCACATTACCCGCTAGAGCCATTCTTCTTTAAACTCGGTCGTGGGGCAAGATGGCGGCCGATTTTCCGTATTTTGACTGGGCATAGAAAATTAAAGATTTGAGCAAATTAAAAAATTTTTGCACAGAAATACTCTAAAAAATAAGCTTATTTCGTTAAGCGAAAAAAAAAATTTGGGTTTAGGTGCACTTTAAGGGCTTTGTGGGAACAAATGCACTCCAAATTCAAAGCCAAGTTTTGACTGTTTCAATATGCCATGTCTAAATTGATTTATCATTCTGATAACAGATATCTAATAAGTCAAAAACAAGTAAATTGGTTCCCAATTTTTATCTACCAATCATAAATCAGGAATGAAGCTATATAATATTGTGAAACCTCTCAAATACACCTTTTTTGAACTTGTTGTAAAGTTTGGATAGTAGATTGCTAGAATACACCATGATTAACATCTAAGAAATTAAATTTTGCTTGATATGCCCTAAACTCATTAGCCTGTTCATTGGCCCACTACACTCTTTTTCAGGAAAGAGAAGTTGATTTACTTGCCAAGGAATTTGAACTTAACAAAGAGCGACAAGCAGAGTTTTTAGGAGACAGGTTAAGAGGAGATTTTTTTACTCATGATCTCTTTTGTTGTACACTCTGAACACTCTCAAGAGTTACCTGCGTAAAAATTATGGAAATGGTTACAAAAAATACAATTATTTTTATTACAAGTATTTTTATAATTATGCAGTGCGTACAATATAATTACTTGCCAAGGAATTTGAACTTAACAAAGAGCGACAAGCAGAGTTTTTAGGAGACAGGTTAAGAGGAGATTTTTTTACTCATGATCTCTTTTGTTGTACACTCTGAACACTCTCAAGAGTTACCTGCGTAAAAATTATGGAAATGGTTACAAAAAATACAATTATTTTTATTACAAGTATTTTTATAATTATGCAGTGCGTACAATATAATTACTTGCCAAGGAATTTGAACTTAACAAAGAGCGACAAGCAGAGTTTTTAGGAGACAGGTTAAGAGGAGATTTTTTTACTCATGATCTCTTTTGTTGTACACTCTGAACACTCTCAAGAGTTACCTGCGTAAAAATTATGGAAATGGTTACAAAAAATACAACTAGGATATAGAGGATTCTACTTGTAATCACTTTCGAAATCTATGATTTTGGTTCTAATCACCTTTTACCAAAACAAGATGACTGATTGTTTTCATCAGAAAAAAACAGTGAGTATCTCATGAGTGGTGATCTTGAAATGACCTCATTTTTCAGATTATTTCAGAGTCAGTTTTAAATACATTTTGATTTTTTATGTTGTATGTGTTATCTGTGCATTAATAACAACTTTTGTTACAATTGCAGAGGAACACTTGATTTGAATTTGAGGCATGCTGCCATTGAAAAGAAGACCAATCATGATATTCATGCTAGGAAATTGCGAGAAAAAGAGAGGGACTTGAGGTAAGCTATATGTCGAACAAAAAAACAGAATTTCGTGTTTTTAATTCAATGTTAACAGTTGTACCTAGTAGATGATCCTAGCTTAAAGAAAAAAAAAACTGATTTGTTTTCAAAGATCCCTGAAAAAGAGTGAGTTGCAGATGAAAGTGGGAGAAGATGCTTTGGCACATGTGAGATCCATTTATGACAAAGTCAAGGCTCAGGTTGACAGTTCCCCAAGAGATGATGGAACATTATTGGAAAAAAGAAAAGAGCTACAACGTGAGGTTGATGTCACAAAACGCACCCTAGCTCAACAGGTAACACGTTGATAACAGACAATTTTATCCTGCTACATCTTTAATTCCTGGTAGTGATTTACATAGGTTACATGCATTTACTTACAATTTTTCATAATTTTAATACATCAAGGAACCTTAATCAATTAGAGAGCATACTAAAATGACATAACAGCAGGTTCTCCTCTCATGAATACAAAAGTACAACTCCGTTTCACAGAGTACATGTTACAGTTTGAATTAATTTCAGGTTGGAAATGCTTTCAAACCGATTTGATATAAATTTTACTTTGGCTTAGGACTCTAGGTTTCTAAACCAAAGAACGTTGGATTCTGACATGTTTTTCTTGGACTTTTTTCAGCCATGGGGCATAACTGTATGTTAGCCACAGGTGTTTGTGTTCCTGTATTTATCTTTTGAGTAACTCTTTATCTTTTGTCTGATTAAATCATTGTGTATTAATAGATATGATGACTTTATTTTGGTTCATACAGAATGCATTAACTGCTCATGAACGAGCGCGAGTGGAACAGATGATTCAAGAAGAGGAAAGACTTCTTATGGAACAGAGTGAATTGAGAGTTGATGTCATTGATTTGACAAGACTGGCACAGATTAAGGTACAATAAACTATTGCTAACAGTACCCTAGTACATGTATTCCAATTAAACAATGTTGTGTATCACTGAAATTCTGTAATCTATTGCTACATTGCACATACATGAAGAACAGATTCCAAAATTGCATTGTTTTTGCACCTCAGTGCTCTAGAAATCATGTGAAATGCTCTCAGCCAGATGTAAAACTCACTTTTTTTCTATCAGGCCTGGAACCGTGTGTTTACTAGATATGAATATCAGTTGGTTCCTTGTGATGTTTATTGTTAGTAAAGTTTGTTCCTATCACATCTTGTGGCTTTAAACCCAAATTAAACTTGGTTTGAGATACCTCATCAAAAAGTAGTCTTGCCATACCACAGTAACTGTACTTTGTTTTTTTTTTTTTTTAATTTTTCTCTTTTTTTTGTCTACAGGCAGATGAAAGGGAGCAGAAAGCAAGAGATTACATGCGAGCTGAGGTTAGATACATTTGAGTATAAAAATTTAGAGTTGAAAATTTGTAGAGGTAATGTTCAATGAAAAGTATGTGTACTGAACATTTCTATCCTGACTGTAAGTTATTGGGACGCTAGACTGCAGGTTGAGAGGTCCTGGTTCTAGACCTGCCTGGGTCAGTGTGTTGTTGCAGGAGTATACAAGGGTACCTGCAAATTGTTAGGGAAGCTTGATGAAATGCTGGAGGGAAATTACCCGAAAATTGTTAGGGAAGCTTGGTGAATTGCTGGAGGGTATACCCGCAAATTGGTAGGGAAGCTTGATGAAATGCTGGAGGGTATACTTGCCATGGACTGGTGTCCCATTCAAGGAGACTGGGATAAACTCTGGCTGGATGGGGCACTTACATGTAGCTACATTACAGACTTTGCCTTTGAGGTTAAAAAAAAAAAACGTACAGTCTACAAGTCACTCACAGGGTCAATCAGTCAGTTGGTATAAGTCAGTCAGTACCATTGTTAATTTGGCCAATCAGTTTGAAACAGACAAACACTGAACAGTCAATTGGTTTATTTTTTGGTCCATCAGTCTGCTAATCAGTTCGTCAATCAATCAATCAGTCAATCTCACATTCAGTGAGCCAAATGTTGCTCAGACAGTGTTTGGAAGGTTTAGTTCTGAAAGCGAGAAATGTTAAACTAAATTTACGGCTTGTGTGATATGTTTTTTGTGATTCAACGAAGAACAACCAGCCCCGTCTTTAACGTACTGTCCATGTTCTTTCAATTTAGCTCAGATACCAACGTGCTCTTGAAGACTTGAAAACCAAAAACCTCAGTATTCAAGACAGTGCTAAGAAATATGCGGAAATGCAGCACAGGTAACGAAGTTTTTTAGTTGAACTTCAATTTACATGTACAAGTAAAACCATCTCCATGGTACTTGGTGATGCGCGTATTTTTACACTCATCCGACACAAAATTTGTCACTTGCTGATATGGTTTCTCTGCTCGTCTAAACAGGCTGGCTGACTTTGCTAAACTTTATGATGTAATCAAAAATGAACGGAACAAATGCGTGAACTTAATCCAAACCAGTACACAGGTGAGCTATTCACAGTTTGTAATCTTGAGTAGCTTGTACCAGAAAATATACAAGTACAGTACCGTTCTTGTACACTGCAGCATTGCACGCGCGTGCTGGTTCTGCAGTACACGCAAACGGTACAGTAGTTAACATAAATTTGTTCTTTTAAGGTATACAGTGGTGAATTAAAGAATATGTGCGTGTAGTTACCACCAGTACGTCAAGGGGCTACACACACAATTGCAAATGTTTTAGGTTAGCTTTAATGTTAAGGAGAATTTTGTTTAGATTCAAGGAAACCTTAAATAGGAGTTTGGTAGAACTTAACCCGCGATGTGGCTTTCTTTGCTGCTACACTGTCGCGCCATATCGAATAAAGTAAAAGAAGATCGAGACAGACTACCAACCATTTCACTCTCAAAATCAGGAGGAGGTGGCGTGGCGAAGTGGTTAGGGTACTGGACTTGTGATCCGGTGTCCCGGGTTCAAATCCTCCACTCTTCCGCTCACTGTATTTGTTCTCGGTTGCCCCGAGTTCAACTGCTCGGCTGCGCTCTGTAAATAGCCCACTGGTCTGCCTCCTGCCAGTGGGGATTTTTAAGCACTTAATTGGTTTACATTGTGGCTGAAATGCCTCTAAGGGGGAGCTTCAATTTACGTATTTATTTATTTATTTATTAGTTATTCCCCTTACCGTATGCCATACAACTATTGGGATGCGAATTAAGAGAATTTTGGTATTGGATCAACTAATAATCCCCAAATTGACATTTTGCTTAATTCTCGTCAATTGTCTGCTTGGTATTGTATTGGTGTGGTAAGGAGAAATTCTTTCTTGGTCACTCACAGTGAAAGGGTTGATTAGAAACTTATTAGAGGAACTTACTGAACTTGTATGTAGACCAAAATTTCAAGTCTCGCAAAACATTAAGAGTCCACTATTTTTCCCTTCAATGCTAGTTGTTGACATATATTTATTTTATAGTGACATGCTTACTTCTTTTCATTAACAGAAAGCTGCCGAAATGAGAGAGAAAATTAAGATTCTTCAAAACGAGATAGAAATTCTACGATCAAAAGTAAACGCCAAAGACAGGTATGTCAGACTTAATTTTTGTTAGCTTTATGATGATCTCAATAAACTCTTAGGATAGTCCAACAAGAGTTTCAGGCAACCCAACCATTATTTATTTAATGCTTTTCAAGGATATTAACTAACATTTATCACATACATAGCGGCGCTTTTTGTTTTGAGTGTCGCTAAACCAAAAACGTGGTAATTACAGCAGCCAATCAGAAGAAAGAAAACACCCTAAATAGCCAGTGAGAATAAGCAAACCGCTTGAAGCGCGGGAAAACGTTTATTTTGTAGAATGGCACTTGAACAATTAATGAAAATTTATTTCGAAGCTAGGAAGATTAGTACATTTTGAAATGAAACACAAAACGAGAGTCTGTTTCGTTTGACCATCAAATCTAGAGTATGGATAGATATTAAAACTAGATTTGGAGAACATTTCTCGACAGATATCAGTAGTCAAGCTGGAGGCTTGACCTGATCACCGGATGGTAAAGGATTGTAGCGTACACATGTATGTTAGTTTCTAATTTTTCATGTCTCTTTATCTGTCTATACTGCAGGTTCCTTCAGAAAGCTCGCCTGAAAAGGAACAATGCAGTCGTAATTCGCGATAGTTTAAGAAACGAAATGAGTAAAAGATCTAAGACTGAAGAAGAGAACAGGGACAAGAGAGAACAACTGGTAATTACTTTGATATGCAGAACAATTTTGATGGAAGTTTTTTAGTTATTTGGAAAATTCATTTTCTTAGAATCCTTGTGATATCATTTAGATTGATTTTACCTTCTAAACCTTTTGTAAATTTTAACAGAGGCTGGACATTGCAAAGCTTAATGATCTAATAAATAAAGCAGAAGAAAACATGGTGCAGTTGAGAAAACGTTATGAAAGTGGAGTGCAGGAAAGAAACGACATGTAAGTCTTTTTCTAATTGTTTAATGGTTAACCCTTCTTTACACCCTAATATCGGGATGCATACCAGCAATACCGTTCTTAATACATTTCCTATGGAAGTGACCATGATAATTTGTTTAAGCAATTGAACACATTTTTTCGGGCTTTATCACGTTATAGAGCCCGCCGGAAAAAAGCGTCCTATTGCTTTTATGACATAACTAGTTACATACGGGCTCTATAACCTGATAAAGTATCCGCTTGGAAACTGAATTGACCAATCAGACGATGCGTACTTTGTTCATTCTAATTGTTGTGAATATCAATCATGAGCTCCTTTGGCTGGCGATCATTTCTTTTATTCGCAATACCTTCATTTGCGATTCAGCAGTGAAAGGAGAAATTAGACACTGGTCACTCGAAGGGTCATAGATTTAAGTCAGCGTGTGTGCTAAAAAATCCTTCCTGCCAAAGCTTTAACCCGTACTTTTCGATTCACTGCGGCTTGTTATCCTTCTAAAAATGTTGCCAACTTTTATGTGTTGGTTATTGTTCTTGAAGTTTACAGGCTCATTTAACCGTTCTATTCGTACTTTGTTTATTCTAGGGGAATACATCTTATCGAGACGAACGAAGAAGTATGCGTATTTTATGAAAAGCTTAACATACAAGGTGAGAGAGCTGCAAAGCAGCGAGCGGAGAGAACCTCTGGTCAGGACCGTTGAGAATCTCACTTTCATGCCACCAAGCTTCGTGTGACAGCCATCAATCACGCACCTTTCCGACAACCAATCAGAGGTATTTTACCCCCAGAGGTATTTTAGTACTTTACTTTGTTTGGTTGTGGGAAAGGGGCGTGATTGATGGCTGTCACCCGAAGCTTGGTGGCATGAAAGTGAGATTCTCAACGGTCCTGACCAGAGGTTCTCTCCGCTCGCTGCCTTGCACCTCGTTGGTCGGCGCTTCGCGCCGAATTCTCGTACTCCATTAGAGAGAAGAGAACCTCTGGGACCAGGGTACTGCTGGACTGGTTCGTATAGGTTTTTAATTTCAAAAAAAATTATGATAAAAAAGGTGCATGAAAAGAGTTCCTTACAGTAAATGAAAACACATTTTTCAGACACGATGATTCGTAATGGAGATGTGGAGTTGAGAGCCAGAGAAGAAGAGATACGTTTTCTGAAGATGGAGGTAAGAGACTTGTGTTGAAGATGTTGACATTTTCCATTTTAATTGCGAAATCTTCCATTAAGAATCAAGAAATGTGACCATTTATGATGGCAAGGAAATAGCGGATGGTAATGTGAGAGAATCGCGGTCAAAAGCTTAGCTCAAATACCAGATTGCAGAGTAACACAGAAACCGATTCAAACGCCGAGTTAAACGTTGTAGACAGTATAATGACGAGCTGCATGAAGCGCAAGAAACGTGGGTGAACACACAAGCTGCATGAAGCGCTAGAAACATGGGTGATCAAGTCGCGATTCAACGTGCGAATCTGCATCTGATTGGTACAGATGTAGAGTAAAACTAGAGTGGTAGGAATTACTTGAGAGATTCTTTTCCAAACACTTAACTTACAACTCTACCTGTAGCATTGAAGTTATCATTACTCTAAAACGCATGTTATTTGTTTGCAGGTTAATGAGACTAAACGGTCAATAGCAGTTGCCCAGAAAAACATGCCAAATAAGAGAGCCTTAGACAACGAGCTGGTCACCTTACAGATTCAAGTAGGTTTTGATATTATCTACTTTTTAAAATCCTATTTTAACTGTCCTAGTAACATAAGATGGTCGATTGAGATAGACGGGGAGTTTCATTTAAATCGTGCATTTTCATTTGTAGCTTGTAGCTTGTCGCGAGCGACTCGCCCAGCTTGAGAAGAAGCTCGAAGATCCTTCGGATGAAAGTCGTATTCGTCTTCTTGGCGGCGAGGACCCTGAACCCGAGGTACTCGCCAAGAAAATAGAGGAGCTGGAGTTGAGACTGGCAGAGAAGGAAGAAAAGCTTCTTGAGAAAGATTTGATTTTTGAAGAGGTCACAAGATTGGCAGACGGAACAAAGAAAAAGTCTGAGACCGGCAAAGAAGATACATTAGAATTAGCTAAAAAGGTCTGTATAGTTTTGTTGCCAGTACAGAAAACTTTATTTACAAAGTTTGGACAAATTTTACTGCTGATGAAAGATTCCTTTAAAATTTGTTGATGTAAATTTGAAAATGCTCTTCTTGTAAGGCAAATGAGCTCAACGAAACAGAGATCTACTACTTCAAACGGTTGTCAGTCCATCGGGAAGAGAGTTTACGAACTAATGCATGCCCCTTAATATCTCCAATGATCTGTCCCGAACTGGTTTGTACCATATCTTTGTCCTCAGGTAAATGAATACCAGGCCAAAATAAAAGACACCACTCGTAAGATGATGGCGCTGGTGTCAGAGCTGTCCATGAATCAAGCATCCGCCTTGAAACTTCAGCAGGAAGTGAAGGGCAAGGAACAAGAGTTGGAGCAGTGTTACGTCCGCATGGAGAGAGGAGAGGCACCCAGCGAGGAGGCAGAGAGGGAATGGGTCAGAATGGTTCGAGACGAAGAACGTAGAACGAAAGAACTCTTGGAAAAGAAAGAGGTTTGGTGTTAACTTTAAATGTCGCTCAATGTCAACAATATTTGACTTAACATATCCACGATAAAATCGGCACATAGAATTTCAAACAAAACAAGTATCATTGAAATCCATTGCAAACGTAATACCACATTACAACTCGCAATTTCGTAGGTGTTAGGGGTGGGCTTTAACTCAAATCAAAAAATTGAAAATTATAGGATCCCACATTTTCATAGTCACAAGAGTGGGATACTTGCCCGAAGGGTCATTCTTATCGTTTCTCTCGTCGCGCGTACTTTCCATGTCGGCTTCTTGGCTCTAGTTGCCTTAGAAATCTTTCCCTACTACAAAAAGGGAAAAGTAATCATACACATGTTCCGTAGGCCATTTGAATATGTGTATATTGTTTTGAACGCATGCACTCTTATTAATGAGCGCCTTTTGAACACTTTGTGAAAAAATGTTTTGCCTTATTTTCCACAGCGTGAAGAGGAGGAAGAACATTATCTACTGCCTGGCGGGGTCTACACAACAGCCGAGCCTCGACCTAATGCTTATATCCCGGATGATGACTCAGAACTTCCCATTCCCAGGCCCTATGGTTCATTAGCACCATTCAAGCCCACGGAGCCTGGGTCAACAATGCGTCACATTCGGAAACCGATAATAAAGCCGATAGAGATTTAACGTAAAAGCTTGCACGTTCCATAGTCTGTTTGTGCGCCACGACTTCAGCAAATTAATGAACTCAGTTTGGGGTTCCTTGTAACAAAGCTCTGATAGAACTTTTAGTTTCAAAGAGTACAGCCTTTCCACTCTGTAAATACTTGAAGATAGCAAATATTTATTAAACATCTACTTAAAACTAGCCGCACTGTCGATGAATTCCCATTATATCGCATCCATTAACAGACAACACGTGGAGCAGTTAATTCCTTTAAATATAAGTGCCGTACAAATGACGTTACGGACTGCAAAGCGGTCTTAAACTTTACAAATGTTTCTTTTTATCCTATTAATTAGTGCTGTAATACACCGATTTCAATAAAATGGCTGGCGGTCGGACAAAGTATGGGGTGAGCACCAAAACGAGGCGTTTTAGGATAAAACCATGGCGTTTTCTGTGAAACTATAAGAGTATGATATTCCTGGTGCTTGTTTAGAAGGTCGAAAGCCATCTCTGAGGAAAATTGATGAATTAAGATTTTGGCTGAAGTGTCAAGGTGATCGTGCAAAAGGTTTGACTACGACTACTAGTAAAACAGTGAGTTAGTGTTTTTGTAGTCCATATTGTTTGAACTTTGATAGCTTGTAAACAAAGTCTGTTGTTTAGTCCGGATTTTTCGGTTATTTTTAGTGTGGAAGAATATATTTCCCAAGAAAAAGATACGAATATCATTGATCCAGACCCAAACCAAATATTCACGAAGAGAAAGCTGAGCAAAGTTCGTTAAGTTCATTAAGTTCGGCGTGTTTTTGTTTTAAATGCTTGATATCTCTTGAGGCATCGTCCTTTTCCTTACACAAAGCGGTTATTTGTCTCTGTTGTTCTGAGTCCAGTTTTAATTGATTAACTTCTTCCGTGTAGGATTCTTTTGTCGTAGCACTTTCAAACTCAATGTCCTCAACAGCACAAGCGGAAAGGCTCTCCTCGATAGCGCTATTTGTTGTTGCTGAGTCGATGTCCAGATTTCTTTAAGACGCTCATTTACTACCGGACCCGTCCTCAGAGAAGGAACTGGTCGCTTTCTTGGTGAAGTACGCCAGCTAAACTTCGTAGAAGAGATTTCATTACGTCTTTTTAATGACATTTTCTCACCAAATCCTTTATGGATTTCGCACAGTTCGAAATGGAGTGAACATACTTTCGCATTGTTGTTCCAGTTAAAATTTTTGCCAGAATCTCTTCTGATTTTAGCATGCCAGACCTTTTTAAGGGACGCTTCTTTTGGGAAGCTAAAGAAACCAACTTTTTCTCCGTTGGGCCCAGTAGTTCCATTTTAATTACAATGAATGAGGAACACAACAGTGTATGTTTGACCGCAAAGCCATATCTGTAGGGCCCGCCGTGTCCTAAATTGCCTCGTTTCAGTGCTTGCCCAATTCTTCGGCTGAGCGGCAGCCATTTTATTGAAATCGGTGTATAACTTTCATAAAAAATCTTTAGTAGATGTAGATTTTATTGACGAACAATGTAAACTTTGGGTTGTATGCTGTTCGTAACATTGCACTATTAATAAAGAAGACTTACTAGTACACACAATTCTTTAAGTTTACAAACGAAACCAACACGTGCTCAAGTTGTTTGAAAGGTTCGACCAACATCATAGTGTAACTATTAAAGGCAAAATCGGGCAATTGACGTAGGAATCCGTCACCATAAATTAATTATCTATAGAATTGAACACAAACAAAAAGACAACCCTTACTATCTGTAATGTAATTGTATTATGGCCACGTACTTTTTCATCAAAACACAATAGTTAAAGCACAAAAACCATGTGAAAACCACCAAATTCCACGATTGCCATGGACTGAGACAAGAAATTACAATTACAGATGTGTATTTCTGGTGTTGTTACCTTCCGTTGAGAAATTTTCTAATCTAAGTATCAGTTCAAATGACAGGCATGGCACTGAGACGAAATGTTACGACGAATCAGTGAGGTTTGCCCCATTATTTCTCTCTATCGGTGGAAAAGAAGGAATTTATCTAGAAGGTATAATAGGAACATGACCGCTGTAGGCACAAAGGCTCTAGGCATAAAATCCTCGTTCATTTGCATACGTGTTGCGATTTACAAATTTTCACCTATGAAACAAGAAAGGCAAAACAAAAAGTACAAATACTTCGGATAAAAATTTTCTTTTACAAGCTTAGCTTTATTCTACTTAAAGTCAATTCCAGGCCCTTCGGGTCACTCGTAGACCTGGAAATCAAAGGCGTCGAGAGTCTTGCAACCAATCCACTTCTTACTGATGGCTCTTTGTGCCAGGCAAAAGTATTTGGTGGAATTACAAGACATCAGCTGGCTCCTTCTGTAGTATCAACTTTATTCTTGACGTGTCTAACGCTAATTGTTTTCACTCTAAAGTGATAATTAAGCTCAATCAACCACAGGGATCCCACCCGGTGTCGCTTGAAGTCGGTTTAGTGTGGCTACTCATCTCCCATGATGATTCGTTGGAATGAGAAGAGAAAACGCGAGCAGAATGAGCAGAGTGAACGTGTATGCGGAACAAAGGCTGGCCGAGGCACAGGGAGGTTTGCCCTAAGACAAAAGTAATATTGACAGTAGTCAATGTGTAACGCAAGATGTTAAGTAGGTTAAAGCTCTCTACCAGCAAAGGTGAAGTATTAAACAGTGTGGGGCGAGTGTTGCTTCTTCGAGATTGGGATGGTGAACGGTCTTGCTGCAAGAGATGCTACTCCCGCCAACAAAGAGGGTGTTGCCCGGAGAGTACATGCTTTGTTCTCTTGAATGGGAAAACTGCTCCCCTAAATGAGCCGCTATCCCATCAGGGATGGATCCACCTAGCAAGAGATAATAGTCCACCAGCCCCTGATAATTTTCGCCCGTAAGGGATGATATTTCCCAGACTAATTTTCTTCCCTCCTCCGACTGTATGATATTCCTCTAGTTTGAAATGAAGCTCCTAAACTATGAAATGCTGCTCCCATAGGGTGTGATATCATTCTCTAACAAGGGATGCCCCTCACCAAGGATGCAATGTCCCCGTGAATGAGAACGAGATATAGCATCTAGTCCACATGCCAATACTCGGCACAGGGTGACTGAATGCCAAATGCAGCGCACTTACTACTCAATTAGTCAGACTTCTAACTAATTCTGACACAAAGCAACGCAAAGTTCAAATTCCCCTCCCCGGGCAAGGATGACGGTCAAATGCCCGTGTGTTGCCTGGGGGGGGGGGATGGGGGGGGGGGAAATTGTTGAAGCTTCCAATTAACCGGCGCCGAACTCGACCGTTCTTCCTACCTCTCCTTTAGCTTTGCAAAGTGATTCTAATTCCGGAGGTTTCCTGTAGAACAGAAGCCTTGGTTCTGTTGCACTGGATACAGCTGTGAGTACATGTAATCAAGAAAAACTTCTTCATCGCAACTCATTATTAACTAGGTCCGTTGTGTTATCAAGGAGCAAGGATTATTAGATAACCAGCAGCGCCCGTGTCAAATATACGTGAATTATACGTGGAGGCGGCGTGGCCGAGTGGTTAGGGTGCTGGGCTTGTAATCCGGTGTTCCGGGTTCAAGTCCTCCACCCTGCCACTCACTGGATTTGTTCTCGGTTGCCCCGAGTTCAACTCCTTGGCTGCACTCTGTAAATAGCCCACTGGTCTGCCTCCTGCCAGTGGGGATTTTCAAGCACTTAGTTAGTTTACATTGTGGCTAAAAAGCTCCTAGGGGGGGGCTTCAATTAACGTATTTGTTATAAATATGAAGCCTTTAAATATGTACCCTGATTGGCTACCCGAGCAGGCAAGATGGGCCTATTTTACCCGCTATGGATTATCCGCTTTAAGCCCGAGCAAGATGCAGAGAAAGCTTTCTTTTCCGGCTCTCGAAAAAAACAAACATTCTTGATTCTTATTAAAGCGAAATATTTTTCCTTTACAATAAATCAAGCTTGCTCGGTCGAGATAGCTGGATATTGGCCTTGTTCTTTTTTGCGTTTTATGGACCTCGATTTCGTCACAGTCCGTAAAAACGACCTCACACGTGGTCAAAAAAGCGTATTTATTGTATGGCTGTCTCACAAGGACTGGGAACTACCGAATTCACGAATTTGATTGGCTGAAATCAATATTGAAAGCGGTCTAGATTTTTCCATCTAGACCGGGTCTGGAAAAAAAGGTACAAAGAATATAAAAAATTGGCATATAAGACACAGCCATATAATAAACATCTTATTAACTGAGCTAGGTCGGTCTGTATGGGAGAATCTTGACCTCGGTCGCTGGTACAGACCTCACTGCGTTCGGTCTGTACTGGCGACCTCGGTCAAGATTCTCCCATACAGACCTCCCGCTCGGTTAATAAGAACTAAATATTAAATTTCAACAAATTCTGCTTCACAGAAATTATCTCTTAAAAAGGATACAGTCCTTCGGTGTAAGTTTTACTATCTCATTGTCTCCGCAATTGCAAGAATTCTTAACTACCACTAACCAAAGGTTCGTTTTCTCAACAGCAGCCGTATACACAAGCCTAAAAAATAAGTAGCATAAAAATCACGTTGACCCGGAAAAGAGGGTTCTTTATGTATTAGAGGCAAGAGTATACTTTAGAAAAGTTTCATCCGCTTGGCAATGTTTAACGTATTCACGTTTGAAGCGAAGAAAAATAATTACAAAACGACAACAAAAGATCTAATGTGCATTCTAAACTGAGTTCATCACCGAAAAAATAGATTAAACAAATGACTAATTGAAAAAATTACGACAACAGCAACAACGAGAAAAACTACAAATCAGTACTTGACTGTCTTACCGAGTACAGCTGCCGGGGTCGGAACTTGAACAATCCATGTCTTCCAGAGGAAAAAAGAGGAAAACAGAATGGGAAATTTTAAGATTGGAATATAGAGGACTAATGAAAGAGCGGTGCACGTTTATATAGCGAAACGATACGACTACCCTCAAAGCGAAGGATCGTTAACGAGACAAGTTTAAGATCAAGCCACTAAATTTTTCTCCTCCTAAGGAAGGCAGAGACCTTTACCACTATGGAATATAATTTCCATTTAAGGCTTTTGGTTATTTAGCTGTAAAGCCGCGCTCTATGCCATCTGGAAAATCATCCTAAGTTAATTTATAAAGGCTGATAGTTTCGAAAGAAACTGTTTGGGGCTTCGTCGGCGGGAGTAACGAAATAATTTGGATATATCAACAAAGTTGAAATGGTAAATTAGCCACCGTAACGCCTCTCTCTCTCTCTCTTAACATACACAGAAACAGCTCTAGCCTCCCTACATATTCGCCTCCTTAGTAGCGCTACGGAGCACTGCCTTGCAACAGCTAAAAGTTTTTAAATTCAAGTATACCCAAATACCGGAGGGATAAGAAAAAAAGCCAACAAACGACAAACTCGAACAATTTGAGAATGCGACGGAATTTACGCAAAAATTAGATGTTACGCTTTGCCCTGTTTGTGCTAGCCGATGGCAATAACCTCTCACCTTTGGAGAGGGATTCTGCAGAAACTCCTTTGTAAAACTTGAGTTCTTGCGTACAAGGAATTTTCATCTCCTCCTCTTCTTCCGCCAGGGCTAAAAACAGACAAAATAATGTGGGGAAGTGAGCAACAATTACCTGTACGCGGACTTTCGTATATCCAATGAAAATCCTTGCTACCGCGCTATAGCTCTTTCTCAGAAGAGTATACACCGAACGGCTTTACTAAAACTCACCCATGTTACCACGAGAAAAGAAACTGTACATGTTGAACTGCATCAAAGACCTGAAAAATAATTTGGAGTAAATATTGCTTCCCCAAGCAGGAATAACCCGAGTTTGATCTGTATAAGCAAAGTTTCGACGCAAACTGCCTAACAGGCGAGAAAACTGTCCGAGGCAAAATGTCATTGGTTACAATTTGCGACTGATTACATACATACATACGTTACTTGACCACTCCCCATGGGGGCTTTTCAGGGCCAATTCTTACCCATCCAATCCCATGCGAGGACATCCACTACACAGTAATCTTGTTCATGGGAAATTAACGTCTCCTACCCCTAACCCTGCAGGAGACAGGGCCTACGGTTTATTCGTCCTTATCCGAGAGGACTAGAATATCTATCCATTTTTTGATTATAGAAAGGTAGTTAATTCTCCTCACTTATTTTAAGACCATGAGTATCGGTCCGGCCGGGGCTCGAACCCTCAACCTCCCGCACAACACAATCCGGCGCTCTACCCAATTGAGCTAACCGGGGGGACGACTGAAGGGTAGGTTGAGACTGAAGGGTAGCACTAGAGAAGTTTTCAACTGAGTATCGAAAGTGACCCTGGATTGCTTTACTTCGCTCTGTGATTGGTCCAAAAAACTGGCGCCATTCTCAATCAACCAATCAGATGCAAAACCAAAACCAATCACGACTTGGTCGCACGCGTTTTCCCGTGCTTTAGACAGTTTGTTTGGTTGTATCTTGAGTACTCATTAGCATTAACAGTCAAGAAAACCGATCAACTATCGTTTTCTCACTGTTCCGAACAAATGCATTGCAGCTTACCAAAAAACCGTCTGGGTCCAGAACTGTAAATACGATGACACCGCAAAAAGAGGCTGAAAATGAGAAGGAAAAAAAACGTGACCAAAAGAAAAAAAAGAAACTTCCACTCGGTTAGATGTAACGTATTTGAAAACTGTCAGAAGATATCAAAAGTTTATGGTCTTACATTCAGAAGTGTCCGTGCACTGGATGCGGTATTCTGAGGTTTTTTGCACTCTCCTTGTACGTTGCTAAAATTATATCTGCGACAGACACAAGTCAATCCATTAAAATCATTTCGGTCTGTCATCACACGAGTGATGAACATCGAACAACCAAAAGAAAGCAGTCTCGTTAATCCATTACAAGTATGCTCATAAACAGAAGTCCTGTGACTTATTACCGTGACATATTTTGAGGGAAAAAATCATCAATCGGTTGACTATAATCATTAAATACGGACATAATCGTTTAAATTTTTGGGGGGAGAAAAAAAGACCCAGTAGCCAAAATAGCAGCGCGTTCAAATGACAAGCACTGACTAGATAACTAGGCAGGAAGCATAAAACTCATCTCAAGCATGACGCGTACATTGTCCCACGAGTGTTCAAATTGAGCTGCAGATAGCCATCACGCTTGACAAGTTGACAGAGTTAACATAAATTTGATTAAAAATCATAAGAAAGTAGCCCAGTTGTTCAAAGGGAGTACGACGCTATCCAAAGGATAAATCGCTATATGTGTTAACACAACATACTGCTCTATCCAAAGGATAGAGATTTATCCATCCTTCGAACGACCAGGGCCTGCTGGACTATAGGAGCTCGACGAGAAACATAGCAGGAAAGCAGATGCGCGCGTGACATCTCGCTCGTGTGCGCCAGCCTAAATCACTCGCGCTCAGTTGAAACAGGCAACTGTCATTGGCCAACAAAACAAGTTAGGTATGGAACGGTTCATGAAACCTTCATGTAAATCTCAAATTCATATCTAATGCACAGTCAAGTTTAAAATACTAACAGAAAATGTAAAAGCTTACTCTTTAAACCTTTCCTCTTTGAGGAAATACTTCAAAACTGCACCCTCTGGTACGCCAAAGAACTCTCCAACCTTGAGGCAGAGAAAAATAGAGAACAGCAACTGTCTGGTTCAAATTTCCAAAGATCATGTTGGCGACTTTTTCTTTGATTTAAGTAAGAACCAAGTATTCTGGCAGTAAACACCTGTTTTGTGACATACTTGAGTGTTTTGTGACGAGAGAAAAATGTGGTGTGACAAGAGAGATATTGTTTTGTGAAAAGACAGCAATTGTTACGTGACAAGCAAAGAGCAAAGGTTTGGTCTAATCCACGGCTCGTATACCTCGTCCTTTTGAATTGACGCCAGTATAAAACCATCATCGTCAATCAGTCGGCAGGACACCTGAAACGTATGGGAAATGAAAATATCACACTTTGGCCTCGATAGACCGACCAAAATTTTTGCTTTTAAGTGGAATATCACTTACCTCAGGTTCCTGGCAATCCGTCTGTAAAATAACAATGTACGATCAGTCAAGGGAAAAATGAAATAGTTCGTAACAAAAAAACAGCAGAGACATCCGTCCTCCCAAAACATCACTGCTGGATAGTCTTTTCTGTAAATCAAGAAATAGTTACCATACCTGGCTGCCAACAGAGTTATTGAAGATTTCTTGCATTTTTTCCTGATCAAATTGCATTCCAGCCACTAGTGATTTAAGAGTGATTTAAGAAATTGAGTTGTCAGTTTTCTTGGTGGCTAGTGTAGAGTCTCTGTCAGGAGCTCGGTAAGGGACAACGAGCGAAAAAGCGGGGCTACGAAAGACGGCGGGGTTCGAGCAAAGGGGCAAATAAGTGGGAGAGATCTCGTTCTGTGAACGTTTCTCTAACCTCCGCGACTGTCGTTCGCTATTTCGCTCGTCCGCACTTTTTCAGCCTGGAACAGGGTAGAAGTGTGACGCTTAAGGTGTGGCTTTGGCCATGTTTAGTGTGAAGATGGTAGTGAACTAACTGAGCGGTCTTCACAACAGGTATGGATCTGTACATCTCTTCTTGATGTGTAATAGCGTTGAAGAGTAATAAAGTAGATGTAGATGTACACCCTCTTAAACTGAGGTTGGAAATCAACAATGTATTTTAGCAGAACTATCGTTTTCGCCATTCCCTTCTCTAGACAAGCAATTCAGTTTCCCCAAAAATAGTTTGATGCCGCTCTCCTAGACTAGTATAGAGTATTGAAATCTGGTTC
Source organism: Stylophora pistillata (assembly GCF_964205215.1). NCBI lineage: Eukaryota > Metazoa > Cnidaria > Anthozoa > Scleractinia > Pocilloporidae > Stylophora > Stylophora pistillata. The sequence goes on along the minus strand of NC_142527.1, from coordinate 27,664,214 downwards.
AGATATGATATGGACACGGGAAATATGACATCTAAGTCTTAAACCTGTAGTAAGAGGTCCAACAAGAAGTGAAATTTACCATGAACAAAAAGTGAGATTCTCATTACCAGCAGATAGAAGGGGATGTTAAGTACTCATTTACGAGAAATAAGCTTTTTTTTTTGGTATCTTATGCTCACCTGCAGCAACAACCTTTTCCTTCACAATAGCAGAACTTGCGTTGATCACGATCGATTCGTTGCTTGTTGGTTGGTTGCCTAGGTAACAACAATCAAAAGGAAAAAGTAGGCAGGCAGTTTTAGACTTTGCATGTGACGAGAGAATACCACCTCTGAAATCAGTTTGGGACTCATGGAATCTGGTTTTCTAGGAGTAATTATATGTACCATGAGTGGTACATACAGTGGAGAACGAATAGACGCCGCATAGGGTGTCCCCGCGGGCAAAAGAACGTCAGATGACTATGGTGATCAAAAATAACTTGAGGGGTATTTACCTTAACAAATATGAGCTATACTAAGGGGGGAGGGGGGAAGGGGGAAGGGAAAGGGGGTAAGGAAGAACAGGAGGAGCGAGGGAACCGGGAAAACGAAAAAATGGAGATACGATGGAACAGAGGAACCGGGAAAACGGGAAAACGGAAGAACGATGGATTGGATTCGGTTGTGAGGCTAGTTCTCCTCTTGAAACATATTGTACCTTTATTTTTTCCTCTGTAGGGAACTGAAAAAACAATAATATTTTCTCCCTTTTGAGCATATTGAGCAGCTTGTCTGTAGAACTGTTCCTTCATATAGTCCCGTGTTGTAAATGGTTCCGCTGAACTTGGGATAATTCAAAGAAAAAAATATGCAATGTATTAGGACACCTCAGAAGAGATAATAGGAATCTAGGCCTTGTACTCTGAGTGAAGTAAGCAATGTTTGAAAACAAAATAATGACAACAATTTGGCTTCCAAAGTGCGAACTGTCAGAGGGGTCCTGAGAGATAGAGCGCCACTCCACTCCCCTCCCCACTCTGGAAAAAAGAACAATTTTAAGGGTTCACACTTTTTTCCCACGATTTCAAGAAAACAGTTCCATACCCCCAAAATTCGAAAACGTTAGTATTAAGCTGCTCTTACCACGGGAAGCTACAATCAGCTGAATTTCTGACATTCAGTTCAGCCTTTGGACAAAATTAAATCCAAATTTAACTTTCCTCATGACCCAGCTAGATGCGCATAAATTTCCGCATTTCAATTTTGAACTTAACTTTTAAAAAAGCACAGACTACAACGAAGCTCCTTTAAGGTCGGCACACTCGAGGGGACTAGTCCCTGCGACTAGTCCCAGCGACCAGTTTCTAGTCCCTTCGTGTGAACTACACATTTCTGTGGTCGCAGGGACCAAAATTTGGTCCCTGCGACTGGTCGCACGAATTCAAACTTGTTTGAATTCGTGCGACCAGTCGCAGGGACTTGTCGCATGAAACAAATGTTTGTCCCCTCGTGTGAACTGTTTGTGCGACCAGTCCCTGCGACTAAACGGTAAATAAGCCAATCACGGGTCAGTATGATGCGTGACTTCCGGTATTTGTAAACATTGCAGTCTCTATGAATTTTCCCTGAATTCTAGATTTCTACAACTGAAGAAGAAAAAACTATTTCTAGTTTTGTAAACATATACAGATGTCTTGGAGCCGTTTTGATGCAATTTTTACCCTATTTGACTCTGCGTCTGTTAAAAATAAATAAATAAATAAAAAAACGGAACGTAAAAACATGAATAATTCGACTGAATAAGTGTAGTTCATTTGCGTTGATGTTTAATAGTGCTACAATGAAAAGTTGCCAAATTTTCATTGTTTTCGTGTAACGCCCCAGGCTAAGAAACATCTTCCGCCTCTTAATTTTCCTATGTTCTTGTGCAATTGAGTGCCCTCGTGTGAACACCTTAAGGGACTAGTCCCTGCTACCGGTCCCCTCGTGTAAACCCTTCAAAGACTTGTCGCCGGGACTAGTCGCACGGACTAGTCGCACGGACTAGTCCCCTCGTGTGTGTCGACCTTTAAGAACTGAGAGCCTAGTACATACTTTGTCTTCAGAAATCTCATAATGCCTCCATGTGTTGCGACGAACACACTGTGAATTTTTTTTCTGCGAAAGAAGAGGTTAAGATTATTATCAAATTAACTTTGTACTAACATAGGCCTCGAAGGAGACGCTTGTGATGGGCATAGTTCATAACTTCAACACAAACTTACTGTTGCATTATTTTAACATCCCAGTTATCGCTTGCTGTCTTTTTTGTCACATATGCATCAAAAAGCAAATTTTGCAGCTTCTTTTTATGACCTAAGACGAAAAAGAGTAGACATTAGTTTCCTTTGTTTCCTACGATACATAGAACGCAGTTGAGTACTATTACTCTAAGACAAACCGATAGATATTTGTCGCTGGAACCAAATAAATTCACAGATTATCTTGTTAGATCACGAATAATGACGGAGACCTTCACGCGCTGTTCAATTTGCTTAATGTGAGTTTTTACATGCAAGCGCGCAGCAAGATCGGTGTTTCTCTTAAATTCTGACGATCACGCTCTGAAGGTTAAGTGTAAGTCTGCCCTCAAGGCAAGTGGCCCACACGACGCCCGCAGCTTACCCGGTTTCTGTAGTACGAAGCGACTAAAGAGTATTCCTGCTCTCCCCAGATGGGATGCCAGTCTATTGACAACTAGCTACCCTCTCCCTACCCCTCCACAATCTCTAAGGCTTCCCTGAGATTTTGCCGGTACTCATTTCAATACTCTTTGTTGAAGAGAGGTACTGTAAGAGGGATGTGTCCTGCCCGAGAACACAGAAAATGATCCGGCCGGGGATTGAACCCGGACATCTCAACTTGGAGCTTGGCGATCTAAACATTAAGCCCTCGAGTAGCTTGCGCACAGTCGCCCCCCTTCACTCCGAGGGTGGGGGGGCGGTTGTGCCCAGGCTGGCCCTCGAGTCTCCCAAAACAATCCCAGTTTGCAAGAATAAAATTTCCTCTTTTCTCTAATTTTTACACTGGCCACACTGGCTGACATGGACGGAAAGCAATGGATGGGATAAGATGGGATGATGAGGTGGAATGGATGCCGGGATGACATACAATTGTTGGTTCGATTCTGGTCGTCTATTATGTCCTTAGCATTTGCAGTAGATAGTTTGTACACTGGCATTGAATCCTTTGCAGCCACTGGAGTTGTTGGACATATATCCCTGATAAAGAAGAGCAACAAAGTTTTTAAGTACACAATAAATCATAAGCTTTGTTACAAAAAGCACTTGGTGACTAATAATAGTGGTAAGCCAACACCGAGTACTCGGGTTCCTTCATAATAGCGTAATTAACGAGGCGCTTTTTTGATGCCTCTGCAAAGTACAGTGAACGAAGGCAATTCCGCGTGCTTTGTCCCAGTTTATATTTCATATTAGTATAATTTCAGAGCTGAGCAAAGAGTTTCCAGCAATCTGATTGGTCGAGCGGTTTCTTATATGACGCTATATAAACCGCTCCACGTGGTTTATATAAAATGTTAAAATAAAATATTAATAAATGTTACTAAAATGTAATGATTTTAGAAATTTCTTTGTTGTTCAGCTCTGGAATTAAACTAAAAAGACTTCGTCTCGGGGATTATTCGACGATATTCACCTTGCCTTCGGCAAATAATTGTTAATTACAGAACAATGCGTGACGTTGTGTTGAAAATTCTGAAAGTTGTCAGGTTCAAAACAACTTGAATAATTTCTTGAACATTACTTTTCACGCAAATAATAGTTACCAGTCCAAACAATGGTCCAAAAGTAACTAAGCTCCACTTGAAGTTAGCAAACTCAGTTTTCACTTTCCAGTTCTAATTCGTATCGCGTATGGGAATCGAAGTATTGTTAACACGAAACCTCATTTCGGTACTTTTCAGGCTTAAAAGTCCCTTGTTTCCTAAATAGATTTTCCATTAGCAGATCAACTGTTCATTTTGAGCTTTTAGAGGGCAATCGTGATAGGGATGGAACAGAAAAACCATCTTTAAATCGTAAAACTACAGGAACTATTATTTGCGGAGAAACTTCTTTTCCTCGACAATTGTATGCTGACGTCATAAGCGAGCACAACAGCAATACAAAGTACGCTCGCGCAATTAAATTTGGGTATCTGAATTTATTAGCTATGTTCTAAAAAAACACTTAACAAAGTGAGGTACCGCTCACGTTTTAATATTATCAACACTCTACAAAAACGTCAACTCACCAAGGAGCTACTATCACATCCTCGCCTTTAGAGTCGGATAAATTAGAAACGCCTGAGAATACCAAACAAACAAACTGATAAACATCACCTCAACTGTTGCTAAACCAAATTATTTACACAACAAACAACACCAAAAGATAAGCCACTGATGTGAACTTACCTTTTAAGTCCATGTCTTTTGCCTGAAGATATTTGAGACCATACTCTGGGATAGCAACAGCAGCACTGTAAAATCAATAGTTCTTTAGTATAAGCAGAAATACATAACGTATCGAGAAAACAGCTTCATAGATCACTTTCAATGGGAGTGATAATGTCTCACCCCATAGGTGTATAAAAATGGTCCAGTAAACTCCTTGGCAATAAAACGGCCCGCAAATTCTCCAACGAACCGTTGTGTTTAATGGGCAGGTCGATAAAGCTACCTTTTGATACTCGTTTAAAGGGTTATTTTGTGTTCCAGCATGCCACTTCTGATCCAATCTGGCCAAGTATAGGCTCTAGAATTTCCCCCATAATCGTCCGATTTCTTCACTAGTTAATCATTTGATTTATCATCTTGTTAAACTGAATCGTTATTATAGACTCTAAATCTGAGTTTTGCTGCGTTTCACATTTTGATGAACTTAAATCAGTAATTGAAGCTCACCTGAAAGACGTGTTGTCCACAGGACTGTAAAAGAATGAAAAGTTGTGCTCCAAGCTAAGTCGGTACTGTAAAAATCAAGTAAAAATTTACCGCAGTCAAGTCTACCAATGAGGACCTCTCACAAATCGTATGCTCTCATTTTTAATACACAAACATCATTAAAAAATATTGATAAAATGTATGTACATAAGTTGAAACAAATCTCTCAGCTTTAAAAGTGTTTTTTCTTTGTGGTCACTGAATAGTACCCGTGTATTGGGTGTTGGCAAATAGCGCGTGACCAGGCCCTCATTATTAGCGCTACAAGACGCGCATTTCTCCACCCGCGTGAAGACTTGAGAGAGTGAGGATTCAAATTTACTCGTAACAAATGAAATCACAATTACCATATCATCGGATAGCAAGCGATTTCTAAAACTCGTACTTCCAGTAACTCGATCAATCATCTCACGCATAAGCTGAAAAAACAAATTTCCTTCAGTAAGTCGCAAATAAAATATGCTTTCAAAGGCTCTTTGCTGTTCAGCCCACAGGCCAGACAGGTAACTGTGACCAGCTACAGGATCACTGAGGAGGTAAAATCGCCGCTATACTTCATGCTAACACTCTTTGTTTGTTTGCACAGCACAAAACTATTGTTAAATCAGGACACCGCAAATTATGAAAAAGGGGAAGGGGGGAAACAGCTCGGAGGCTAAAGTAAACAACGGGAGAAAGAGTATGTTCAAGTTAACAAATGGTAAACACCACAGCGTACACTATTGAATTATGGATGCACGCTGGAGGTTGCTCAGCACGAAAGACGCGTAAGAGTCGCTCGAGGCGATAGCCGAGAGCGACTCTAGCTTCTTGAGTGCTTAGCAAACCTCCTAAGTGCATCCATAACTCAATAGCGTACGCTGTGGTGTTTACCATTTGTTTTATAACATAACATTGATACATTGTAGCTAAAAAGTTCCCTTTTATTTAACAAATCTTACGCGACCAGAAAAAACAAGCGCGCGCGGAAAAATAGTCTTTGCATTTGCTCACGTCAGCAGCGTACACCCATGGGCAAATGGGGAACGCTAAGTTGACCAATCAGAGCGCGCGCTTTACTTTGGTTATGTTATAAAATGAAGTTGATTGACACAGATAAATGCAGATAAGCAAACCACTCTGTGGCCTCCTTAAAACATACTGGTAATTGCACAAGAACACTGCATGCTCGTGAGTTTGATAGGCTGGCTGAGTCTGAACCCGGAGTTCGCCCACTTAGTTTCATTTTCAGATCGGGCCAAAACCTAGTCTTTCTATACTACAGTCACGACTTGTGATCAGATCATTTCACGACCTATATTCAGATCATTTTACGACAAAGTCTTGTTTTGAGGTCGTTCCACGACTTGTAGTCAGATCGTTCCAAGACTGTCTAGTCGTCCCATTCATACATCGATATTTCATTAAGAAAAAGACTGTGCTCTCTTCTGTTCAAGCACGCAAGCAGCGGCTAGAGAATGAAAAATGTCAGTCCAGTGTTTCTCCTTTCTTCTTGAGTACTCAGACGATACCAAGCGGACAGAACACAGTCCAGGCTTCTTCTACTTGGATTGTGATGAAGTTTATTTTGCGAACAAACTTTTTCCAAATTTTTCAAGTGGCGTCAGCCTGCATTGTACTTTCATAACGCACGCTAAAAAAAGGGCTGTTGAGCTCTTTATCACCCTTTGAAGCACATCAGAACTACCGAAGTTAAGTACTCCTACCCAGGCCTACCTTCCTAGCACCGTCTTGATTGAATTCCACTTCATTCAGGGCAATGTTGGGAGGATCTTTCTACAGGATGAAAAAAAGAAAAAAAAACAAAACAAAAAGAAAACAAAACAAAAAAAAGAAAAAAGACCATGTGAGTCACGCAGTTGGTAACATATCTTATGTAGATATAAATTTAGCATTACATCTTCCATAATGACATCGTTTTCCAAATAAGAAATGAGTTTTCTCGAAAATTCCTTAACACAAAGTTTTCCTTTTCGTCTTATTGCTAATTCTAAACAATTATTGGATTCGGTTTTTGTGAAATTCGGAATAATCAAGGTCGAGGTAACCGAGACCTTGATTATTCCGGATATCACAAAAACCGAATCCAGTAATTGTTGTATTATACATTGTTTTAAAGACAATAACGCTAAACGCATTATCGCAGCGAACACAGTTTATTTTCGAACACTCAAAAATGTACAACTGTGCGGTAAACAAATTTTCACCGTTTTTATAAAACAATCGAGTGCAGAAAAGTTAAATGCATTTCTAAAGAAAGTATCATCGAAGAAAACTGTCGATCTTTTAGTACTTTCCGAATCTTTATCTTCGAGTAATTTCTCAATTTCTCGCTGGGTCGATGAAGCGAATCGAGAGGCCATTCTTACTTCGCTGTCCGTGAACTTGACATTGCTACACCGGAAATCATGCATTGCACGCGCAACCTACAGATTATTCACTAATCGGTAGGTACAGATTAGTGAATAATCTGTAGGTAGCGTTGTTTCCCAGAATTATCTGTGGGCGTTTAGCCAATGAGAAGACAGATGGTGACTACAATGTATAATAAAACTGATTATCGGATCGACAAAGCCTTTTTTCAAGTTCCAACTGTTTCCCCTTCAGAAACCTCAGTAGAGAACCAGGCGCCATTTCGAAAATTAGTCACAGCTTCTCCGTTCTAACCACCTCATGTCGAGCGATTGTTGCAAGATACAAGACCATTCACTCGTTTGAAAATGAGATTGCACACGTCCCCATAATATCCTGGGTAATATAAGCTACATCATGATAAAGTAATTTTCAGTTGAGTATCAAAAGTAAATCAGTATTCCCTTAGGTTTGTTAAACTTAGCTTTGCGATTGGTTCAGAAAACTTACGCCATCCTCATAGCTGCGGGAAAACAAGGGTGACTGAGACGCAATTGCTTTAATAGGGCTGCTCTTTATTGGCTAGTTTTATTTAACTTAGTTATGCGATTGGTTCAGAAAACTCGCGCCATCCTCATAACTGCGGGAAAACGCGGGTGACCGAGACGCGACTGCTTTAATGGCGCTGCCCCTGATTGGTTGAAAAGGTGCCACAGGTTCTTAAGACCAATCACAATACGAAAAAGAAACCAAAGTAACCCGGATGACTTGAGACCCTAATCAATTGAACATCTTTCTATTGTAATATCACGTTGTCAGGTTATTGAAGAGCAAACAAGAACAACGCATGGAACACACGAGACAACAACCAAGAACAAGCAATTACTTCAGCAAAAATGAACCTAAACGAAGCATTAATTCCAAAATTTACTACCTTATCACAAAAGAAAATTTTCGTAGACGTAAACCCCGTTTTAAAGCGCACTCAACGTCAACAAATGACATGTGGTGCTCCTTTTAACAAGATTTTATTCCTCCAATCCAGTTTGTGAATGATATTTAACGCCAGTTTCTTCTACATCGTTTATGTTAATGCCAAGCTTTTCTCGTGAACAAAAAGTTCTATACGTAGTTAAATCAAGAGAACTTTCTCAGTGAACGATACACTGTACATACAAGTTACTGCATGGTTGCCACAGAAATCGTTTTCTTATTGTCTCGAGGTTTTCAACTCAAAATTCGTTGAGTGTTCCCCAAAAATTTTCTAGACTAAACACATTTCAATACAAATGTAAAATTGAGTAACAGCAACAGACTCCAGCCTCCCCATCGAGCTCTCTATTCCACACATCGATACATTAAATAAAATTGCGATCGACTTTTCTTAAGAAATTCACTTTTCTATAGTAATTCCTGACATGTGGCGACCACGAGTAGAAACAAAGAACTCAATTATACACGGCAGTTAATAAAAAATAAACGCTTTTGTAAAGGTGTAATAGCAGTAAATGAGTGAGGCCGTTTCATACCCGAACCTAAGCTACATATGTTAAATCTATAAAGAAGCTTTAGAGAAACTTTCAATACAAAAGCTGACGGCAAAAATTACCCCGAAATTTAACTTTCTCTTTCATCTTACCCTTGAAAGGATGCTACAAATTAAAAAAAAAACATGTTCTCGCAACAAAAGCGAATATTTTCACGTAAACGGTGTTTTAAATATCTCTTCTTTCTCCATCAATAACCTCTTGCGAATTATTTGCCCATCAAATTTTAACGTGCATTTTATTAATATTTTCAGAGAGAAAATCATTAAGTTGGTTTTTTCTCAAGAACAACACAACTCATAATAATAATAATAGTAATGATAATAATAATAATAGTAATGATAATAATAATAATAATAATAATAGTAATAATAATAATAATAATAACAATAATAATAATAATAATAGTGGTAACAATAATCTCATTAACCATAAAAACTCAAACAGTTTCTAATTGATGACTCGTTCGATTCTACCCACCCAACACCAAGCTAATAACTCAGTGACATTGTACAGCAAGATATGATTTGCATGCAGGAATGGAGGGAAATTTCACGGTCAACAGTTCATCCTTGGAAGTAAGACAACCCACACTAGCACTTACAACTTTGTTATCAGCCAATGCTTCTTTGGGCGGCTCGCCAAACTTCCTAAACCACTTTGACCAAAAATCAACAAAAATGAAACAAAATGAAAACTGAAGCAAATTCATTGAAGAAGAGAATCAAAGGCCGTGTAGGCTTAAAGAGAAGGATTAGTATGTCTGCATCCAATGGTAAAAGAGATAATTAAGTAAAGCTGGTGAGGACTGATCTTCCGGGCGAGAGAATGATCATGAAAACGACTGTTGCCTATGACTGCGACGGACGTCGCGACAAACTTAGCAGACGTCATCGTAATAGTCAAGAGAATGTCTGACAGTCAAACGTCGTACGTGGTTTTTGAACGCCGTATCACCATGGTTAGGGAGTTAGCGAAGGTAAGAAGAGGCTAAAAATAACCATGCGTTATTATGACGAAGAACATTTTTTGTACATCTGGAATGATAGATTTGTGTCAGGGTCCATCGTATTAAATGAAAAAGGGATGTAGTTAAGGATTCTAAGTTTCAAATGGAACCATTTCTGTTGAGCGATATACTTGTGAAGTTTTCTCGTAGGAAATTTTTTGTTCATTACGCAAAAAAAAAAACTGACAAAAGAAAATTACAGTTACTCTTATTTTATGCAGGCGCCGAATAACCTCCAATAATTTACCTCTTCAACATTTACATTACTCTATCCATAAAAAGATTACTCTACTCCATAGATCTTTTCAGAATACAGACTATAATATGTTTTACATTTAATTTTCTAACATTAATTCTAAAACTTTGATTTAACACATAGAAAGCTTTATGCACCAGTTTAAGGTAAAACAGACAGGACACAAAAGTAGACAGGGATTCATACCTTCTTATCGAGGCCTGGATGGAACAACACAAAGCCATTGTTGTTTATTGCAAAGCCATAGCCGTTCACCCCAACCTGAATTTGAGAGCAAGAAAGACTTAGTCAGCCATGATAAACGGACATTTGATCCTCAATAAAAATCATTATTACAAGTAAATAAGTGCATTCGTAAGTTAGGTAAATAATGAACGATTTAGACTCCCGGTTAGCTCCCGGTTAGATTCCCGGATTTAAATTCCCGGTTAGCTCAATGGATAGAGCGCTGGACTGTTGTGCGGGAGGTCGAGGGTTCGAGCCCCGGCCGGACCAACACTCAGGGTCTTAAAATAATTGAGAAGAATATGCTACCTTTCTATAACATCAAGAACTGGTTAGATATTCTAGTCTTCTCGGATAGGGACGAATAATTGGAGGTCCCGTCTCCTGCAGGGTTAGGGGTAGGAGACGTTAATTTCCCACGCACGAGATTACTGTGTGATGGATGTCCTCCCCTGGGGTGGGATGGGTGGTTAACAGGACCCCCGTTGATACCTGTGTTTACTACACTGAAGGGGGCTACCCTGTTTAAATATAGATGTCTACTCCACTCAACAGCAATCTATCATTCTGCAGAGACGTACGTCGCTCAACGGGACTGTGCCCTCCAGCTGCGGTAAGGCCACATCAGTCCCCACCACTCCCAGCAGTTGTCCTTTATCTTCCTAATAAAATAAAAAGGAGATCAGTCGTAAGAGGCCTTATAGCAAGGTGATGTCAGAATATGAAATTTCACCCTAGGCCTCAAAATTACTAAATGAATGAAAAAGAAGTTAAACAATCCCTCCACAAGGTTACATTTCTGTTGTAAGAGAATACCAAATTTGATACCTTAGTCTGTAATGAACGTTAGAAATCTATTCACCAATCATTCATGTCTCTCGTGTATGCACTTTGATCGTGTAGGATATCAAGGAAGGTGCATTCTTACTTTTCATACCTTTGATTAGCTCAGTAGCACTCTGATACATTAGACTACGAGCCGTACCTCTTTTATCGGCAAATTCCGTCGTGCAAATCAGTAAAAAATCAGTGAAAAAAAGGGACGTTAGCGCGCCGCGCGGAACTCTGTACTGTTCGTACGCTTCACTCCAAGAGTTCCGCGCGGCGTTTTTTTTTTTTTTAGACTGATTTTCTTGACCCGCACGACAGATCTCGCCGAAGAGGAGGAACTGCACGGAGTTATTGATATATGGACCTAGGGGGTTAGAATACACTAGGGGACCACATTATACTTACGGGACTAGTGATGTTAAACACTGGAGCCACTAGTGTTATCATTAAGCCAAGTCCCTACACATGAAAAATAACAGAACATTAGAGACTTAGTCGATCCGCTTTTTAACATGAAATACAGTTAAACAAATTACTATAGTTTTAGGCTCATGTACATACGCCATCCAAATGAGATTAAAAAAAAAAAAAACGGGAAGAGGTCTTGAACTCATAGAATTGAAAGGGAACGAAGCCGGGGTCGCTAAAATGTTTATCGCATGAAAGAAAGTGTACACTGAAATACTGAAAGAGGAGAAGAAAGTAGAAAGTACGAAAGTACGTATGATGCACGATCCTCGCAGTAAAGAGCGCTATTTATGCAATAGCGAAAATCAGACCTGAAAAGAATCAGGCCTGTACGGGATTCGAACCACTGACCTCTGCGATACTAGTGCAGCGCTCTACCAATTGAGCTAACAAGCCAACTGGGAGCAGGCCGTTAAGTTGATTCGTAATAAACCCGTGATGATAAATCAGATACGATGAATATATGAAGTTCATATATTTGAACTGCGGTTATAGATACGTACGATGCACGATCCTCGCAGTAGAGAGCGCTATTTATGCAATAGCGAAAATCAGACCTGAAAAAAATCAGGCCTGCACGGGATTCGAACCACTGACCTCTGCGATACTGGTGCAGCGCTCTACCAATTGAGCTAACAAGCCAACTGGGAGCAGGCCATTAAGTTGATTCGTAATAAACCCGTGATAATAAATCAGATACGCAGTAGAGAGCGCTATTTGTGCAATAGCGAAAATCAGACCTGAAAAAAATCAGGCCTGTACGGGATTCGAACCACTGACCACTGCGATATTAGTGCAGCGTTCTACCAATTGAGCTAACAAGCCAACTGGGAGCAAGCCGTTAACTTGATTCATCACGGGTTTATTACGAATCAACTTAATGCCCTGCTCCCAGTTGGCTTGTTAGCTCAATTGGTAGAGCGCTGCACTAGTACCGCAGAGGTCAGTGGTTCGAGTCCCGTACAGGCCTGATTTTTTTCAGGTCTGATTTTCGCTATTGCATAAACAGCGCTCTCTCCTGCGAGGATCGTGCATCATACGTATCTATAACCACAGTTCAAATATATAAACCTCATATATTCATCGTAAAGTAGAAAGTGTACTCTCATAGACACTATGGTGAACTGAAGGTCACAAAACAATTAAATGTATTTCACATCTCTGCAAACCGTAGGGCAAAGAAACGTATTGTGTAAACGCACAGAACAAGCTAAGCCAGTAGGTCCCCTTAATATTTCAAAAGATAAAATGCACTCTGTGAACAAAGTGATATACAGCTGTAGGATCTTTCAATAACCATTAGAAACTATCTATGAAGTAACTGTAAGAAATACGACTCACCAGGCCATCGAGGTAAATAGGGGTCCAGGATGTATCTGGTCCACCCTCCACAAAGGCTAATGGACGACTGAGCACTGATACATAAGACTGGGAAAGAAAATAACGTTAAAATATATTTTCACTCCGTTGGATTTGTTGAGGAAAATAGATGTACCATCTCGGTTTTGATTGTCTGACTGACAAGGATTTGTGCTTTGTCAATTTAAAAATTACACTCTAAACGGAATAAGCAAGTTTTCTATAACATAAACAATTTAAATAAATATAATTTATTTAAAGTCGATAAGGTAGGGAGTGGTTGCCCAATTTTTCGAGCCGATGGCTCATGTTAAAAGCACTCGACTCCAGATCGAATTGGAATTTGGAGTCTTAGTTTTTGCAGAGAGAGGAAAACTGAAGGACCCGGAGAAAAACCCTCGGAGCAAGGACGAGAACCAACGACAAATTCAACTCACATATGACGCCTGGTCCGAGAATCGAACCCGGGTCACAGCAGCGCAGGGCTGTGGTCTCGCAGCGCCCAGTGGCCCCTGGCGTCTTACATTTGTTCTTGGGGGACTCAGGAATCTTAGTCTTTTCATAAAAAGCATATGCTGGGCACCCTGGAATTCACAGTTTCTGAGCACTGGGCTCTCTTCAATTTTTCTTAGAACACAGCCTTGCAGTGTGAGGCAAGGGCTCTCACCACTGAGCCATCCCTGCTCCTATACCATAGCTACCCAATCAAGTTTATGCTTTAACTACTAAATTTGATAATCCTTGACACTTACTAAAACTTTCTCCCTGACATCTGAGAGGGTTTGTATGTTAAACAAGCAACCTTGTTCAAATGAATGAGAGAATAAATGTACAAGACTTTCAAAATATGGTTTTACGAGATAACGTTGATTTTGAAAGCCTGACCGTATTGACGCATGAAATATTGACAAGGACTCTAGTCCTTATCCCAAGCTTTTGGCGTTATCGTGTACGAGGGTTTCCCAAAGTAAAGATCGAAGCACTGTGCTCCAAAACAATTAGAAATAAATTTTCTCCCTTGTTCCTTTTCAATTACAAATTCTGTCCAGCATTCCCTACCAATGCTGCAAGAAAATGTTGCAAGACTTACCAACTTGGTTATAGTTGCACTGTGACAAACAAAGCCAAAACAAAAAAAAGTGAGAGAATCAAGGCCTGGACAGTGAAATTGCACTGAGGGAGTATTCTTCCAAGCTAGTCAATTCTTCAAAATGCCACTGCTATGTGAAAGTTATTTCAAGAGATCTCATATTCTCTAAGCCAAAAACAATCACTTCCTATGTTTTCTAAAACCATTAGGAGTTCTTCACAAGTGGATTTTATAGGGTGCTTTGGCTCACTGCAAATGAACTACAACCCCGAAAACATAAAGCTTACTTAGGTATCATAAGAATAAGTATAAAAATGTAAATGTTAAGATACCTCCATTACTAATGGAGATCTTTTCCAGTGGTTCATACTTTGCTCCTTTTTCACTCCCAACAAGGTAGGTGAAAACATGGATCTGTATTATAGGTTAAATAAATGACAAATTAAAGTAAATAAAAAATAATGGAAACCATGCTTCACTACTGACTTTAACTTTTTGAAGGTTGATGAGTGTAACACATGACTTGGCTGAGAAAAATAAGCAGTTACGAGCAAAAAATGGTACGATTTCTGAATAAATTGCATCAGCAAGAGCCAATCAGATCGCAAGTATCACTTTGAGTGGTTTCAAAATGGATGTAACAAGGTGTCAAATTAAACAATATCACTTTGTACTTGTAAATGTATTGATATTGTTATGCAAAGATTCATTTTGGGTCACTCTTGGAAGTGAAAGGATTTGCTTATGCTCAATTTCGCTTTTAAGTTTCTATTTTCTTTGAAAATAATGGGTGAGTCTACTGATTTTTATTGATGAAATGTGCTGACCTTTTTTTCTTTGTTTTCCTTATTAAATATCTTTGTACTTTCTTTGAATTGGCTTTCTTCCATTCCATCTGTGAAAAGAATAATTGCTTGTGTGCAATCTGAGGATGAATAGTTCTTTTCTCTTGAATCCTACAAAGAATAAAAATTCCTTTTTTAATTAATTACTCTTGACTGAACATAAAAAGTTGTAATTCCCCATTTCAAAGAGTGAGTAGGGGAGTGGGTCAAGTTTGCCGCGCAAGTTTGTCTGGGATCGTTACTCGGAACACGAATCTTTGTTTACTATAGGCGGATTCATGCTGACGTTATTGTTTACATTTTTGCTCATTTGCATACGGCTTTGCGTAAAGAAGGAAGCATGTTAGATACAAATTGACTTCAGGCAGCTAAAGAGCTAGAAAACCTTAGTACATGGTGAAACTTTTAGCTCTTTGGGTGTAATATTCAAGGAGAAATAGTCCATCAAAAACTGCAAAATTTCTGGGTGGCAAAAGCGCTAATGAGCTCATACATTCTATGTAAAATTTTGAGTTTTTAAACCCGTGTTGCAGAAAAAGTATTCAGTGCATCAGGCTCGTATTCATTGGCCGAGTTAATCGTACTTTGACCTTTCGATATTCAGAGCTGATCTAGTTTTAGCTCCATCAGAAACTGAAATGCTTATGCTAATGAGGCAAATATTGTAAACAAGGATTCCCCTATAGATTTGTGTCCCGAGTAACGATCCCAGACAAATTTGCGCGGCGAATTCGACCCACTCCCCCACTCGTTTTTGAAATGGGGAATTGTGGTGGGAATAACAATAGGACTATAGATTTGTGTCCCAAGTAACGATCCCAGACAAACTTGCGTGGCGAACTCGACCCACTCCCCCACTCGTTTTTGAAATGGGGAATTGTGGTGGAAATAACAATAGGACTATAGATTTGTGTCCCGAGTAACGATCCCAGACAAACTTGCGTGGCGAACTTGACCCACTCCCCCACTCGTTTTTGAAATGGGGAATTGTGGTGGGAATAACAATAGGACTATAGATTTGTATCCCAAGTAACGATCCCAGACAAACTTGCATGGCGAACTCGACCCACTCCCCCACTCGTTTTTGAAATAGGAAATTGTGGTGGGAATAACAATAGGGATGAAGAAGGAAAGAACAGATGAAGGAGGAACAACAAGAGAGCAACAACTAAGAAGGGCCATGCACAGAAAAGCAACGACAGCTGTAAGACACTGGTGAAGAAGGATACCCAAAGACTGAAGTTAATCTACTCTACCATGACACCTGTATTGAATAAATTGAGGCACAGGAACAAAGCAAAGCCATAACTGCCAAACCAGAGAACCAAACTGTTCTGAATCAATCAATCAATCAATAATCTTTATTTATACGTGATAAGTATTTAAAGCGACACTTCGCTTGTGGGGTCGTGTCTAAATAATTATAGATATGAATATACTAGGATCAAAAGTCTGCAGTAAACAACTAAGACCTCAACAACATTTAAGAGACTTAAAACTACATCGCTTTAATAAAGAAAAGTCCTAGAGTTGCTGAAAAACCTAAAAGCCATACTTGGTTGGCTAACAGCAGCCCCTTAAGCACAACTAAAACTGTCAGGTGTGTGATACAGAGACTTGTTATACCTGTTGCTGGCTACAGTACAGCGATGCCAAGGACAGATAATCTGTTGTTGTTAGTAATGATAATTACACCAATAACAGCACTGTTAATAATAATAATAATTTACTTTTATACAGATAATTGTGATGCAAGTTTTCTGAAATTCTTTCAATACGAACTAGTAGTTGCTTTTGCAATTTTTATATGTAGGTTGTTTTTGTTATCAAAGTTAGTTTGGGTCTGATACGAGTCTGATCCTAGAGAACCGAATTATTATGATTATTATTGTTGTTGTCATCATTGTTACTAACTGAAGTGTGTATGCAATAGCTTTTCTTGGACTTTTATCAGACATTTTAAGCCTTTTAACATGAAAATAACAAAAATAATAATAATAATGATAATAATAAGGGAGAAGGAGAGAAGGAGCAGGGGGAGAGAGAGCAAGTTGTATGAAGTCAATAATAAATGTCTGCATCACATTTTTTTATCAATGGATCCAAGATTTACATTCCCTCCCCTTTAATACCTTATTTCCATTCTCCTGCTGCATCAGATTTAAAATTCAATTTCAAATATTACCTTCAGCACATCAATAGCTAATTGGAATCCACTGCTAGCATTTGCAATCCCCATAGCAAAAGTATTATGAGGAATAAACTGCTGTAAGAACTGTTAAGAATAAAATAGGTAGCAATAAATGAGAGTGTGTGTAGTATGAAAATACAAATCACAAACGTGATTTCTCGAGTTCTGCAGATTGAGACATTTTCCATCAGTCACGCTGCTAATATTTGACTACCCTTGTATATGTCAGAAAAAATACATGCCAAAAAAACCTTCCTCTAAATAAAGATCATAGTAAGATGCCGGGCAGACATTGTACATACTGTTAGGTTTCAAAAGTGACTGACTGCTGATTGCATTAGGTGCATGAGAAATAATTATAAAAGTTTGAAGAACAAATCCCTATCAATAACTAATCAAGTCTTTATTTATTGACTAAAGAGAAAAAATTAATGTTATTAAACAAAGCTCTAGGAAAGTCACATACCTTTTTATTCTGTGTAGTGGCTTGCAGCAGTTGCTTACTGCATTTTTCAGAGGACTAAAATATAACAGTCAGTTTATTGACAAATGACTTCAGTAATATTTTGCTTTTAACTCAGGAACTGACTTAGACTCTTAATCAGGGTTATAAGTAGATGACTTTTGGTAGGTTTAAGTACTGTAGTAGCATATGTAAAGTAGTGTAAGGAGCATATCAAGTTTTCCAATCTACTCCTTCTATTGAAAGCACTGTCATTAGTTCTTTATTTTATTTTGTTTTGCTAACAATGTAAATATTGAACACAACGAACATATGAAATTCATATATCTGAACTGCAGTTATAGAGACGTATTTGTGCATGATCCTCGCAGTAAAGAGCACTATTGAAGCAATAGTTAAAATCAGACCTCAAAAAATTCAGGCCTGTACGGGATTCGAACCACTGACCTCTGCAATACTAGTGCAGCGCTCTACCAATTGAGCTAAAGAGCCAACTGGGAGCAGGTCATCAAATTTAAGTTTTTTTAGTGCTAATTAAATCTGTATTAATTGTAGATAAAAATTCCAAGATTTTGAGGAGGGAGGGAACTTCCATACAAAGTTAAAAGCTCTAGAAAGAATAATCCTTATAGTTATTTGATTCTGAATCATCACAAAGCACAACTTCATGATGATAAGCACTTGTACATTGTATAAAACACTTTGTTTTTCATAGCCACAGCTTGCAGGAGGCAAACCATCTTATTTTCAACAGGTATTGTGATGTACAAGGATCTCTCTTATTTCATTGTTGTGGTCACAGCAGCATGTAATAAAATATCTACAACTAATATGTATGAATTATTCTTGGATAGTTACCTTGCCTATCTCCTTATTTTTCTTCAACTGACACAACATCACAGGTGCTCCTTTATACTACAGAGAAAAAATTTAATTTAAATAGTCCATTTTACAGTGATGCTGCATTCTTGCTTGCCAAGCCTTTCATCAGGAATGAAGCTATTAGGGTGACTTTGTTGTGATGCAAACATTGTAGCTTAGTTTTGAAATGAAAATTACTTTGTTAGCATGCTACGTAGATACTGGTCTCTGTATCACAACAAGGTCACCTTCAGCCTTACTCCAAATCAAAGGCTTGGCAAATAGGTACGTAGCTGTAAATTGGTTTATTGACTGTCAGTAACATAACACAAAACTGTATTGTACAGTACATAAATGCACCCTTAATTACCCTCACAAAAGAAAAATACAGTGCAATTAATGCTTCATTAAAACTAGCACTAACATTTTAAGAAAGCATATCAAACAGATTGCTCTGTTTTTAAATGTCGAATTCAATTTTAAGTCTCAATTGAGGAAAAGCTACAACAGAATGAAAGCCTCTGTTCCTATCAAATCCCTTTTTTCAACTAAATCAATCTAAATTAGGCTACTGATGTATGAGTCACACTTTACCAACTCTTTTTACACTGCATCACAATTTGGCAATTTTAGCTTTTATATTCAAATGGCCAAAAAAAAATTAAAGAATATTATTTTGTACTAACAAACTTACGGAGAGAGAAGCTTAATAAATTATAATCAAATATATTTCTTTTAAATAACTCCTGCAGTATTGATGTGAGTAAATTTATGAATGAACTAAATACGAAAATCAAATATTAGAAAATGACTTTTAATTAGTTAAATAGTGATCACAAAAATTGAATTTGAAGCAAGTTGTTACACCTTTTGTTATCAAGGATTTAGTTGCAAGTTTATTAAATAAATAAACTAATCATACCTAAAAATCACTTACCACTGCAACAATATTAACAAAGTCATTTTCTTGCAGTGTTTCAAGCAATGACAATGCAGCAAGCTTAAGAATGGACAGTTTTTGACCAGCCATACTGCCACTCCTAATTTCACAAGAAGACAGTATTATCACCATGTAGACAAAAAGGTTTAAGACACTTATTTTGAAATTATTTAGAATATACCAAAAATATTTATATTTATTAGAATTCACTTGACAGTCTTGCACATTTTTATACTGACAATGAATTGGTAAGTATAAATAGATCACGCAACTCAGAATTACAGTAAGTTCAAATTGACAACTTACTATCATGGAATTACTGATCACCATATAGATGAGCTTAATTATAACAAAACAGATACTTTAGGCTTGTTGAGTGACCATGGACATAGATAACAAGTAGTTTGGATTAAGTTTTAATACTTGATAAGTATGTACAAACTTAAAGTTGGAGATTTTGACCACCTACCAGTCATTTAATGTACAAAATGAAACCAAATTATTTATACTCACAAGTCTAGCACCAAAATTAAGTCTTTCGGTGCACTTGAACCTTGAATATACCTATCGGTAAAAAATCAACCAAACCTGTCACTCAAATTTTCCACCATTAGCACCTCCCAGTTTAGCTCAATTGGAATTGGTTAGAGCGCTGGATTGTTGTGCGGGAGGTCAAGAGTTCAAGCCCCAGCTGGACCAACACTC
This sequence comes from Stylophora pistillata, assembly GCF_964205215.1. Taxonomy (NCBI): domain Eukaryota; kingdom Metazoa; phylum Cnidaria; class Anthozoa; order Scleractinia; family Pocilloporidae; genus Stylophora; species Stylophora pistillata. The sequence goes on along the minus strand of NC_142527.1, from coordinate 27,644,110 downwards.
AAGGTCTTAAAATAACTGAGGAGAATGTGCTACCTTTCTATAATATCAAGAAATGGGTAGACATTAGTCTTCTTGGATTAGGACGAATAAACTGTAGGTCCCATCTCCTGCATCTATTAATTAGTTAATTTGGTTTGGCAGGGGATGTTAAAGAACCCACACATGAGATTACTCTGATGTGGTCTGGCCTGTTTACTGGGAATTGGGGGAAAGGGGGCATCTTCAAATAAGTTTCCTTCGATTGATTGTAAACTGCTGATGCAGTCTGACCAAAGTCCCCCGAAAAGAGTTGTGATGCGCATTTGATCATATTCAAATGTTAATTTGTGCAATATAAATATCAAATTATTATTATGAAATCATTATCATGTCATATGGCAATTAATTCAGACAAGCTTGCTGTTAACATATATAGGGGCTTTTAAGATACTAGTCAGGGATCCAAACACATATTTTTTAAGGCACCACTTAGCAACCTAAAATCATAAAAGGTCAACAGACTGTTGTGTAATAAGCTAAATTATGCAATAATGTGCATTTTTATTGGTCCTCAACTATGATCTCTTGAAGGACAGATGCATAACTGACAATCCTTTACCCCTTAAAAACTCGTATGAGTGACCAAAACAGATTTTCTCCCTACAATAGCAGTACAATGTCAAGCAAACAAGAGAAATATGTCAATTAGGGGATTATTATTTGATCCAATACCAAATTCTCCAAACTTGTATCAAAAGAATTGTATAGCAGACAGTAAGGAGAATTACTGACTGAGACGATCTTGAGAGTGAAAAGGTTAAGGAAGGTTAAGGCTACATCTCAAGACTTATGATTTCAACAACCAGAGAGAACAAAAAGAAAACTGTGGATCCCTTTTTTTATCTCAGAGTCTAGTCTTTTAAGCAAATTTTCAACTGACATCAGACGAAAAAGCAAGGCTGTGGTTTGGCAGCACCCGGTGGCCCCTGGCGCCTTACTTTTGCTCTTAGACGACTCACACTATGAAATAAAAACCCATGAAAATCTTGTGAATTTATTCATGGTAAATTCGGATTTTTCACAGGATTTTCATGGTTAAATCAATGGCTTTTTCATGGTCTCAGTGCCATGAAAAATCTCATGAAAAACCTGTGAAAATTTGCATATTCATGAGCCATGAAATATTGTGTAAAGTGACCAAGAAGCCATGAAATACCCATGAAAATGGCATTTCATGGCCTTTTCAAAGGTACTGAAAAACCCATGAATTTCATGTCAAAAAAATTCATGGTGTTAAAATTCACTGGGTTTTAATGGGTTGTAGGAAATCATGACCCTTGAATATCCTGTGAATACGTAAAAACTTCATTGACCATGAAAATTTTCCCTGAATTTTCATGGCCTCTCCATGGCATTTTCATGGCACATGAAAGTTAATAGCCAGTTAGTTTTCATGGGGTTCTTGGGAATATGCAAGCACCATGAAAATTCCTTGGAGACCCCATGAATTTGGAATGAAAAAGTCTCCTCTTCACTTGTGCCAAAGACTATACACTACAGTGTAGCTGTATGCTTGCATTTATAAAACTCTTGTGTGCTAAAATTCAAATGTAAGCTGTCAAGCAACATTTAACTTCCATGTTATACTAAAGCTGTCAAGCAACATTTAACTTCCATGTTATACCAGTACTGTTTGTTTTTGTTGATTCTGCAAATTGAAATTCAAAGATTTCTACTCGATTTTGACCTAACACTCTTGGGATTGAAGGGCTTGATTACAGTTCAATAATTGATTTTTGAATTACAATCTTGTTGTAACTAACTATAAATTGTACAGTAATGAAGTTATCCTTCACTGTAGACTAGCCAGCTGTTTGCCTTTTTTTGCTGGGCTCGCAGCAGTTGTCAAACATGACTAAAATAATCCTGAGACATTCAGCTTATTGATAGATTTATTTCATAGTAAAGCGTAAGCTTAAGAAATTGTGCATCCAAGTGACCGATTTGATTCTCAGTTTTGATCACGTACCGAATATCACAATTTGTACTCGCCACAAACTTTCAAAATCAAAGCTTTAAAAATGGCTGTTTGACCCTTGTACCGGCCAATCAATATGTGAACTGCACTCCATTCTGTTAACTCCACGGCGCCAACGACTTGCTCTCCAGTTGTACCACTCGCACTGTTCTCATTTTCCCATTGAACAAGAGTAAAACCCATCTTTAATTAAAGATGTTGTATTAATTAGGCAAAACACGAGCACGAGCGATCAACCAATGAAAAGTTCATTTCAAAGCTGAGCGCCAAATGGAGTTTTCTTTGTTTGCGATCACGAGTATGATCATGTGGATATTTTGGGAATTGTCATTGGCTAATAAATAGAATCTGCTGGCTTGCCCGATTGCATGCAGTTTCAACAGAAGCACGCAAAAATTGCTGACTTCTTCAACCGGTACTCTGCCTTTGGACGAAGCTTAACCTTGGATCCATGTTTTGAAGATCATATTAATAATAGTGTGAACTCATTCTATGTAGAAATAATCGAGAAGAATCGAACGTACTACAAGTGAACAATTTGGGGCCAAAAGTTATCGAGGAAACAAAGACTCGAAACCCTGACGTAAGTCCTTTGCTTCGACTGAACTAGCAGCATTTCCAACAGAGTCAGCTGCGTCTCAACAAAGAAACATTTGTACAAGAGAAGGGCGCGACTATGGTGCATTGGAATTCTCGCCTACAAATGGACATGCACATTCCAAAGCAGCCAAAGCGTTCCCATGTTCATGACTATGTTTATGTTTTATGATTTTGGCACATCTGTGGACATAGACATTTTTCATCACAATAAAAACTTCTACGATTATGGAATCCAAGAGGCCTTTGAGGTTAGAAAGCAAATCTATTATTGACACTTAGCAATTAACAAAACTGACTGCTACTTTATGAAAGATTCCTACTTATGTTAAGAATTACTAAAAACTTAGTTTGAATAATAAATTTCATGATAAACATTTATATACATGTATTTTTATCTCTTGGTACATTTTGATAGCATACCTTTTATTGAACCAAAGTTTTAAGCCTCTAAAATTACTCCTTGTTTTAAAATCTTAACACTGAAGATATTGAGAATTTCTTGGAATTATTTGATTGCCATTCATGGGGCATGAAATTAATTCTGGTGACTTTCTGAGGAAACTATTAGGTCATGAAAGTAGACTTTAAAGAAATTCATGGGTCATTAAAGTAGGCTTTTAAAGAAGTTAATGGGTCATGGAATTCATTCTGATGACTCTCAGGAGAAATTAATGGCTCGTGAAAGTAGACTTAAAAGAAATTCATGGGTCATGAAAGTAGAGTAAAAGAAATTCATAAGTCATGAAAGTAGACTTAAAGAAATTCATGGGTCATGAAAGTAGAGTAAAAGAAATTAATGGGTCATGAAAGTAGAGTAAAAGAAATTCATGGGTCATGAAAGTAGGCTTTTAAAGAAATTAATGAGTCATGGAATTCATTCTCACTGGTGACTTTCAGGGAAATTCATGGGTCATGAAAGTTGGCTTTTAAAGAAATTAATGGGTCACGGAGTTCATTCTGGTGACTTTCAGGGGAAATTCATGGGTCACGAAAGTAGACTTAAAAGAAATTCATGGGTCATGAAAAAAATTCCCCTAATTCATGGAAAATTCAGGGCTTAAAATAACCCCATGAATTTTCATTTTGCAGTATTCGTGGACCATGAAATGATTTTCATGGGTTTTCCACTAGAAATTCGTGGAATTTTCATAAAACTACAGTTCATAGTGTCAGGAATTCTAGTTTTTTCATAAAAAGCACATGCTGGGCACCCTGGATTTCACAGTTTCAGAGCACTGGGCTCCATTTAATTTTCCTGCTTAGTGCACAGCCTTGCAAAGACTTGACTCTTTAACTCCCAAAATATGACTGTAAATTCTCCCCTCTAGTTGTTGTACAGTTCATTCTAAAATGGTTATGAGAATTTGATGTTAGATCATGATACCAAATTCTACCTAATATTGGTTTGAATGTTCTCATTTCCAGCCTGCTTGATCATGTATGGATAATTTACAGGGAGAAGTTACATGTTAATCACTTCTGGGATTTAAAAGGTTGGTATATATGGTGTAACAACTTAAATACAGCTTGCTACATGACAGCTGACAACACTAGTAAGAGCAAATTACCAAATTGGTGACTTTTGCAACAAATTTAGTTTACTTAACAGTTTTTTCTTCTTTTCATGGCATTTGTCAAGATCCCAGCTTGGAGTGCTACTGACAGATGGGTGTTTGCATTGGATGTAAACATTAATGTATTCATATTCATGTGTTTGAAGCAAAATACAAGGTACACATTGTTATATTACCAGCCACGTCTTCTGTTGTCAAAAGTGTCTGTGTCAGTATTTCTCCATTTGAAACCTAGGAATCATGAAGAACATCAATTTGCTGATTAACTATTTTGTTGAATTTGTCCAAACCATGTATTATATCATTTTCCAGACTCAAGTTTGATTCAAGTCATGAAATACAGCAAGTTGTTGAGTGTTAATACCCCAATATTGAGACTTTCTTCATAATCAATAAATCTTATGATAACAGTTTATATGAAATCCAGTTATACCTTGTGCATGTATATCTAGGATCTCACAGAGCTTGGGTTTGCAAAACTTTTGCAATTTGAAAAGAAGTGCCATCTAAAACCTATCTCCAACAGTCAGATGGTGCCCAAAGAATTGCTCCCTAGCATAAGGGCTATAATTTCAAAACACTATTTTGTAGGGGGATTAAGACCTTTTGGGGAAGCTACAAAAAAAGATCATTAAAATTGCAATCTACCGGGATACACTCTGTAAACACCATCAGAGCTTCCAAAATACTGCCATAATAGTGTATGGTCCTTCTGTTCATTTTCTTTGAAGTACTTATCCAGTCCATCAGTCCAGTTAATGGTATTGAGAATTTTCACTCCTATTACATAGAAAACAACCATGCAATGACTATGAGAAGACAGGATAAGAAGAAAGAAAGTATAAGTTGACATGCAAAGAAACACCTCGGTCTTTACACCTAATATGGTCAACAAAAATTTCACTCTTCTGACTCCTTTTTGCTCTATGTATTAAGAAGAAGTATGCTGTAGCAGGCACCTAAAGTTCTCCTTAATGCTTTCAAGCTGGCCCCCGATTACCAATGAACAAAGACTCTGGGGACAAATCCACATATCTATAAAATATTCATGATAAATTATGTGTCAAATCTTCAACACTTCAGTAGTTGGAACATCCTAGAGTTGAATGGACTGTAATAAAACTCAACCAGAATGGCTACTAATTACCCCTTCGTGCCATTAGTTTCTTAATTCTTATTGTGTCAGTGTACAGGTTGTACCATAGTCAGGGCTTGATACTAACAGTAGCCAACCAGCTGCAGACTAGTAGAAATTCAGTTTTGGCGAGTGCTTTTTGATTACCACTAGTTAGTTTATTAGCCAGTTTGGCTAGTAAACTAATTGAAATTGTTGTAAAATCTAAGTTGTCATTAGTCACTTGGCTAGTAAGTTGAAAAGTTGGTGTTGAGCCTCGTAGTCCCTTTAACTACAGAAATAGGTTATAGAGGAACAGTTTTAATAAGCATGGGCTACACTCACCCCCTTCGTAAACATCCGTTGGTATGTGCACTACACTGCTAGAGTTGTTAATAGCAACTTCATCAGAAAACTTTGGGTCTTTTTCAAGAGTCAAGTCTTGCAGGTTCTTAGTGTCAAAATACTCAGTCTGAAAAAAATTAAGAAGGATGTAAATTCTGTGTCAGTTCCAGATCTAGAAGAGGAATAAAAAAGCTCAGAAACAAATGTCATCAGTTTGCTGGTGATCACTGCGTTACAGCACTCAAGCAAAAGGATGATACTGTGACTTCCTTTAAAGATACAGGTCTGGAGTAATGGGGCAATCAAGGAAGACCTACTGTGGAGATGTATGGTGGGAAACATCCCTGACCTTCAAGCAGAGGGATGTTGATGAAGAAAGGAGGGCCATAGGGAACCTTTTAAGGATCAAAGGCAAGGCCCACTGAGACACGGTGCTTAGAAAACCGAGAAATTTTTTTCAAAAGCAGTCTCTATCCCACCTTCTGCATATGATAAACAATCTTAAAATTATGAAATTACTTAACAAAAATAATAATATAATTTTTGTAGGAAACCTTATTTTAATGCTTACCTAAACAATCTGAGTGCGGTATAATTTTGGAAGCAACAGCAGAATGAGTGGCTGAGGTCTTGGAGTATTCACCTACTTTTTAAAATTTTTTCTAAAACTATCTTCCCCACTAAAATGCTGCCTAAGTGGTAACAAATGCTCACTAATTTCAAGTAATCTTGTTTAGGGCCAGGCAGGGGAGGGAGGGGGGCTTTCAAGGGATTTATCTATTAAAAATGAACCACAAGAATTGATTAGAGGGTTGTCAACCATCTACTAAGGGGTGAGGCCTGCCAACTACCTTAAAGCCACTCATTGTTGTCAAGGAGTGAAACAGAATAGAATTGGAAAAAGAAGCAAACCTCTTTAATTACAGATCCAGTCTTGTAAGTGTAATTCTTTCTGAGTTCTGCTGCCTTTGCAGCAAGATTCTATTCACAAGAAAAATAAAAGATCCAATAAATGTGAGTTCAAGAGTTGGCCACAGATAGCTATTATTAGTGATTAACACATGGAATACTAGACATGTATGGTTCAATTGAAGTCTGATCTCTTTAGGCTATATCAAATATTTGTTAAATTACCCTTGTTGGGTGTTCTTATGGAACCTACTATGTCACAACAATATTATTACCACCAGAGGGTGTTGACTGCTAGGGATTTCTATCACAGAAATAATTTTTTCAAATTTCTCTCTAGCATAATAATTATTTAGTTATATCATATAAATGCAAAGTACAAATCCAAAACTAAATACATATCACCAAAAAAGGTGAATATCACCAAAACATTTCAAAGCTTGAAAGCCCGAGAAAAAGCGTTGAACTTTTTGCCACATCAAAACAAAAATCTTGACCTACACTGCTCTTAAAATCTTTCACTGATCTCTTTGCCAATCAAATGATAAATAATGTTAATGAATGCTTGGTCTACACTCGTCAAGATGGAGAGCATTTCATTAAGGTGTAGTGAAATGGGGCTTTCAAAAGATAACTGAGCCACAAAATTCAAGAAACACTTCACATGATAATTTCTGGAATTTACAACTGTTCTAAGGTGTCGAATCCTCCAACGATTCTTCATTTTTATAAGAAAAAATCATTAGACTTCTTAATTAGGATTTAAAAAATAAAGCAAAAACATTTGGGCAAGTATGTCCACCCAGTCCCCGCATTAAAAATCATATCCATGTGATATCGTCCATGAATAATTTTTTCACTTCCTCCCGTTTCCAAATCCGTAAAATAAAGGGGAGAATTAATTTTAGAGCATTTTGAAACGATCGAACTCAATTTGGCCATAATGTAATTCATGTCATATCCATCGTATACTTGAATTTATAGGTTATTTGCCACTGCCGATTTTTGTTTACATTTTCAGAAACATTCAAATCGATAAGAAGGCAAACAATATAATTTGTGCGAAAAGTGTAATAGGGAATACGGCTTGAAATACGAAATGCAAAAAACCAAGAAATAGAAAACAAAATTAAAACGCCTATATATTTTTATTGCTATAAGCTACGTTGACTTAAAAGTCAGTTAAAAACATGAAATCCAATCAACTCTCATAAAAATTTAAAGGCCCGAAACTGTAGAAAACGCTCAGGTCTAGAAGAAAAGGGTGATTTCTTTTTATTCTTCTTGGGTTAGTATCCTTGTCTTGGTTAGCAGTTGATTCAAAAGATGCATAATTATCTACGCCCTGTGTGCTTGCATGGATGCACGCAAGACAGGAAAACTATATTGTCGTCGGTTTCCTCTTTAAAAGGCAAAAAATGGAAACATAACAAATGTCAACGTTCAAAAAAAATTCCGCCTTGTACTCTGCGTTAGTGCTTTCGGCGGAATATCGAAATTTACAATCTAAAAGTAACATTTTACTCCACACACTTTTACTAACCATTTACCACATGTAACTTGATCAGACGGCAAAATTTAGCGGAAACTTACCTTGATAGAATCAATCTTTTCTTGCAAAATACGCTCCAGGCACTTTTTCATCTTCTCGGCAATGGCGCTACCATTTTTCTCCAGAACGGAAAGCTCAGACTGATGGTACTCCTGCAATAAAGGTGCATGCACGAATAATTCATTTCAATGAAGAGGAATATTTTCTGACGCAGGAACCAACTGGTAAAGTACAAAAGATTGTTTCCGTTATTTAACAGTATACAGAAGCAGTTATAAAAAGCGTGAGCAACAGAAGAAATGCAAACACAACACACCAACCTCTTGAATTTTGTTGTACTGGGTGGTATCGTTGAAGAACCCTGACAAGTTTCTTCGCAACTCACCCGCCCAGGACTTTACACTGTAAAACAAAACGAAAATCCCCTCAAGTTTCCGTCGCAAAAAAATTCATACGCTTGCCGCATTCTCTAGGGCTGAAACTTACTCGTCTATACTGAGAGATCCAGCTGTTTCAGCCAAGACACAAAAGACACTGAAAAGAGCGAGAAGCCTTGTTAAATTGACCGCCATCTTCACTCACTGTCGCCAACGCTATTTATATAAATTTGCCAGCCAAATTCGCTTGGCTCAAACGCCGTCACTTATTAACATAGTGTTTGGGCTTTCCTAGCAGCCATAATTGCCTCCCCAAGACAAATATGGAAATAAAGTCATTCATTTTTAAAGATTTTTTGCTGTCATCGGGCAGGTGCAGCGTCAAGATCTATTGGCGCGCCAAGAAAACGAATTAGCATGTGAAGTTTCACGACTTTCAAATGCCACCCTGGTGGTTGCCATGAAACCAAACGGCAAGGCAGGTATTTTCTGAAAAACGCAATGCAACGGTCTCATTACAAACTGTCACTGAAAAATGACTTTTCGCACATCACTGAAGCTCCTACTAGTACCAAGGCATTATCGATCGAAATTATGCTTTGTTATAATTTCCTTGTTAAAAATTCACACGATTTCGCTCATATGCAAATTTAAGTATCATTTGAACTTTCTTTGTAGAAGGAAGTAAGTAATTTTGATGTCTGTCTTCCACTACGTTGCAAACTTTAGAAAATCGTTCCTTGTTTTGAGAATTTATCACGCTGCGCATTACCCATTTCAAGTTATAAATATAGTCGTTAAACGTTGTCCTTTTCAAAGCCACACTACTTGAAAATTATAAATCTCAGATACTCCAAAAGAGCTACTGGACTAGTCTTATGTTGACTTTCTTTATGGTTGTCATACTCAAAATACCTGCAAAATCATTCCCTCCGAGTGTTAAAGCACATTTTCGAAGATTGCCGCCATGTTTGAATACAAAGCGCTGGGGTGGAGACTAAGTTCGAAGGCTCGGGGAAACCCGTGGGGGAGGTAAACAAAATCTCGCAGGTATTACTACAGTGGAATCCCGATATCTCGAACCTCCAAGAGAAACGCAAATTGGTTCGTGAAATCAGGAGTTTGAGAAATCGGGGGTGAAATTACAAGTGAAGCAAATCCAAGGGAAACAAGGTTTGGTTCGAGATATCGGGAGATTCGAGAAACACCGGGATTCCACTGTAAGTAGTTTATCTCTTCGCCAAACGTCATTTCTTAGGGAAATTTCTAAAGAGATAGGGTAAATACTTTTTTATTTCAATTTCACAATGAAAGACAAAAAAAATTACCAAAATTTATCATGTAGCAGGTCGCACACGTGTCGTTCGTAAAGCGGAGCGCGATAAAAGTGGCGGAGGTTGATAACGGGGGAATCACGCGACCCGACTAGCTTCGCTCCACCGGGCCGTCCAGTAACCCACAGCCATTTCAACTATACACGCAGCATCCTTGAATACTTTGATTTGTCATTGAAAAGGAAAACTAGAATTCCCATGACTTAAAAAAGAAAACAAAAAACGCAGCACATTTTACAGAAACTGGACTGTTTAATTTTTCAACCGCATATAAAACAGCCGTAAGATTTAATCTACTTATTCAGTGGTGCAGTGCAGTTTTATGAAAACGAGATCAAAAGACTGCTTGTCACCTTTCTCAAAGAGTAAGGAGCTAAACTCTCTCGTTTCAAGAAATTAATCCATACTTCTTCATATAGGTCCATAATAATATTTTCATAATACATTTAAAGAACACTCGTTTTCGAGGATCCAATTTCTCACCAGATAATGCCCAACTGTAGAACTTTTCCCCAAAATTAGAGTTGATCAGTTCGTTTATCCGTAAGGCAAAACGAACAGAGATCGAAACACCTCGAAGCCTGTCAAATTCTAGCTGTGCGAAAATTTTATCGATCAAATTTTAGCTGTCCGAGGCAAACTTAAAATTTTTCACTCAGAGGATACTTTTCAACAGGAAAAACTGTGCGAAATTACCTAAAAAAACCTGCAAAATATAATAACTTTTTTAATCATATGAATATTAAATGAAACCCTCAGAAAATGTAAGTTCATTCATTCAAATGGTAGTGCTCCAATATTTATTAATAAAAAATGTAAACTTTCTAAATTTTATAATCTCTACCGACAAAAAGTTTCCCATTGAATTCTCCAAAAAAAACAAACAAACAAACAAACAAACAAGCTGGGCCTGCAGTTCACACCCAGCACGTTTCTTCTAGATTTCCCTTATATTGCCCTTCTTTCACCAGTCCGCCTGCAGCAGTTAATTTTCCTCGGGTCATGGGACATCAGTGATCCAGATGGGGAAGACGGAGGGGGGGGGGGGGAACAATGCTTGAATCTCACGAATCCCCAAAGGTTATGATTCCAATGACTGTAGGTGTGATAAATTCTGTGATGTCTTCTCATTGACTTGTTAAGCGAATTCAGTACGTCACAAATCCCGTTATGATTCCTCTGTAGTAACTTTTCATCAGTAGCAACGCTTCATTGTATGATTTCAGTGTTCGAGAAAACAGGCCATTAATTTTCAAGGAATATCCCGAGATCTTCCGCTTGTTGTGGGTTCTTGTCTGGTTTCTCTTTGTCTCTGCGTTTCCTGAGTCCACTTTCACCAGGAAATACACTCATTTTGAAATCTGCTTTTGAATATGAACGAGAAACTCGTAGTAAGACATAACCGATTCGGACCGATCGTCCACAAGATTCTGAAGGAAAAGCATCCTCATTCGGCTGTCTTCTCTGTGAAGGAAAGAAGAACTATTTTTAGCTTGGTTTCAAAAATAACCGAGATACTACAAGCATCCTGATTTGTCAAAAACCTAGTTTAGATTATTGCACCATTAAACCCATAGTTATTTTATATAAAACCAAGAAATAACCCACGTGGGATGTTAGGAGAACACGAGAAAAGTTTGTAAATCACGAGCCGGAGGCATTTATTTTTCTCGTGCGGTCTGCTGCTTAAATAATCTGTCTTACCAATAAAACGGTAGGATCATCTCGAGAAATTGTGGCTAAGATGCAAGTAAACAGCGACATAAACTGTTCGTAACCGCCAAAAAAGTTTTAATTTGAAGAAAGTGCTAGAAAACAACGGGCAAATATTGCGAGCGGCTTTTACCAAGATGAGCTCTCCTCCAGTTATCTTCTCCGCATCGAGAACCTTCCTTATAAAATTCACAAGCCTGTTCAGATAACTTGATGTACTTTATGTAATGACCTCCGATTATTGGTGTGTAACTTACTTTAAAACATAAATGTTAGCATGGCAGGAACGCTGTGCTTGAAGATAATCCACAAATGTTCTCACTCTCTCTGACTGAGGATTTTCCAGCGCGGGCAGCGATCCCTAATAAGTGACGATGAAAATAAAAACAACGGTGATCAATGAAACGAGTTTAAGCGCTAATCACGGATCCCGATTCGTACATTTTTTCGCTGACAAACATTTTCCCTGTCAGATGAATCTGCCCAAAATTTTAATGATTTTTTGAAGTTCTCATGTCACTGGTGATTCGTGTCTCAGACGACAGGCGGCTTGTTCTTCTTCTTTTGCCTACTCATTGGTTCCCTGTATAATTTTCCTTCATTCTGATTAGCTGTTGTTACGATACTCAACTGCCATGCGCTCCAAATTCATTCAACTTTTCAGTTTTGCCGAATTCAAATAGCTTAATCACAAAAAACTCTTGCTTTGTTTTTCCATAAAAAAAAATGCTGTCCTAATTATTTTGGGTGACAAACATTAATACCGTGACTTTTCACGACCTCTCTTTTGAAAAGTTAGAGATATCGCAAGCCAAGATAAATTTATTTAATAACCTCACCATATTCTCTGGGATGCTGCCGAAGTTTGGGACGTTAAATAAGGCTTGGATTACATCAATAGGGGCATCTCGTCCGACCCAAATGTAAAATGCCTATCAAAAAACAAACAAACAAACAAATAAGCAATTAAATAAACAACTACATCGGTTACTCCCGCCTGTTTCCTTTATTGATAGTTTACGACAAGTAACAACCACTTCTACTCACATGACCAGTATCCAGAAGAAATATTCCTTTTCTGGTAAGCTTTTCGCCCGAAAGATTATAAATTGGAGGCTTAGCAACCAGGCCAGCTTTGGTCTGGAGAGAACCCTGGGGAGAAAAAATAAAGATGTATATAAAGTGAAAGTTTACCAACCGCAGCAGATATCTTAGATATTCTTTTTTGGTGTCAATAACCAATCATTCTGGGTGAACGGAGGAGCAAGTAGTTCAACAGTTGTCTCCCCTTCGCCACCCAAAACCATTTTGATATTTCCCGATCCTGAGACAAGGGCTTCCACCTTAACGTTTTCCAAAGTCGCCATTTGGCGACCTTAATCTGTTTATTGATATCCAGAAATAAAAGATAAGTCGTAAGAAATAATTCAGAAGTAAGTAACGCCCAACGTACCTCATCCGACAGTTCGTGTATCGGATACATTTTTGGATAGATAGACAGCATAACCAAGCTGAGAGGCATAACTTTAAGCTGCTGCATGGAAAAACACCGCTCGTCTAAACGAGATGTAGAGCCAAGACGAAACGCCATCTGAAAGTCCAACGTGAACATGTAGGAACATTAGAAGCGGATGAAAACTATTGCGAGTAGAATCTCAGAGAAGAAATTTTACAGGCGCATAGAACTGAATTTCGTTTGCTCATTGATAACTTCGCACTACTAATCTCCAAAGATAACGCTGTTTATCCCCCTATTAAGTCGCTTTTTGACTAGATAGTTTTTGAGCAAAATCACTTCTTACGACGGAAAATGGTCGCTTGTGACTTAACTCCTTGACCCCTAAAAGTACCGAGGATCTAATCTCTCCTTCAAGTATGATATCGCCTTTGAAACACACATGAGAATAAAGGAAACGATCACCAACTCTTGACAGCACATTAGGGAATGTTTAGAAAAAGTATGGTGAATACCCATACTGATGTCAGGGTGTAAACGGTTTAGCGAAGAAAACTCGTGAACATCAATTGCAAGGAAGAACTCCTGAAGTAGAACTTCCTTAGAACTCGGCAGAATTTTGTTGAAAAGGATCTTTTTGTAACCATCTATTCTAGAAAATCTCCTCTTTGACACTTTTTTGCCTAACAAGCCTGCTACAACAAATGGCAGAGTAATAAAAAAGAGGGTGGCAGAAGAACGTCGCATATACAGCCATAAGTCCTGTGTACTACATACGTGTTTCATGATGGCCAAAATAAAGAGCGGAAGTAATCTCAGAGAATGGGGCGCTATTAGTCCACTGCTCTGAGGCTGATTAGCTACCGAGGAACGATAAACACCAAGAGTGTCGATACAGGCGTTCATCAAAGCCTAGGGGAAAAAAAAAAAAAAAAAAAAAAGAAAGAAAGAAAATCTAAAGTGAGCGGCAATATTAGACATCATATAATAACTGAGATACTACATGAGCCTTGATTGGTCAAAACCCTATCCTTTAATGCACCGGTAAACCGCCGGAAAATTGTTTTGTCGTGTTCTCCCACCATCCAAAGTGGGTTATTATGCCGGTAAACCGCTAGAAATTGCGTTCTATTATTAATTGAAACGACGAGAGCTCTTTGACTGAGCTTAGAGTGAAGAATCCATGTTCACTGTACTTACCTCTCTAGCATCCCCTAATGATGACGTCAACGTTCTGTCGACAGCTAGAAAAAAACATCAACAACAACAACACCCTCAGAAAAGTGCTTATTAAGACCCTCTAATAATAACTAAAGGCAAAAGCTAAGAAGCTCCTTAAATACAATATGTAAACACATTATCTTTAAAAGACGTCACGACATATCAAGAGTTCTCTCCACGCTCAGTTATAGAGATCTAACAGCAAACAAGACGGAATCAAAAGTATGGCTCACTTACCCATTTTGGCAAGTAGTGTAGCAATGGCTTGTACATCAGCAGTGGCGTACAGATCAGCCAGCTTGTTCGTGATCGGCAGAGCAAGAGTGTGTACTCTGATGCGCCGCTCACCTGCAAAATACACAAAGGCATTAGTTTGGAAAAGTTAAATCATAAACTTTAAAAGAATCCCATGCCTGTATTTATCTTGTGTCAGAGAGTAGGCCTTAGAACTCACTTCCCAGACCCTTATAATTTTAGGTTTATTAAGTGATATGTTTTTTTTTTTTTTTTTTTTTTTTTTCACATTCAATTACATCAGATTGCATTCTGAAACTCTCGCAACCCTGGAGTGTAACCTGCAGGTGTAACATCGAAACTTGTTTACCAATATTGAGGTTATGGAAAGGTGCCTCGTGCGGTGAAAAAAGGCGCGTTACTACTATGTGCGACCAACAGTTTTGTAGCTCGCAATAGTGTGCGAAGTCATATTCGCTTAGGCGTGCCACATTAAAATTTGAAATTGTCCTCTTTCTCATTGGCCACCAAGTTAGTTATATAGAAATCTTTAACATGAAAAGATGTAAAAAAATGAAAATTCGAACACACACAAGAGGTGTTGGAGGATCAACCTACCCTTGGTGCTTGTATAAAGAAGAGCAGACTGAAACACAGCCAGATTGGAGTCTGTCAGCGAGTCTTCAATGTCAATCTGCATGCTAAAACCACTGTCAGGACTCACATTCGGCAAAGAAACTAAGTCCGTAGAGCGTACAAAGAAGTTCCCATGGAAAGTGTGGATTGAAAGCCCTGGTGACAAAAGTGACGTTATAAATAAATTGAATATCTCGAAGCTTGAACCTCAACAATGAATCCTTGGCTCTTGAAAGCTTGACGAATCCATTTGCGAGTCCCGTGGGAAACACTGTCAAATAAGTTCCGCTAACCAGTTCTATAGCATATTCGGGTTTCTGTTTTGGTCTCAGTGTTTCAATCATGAATCGTTTTTACTGTCAGTCTTCTTGGATACCTATTCTCATGTCATCTGACAAATTTGAGGTGACATTTCACAGTATTGCAAAGAGATAATCTCCTTTCTTTTCCACACTCTAGCTAGGTGGAGATGAAGGGGCTGAACCAAGGAGAGCAAAAAAAACGACTGGATACCTTACAAAACGGAGTAAAATTGCCCCTTTACTGCATATTACCTTTTGTGCAGCGTACTCTCATAACTGCCTCAAATCCAATCTTCCTTGTTAGATAACGTCTGAAAAAAGACCAAACGTTTCTCTTCATTTTACTCCCAAACTCAAACAGGCCTCACTATGACTGTGTAAATTTTAGCCCGCGAGCAGGCCCACATTAAGACCGCTTCGCCACGGCAATTTTCCCTTTCGTAAACGGCCGTTGCCATTTGAAACGGTCGTCGCCATTTTAAAACGGTCGTTGCCATTTGTCGAAACAGTCGTTACTATTTTGTAATGAATGGCAACGACTGTTATCGGAAATGGCAACGACCGTTTCAAAATGGCAACGACCGTTTCAAATGGCAACGGCCGTTTACGAAAAGGAAATCCGCTTCGCCACGTGCGATTCCTCGCCCGTGGGAATGTATGAATCCTTGAGCCACGCGAGTCATCGAGAGGTCTACAAGGAATCCGCCACTGAAACCTCATCTCAAATCCTCCCGCGGGCGGAGACGGAGACACTCGAGTCCTGGAGCTCTTGAAGAGAGAGAGCACCTCTGCTCGCATGCTTTGTAAATTTACTTACACAAATTCATTTTCAAACTTTTCTGCTGCAGCAGGGTTCCTTGACACATGAAAGTCAGGATAATACATGACAGATCCTCCAGAGTATTTTGACGCGCACACTGAAATGATCACAAACAGTTTTTCGCATTTAATCTACGTTTTTAACTACAAGATTAAAATAAGAGAGGTTATAATTAAGTTTGGGGGGGGGGGGCAAATTGAAGTTACAAAAAATGAATGGATGTTAACTAATGGTTTTAAAAATATATATACCAAGGCGACAGGGAGATGAAAGAAATTGTGAAGCAAACTTACTTAGTGTAGCAATATCTGCATACTGTCCTGAAAGTAAGAACAGATCAACGGCGACTTGTTCAGCTGCACAGTCCAGTGCAAACTTCTTGTAGAAATCTGTAGCTGGTGTTAAATTCTGGACATCCTATTGAAGAAGACAAATATAAATGCCTCATTTCCTAAACTGCAGTTCGCATATATCATTTTCATATATTCACCGTCATTGATTCATCACTGCACGGGTTTATTGCGAACCAACATAACGACCAGCTCCCAGTTGGCTTGTTAGCTCAGTTGGTAGAGCACTGCAACGGTATCGCAAAGATCATGGGTTCAAATCCCGTTAAGGCCTGAATTTTTTTCAGGCCTTATTTTGTACACCACTGCTTAAGTAGTGTTTATTACTGAAAAGATCGCTTTCACACTCATAAACGCCTGTGTAAACAATTACATCCAATACAACACTTGTTTCTGTGAGATCAAAGTCAATTATAATTTGAAGGTTGACATTGTTGTACAGTAAACACACAACGAAAGAAATGGGGATCTTTGCAGCCAAGTGGCTAAAAACTGTTTCTGTAGCATGAGGTGACTCCCCTGGATGGAAAATCAGTGTTTTGTCCGGTTTCCTGGGAGTTCATCCGTACCCATTTAACCCTTTAACTCCCAGAAGTGATTAACATGTAACATCTCCCTGCAATATCCATACATGATCCAACAAATAGGTAATGAGAATACTCAAACTTATCAAGTAGAAGTTGCTATCTTGATCTAACATCAAATTCTAGCAACTAGTTCACAAGGAAATGTGTAACAGCTATAGAGGAGAATTAAAAATCAGATCTTGGGAGTTGAAGAGTTTAACACCCTGGTGGGGAGAGGCACAGTAAGAATGAACTTTCTAGCTAAAGAACATAACAGCGCACCCTGTTTACCATGAAGCGACTCAAAGCAGAAAAATGACTTAAGTAAAGGGGGCAGTTTCTAAAACAAATGTAGGGGGGTGTAATAGAGGATAATTTGGTTTTATCAACTGAGCAGGTAATGTAAAATAAGCCACCATTATGACCTTCTATAGCTGACATTTTGAGCGTAAGCCATTCATCAGTCATTGAGCAATTTGATACCACCAGTAACACCTCCTGGGTTTCTGAATTACCTTTGGAGAAGATTTCTGCCCATCCTCCCTCTTTTTCAGTTCTCCAGGGCCAATGTTAGGTAATGTTGTCTGGAAGAGTGTCACACGACCACCTATGTGACCCTGGAAGATGGAAGAGACAAATGAATACACAGTATCAATTACTAGGGAGAGCAAATGTTTAAACTACAAGACCATAAGCATGCATTGGGTAAATCCACTATTTTACATACAAGGGGGGACGCCTATGAACTGCATATAGTTTAGTGGGCAGGATTAACAATTAAATTCAACAATCCCATGATGAGATTTGGCAACACTGGTACAATACATAGTTTACTCCTATGATTGCTTAAACTAACTACACTTCTTGACTTACCACTAGTTTGAGAGCTGCTTGCAGGGCTGCCCCTGTTGCACTGTGAACATTGTGATTATTGCTGAACATGTTTGGAAGAGAATCCAGCAGTTGAGTTATAAGCTAAAATCATATTCACCACAAAAAAGAAAAAGACAAAAAAAAAAATGTTAAGCCAACAGTAGCATACTCATCTTGCATCAACAGTGATCAATTTCATCATCCTTTTGTGCATTTTTTTTTTCTTTTTTTCAATTCCCAAAGATGTTTAAACAGTAAGTCACTGCACATACCTCTTTACTTTCATTCATATTCACCAGAAGGTCATCAGGAGATGGAAGGAAAATGTCTATAATAAAACATATATAGTGTACCTTAGTACATGACAAAAATAAATTGCAAAAAAAAAAAAATTAAATACACCAGTTCCAGGATTGCTATTTCTGGTTACAAACACCACCATCAAACAGGATATAAAAATACGTGCATTAAACACCAATGGAAAATTGAAAGCTTGAACTGACCTTCCAAGTCTGAAACAATATTCATCTGGGGTTGAGAAAGCTTTGACTAAAGGGAAAAATCAAACACAAATTAACACCAACAATCCACGAAACTTTCAAACTACAAGCAAGGAATCTTAACTGTAACTGGCAATGAACTTAAACGTCAATGGATCCAATGGGAATTTCACACACATGTTCATATATATCATACAGGTATCTAAATGGCCTCCTGTGCAGAAAATATCTGGGACAGTGTCAAATTGGTATTAGATTTGTAGCTGATTTGGGTGAAAAGAAAGAGGAAGTTTTCCTAACAATCTCAGAGTGTAAAATAAAACCAATCCATCCCTGATTACTTTTTTGTATTCAATAAAAATGTGTTGATCAATGTATGATAATCTTCTTTTTCCCACAAAGCACTGTAACTACATTGTATTAAAAAAAAAATTATAAACAGTAGTGGTCCATTCTGTCTTCCCATTCCTCTCAATCTTCTCACTTCCTTTCAATCTAAAAGTTGGCAGACATGGCTGTCCTGGTTGAGAAAATTTATTTCAGATTGCTTTAATGATCCAAAAAAAAAAGGAGAGTATTCCTTTTAAATCTTGTACAATCCTTATGCCTCACAAACCTTGAAAACAAACTGCACTGGCAATGCCATTAAAAATACCATTTTATAACATAACCAAAGTTAAGCGCGAGCTCTGATTGGTCAATTTAGCGTCCCCCATTTGCCCATGGGTGTACGCTGCTGATGTGAGCAAATGCAAAGACTACATGTATTTTTCCATGTGCACTTGTTTTTTTCTGGTCGCGTAAGATTTGTTAAATAAAAGGGAACTCTTTAGCTACAATGTATCAATGTTATGTTATAAAACAAATGGTAAACACCACAGCATACACTATTGAGTTATGGATGCACTTGGGAGGTTGCTAAGCTTTCGTGCTTAGCAACCTCCCGCATGCATCCATAACTCAATAGTGTACGCTGTGGTGTTTACCATTTGTTAATTAGACTTTCTTTCACAAAAAATTATTGTTCAAGTTTTATAACTAAGTTGTTGGCATTTCTCACCTTTAAACTGTAAAAGTGAACTGTACTATCAAACGTTATAAATCCAATCTGCGTTCTTAGATCTCCTGGCACTTTCTCTAAGTTTTCTTTCAGCAATTTACAAACCATATGCAGATAACCTGTAAATACCAAAACAACATTCTAAGAAACATTAGAATTTATGTCCAGATGACATGTTATGCTGCACTCAATTCAGTTGAGTAAATAAAACAAAAAACAAACCAACTACAGGGCATAAATATAAGAATTCCAATTAGGAAAAAATAAATTAGTAGATCAGGGCCTGTTATCTCTTTAATTGCCAGGATCTGATTGTCAATTCTCCCCTCCACTTGCTTCACATTTCTTTATAATTAAGTAATAAGAATTTTGTGCTCAATCAAGATAACAACCTTTATCTGATGAGTTTGAGTATTCCAGGATAATGTTGGATATTATTCTTAGAGATTCATCACTTCCAGGAGATAAAGGGGCCCAATACATTTGGAGATTTCCACAAGGGCTGATTTCAAACAGAAATTTAATTTTCAATACTTAACTGATATTCCTAAGCTTCTAAGGCTCAGAAAAATTTGTTGAGATAAAATTTCTACCTGTCTCTATTGCATTGAAGGAAACATCCATAACAAACAGAAACACTGCTGGCTGTGGAGGCCTTAACTGCAAATAATACAAAACGCATAATTATTATCAAAAACAATAATTTTGTGCTTTTTCTCACATTACAACCAATAAGCATCGTAATCTCAAAATTTATCAAGAAGGAATTTCTCCTTAAAATATTATGACTAGGAAAAATTTAACTTTGGATCTTTTAGTGTAGCTACCTTGTATTTTGTTACCAGCTATCCATCTGTTTTTTTTCCCTGTTCTACAGTGTAATACCATAGCTTATTTTGGGTATTTCGGTGTCAAAATACAGTAAAATTGGCATACTTGTGGAATAATAAAGTTTAATAGCTCACCATATATTCTGATGGTGCTATAAATTCCACTGTAGCATTCCTCACTTCTGGTCGCTTGGACGGATCTCCATACTGTCTAGTTGTCGGATCAAAACAGAATTCCTCTGGAACTGGAAAAAACACATTATATAGACAGTTAGCTCTTGAATTGAAAAATAAACTACTGAGTCTTTATTAATTCCTAATCAACAGTAACAACACTAGTTTGTTGGGACTGTAAGGTTGGTGTTTATTAAAAATACCCAATGAGAATAGTATACCTTCATTTACTCTGAAACACATTGGGCATCTCCACCTTCTAGAGTCAGTGAAAGTGACAAAAGGATTTATATATGTTCTACAGGAACGACATCTGGTAATGACAGAAGAATGAATAACTGGGAGGTTCTGTCGAAGAAATAAGATTGATGATTTTATAAGTCACATTTATACATCTGTTGAACAAGAAGTCTTCAAAGGGACAAACCATTTGACTTATCTCTCTTCTGCTGTTTTTAAATTTCAACCTTCAAATTCTTACAGGATAACCCACCAAAAAGCTAAATTTGACAAAAGACCTCATTGAACCAGGTTGTCATTGAGAAGAGTGATTTTTAAGACTTGCCTGTAAATCTTTGAAAGGGTGAAGGTGAATTCCTAGTGGAAGCTTGGATTTTGTCAAGAGACTCTTGGTTTCTGGAACAGCATTAATGGTGCAACATAGCACACTGGAAAAAAAAAAGGCGAGAAAATTCATGACAACTCTGTTCGGTATAAGAACATATTTCAATTATCTTGATATCTAATTAAATTAATGTAATTCAGCCAAAGATATCTGAAATATCATAGGGCCAGTAAGACTCAATGTAACCTTTTGTAAACCAGTTACAACTAACAAACACAAATTAAGCATTTTAACACTATAGAAAGTTACTGACAGCTTATCAGGTGATTCCCTGAGAAGCACAGCTACAAAAGTTGTAATGTGGGGGGAAGGGGTAAGCCAATTACAAAAAAGATTCATGCAAACAGCCCCTACACCCTCCTGGGGTGCCCACTCCATGCAAACACAACACATTACAGTATTTATACACTAACCTTGGATCACAGTTCCTTTTCCGAAGGTCCTGTAAGACAAGGCAAAATAGATTATTCATCCATGACTCAAAAGAAATATGAACACACCCAGGTGACTACAGTACATGTATTAACACTCTTATAACAATTCATTTTTGGCTGCAACCAGTGCAATAACCGCTAACAAGCTGTGGATACCAACTGACCATTTAAATACCATTATAGATATCAGACAAGGAAACAAAATAACATAAACATCAGTACTCACTCCAGGTAAATTAGGGGATGGCTGCTCAATTGGTGTTTGAGGAAGAACATGCCTCTGTTCTAAAAGGTTAATGGGTTGGCAGGCTGAGGATTGCTATGTATTAAACAAGACAGAAAGTACAGTAAGTTTTTAAAAGCTACTGTAATCATAAGGAGGGGCTTTTCAAAATGGTTTATGAATGCTGAACACAGAAAAAAAAACCTGCTTAAAATGTTTTGGCTTTGCTATGATGTTCATGCTCGACAGAACAACCAAACCTTTTCCCTTGGTAACCTTACAAAATAATGAGAGTAATTCAACCCCTTTGTCCTAAAATCTGTACGCATATTTTTCATACTGTCCTCCATATGTTTCCAATACAACTGACATGGAGAATTTGTTCAACAATAATCGCTGATAGGAGATCATTTCCCTTTCTGGCAACCTTAAAGTTTGATTCAACAGTGATACTGCTATGAAAAATAAGATGCCAATCACTCCTTGGGTTTTATGGGTTAAAAGAGATATTCAACATTCAAAAGGATTCTAAAACCAGCCAGGTCTGATTTTCAAGTTGTTAGTCTACCAAAGGAGCCACAGAGAGGCAAGGTGGTATAAAAGGTGGAGAAGCGACAAAAGTCTTGCACATATTTTTCTGGTTTGTTCATCTAGGCAGACAGCAGTTTCAAACACAGTACAGGCATTTTTCAATACCTGCACAGTAAGTCTTCCCATTGGACCTTCCAGACCAGAAGATGGAAACTGTTGTGTATTACCGCCCTAGATATGAAAATTGTGAAGTTAGTACAAAACAAAACAAACATTGCTACAATTTTACTTCATATATTTCAAGACTACAGGTGTATTACACAGCTGTCAGAGGGAAACTATTGCATTTTAACTTAAAGAGATAGTTGTGTACAAAAATGAGCACCTATATCCAACCAAAGAGAGATGAAAGCGATTTCCCAGGAGAAGAATACAGATGGTATTCCCTCCAGATTTCCTGACAGTGAGGAAAAGCACTGCAAGAGATAAGTGCTTTACCTAAGAATGAAACACCATTAAAACTGGACCTCCTAATCTGGAGTCCTCAACTAAGTGGGCAATAAATAAACAGGTTGGATGTTAATGCATAACACTTACAACAGATGGTTGTTGAGCCATAGGTGGCATTTGCCGTGGATACTGTTGATTCACTTGCCCAGGAGCATTCATCACTCCACCCGACCCAGGCATTGAAGGTTGCATCGGCTGGTAATAAAACAAGTTTACCCAATTTACAAATTCCAACAAACGATACTAACAAACAACATGTAAGCCTAGCTCTAAGGAGACAAAATTAAAATAATGTGCATTTGAATAACACTTGAAGTTACACATGAGTGTCTAGTTAGCGGTACATTTTCAACATTCAAGCAAGGGCAAGTGTTTATTCTTAACTCTCAAACTTTTACCTGAGAAGGGTACATCCTCCTTCTCGAGGACATGGGTCTTCCAGCCTGAGAGTCTTGTCCTGTGGGAGAATATCCTGTTGGTGGACTGTTAAAACCAGTTTGTGGCATAGCTGATCCAGGAGACATTGATGGGAGAGGTGGGGTTAGACTCTGACCTGGTGTTCCGCCTGGTTGACCCACTGGAGGGGGCGGCGTTTTGTGCTGCCCCATTGTTGACCCTGAAAAACCTGCTGGAGGAGGAGGTGTTGATCTCTGCAATGGGGTCCCACCCTGTCCTGGATAGCCAGGCCCAGTGGTCATTGGCATTGTAGGTCTCTTAGGTTTATTGGAATGCAAAGCTGATAATGGCTGAGAACCTGGTTGGCCTGTGGTTGGAGATAGACCAGATGGAAAACCTTGAGCTTGTCTGGCGTAATTTGCCTGCTGCCCAACTTGCGGCGTCTGGGGTGGCGTATTTGACTGTCCATGTGCAGGCAACCCTGTCCGTGACTGACTTGGGAGGGGTGGCATAGAGGTTGAATTTTGATAAGGTGATGACTGCCCTGAATGAGAAGTGACTGGAGTAAATGCAGAACCAGTTTGGGGCATTCCATGAGTATTATTAACTAAGGATTGCTGCTGAGAATTGGAATTTGGGGAAGGTCCATTTGCTAAAGAAGACCCCAAAGGTGGGGTAGACTGTCCCTGGGTGGGTGCACTGAGATTTGATGCAGCTTGTCCCATTTGAGGATGAGCGGAGGAACTTCCAATAGGTGGGCTCACTCCTGACACAGGGCCATTGGCAATGGCATTAGGAGATGGAGAGTGACTTCCAGATTGCCCTGAAACAAAATGAAACAACTAACCTTAGTCACTTCCCTTTCATGTAGCTTTGAGGCCTGCATTAAAAGTACATGTACCTTGGCCTGATGTACATTATCATTACAGACTGCATACAAGTATGCAGAAGGAAAATTTAATAGGCCTTTTGCAGCTAAGCCATCACGTGACCTACTTTTCATGAAATTATGGGCTATAACTCAGCTGAATTCAGAAAAGGAAAAAGCATTTCGAAAATAACAAAATGGCCAAGTTTGACGCCTCCATTATTCAAAAATGAGATTTGACAACACTATGAGTTTTTAATAAATAAGGTTTATATGGAAAAAGTTGCTGGAGAGTAAGGCCTTGCTCTCCAGCAACATTTTCCACACAAATCCTCTAAATTTTCTGAAAGTTCAAACCACTGTAAAAACAGTGCTCTGTAATTCCCAAGGCCCAAACTTGGCCATTTTGGTATTTTCGATATGCTCTTTCCATCTCTGGTATTCCTCAAGGTGTATCCCTTAATATATATCTAAAATTTATCACGTGACCCCAGCTGCAAAAGGACTATTAAGGTGTTCAGGGTTAAAATGTTACGGTAGTACACTTAAAACCCAGACAAGGCTCTGAGGCTGACCAGTTTGTATGACCAGAAACTGACCAGTTTGTAGATTCATTGGACCTCTGTTTGGTGCAAATGTTGTTGAAGATTCATGAGAATTGTTAAAGGATTGTTGTGATGATTGTTGTGATGCACCAGCCATGTTATGAACCATTGAAGGGTTGGTTCTATATTGATTATGGCCTGGTGGCAAAGATGTTGGCCATTGGCTTGGGTACTGATCTTGATAACCTAAACAAAAAGAGAAAATAACACAAATACAAAAATTTTTATTGTTGGGTTGTTTGCTCTAAAATCAATATTGTAAAATTTGCCAAAGATTAACCCAACTAAAGTTAAAGGCTAAGATGGTTATTCATAGAAAGACAGTATGGGGATAAAGTATACAATAATGTTACAAAAAACTATTGGAATGTTTTAATTACTAAAAAGTCACTTACATTAATGGTCATTATTTACACTAATATTAATATTAAACATTAATGGTCATATTTACACTAATATTCTAAGTATATAATCTACAAAGTCAATCCTCCAAAGCCCAATCAGAAGTTTGTGTACCAACAAATTGCAAGACGAACTTTGTTCATAAACTTACAGCCTAAGTATTCAACAATTATTTACAGAACATGAACGACTTCACAAAAGCATTTTAACCTACGAGGTTAAGATTTAACACGTAAATTCAACTACGATACCATGTTTCCCCTATTAAGTTTAAGCTTGCGTGGTGAAGAAATGGCTTAATAATTTAGCAAGGAAACTAAATCTGGAAATTCATTCGGTGGTTTATAATTTCAACCATTAGTGCTTCATGACACAACCAGCTGATCGAGTGAAACCTGCTACTGAAATTAATTTACCAATGACGACATACTACCTGAGCAAATCAACCAGTACAATTTGAACTATCGTAAGAAGAAATTTCCTGGATACTTCTATACTGTCCGAGTCAAGAGGATATAGTAATTTAAAAACCCTCAAGAAGAAATAGACGTGGCCTCTGACGAGTATCTTATGACATTTCTTCCCTTGATGAAACTCAATCTGTCAATAGATGATTTCCTTACCGTTCGAGGCCGGATTCATTTCTTGGGAAACACTCTGAGTCTGATTGTTCACTCCTTTCTTATCTGGATGCACAAATCCTCCATGATTTTGCGGAGATTGAAAACTATTTACACCGCCGTGGTTGAGGTATGGTTGCTGTTGACCAACCGAGAACGCATCACGGCTCGGCGGTAACCTTCCTCCAGACATTACCTATCACACATTTAAAACCTGTAATATGGTTCGTTGTTGAGTAGAATCCAATCGAGTTTTGCGAATCACTTTTGAAAAGCGTGAGTGCACCCAATTTTCCGAGAATTTTGTCAAACTCACTCCTGCCTGCAGCCACGAAATGCAAATGTTTTGAATATGCGCAGTAGACGTGTTCTTAGCGACGTGGCAACTGTGATGCATTGCGCTCCGACATCTCAGTTTTGTGCGTTTTCGAAGTACACGGTACCCAAACAGCAAACCAGAGAATCTCCGAGGATAAAATTGGTTGTAAAATTGGAAACGAAACATACATCACCGCACAGGAACTCTTGGAAATAAAAAATTATTCTAGAACGTAATTTGATTCTTTTGTGTTGGATAGTAGTTACAGACTTGGGACCTGAAGAATGCAAAGGAAGTCTGCAAACGAGGCATTTTGCAGCGAGTTTGCTATAATCGCATTGCATCCAAAATCAGTGTTTTATGAGAAGTTTGTCAAGAAAGTGACAAATTTTGTTGGGTCGAGTCTGTACGAGTGAACACAAAAAAGAGCTTAAGAAGGAGTACAGGACACTGATGGTTTAGTTTCACGGTACCATGGCCGGCACTGAATCGGCATCACTGTATTTCCTCTCGCACGCGGCTATCTCAATGGGTAGAGTGCTGGACTGTTGTGCGGGAGGTCGAGGGTTCGAGCCCCGGCCGGACCAACACTCAGGGTCTTAAAATAATTGAGAAGAATTTGCTACCTTTCTACAACATCATGAAATGGTTAGATATTCTAGTCTTCTCGGATAGGGACGAATAAATGGAGGTCCCGACTCTTATAGGGTTAGGGGCAGGAGACGTTAATTTCCCACGCACGAGAATACTGTGTGATGGATGTCCTCCCCTGGGGTGGGATGGGTGGGTTTACTGGGCCCGCAGCAGTTGGCGCAAGCTGTTGCAGTGTCCTTGCCGGTCGGCGAAGCTATTAAATTACATTTTAACTCGTCACGTGACCGAATATGCCTCCAACTGAACGCGATCGAGGAATATCTAATGATATTTCCACGAGACATTCTAGAATTATCAAACCTTGCGTTCAAATTAAGCTCTTCCTTGAGATTTAATTCGAGTGAGGAGAGTATTCGCTGCATGTGGTTGCACCGAAGGTAACTCGCTCGTTTGGTCGTACAAATTATTTCGTTTGTTTTTTTGACGAGCTTCCTCGAAAAAGTTTTCATTGCTCATAACTAGAGGGTCCAATTTTACCTCGAAAAGTATATTTTTCGTTATTTCCAAGCTTAATTCAATCGTGTTTCAATGCCTAACTTTAATTAATATTACAGGTACTCACCGCAGGTACTCACTGCTGGTAGTTACCCATGTTCTTGGAGGCATTTGCATTTCCAAGCTGTTTCAAGTTTTCTCTTCAATTACTTGTTTTATTTTTATAAATTCCGTTTTCTCGTGTCATGCCAAAACAAAATACGTCATTCAACTCTTTTTCAAGCGCAATGGATTGAAAAAAAAGAGGGTATAGGGTGAATTCGTTTTTTTTTTTTTTTCCTGCGAGTATTCAAAACGAAAATGAAAACCGTCAGCCATTAATTATTGGAAAGCCTGAAGTAAAATAAAAAAAAAGAAAAAGCAAATTTTGGAAATCGTATTCAATTTTAAAAGAAACGAAATTTGTATGTCGTACTCCTGCCCTATTGAAAATCGGTTGTCATGACGCATAGATAGATGGATTCAAGGCCTCCTCTTCTGACATTCGGAAACACCCCTAGGTACGAACGCGGAGCGGAGGTATTGCTAGCGAGTTGGAAGCGTAAGAGCGCATTCCTTTCTTCCAGTCTATGGCCGTTTTGTTTTGTTTTTCAGCAGAGAGACCTGTGAGCGAGAGGACGAACCAATTACGTTACTAAAAGAAATTGAGCTCATGAAATAAAACATTTATATATGCATTTTATTTAAACTTATCTACAAAGTTCAATTTTTTTTTTAAATCTCATATGAAAATATTGCTTGAAAAAATAAAAACTCCTCAACGGGAGCCATTGATCTTAAATCTAATTCTGGACTACTAGGTAGCTGCGAATAGCGTCCAAGTACATAAAGGTTTTTAAGATTTTCCTTAGCATTAAGGACAGCAGAAAAAAATCGCATGCCTTGAAAACAGCAACTATTGTAAATGATAAATTGCCACCATATAAACTCTGAAGCCAAGAAATAGCTTACAGTCTCAAATATTAAAGAACAGAAACAGAATGTTCAAGCTGATTTGTTTTGGTTTTTCTGTGTTATCTGGAATACCATCTGTGGTTCCGCAACCTGTCTTTCCTTTGTGACTCACCTGAAAATGAAGACAAAAGAGAAAACAGTTTAACTGTCTTAAAATGGTATCGTGGAAGCAAAAAATGGAGCTACATGTGTATAAAGGCAAGAAATCAAGCGAGTGAATTCTGAAAAGGTGTAATTCTGCCCGTGGTGTGTGTTGTGGGAGAAACAGTGCATGTTCAAAAGCCTACCTCCACTGGCTTCTCCAACAGTTGTTGTGGAAGGATTCCATATCCACTTAACCTGTCGAAATGCGAGTTAGATCAGATTAACTAAGAAAGTCGGTCATTTCGCCTATTTCACGCTCCCCCTCCCCTTCATCTCCCCACCTCAGTGTGTTCCAGTTTTGTAAGGTCCTAGATTGCGTCCCTAATGCGGTCTGCGGATAAGATTACCTCTTGGCATAAAACCACGAGCACTCCCTCCTTTTCGGCGGAAGGCCTCACTCCCAGAGTTCTACGCGGCACGCTAGTACCCAATTTTTTTTTCTTTTTTTTTTTTATGGGTGGAGGGGTGCTGTTATTATTATTATTTTTTTTTTTTTTTTTTTGACTTACGTGACGGTTTTCGCCGAACAGGAGGGATTGTTCGTGGTCTATCTTGGCACCAGATACACAGTTGGTTGGATGTGCAAAAGGCAATAAAGTCGACTCTAAGAGGACGCGGGAACCAAGCGTCGTTTGTTTAAATCCCTCATTGCGCCCTCCGCTAAAAGAAAAATTAGCTGGCAACTTACCCCATCCGGGTAGTTATACGAGTTCACCATGTTTGGCTGGGGGTGGTTGTGACGTGAATATGGAATCACAAACGCAGTAGGGAAGGGTTTCCTCTGTTGAAAGTGTCGTTGATATGTAGTGGAGCCAAATCTGTAGTTGATTGGAGCGTAGTTGGCAGAGGATACCCTGAAAATGAACATGGGCTTTGGTCAGTTTCATAACAACTATTGGAGGGCATAGTTTTGGAATGAAAAAAGCGAACTTTTTTGCAAATGTCTCTCTTGCCACAAAGAACATCAAACGAATGAGCCTATAATTTAAAATGTTGGGATATACTTTGGTTATCTCAAAATGAAAATATGTTTCGGACAATGGAAAGCTACCATGTTTTCAACCATTGACTTAATCTTGGGAAAGAGAGAAACCAGGGAAAGAGAGTGAAAGATGAAGTGTTTCTTGGGCTAACAGACGATTGCGAATGCTTCAAAAACATTTTGGACCCTCACATATGAAAAAGGCAAAGCTTGGAGCTATCTGACTTTCGACTTAAGCCATTGAACCAGAGCGGTGTCAAAAATACTGTTTTTATCGCCCGCAAGACTCTCACATTTGCAATATGTGTTACGTCGGGAGCATGAACAGTTGTTCCAAACCGCATAGAAATATTAGCTAACACTTAACTCAAGTGTTGTTTTCTTAATCATAATACCATTAATTTAGCTTGTAAACTACCATTTGGTTGTCGCTACTTCCAAAAAAAGGCACGCGTTCGTCTGCGTTACTATGACAACCAGTTAGAGCGTATCAGGCACAGTACTGGGTACTCGAGTATTTTTACCTGTTTGGCAAAGGAGGCGGCCAATATCTGCCTTCAAAATCGCTGTTATATTTTGTATCGTACATGTGAGTGAAGGAATACGGCTTAAAAGCTGGCTGGTACAGGGCTGAAAGCGATGTCAGCCTCACACCTGGCCGCTGACTCCCTGCCGAAGGTGTCTGTTCGACATCGGCTGCAAAGCGAGAAGAGTAAACAAATGATCATTGACTTCTCTGCAATAACTACGAGACCAAATCAAATGAATAAAAATTGAAATAAGTGCAAAAGGATACGGAAATCATCCTTTTACTTACTTGTAACTGGTCGAGTTTGGCTGTGGCGAGAAGAATACGATGTACCTTCAGGTCGGCGATTCGTTGTCGTCTCGGGACGCAAAGATTGCCGTGAGGGCGGATAGTTTTCCGATGTGTCTTTCATGTTGAAAGTTCTTTCTTTGCGGATTACCTCATTTCGATCCTTTGTTTGAAGTGAGTTCTATTTTCCTTGGTTAATAAACAGTTTAAACAAGCGGAAAACGATGAGACAGCTGCCTCGAAGTCCACTCGAATCGAAGTCAATGTTTCAGTGGGGGACCCGGTGGGGAAAAATTAACGCCCGGTTGTCTATGAGGGTATTCAGCGGACACACATCTAGGGCTAAAGATGCCGTGTAAGTGGAATGGAAAACTACAGGACATTTGCCATGAGCATACACAACCTAAAAAATTACGCATAGACCTGTTTCTTGCACAAGATGTAAATATCGGCCAGCCTCTACGACTGTTGATAACCTATGTTTTGTAAAAACCCATGTCAGCCTGCTTTATCCAGGACTGAGAATGCAACCATATGATTTCGGCGAAATTTACTGAACGATCTTCACGCAGTGATGTAGTTTATGTCAGTCAACATTTTGAAAAAAAAAATAGATAACGAGCACAAGAATTTGGAAAAGTATTGGGTGCAAAAATATTGTCAAAACCCGGAAAAGAGAAAGTAAAAAAAGCTAGCTTGATTTCTTGTTTCCAGTCTCGGTAAAGTGAAATTTGATTATGTCGTAGAATTAAGGTTGTTTACTGGAAAATAGCACTCATCTGAGAAAGTCTAGTCAACAGTGACAAGTAAACCCGTAATTGTATCAGGAAAATACCGCGTAAACACAAGATTTAATCCAAGGAGAACTTTTGAAAGCAAAGAAACGGGTATCTAACATCTAACATGGCAGTCGGCGCAGAAAGTAAATCTTTTCAAACTTCGCCAAAAGAGCAATCGCGATGCAAAACAACTGAATATCGATCAAATATACTTATGCAAATATTTTTCACAATTTTTACGTAAGTTAGCAAAACTACCCATTCCAAAATAAACGCTTTTTTTAAATATAAAAAATAGCTCAAAAATTGTGCTACATCAGTAGAACCTTGCAGTCTTTAAAGACTGCCTATTTTTCAAGTTGTCACGCAACGTAACACCGATGAAAACTCATCCCAGTGTCCTCTCCGTTCACCATCTTGGACTTGAGTTTGCACCTGGCTTTTATAAAACGAGGTAATAAAACTCACTTATTCATTCGTTGCAATTAGAATTCTAAACTGCTCTAAATGCAAAATGCCCTGGAAATGTCTCACAAACTTTACGTGCAAAAGGCTCGAGAACATCAATTCGTCGAATTTGTCAAATCATTAACTTAGGTACTGCGCCTGCAAACTCAGCTGCCAGTGGATAAAAATAAGGGGGCGGACTGGTCACTAATTGACACAACATACACACCAAAGAACAACAGGAAGTTGACTCGCAAAAAATCAGAGTTGTTTCGAGAAAAAGACAGATATTAATGGGTCACAAATGCTCGTCATTTTGCAGACCATCAGTAACGGTGAATGGGAAAAAATACCGAGTGGTTAAAGAACTGGGAGAAGGAGGTAACTTAATAAACCAGATCATTCATGCATTCTACCATCTGTTAAGTTTACGTACGTATGTAATATACGTACGCAATTTGCCTGGTGTTTGAAATATTGTAACTTCCTTCGGCAACTCTTTTTGTAACCGAAATTATGAACGTCGAAGTGATGTACTTCAAGAAGGAAATTGTCCTCAGCTGTCGTATTGTTTTTAGAAGCTTTATTCTACTGTTTGTGACTAACAATTTGCCGGCCGAAATTCTTACAGATCTTCTTACCGCTCACTGGCTTAAATGAAGCCCGGCCGAGTTAAGTTATGTTTCTGTTAATGGTTAAGTAAAGAAGGTATTGATCGGGTCCATAGATAGAAAGTGAAAAATCATCGAAAAAATACTTGAACTTCAAACAGGAGACTGGAATAAAATCATCCTGTGATCTGAGTTTAAAATTTAATTTTCCCTAAAATATGACTTCAATATAAATCAGCCGACTTAATTAGGAAGTAATTTGGATATATCAACAAAGTTGAAATGGTAAATTGGCCACCGTAACGATTACAAAAGCTGACGTTTCGAGCGTTAGCCCTTTGTCGGAGCAAAGGGCTAACGAAAGGGCTTTAATTTTCGTTAGCCCCTTTGCTCTGATGAAGGGCTAACGCTCAAAATGTGAGCTTTTGTAATCATTACGGTGACCAATTTACCATTTCAACTTTGTTGATATATCCAAATTATATCATTACTCCCACCGACGCAGCCCCAAACAGTTTCTTTCGAAACTTTCAGCCTTTATTAATTAGGAAGTAAACAGAAGTATGCTAACAAAATGCAAAGAAGCAAAAACAAAAAGGAACACAACAAAACAAGTAGCAGTGAGAGGGGTTTCAATAAAAGTTGTTTACCAGGGGTCTATTTCTGCCATATAAGACCTCTTACCATTGTCAAGTTTGCAAGCTGGCTCTCGAATTAGGGTTTTGCCTTACCAAGTGGCAGATATAGGGGAGGGATCTAGGGGGCCTGAGGGGTTCCCCTTATTATGGGTAAAAAAATATATGCAGAGGAAGGAAAAGCGAGCAGGTGTACACACACACACAAAACTGCCCCTCCTTAGCTCAAGGTCTTTGTCTGCCACTGTTACCGCCCTTTATCCCAGCACAACTGCCTGTTACACCTTCCCAGTTGCCTATGGAAAACGTTTTTGAAACCTGTAAGTAATCAATTAATAAAGATGATGATGACAGTAATAAGTAAAATTAATGATCATGATAATAATGGTAATAATGGTGTCAGTGATGATCTATTTGTTTTTATCGGTATGAACTTGTTACCACCCCAAATTCTATTTTTTTTTCAGTCTTAATTATTTAAAAATTTTCAAGAGTGAAAAAATTGGTAGAATAAGTGTCATTGCCAGCTTATTTTTACCCCTGACACTTCATTTATACCTAATCTATCACCATTGTTACATCGCAGCAAAGACTCTTCTGAGAGAAATAGTTGATTACTTCCCTAACCTTAAAAAGAATGATTTTTCCCAAAGATGAGTGATAAGAAAAAGTGATGAAATGATAGTTCAGATACATTGAAATCAGTTATCACAATTTGGATTTTGATTTATCAGAGTTCTTAGATTAACAATACTTTATTACACGACTTGGACAGTCAGAGGGCCAATAACTAAAATCAACCAATCAAAATGCTCTATTGCCGGGTAATATTCTCTCAGTATTGGACCGGGCACTGTCCCGAGTGATACCGCACTTGTGTCCCTTTGAACTTCAGTTGTATAATAAGTCTCTTATTGACCAAGCTTGCTCGGGACGGTACTGGAAGAATATCGGCCCTCGGTCTTTTTTGTACGGACCTCACTGCACTCAGTCCATACTGTCAAAACCTTGGGCTGATATTCTCCCAGTACGGCCCTCGCGCTTGGTTAATAAGATTTATGTATTCCCTCAGCCTTGATCTTTGGCAAGTTACAATATTGAGGAACTCAGCTCGGACAGCTCAAATATTTTGATCAACTTTTTTGAATAATTGTTGAGGGTAAACATGGCTTGAAGGTTTCGTGTTCTTAATTTTAATCCGTATGTATCATTTAATTGCAATTAATGCTCCTTTTTAGAATTGAATTATTTTATTATTATAAGTAGTAGTAGTATTATAAGTATTATTAGTAGTATTATTATTGAATAAATGTGATAAATTAATTTTAAAATGTGACTTTAAACTGTACCTTTGGATGTTTTCTTTCCAGCCTTCTCCTATGTTAACTTAGTTCATCATGGAAATGAATGGTTTGCTCTGGTAAGTTTAATGTGTTAGTGCAGTCCATGCACTTCATGGAAATTATCTTTTAGACACACAAATCTGTGCTCTCTCTAAGACTGAAGAGAGAAAATATGGCAGATCTCAGTTACACTAATGCTTCCAGTTTTTCTCTGGCTTGGTTTCAAGGAAGCCATGCTTTCCCAAACATATTTTTCAAACTTGCTAAGGGAGGGAATCTTATGGATCTCCTTCATCCGTGTATAATGTTTCAATCCTTTGATCATTTCCATTCTTTCCCTTTAGAAAAGAATCCGTCTTGATCTTCCTGAACAAGAAGAGGTGAATGCAATATTCTTTTGGAAATATAACTCAAAATACTCTTCAGACAGTAAGACAAATGGTCTCATTGTACATTTACCGGTATAGGCATTCTTTAACAAGTTTTATTAGAAAGCTCTTGGCTAGACAAAATCTGACTCCTATCGTAGAATATCATGCTTTCAAACTTTTTTATGCATGCCTAATCCAAAAAAACTTCTACTGTGACTGGACAGCTCTAACTATTAGACCAGAGGTTTCAACAAATTTTTTGATAAGCAGCTACCAACAGTGTCAGTAAGAAATGGCTGTACCCAGAAATGAGGCCATAATAAACCCAAGCATGAAGCCTTTACGCAGGTCAAACAGACAAGGGTAAGAGGTCTTATGGATGTCTTTGGATCTGCTATCTGTAATGATGTTCTAACACCATCTTGTAAAAGAAACTCAGGGTTTAGAACTTT
This sequence comes from Stylophora pistillata, assembly GCF_964205215.1. NCBI lineage: Eukaryota > Metazoa > Cnidaria > Anthozoa > Scleractinia > Pocilloporidae > Stylophora > Stylophora pistillata. The sequence continues at coordinate 27,609,336 of NC_142527.1, read as the reverse complement.
CCACTCAAGTGCATGTAGGGTATGAATAAAGTAGTCTGGGTAACTCATTTAGAAACATAACTTCCCACTCAAATTTTAAGATAACGTTACTGAAAAATTTTATTAAAGAAAATACCTCGATAGATCATTTTAAGATCAGTAGGACGTTTTAAGTACAATTTTAGTATTATGAATTTTTTATTAGGTATTTTTACCTTTAATAGGATTTGTTGGGGGCCATTATGTAAACTAGCTACCGGGTTAACGGTAATAATGTATTTTACCCTCGGTAAATAAAGTGTTTGTTGTGTTTGTTGTTTGAGTAGTAAATCTCATGCTTTTTACTCAGAACAGCAGCTGTGTAAAGAAAATTGCTAATGAGCATTTTTATTTAGTTCTGAGATTTCATTTGTTCTAATCACAATAGGCATTTGATCGTGAGGTAGAAGCTCATAGAGCTGTTTCTCACCCAAGTGTCCTTGACTTGCATGATGTGGATGTGGTATCTAAAGGAACATATAAAGAGGCACGCATGCTTGTGACATACTACAAGGTATCTTAATTCCTCCTGCTGCATTTCCTTAGATCTCAGTTTACCCAAATTTGAGTGCATTTGGGTTGATTTCCATTAAATGTAACTTTAGCCCCTTGACCCCTTAAAGTGACTAGTATCTTATTTCTCCTGACAGTATCACCCTTTAATCAAACAACTTCATGAAAATAAAGAAATATCTTTTACGAAAGACATTCTTCATAATTGATTCACACTTTAAGGTCACACACGCATGAAGAATTCAAAGTAATCACCGACCAAAGGTGCTGTTCACTTCTGATTCAAACATTGAGGTCAGGAAAATAAAGAAAATGATCACCAACAAAAGATGCTCTAAATATGAAAACAGATTCTCTTCATCATACCATAGGAAATGTTTGGAGAACAGTATAGAGAATATGCATACTGATGTTAAGGTGTAAAAAGGTACGGTCAAACCAAAAGGACTTTTTTACTATACTCAGATCATTCAATTTCTCCTAGAATGGAACAGTGCAAGACTTAATTGAGCGCACACAACTTGAAGGAGGTCACATCCCTGAGTTAAATATTCTTCACATGTTCAAGTCACTATGTGAAGCTATACTTTCCTTTCATAGCTTAGACCCACCTCTGGCACACAGAGATATCAAGGTAGGTTGAGTCTGTGTTAAGGACCAGAGCTTACATACCAGACTGAGTCGCATACAGCTGCTGTTTATCCCAGTTTTTGTGACATGAAAGACTTAGAATTATTCTCATGTCTCCAGGATGAGATGCTAAGAGGTTATCCCCAGCATTTTAGCCATGTTTCCTTGACAGTTGACCGGTGTTTCTATGTTTGACTTAATACTCCTCGGTTGTGACGGAAAAAGCAGAAGTTAATTGTCTTGTTCAGGAACACAACACAGTGATTGTTACTAGGACTGGAATGCAGGCCTTTTCATTCAGTGGAGTCCAGTTCACAGATCCATCATATCCCCCCTATACCATGGTCCAAAATGTTGTTGTGGACTCGCCACAATCGTATGATATTTTTCAATAGAAACCACCCAGATGCATCATTTGTAGGCAATAAATAATGTTTGGGAAAGGTTTTCCACTCAGCTGATACCCCTTTTTTCAGCCTCATAATTTGTTAATTGGTCCTGACACGACAGTGGTGTTGATGGATCTCGGAAGTGTGTCCAAAGCCAGATGCACCATTGCTTCACGGTAAGGGATAGGTATTGAATTTTAATAACAGTAAATAGTTGCAATCCAGGAGTAACATGATGGTGTACTCTAATTGTCCAAGTAAGGGTAGTATCAGAAAAGACCATTCTTAGAGGCAGTAAGGGATGTTTTGACAACAGGAGTGGAGATCATTATCAGAGTCAAATGACTTATTTTGTTTTTAACACAATAGTGTCTACTGAGGTGGTTGAAAGGTCAGCTAATATCAGCTACAAAAGTCCTTTTCATGAACAGCCTCTCTCTGACAGCTTCACTAAACCATTGAGATGGATTTCACTTACTGATTTAAATACTTTGTGTTTTGGGGTGTGAGAGGCTTGGAGGGAAGGTTTTTAGATTATTTTTGTGTTTGAATGAGGTTATTGTTTTGTTTTTGTGTTGTTTCCTTTTGACAAAGGATTTATTGTATTTGATAATGACACTGGCTCTCCTGCAATGTAGAAAGTCTGTTTATGAGCCAAGTGGCCCATTAGACCAGCGCTTAAATCCAGTTTCTGTAGCATGAAGCAACCAGGAGTGTTTTTTATTGTCCCCCCTGGATGGGATGCTAGTCCATTAATTGCAGGGTTACCCCCCCATCCACCATTAAATTCACTGCTTCCCATTTTAACACCTGGGTGACGAGAAGCACTGTGAGAGTAAAGTGTCTTGCCCAAGAACACAACACAATGTCTTCCACCAGGGCTTGAACCCGGACCACTTGCTCCAGAGTCAAGTGCACTATAATCATACCATGAGGCCACCATGCTACCTTGCACACAGCAATTTGGTATGAATGATAAACAAGAACCATCAGTCATGTTTCGCTACAGAAACAGCTGGTGTAGAAACTTCCTGGCTTATGAGGTGGATGTTATAAACTTAGCTGTCATTACCTCTTGGTTATTTATTTATCTATTTTTATGCAAAGGATTAAAAATAATTCAATATGCACATGTTTTATTGTACAGAAGGGAAGCCTTGGCCCTTCAAGAGAGGTGTGCACAGGAATGTACTGCAACATACAGGTGGGAATCAAGTGTTTAGTGTTGTATAGCATGATGAAACTATGTGCTTACACTATATATAAGAGGATTTCAACCATTTTAAATTAAAATGCTGGAGAGGCCCTTAAAATTTAGTGTGTCATATTGCACCAATACATCAACTCTGATGTCTGATTTCCTGTAGATGGGGGGGGGGGGGAGGGGGGAGGGAGGGGAGGGTCACAAGAGTCTAAATAGATAACATTTTGTCAAACTGCAAAATAGCATTTTGCATGTACTGTTATTTATTTATTTTTATTTATTTATTTATTTTTGCAATTTGTTTTTGTATACATCTAGATGAGGAGCATAGGATTCTCTTCTGGCATTGAAGGACTGACCCACGTTAGTTAAAAAAAAAATTAAATGTCATATCTGTACTGACTTGCAGGGCTCCAGAACTGTTTGAAGTTCCATCAAACTGTGAAATTGATGAGAGGAGTGATGTTTGGTCAATGGGTTGTACTCTGTTTGCCATGGCTTATGGTGAGTAAATGGGTTGTACTCTGTTTGCCATGGCTTATGGTGAGTAAACTTATTCAACAGAAGTTTGCAGCAGAAACTGAAAATATGTACTGATCCGGGGAGAAAAAGGGGCTTATTAATCCACTTAACGACGCAAACCGTATAAATGATTTCTGGTTTTATTCGATCTATTAAGGAAAACGTTGCATAATATTAGATAGGGCAAACTATAGGGAAAACTACAACATCAGCGAACTACAGTGATTAACCGCATATCATCGACCACTTACTTCTGTGACGATATCCAGCAGATTATTCCTAATCACTCGTAAACACGGAGTGGCAGTTCAATTGGGCATCTGGTTGGCAAAATCATATGAAACGCCGGTCAGCGAGAGAACAATTTAGCACGTATCGATTCCTTCTAAAAATGAACTTTGAAGACGTTGCGGGATCTTACGAAGTTACTAATCCCAAGTGTATAATGAACTTAATGAAAAGGGAAATTAATTGTCAATCAATTATGACTTGTATCTAATTATATATTTTTCTCAACGAAACATGTACCAAGAACATATGGCGAGTTTTTTTCTGTCTGGAGGTTGTATAATTCAGTTTTTACCTGTAGTAATAGGTGGATTAACATTTTTAACTTTTTGGATACTCAAAGCATGGAAATTGTGGCATGTGAACAGTGATGTCACAATGAAGTTCTACAACAAAATAACAAGGTTCATTGTTCGATGGTGAATACTTCAAATCTTTTTAAGGCAGAAACATCGAAATCACAGAGAACTAGAATTTCATACATATGGCAAATGTAGAATAGGCAAAGGCTAGCTTATTCACTCATCTCCAGTTTCAAAGAATGGGCTGTGATGCCAGACTACAAGTTCATCGGAACACAGTCATGTGCTATCTCAAAGATGCTCAATATCTCAAGCCCTGTATTCAGGGAATTGCCCATAGGAAGTCTTTAATAGCTTTTTGACATAGATGGGAATCTCCATATGTTCAGCATTTCTAACGCTTTTTGTTTTAAACCAGGTCAGAGCCCCTGCGATGGCTCAGCGCTCTCCGCAAATAGTGGTAACATTCAAATTCCAAGCAACAGGTACGTTTGTTGATAAGTTTACTCCAAAAAGCAATTCTCCAAAGCCGGTGTGCTTCATAATAGCCAAGTTGAGTCACTCAATTTGTATACTTTACAACGCCGCGTTTGTGCCTTACTCCCTCATGAGAATAGTTCAACGGACATTTTGGCTTAAATGTAGACTGCTAGATGTCCTTATGAATGAGGCTACCGAAACTATCATGATGGTATAATTTGGATATATCAACAAAGTTGAAATGGTAAATTGGCCACCGTAACGATTACAAAAGCTGACGTTTCGAGCGTTAACCCTTCGTCGGAGCGAATAGTGGTAGCTTTTTAGCAAAGGAACTGAGAGAGAAAAGGAAAATTTTCCTCCTAACATACTCTTTTCGCGTTGAATAATATTTTGAGCTGCAGAATATCAAAACAGCTGAAAGTAGCCATAAGAGGTGTTTTTCCCTTTTAATGGTACCACAGAGTCAAACAAGATAATGAGTTGCCCTTGGGAACTTGAAGTGATTTAGAGTAAAATTCAGCTGTAGGAAAATTTGAGTGACCAGCTTTTGCATATGATTGGTTGAAAGCGTAGCGAAGGTTTTTCTCGACCAATCGCTGAGCATAGTCAGAGAAAACTGACAATAAATCCAGCTTTGAAGATCGACACCTGAGCACTCCACTTCATGTTGTCTCTAAGAAATTTGCGTTATGTTGTTTTCTCATGTTTCCTTTTCAGTGTTTATTCAATGGAGCTAAATGGTCTGATCACAAGTATGCTTAAAGTGGATCCTCAAGAGAGACCTACGCTTCAACTGATTTTACGCAGATTAGAAAACTTAGCTCCCGCCTCGTCAGTCTTTAGCTTGGAAGGTGGAAGAAATGTTTCCATACAAATGTAAAATTGACTTTTTTAAACCAACATATGACTTCTTTACCAAATTACCCAGAAAATCGTATTACTAAAACCCATTATATAGGAGTGCATTTCGATTGATTGCCTTAAATCCAAAACCGAATTAATTTACAAAAGAAAAATTATCAGAGAAAAGAAAAAGTTGTCAAACAACTTGAGACGCGGGAAAACGTGAATTACAAAGTCGTGATTAGTGATAGTTTCGATTCTGAATGGTTGAGTGGACAGGCGTGCGTTTTTTTTAACCAATCACAAATCGTAATGAAGCAAAACCAAAGTAGTCCTGGACTACTTTCAACACGCAGTTTAAAAGTGCACTAAAATCCACCGTTAGCACGTTCTCAGAACCCGAAACTTCTTAGAATCTGAGCAGGCTCTTATTGCTATTTCGTACTAGTTTTGAATATTGTACCTAGCAAAGTGAAGATATCTTGATTTATTTTGAAGATTGTTGCAGATAGCAATTAGCAAACACTCGCAGAGGCAAGAATGAACTTAAAAGATAAACAACCATGTTGCAGATGGAGAAGAATTACACAGAACGCAAATGTAACAAGATTAATAACAGCCCTCGACTTTTCAACCCCTCGCAGTTACGGTTTGTCACGCGAATAGGGAGCGTTGCGTGACAAGACCAATAAAACGGTTAGCCAAGGAGACTATAGATAAACTATGACCCAGCTCCCTTTCACTACGCATCAAGATTTAGCTCTTCCGCTCCCAATATCTCATTTGAAATACTTTTTACTGTCTCCCGTACAACTCTCATGATGTGGAGTTTGGTAGCTGGATATTTTTCTATATTCTCATCACTTGTCTGCTTGAGATTGTATTGAAATTGTGGGGAGAAATTCTGTCTTTGTCACATATGGGAATAAAACGGTTTTGACCCTGTACATAAAGGTGAACTGATGTGCAAAAGCTTTATATGGATTATTTGTACATGTATGAATGATGAAATCTCTAATGAGCATATCGATCAAGACTCCTAAATAGTGCCTAACGCAAATGAGTGTCTTCAGCGCATGAACATATGTGGTCGGTACTACTCAATTTTTACCCGCTACACTTGCTCCATCGCAAGGTCCATCCGGTTTGAAAACAAAAATATACGATACAGATAGCAATCTGAGGTAGAATTCCCAACCATTTTGCCCAGCCTTAAAAATTTGGACTTATGAAAAGTAGGTAGATGTAAACCTACTTCACCATAAAGAAAAAACACAATGAATTTCCGGAATTGACGAGAAATCAGGGTTTCAATGACTTTTTCATAAGCAGCTGGTAATGTCGTTAGAGGTGGCTGTGACCGGAAAAGGAGCTTGGGGTGAAACACAAACACCAGAGCCTGCGCGCAGGCTCAACAAACGTTGGTAAGAGGTCTTATAACTAGGAGGCGGTAGATCGCCACTAACCGACTTTTACTTAAACTGCTGACGATAAAGAGTGCAAGTTAAAACTTGACGTTTTTGACGACTCCTTTTAGTGTTGTGCTGATTTTGAGTATTTTAGATTAAACTGCGACGTCAGAAGAGTCCCAAATGGAGCTTTCTTTGTGGTTTACTGTTGTTGCTGCAACTCAGGAAACAGACCATTGCTAAGATGACCTAAGCCTCTATCTTTAGACGACGCCAAGTACACGGCCTTTGATGGAAAAACGTTAATTTTTTATCATACAAATAAATCTCATTTTCACTTAAAATGATTTACTTTTAACCTCATTTGAGAGTAAAAAATGAAGAGGTTTGTAGCTCGAAAATGGCTAATTTAGTTTCACTATGCTACGAAAGAGGTTTGACAAATGTCGCCGCAATGTTAAAAATCAAATTGCAAAAATTGATATTTATTTTTGTTCATAGATTTAACATCTCTTTATCAGAAGTAGCCAAATTAGCGCAAACGAGCCCTCCATGTGGTCTCCGGAATACTGCGCTCAGCTGGGGAGGTTGTAAGTAAGCGACAAAATTTGGACAGGGTGCGTTATTACATCCAAAACATTTAATCTCCCTTACCGCCCTATGAAATACTGAATTAAAATCACAATTGTAGAAATACTGAATTAAGATGTTGAATTATATAAGAAGCTAAAATATTCTATCAATACCGAAGGTGTTAGGCGTGAATTTCCTCCTAATAAGATGCAGGGGGATTTCTTTTAAATTTCTTTACAGTGGAAAAGCGAACTAAATCATAAGTATTGTCCTCGGCACAGGCCGCTAACAGCATTTTGCATTTAAAAGTAAATTTGAATTTCTTTCTATTTTGTTTGCAATGTGAACACTATAGCTGTTTGCCATTTTTAGCGGTGTTTTAGCTTGATTAGTAAAAGTGAATATCTTTCAGAGAAATTGTTTTTCGTCTTGTTTACCCAAGAATATAAAGTTTGACAAAAATGACAAATTTCGTTTTTTTATTCGATTGGGAATTCGCAAAAATTCCAGCGATCCCTTTACAAGTTCATGGCAGTTTGGTTCAAATACTAGTGTATCAATTAAAAACCCTCCCCTTAAAAAATGCATGAGACGAAGCATTTTATCCAGCAAACAAACAGCACCGCTTACATGATCGTCAAATGCAGCGGCTTCAATTCAAAGTCAAATCATACAAAGGTCATTTGTCGATGTCTTCAGAAGCTTATCACGACGGCTACTGCAAATAGTTAAAGTAACATCCATTAAGGAGGCCAAAATAACGCAGAAAAGTTACACTGCAAAGCAATCCATCCCTCATGCAGCTGGTAGGAACAGGATGATCTTTCAAATTTAAACCACTATCCATCATTATGGACATAAAATTATAGATGCTCGTCTCACTTAATAGAAAATTAGCAAATCAACGTATTAACGTGCGACCTATCTATACAAGAAAAGAGCCGATCAACACGACCAAACATTTTTTAATCTCACAGCCAATAGCATAAAGTAAAACTGACCAATCAGTGTACAAAAACAAGTTTTATAAATATCGATTGACAAAGACTCTTCACCTTCTCTAATAACTGCTTCCGCAGTAGTTTTAACAGCATCTTTTACTTCTCTATCAACAACAGTCCTCCTCAGAACTAATCTCAACCAGACGAACAGACTAAGCGATCAAAAGCAGTCAAGCAGGAACAGTTAGAGTAGCCAACAGTCTCCCTTTCTGATAACAAATTCTCTGTTGCTTTTGGAGAATGCTGAACACCACTGATGAACAGAGAAATTTCTCATCTGAAGTCAGTCATCCGGTGTCACTTGTAGCGACGTATGCGGCGTTTGCATCCTTAAACATTTTCCTCTCCTTCACCGCTTCACTGGGCAATATTCTAATCCTTATTGCTCTTCACAAAGTGACTTCGATTCATCCTCCAACAAAACTTTTGTTTCGATGTTTGGCGGTCACTGATCTTTGTGTTGGACTGATCATTCAACCGCTGTTTACAGTGGTGCTTCTTGAAGGAACAGTAAACTCCAGCAACAAACTATTTTTTTGGGGGGTAGTTTATCTATTTCAGGAGTACTCCTCTCTAATACTTTGTGGAGTCTCGCTCTTGACATCAACCGCAATTAGTGTGGACAGACTTCTCGCGCTGTTGTTGGGTCTGAGATACAGACACGTTGTTACGTTAAGGCGGGTGCGAGCGCTAATTATCTCCTTTTGGGTTCTCACTGTTGCTTTCGCTTGGTGCATCTTCTTTCAGTTGTTTAATATTTCCCTTCTCGCATATACCGTTTTGACGTTTATTTCACTTATTGTCTCGGCCATTTCTTACGCCAAAATTTATTTCCGTCTCCGCCACCAACTGCTTCATGTACAGGGCCTTGTTCACGAGCAACAACAACAACAACAGCCTCCCAGCGGCGTTGTATCGATTCCATTAAATGTAGCACGATACAAGAAAACAGTTTCCGCCATAGCATGGATACAGCTTGGATTATTTGCTTGCTACCCTCCTGTTTGTGTTTTTTTGATCTCACTGTATTTGGGAGACTCTTTCGGAGGACGTTTTTTAAACTTTTGCCTTTCTTTACTGTACTTAAACTCATCTTTGAACCCCATTCTATACTGCTGGAAAATCAGGGAAGTGAAACAAGCAGTAAAGGACACAGTTAGACAGTTAAACTGTCGTTGTGAGCCAAATTGAACATTTGTGTCGTACAAAACAATGTAAACATATCAAACTGTTTCCCCACTACGATGGACATTTGTTTTTGTCGGTTCCAACCTCGCGCGGCCGCTAACCCAGATGCCCTCCTGAGCAAATTTTCAAAATGGCGGACAAGCCAAAGAGAGAGATAAGAGAACCAAAGCGATTCTGCAACGAATACTCAGCATACACCCCTGTTAAAAAGGTCACTTCACAGAGAAAAGATACAAAATTGTATGATATTGAAGTCACGGAGGTTGACAAACCCAACAAGAGACTGAAAATTCACTACATTGGCTACAGTGCACGCTTCGATGAGTGGAGACCCTTCGGGGTTCTGTCCTCGTGTACCGGTTCACAAGAGCCAATACAAAAGACCAAACAATACACAATAGCTAACCGATAACTCCTAAACAAAGAAAGAACAACGGTAATTCCCCTGTGAGCCGGTACACCAGGACAGAACCCCCTTCGGGGACGGTGAAGCATCTGAATATTTTCCTTCGAAATTGTATAGATTAGTAGGCTGCAACAAAAATTTATTGTACGACGTTTAGGGTAAAAACAGTAATCTAACCTGGAAAAAATGTATTTATTCCGACTCTTTCGGAAAATAACTTTACAAGTCTTACTTGTTTACTTATCTCGTAAGTAAACGATGGTGAAGCGCTTTCCAAGCTACCCGATTCTTCTCCCACTGCTTTCACGCTTATAAAACAGGAAACGAGCAAAAGGAGGAAGGTGTGGCTGTTTTGACTAGCCATTTGACGAGGTTCAATCTGCTCCTTGTTCGACAATTTACATATCAAAACAATGGAAATTTGTTACTCTCTTTGATTTTGGCGGTATATTTTCAATTTGCGCTTGCGTAAGAGAGAAATCGCCCAAGACTCCTTGCTCGGTCTAATTTTGACCACGAACGCCTTCTTAATTTTGACGGACCCGCTCGGGAAAAGGTGAAAATGACGAGGGAAAAACTTTACTTTGTAGTACCAAAATACACAAAATGGAAAGCCATGATATTATAGTTCAATATTTCGGTGGTACATTGTTAACTTTTAATACAGAGAGTCGGCAAGATGATATAACATCCAAAAATCGCATTCGATTTGAGTGGGCCGGTGAAGTGGGCGTGGTCACGAAATTCAGTAAGAGACTATTTGTACCCCGTGAGTTTGATATGCAAAAACAATGTAAACTCAAGCATCGCCACTTCAATGTGTTGATTTAATATGGCCCTTCTCTGCGGAGGCTTTTTGAAGGAACAATAAACTACAGCATCGAACTTTTCATCGGGAAGTTATCTGTTTCAAGAGTACTCCTCTTGATTGCTGGGTCTGAGGTACAGAAAGGTTGCCATGGCGACATTCAGGCGGGTGCGAGCGCTAACTCCCTCCTTTTGGGGTCTAGCTGGTACTTAAGTTGGGTGTTTTGGTGATTTTTCTTCTTTTGGATATATAGTTTTGATGTTTATTTCTCTTATCATCTCAACCATCTTTTACGCCAAGATCTATTTCCGTCTCCACCAACAACTGCCTCATGTACATGTTTCTACGAAAAAAGAAACGGCCGTCCATTATTGGTGGCCATTAAAAGCACCACCGATCTTTTTTTCTGATCAGTAAGAAACTGCACACAGCTTGAACGTGAAATCATCGGAAATATCGGTGCAGATCTAACCTGTATCATATAATAACATCTCTCTTAAAGAAAAGGCTATGCTGAAAATTTCAAACTGATGGTGGAAACGATAGTTAGTTCTTTGGACGTGTTTAATTTACTTTGTTGATCTTAAATTAATACTGTCTTGACTTTACGGTATATAAAATAAAATACCTTCACACCAGGTGAGGGTAACTTCCAATTGTAAACAATTAGAGAACGAACAATTTACGAAATTTACGAGATGTAAGAAACTGTCAATTGTCATCGATGTTTTTACTATATTTGGAAGCCAAATTGCTAATGATCCACCCCTCAGCTGGTAGAAACAGGATCTTTTAAAATGACTGATGCACCATCTATTAATCTCGGTAAGAGGAAATATGACTACTAACAAATCACATGAAAGAAAACTTGAATCATCATTTAATCAGGCCAAAACCAAAAATTCAAAGCTGTAGGAAAATTCAAGATTATCTTTTATGTTGTTACACTAAGATAGAAGTGAGCGTTCATAATTAATTTGCCTCTGGTTAACACCTTTTGCATTAATTAATTGGCCTTTCTATCTGCTACTTACTTTGCGGCAATTGTTAGCCGTATCATTTCAGCCGTTTATCCTCCATAGTTTTTTTATTCCTTTCAGTCTTTTCTTTCGCCAAGATCTATGTTCGTCTCCGCCACTAAAGGCAGCTTGTTCGAGGCAATATTTTCCCAGAACATTCTGCACTTAGCAGCTTTGTGCCGACTGAATTAAACATAGCACGTTACAAGAACACAGTTTTCATCGTTGGATGGGTGCAGCTCGGACTATTTGTCTGCTATCTTTCCATTATACTGGAACATCTAAGAAAAATCTTTGATATTTTTCTTCCAGTTGGTGCTTAAGAAAGTTTTAACGACGTTAATTTTCTTAAACTCATCTTTACTGCTGGAAAAGAAGGAAAATGAAACGAGTAGTAAAGGATACAGTTAGGTAGTTAAACTGTTTTTATGTGCCGAACTGAACCTATCTACTACAAAACAATGCAAAACTCTGTAGAATAAAGAGCTGGACTTCAGTACAAGTTTTCTATTCAGTCTACTGAGTCACCGTAATAAAGGATCTCTGCATCATGGGGACGACAACGTTCTCTTAGTTTTAATTTTGATGTTGTGTTAAAGCATAGTTATGGTTAAAGGAGTACTCTTATGAAACTTCCCTATAATTTGAAAACCCGAAAAATTCAGCTATTTCATTATGATATTAATTTTTAGCGATTAATAAAGCCTCTACAATAATGAATTTGGGGTAAAGGGAAGAGACGGCTGAAATTTCAGACTATAAAAGCATTTGGATTTTTCGGGTTTCCAAATTACAGGGAGGTTTCATAAGACTGCTCCTTTAAAGAAATATTTGCTGTCACTGCAGAGTTCTAAAACACCACCTGCTAAACTTTAAAATCAGTTATTTCTTGCTAAATAATGATTACAGATATAAGAAATATGACTACCCATATCAGTTAAAGAATATTTGCATCATCATCTGACCAGGCCGAAACTTAACTAGTCAAAGCTGTTGGGGAGTTCAAGACAATTTTTATCGTCATTTGTCAGCGTGTGCATGCGCAGCTCAGAAGGACGCCAAACTGCACCATAAAATCGACGTACTCGCGCACGAGATCTTTACGCCACAAAGGAACCGATCCACACGACCAAACATTTCTTAATCTCACAGCCAGTAACATCAAAGCAAAACTGACCAATCAGTGTACAGAAACAAGTCTTACAGATAGCGACTGATAAAGACACTTCGCTTTCCTCACTACTATACCGACAACTGTCCTCCTCAGAACTGTTCTCACCCAGGCGATAAGACAAAGTGATCAAAAGGAGTGGAGCAGGAACCTTGACTGTAATCAACGTCTCCCTCACTGATAGCAAGCTCTCTGTTGCTGTTAGAGAAATGCTGAACACCACTGATGATGATGCAAACTCCTCATTTGAAGTCAGTTATCCGGAGTCACTTGTGGGGACCAATGCGGCGTTTCTATCCTTCAACATTTTCTTCGCCATCACCACGACACTGGGCAATGTGCTAATCCTTATTGCTCTTCACAAAGTGACTTCGATTCATCCTCCAACGAAACTTTTGTTTCGATGTTTGGCGGTCACCGATCTTTGTGTTGGACTCCTTTCACAACCGCTGTTTACAGTGAAACTTATCAACGAAGGAATAAGAAACTCCAGCATCACCATTCTAGATGTTATTTTAACAATATGGTCCGTCTGCTCTCTAATACTTTGTGCAGTCTCGCTCTTGACATCAACTGCAATAAGTGTGGACAGACTTCTCGCGCTGATGCTGGGTCTGAGATACAGACACGTTGTTACGTTAAGGCGGGTGCGAGCGCTAATTATCTTCTGTTGGTTTTTAGTTGGTGGTTTAGTTGGGTGTATTACTTTAGGTGATTTTTCTATTTTTGTATATATTGTTTTAATGCTTATTTCTCTTATCATCTCAACCGTCTCTTTCGCCAAGATCTATTTCCGTCTCCGCCAACAACTGCTTTCTGTACAGGGCCATCACCACCAAGAGCAACAACAGCCTCCCTGCGGTCTTGTACCGACTGCATTGAATTTAGCACAATACAAGAAAACAGTTTCCGCCATAGCATGGGTACAGCTTGGATTATTTGCTTGCTACTCTCCCTTTTGCGTTACCTTTTTGTTATTATCGTATATATATCTTGACGCGTTTTCCCAACTTATTCTTCTTAACATTTCCTTATCTTTACTTTACTTAAACTCATCTCTGAACCCCATTCTTTACTGCTGGAAAATCAGAGAAGTGAAAAAAGCAGTAAAGGATATAATTAGATAGTTGTTATTAGTCAAATTGAACATTTATATCGTACCAAGCAATGTAAAACGTATGGTATGGAGGATTTTTTCGCTTAGCAAAAATATTCATGACAAGTTACTTAGCAGGTGGCATAAAAAATACCATTTACCAAATGTTTATGTAAACTCAATAAGAAGAAAAAATTTAACAAAGAATGACACATCATCAGCTATTTCCAATACTTTTCTGAAATTTTCATAGTTAACTTCCTTTGTTCATGTCAAGGTGTTTCTGCGAAAAAGGAAACGGCCGTCCATCGTGGTGGCCATTAAAAGCACCACCGATCTTTTTTTCTCGTCGATAAGAACCTACGCACAGCTTGAACGCGAGATTATTGGAAAATGTTCAAGCAGATCTAACCTGCGTTGCACCGACTGCATTGAATATTGCGCGATACAAGAAAATAGTTTCCGCCATAGCATGGATACTGTTGTTGTTAGCCAAATTGAACATTTATATCGTACAAAATAATGTAAAACTCTGTGGGAAAAAACGGTCAGAATTGAATACAGTTTACATTCCGACGAAGGAATCGAGGTGGCATTTGTAATTCTTCTGGTCTACCGGCAAAGAGTTGCTTTACGTCGGGAGGGGGGGGGGCAGAAAAATGTCAAAAATGAACCTACGTCAAGACGTTTACAGGTAACTGTTTTCTAATTCTATTTCTAATACACCGATGCATTGACCGGCTACTGAGCAAAGCTGCAAAGCTGACTAGTTTTCGAAAGGAGTACCGGTTGTGCTCTACGAAATGACAACCCTCTGATATTTCTTCTTTCTCGTGATGGTCTAGGGGTTTTTATCCGATCTTTTTTTCTCGTCAATAAGAACCTACGCAAGCTTGAACGCGAAATTATTGGAAAATGTTCAAGCAGAACTAACCTGCGTTGCACCGACTGCATTGAATATCGCACGATACAAGAAAATAGTTTCCGCCATAGCATGGATACTGTTGTTGTTAGCCAAATTGAACATTTATATCGTACAAAATAATGTAAAACTCTGTGGGAAAAAACGGTCAGAATTGAATACAGTTTACATTCCGACGAAGGAATCGAGGTGGCATTTGTAATTCTTCTGGTCTACCGGCAAAGAGTTGCTTTACGTCGGGAGGGAGGGGGGGGGGCAGAAAAATGTCAAAAATGAACCTACGTCAAGACGTTTACAGGTAACTGTTTTCTAATTCTATTTCTAATACACCGATGCATTGACCGGCTACTGAGCAAAGCTGCAAAGCCGACTAGTTTTCGAAAGGAGTACCGGTTGTGCTCTACGAAATGACAACCCTCTGATATTTCTTCTTTCTCGTGATGGTCTAGGGGATTTTTTCGCTTCGTAAAAGTGTTCAAACTTGAAAAGTGACATGCATGAATAATGTCTTGCCACAAGACCTTTACGTTAACTTTATCAATTTAGCAAAGATTGACACTTCACAAGCTGTTTTTCCTGTCCTTTGCCAAACTCTATAATAACTTCCCTCCTCATCGCACAATATTTTTAGTTTTCTTTGGATACAAAAAAGGAACAACTAATCTTTTCGTCTCATCATTAGGAAGCCGCAGACAGCTTGAACAAGAAATGACTGACACACATCCAGGCAGATCATTTGTATCTTGTGATAACATCTCTCCTAAAGAAAATTCCATGCTGAAAAGTTTATATTGATGGTGAAAACGATAAATAGGACTGTGCTCGCGTTTTGTCTTTTCATGATCGTAATACATAGTTTGACTTTACGGTTAATACACTTTATCGACAAACCAGATTAAAAACTTAATATAAAAGTCGTAGAAAGGAGGTCTTTTTAGAAAATGTCACTTCAAACGTGTTTTGAAAAACCGATAAAAGGTGTTTTCGACGTTTTCTTGTTATGTTTGCATGGAGAATTCCTGTTACTTTGTGAGCAATGAAAATCGAAACAACCATATGCCAGCCTTTCTTCAAATGTTCGCCAGCTGGAGAAGTTTCAGCAATGAAACTGACCGATGGATTTGCTTTATATCAAGGTCAAATTACACAGACGTTGCCAGTCGACCACTCTCCATTTATTCACCTCATTTATTCAGCGACCAATGAAAGAATGATTGTAATTTGCACGACCAACCATGATCCATGATGTGCAGTAGATAATCTGTCTGGTCAATTGTTTTTTTTTTTTATGTTTAAGGTGGACGGCCGGGCCCCGATGAAGGGAGGTGCAATCCCACCGACCTACATGTCTAATCCCAACCCATTGGCTGGCGTGCAATGCCTTAGGGATGGGGACCACCATAAACGAGGGTCACCAGACGCCAAACTCGCTGGGGAATCGAACCCCACCTCACTTAAAAATTACACACTCACTCCCAGAAATTAAACACACCCGCTCATTACTTAACTAAATATTTTCTTTTGTTTTTCTTTTTATGACTTAACTAATTACTTTAAAAGTGGGAACTTTTTGTCGCAAAAAGCCAAAGCAGCCTCGATCTCTTTATCTCTCAACCCGAAAAATCGGGGATCTGAAGTCCACTGGCCGTAGGTTTTACGCTGACTGGGCGGTTTACGATAGTCAACCACAATCTCCCACACGATTGCACGGTGGTCTGCGGAACAGCGAGCCATTTCAGGAACTTCAAGGAGAACCTTAGGGCCACCATTGCAAATATCACTCTTGGGTGGAACCGCTGGCGAGGAGTGTTAGGCCTTCTTAACGGCTCCTTTTGAGACCGGAGATGTCTGAGGAGCAGAACGTTTACGGGAAACGTTGTCGGCCGGTACTTGATCAACCGGTGTGGCAGACGGGAAAAGATCGTCGCTGGCATCAGAGGAGTAGTCACACTCTTCAGCCTCTTCTACAACACTGTCCTGAGCAACGGGAGCGGATGCATCAGCTGCCGTAACACTGCCTTGGGCTACAGGCGCACTGTCTTCACTAGGCAAGGGTACATCCATCTCTACACAGGGCTCAACACTCCCTCCGACCTCAGGAGCATCCTCCACAGGCAGAGCACTCGCAACCATCTTACAGTCCCTAGCCAAATGCCCCTCTCCATGACACCGGAAACATTTGCCCCTAAGGCGACACTCGGTGGACTTATGGCCAACCTTTCGACAGGTCACACACTGAAGGGGTTGCCCCCTATACCAGACCTTGCAGTGAACTCCGCGGATGGCAATAAACGGCGGGATAACTTTCTTGACCACCATCTGCACAATACGTGACCCGGTAGAGACCGAAGGCCTACCGGGCCAAACCTGATTGCGTACAGATTTGACGGATCCATATGCCGACAGGGCCGTGCTAATAGCCTCATTAGATCCCTCAAAGGGAAGCAGAGATACCACAACCGTGGTAGACTGGGGTGTAGGAGGAGGGGGCTTGACCACCCTACACTCCACATCACCCAACTTAACAAACCCAAGCTCCTCAAAAAAGAGCTTGGCGACCTCCCCATTCTCCACAAAAGTCACTCTGGCAACGCGGCCAGCACACGCCTGCACAGCAGCCACACGATGATCGGACTCTCAATCAAAATAAGCCAACAATAGGCCAACCGCCTCAGAAAAAAGAACCTCCTCAGGGAGCCCCTGACAATCGATGTCAATGGTCCTATTAAAGGACACAACCATGACGAAGTTCGGACCCAACCCAAGGACAAGTCCAAGGGATGGGTGACCGAAACAACAGAAAAAAGCAAAAGAAAAACAAGCGAGCTCGGATCAACCCGAGAAATCCCAAAAAAGGGATGGGTGACCAAACGGAAAACCAAAGAAAAAAACCACTGCCAAGGAGGAAAAAGTCGCAAGTTTTCCCTCCCGGCAGGTACTCACTTATCCGACAAGAACCTCGAAAAACCTCCACAACAAACCAACCAAACTCCACACCACTAGGATGGGGAGCAATCCTAACCATACTAGACCTATGTGGGTCTCGTCTGGTCAATTGTAATTGCACACGGTTCATTCACAAAGTTGTCTTGCTTTCGCACGCTGCGACTCTTATGGTAGCGTTCATTATTTCCTCTCAAATAAAAAGCGTTCTGCTGCTGGTAGAGTAATGTGAAAAAAAAAAACTGGATAAAAAGAAAGAAGCTGCTCATTCGAAAATAGTTCTCAGTCACGTTTGGAGATGTTTGCAATTTTCCCAGCCTTGAACACGCTGGGCAATGTTCTACTCTGTTTTCCAAAAGGTGACCTCAATTCATCTTCCAACCAAAATGTTGTTTCGCTGTCTGGCGGTCACTAATCTCTGTGTTAGAATTATTTCCCAACTACTGAGCATTACGTGACAAGACCTATAAAACCGGATGCCAAGGAGACTATAGATAAACTAATATATAGATTTAGCCAAACCTAAAAGCGGAGCTCCCAAGTTCGTAATATTAATGATAACATTAAAGATGTGCATTTGCCAAGACTCGCCTGAGACACCCCTCCCTTCGTTTTGATAGTCTCCCCTACCCTACCCGTGCAATCTGAAGGCACGTACGTACGTACGTACGCTCGGTCAGTCACGTGACAACCAAACTAAAAGAGGTTGACCATATTCCATGGGTATGGGGCTCTGTCCCACGCAATGATCTTGCTCCCTTTCACTACACTTAAGGTGGCTCGTACCAGTTTCCTCGCGCGGGGAACAGGTCACTCTTGCGTGACGCGCGCGAGAGAAACGTGCGTAAGAAGCGCGAGATCAAAAGATGAAAATTCAAAACAAAGATGGCGGTGCGTGGAATTTTTTCTACTTTTGTGAGAAGTTTACCTAAGAGCGTGTATTTGATGTGTTGAGTGGCCGCTATGAATGCAGGAGAAAGAAACTAAGAAAAAGAAGACGATTTTCGGAGAAGTAAAGGTTGCTTCACGTCATATCTAAAATAAATATTCAACCGATTTGAAATCTTGCGACGGCAAAAAAAGAACAACTCAAGTGAAGGATAATCTACCTTAAGTGAAAGAAGACTTTGAAACTTCAAGGAAAATAATATGATGTAGCCAGAAGTCGTGTGTAGGATTTTTAAGATGAGCCCGCTGTCTTTGACAGCTGTTTAATGATTTCTTGGCAGTAAAGGCGAATTTACGTATGTAAACCCCAGATCGTAAGCGCTCGCGCGAGCACACGCAATTGTCAGCGGTAGCTATAATAGATCATGAGCAAATGTCGATCTTATAGAATCCAGATTTTTAAATGCGCTAGAACGCGCGTGGAA
The DNA here is from genome assembly GCF_964205215.1 of Stylophora pistillata. NCBI lineage: Eukaryota > Metazoa > Cnidaria > Anthozoa > Scleractinia > Pocilloporidae > Stylophora > Stylophora pistillata. The sequence continues at coordinate 27,590,235 of NC_142527.1, read as the reverse complement.
ATTGGTAAACTCACAAAAGCTATTGCATGAAAACAAGTCCGGTGACCCCTTCTTTTTACTGTTCCAATATGATAATAACGTCGAAACGAATCATCAGAAAAAAAATAGAACATTCTACGGAAGGAAATTTGCGATGTGTGAAAATTGCCTTTTTTCTAGATTTTCTGAAATTCCGCCCCGTAGAATTTTTTAAAAATCTTTGTACATTTGCCTTTTCAAGTGTTAAAAGCAATCACTGAAAAAAACACGGGGTCACCGGGTTAGTTTTTGAATTATTTAAGCCACAAGCTAAAAAATGCGTCTAAATAAGCCTTTGAAAGCGTTGCCATGGAAACTGCTAGTGACGAAATGACCCCTATTTTGAATAACCAGTGATTATATAATTCAACTCTATAGTGTTCAACTGGCCTTGGTCAGTATTTTTGTTGTATTCTTTCAAAGTTACAAACCATCAAAATGATGAAAACTGGTACCAGCCACCTTAACCTTCTCACTCCCAAGATCTCATTCGTGACTCTCCTTCCTATCTCCCACTGACAATTCTTATGATGTTAGTTTGGGGAAGTTGGTAGATGGATAATTTTCTTTATTCTCAGTAGTATACCCCGTCTCTTTCTCAACTCCCGCGGAGCCTGGGTCCGAGCGAGAGTAATAATTAAAATAATTAAAAATACTCTCACTCGGACCCAGACTCCGCGGGAGTTGCGAAAGAGACGGGGTATACTACTATTCTCGTCGCTCGCCTGCTTCAGATTGTATTGAAATTATAAGGAGAAATTCTGTTTTGGTCACTCATGGGGGTAAAAGGGAAGATCAACTGATGTACAAAAGCTTTGTATACTTATACATGTATGAATGATGAAATCTCAAATGAGCAAATCGATCAATAAATTCTTGAATGTAAAGGCTGCTAAACAGTGCCCAACGCAAATGAGTGTCTTCAGCACATGAACATGTACATGTGGTCGGTACCACTCAATATTTACCAGCTACGCTTGCTCCATCGTAAGGTCCATCCGGGTTGAAAACAAAAATATACGGTATAGATAGCAATCTGAGATAGAACTCCCGACCATTTCGCCAGGTTGTGGAAAAAGCTTTGCTCAGCCTAAAATTTGGATTTTTGAAAAGTAGGTAGATTTAAAATTACTTCATCATAAAGAAAACCAAATAAATTTCCGGAATTTACGAGAAATCTGGGTTTCAATGACTTCTTCATAAGCGGCTGCTAATGTTGTTATAAGTGGCTGTGACCAGAAAAGAGGCCTGAGGCAAAACACAAACACCAGAGCCTGCTCGCAGGCTCAAAAAACGGTGGTAAAAGATTATATAACTTGGAGGCGGTAGATTGTCAATAACTGACTTTTCTGAAACCGCGGACAGAAAAGATCGCAAGTTAAAACTTGACGTTCTTGACGATTAGTATTGTGCTGATTTTGAGTATTTTAGATCAAATTACGACGCCTGAAGAGTCCTAAATGGAGGTGTCTTTGTGTTACAATTTTTTTGCTGCAACTCAGGAAACAAACCATTGCTAAGATGACCTAAGCCTCTGTATTTAAACGACGCCAGGTACTCGGCCTTTGATGAAAAACTTGACATTAATTTTTTTATCATACAAATAAATCTCATTTTCACGTAAAATGATTTACTTTTAGGCTCATTTCAAAGAAAAAAATGAAGAAGTTTGTAAGTCGAAAATGGCCAATTCAGTTCACTGTGCTACGAAAGAGGTTTAACAAATCTGACAAATGTCGCCACTATGTAAAAAATCAAATTGCAAAAATTGATCTTTGTCTTTGTTTCGTTGAGAAAAATATATAATTAGATAGGAGTCAAAATTGATTGAAAATTATTTCCATTTTCATTAAGTTCATTATACACTTGGGATTAGTAACTTCGTAAGATCACGCAACGTGTTCAAAGTTCATTTTTAGAAGGAATCGTTCCGTGCTAAATTGTTCTCTCGCTGACCGGCGTTTCATATGATTTTGCCAACCGGATGTCCTATTGAACTACCACCCCGTGTTTACGAGTGATTAGGAATAATCTGCTGAATATCGTCACAGAAGTAAGAGGTCGATGATATGCGATTAATCACTGTAGTTCGCTTATGTTGTAGTTTGCCCTGTAGTTTGCCCTATCTAATATTATGCAACGTTTTCCTTAATAGATCGAATAAAACCAGAAATCATTTATACGGTTTGCGTCATCCAGTGGATTAATAAGCCCGTTTTTCTCCCCGGATCACTCTTTGTTCATCGATTTAATATCCGTTTATCAGAAGTAGCCAAAAGAGCGCAAACGAACCGTTCATTCGGTCTCCAGAATACTGCGCTCAGCTGGGGAGGTTGTAAGTAAGCGACGAAATAAGTATGCACTTTATTTGGACAGGGTACATAATTACAGCTTACATACATACATACATAGTTTATTTGTTAATGCAGGTTGGTAAAAGTCAGCCAATGGCTGATGTGGACCTGCCTATCTAAAACATTAAGGTCTAATTGCATTAACTAGGATAAATACAGGTGTGAGATATATAAGAAATTAAGAGTATGTAAAAATTATTATGTCTATCGTAATCTATTATCAGTAACTGAAAGGATAAATAGATAAATTAAATTAAATAAATTGAATAAATTGTTCAGAAATAATAAAAGTCATCATCCTTGTTTGTAATCAGGCATGATTCCTTCGCGAAACTTAATTTATCTAGTAGTGTCTTATCTTTTTTTATGTTGTTCTTAAATCTTGCGTAGCTAACAGAAAGTTTAATTGATTCAGGTAGGATATCCCACTGTAGGCCCTCTATAGGATAAGGTTGTTCTTCCTATGGAGTAATTGTACTTTGGTATCTTAAATTCATCCCTTCTTCTTAGATTATAGGGTCGCTGCTCAGTTTTGTGGAATAAATCACGTATTAGTTTAGGTACTAAACCGTGATAAGCTGAGTACATGAATGAGATTAACTTTAGTTTGTGAAAATTAGTTAAGGGCTGCCAGTGAATGCGTTTCAAGGTTTCCAGGTTAACTTCTGCAAGACCGTGTATGATCTTAGCTGCTCTTAAGTGGATCAGTTCAATGTCATATAGCAAGGGGGGGGGGGGGGGGGAACAGGTTCCCCAGACTAGCATACCATAAGTAACACCAGGGACAATGCTTCAAAAGTAAATGGCCTCCAATACCTTCTTAGGAAGGACACTCAATCGCTTTAGATACTTGACTTTTCGACTAAAGCTCTTACAGACAGCGGTGATCTGGGGCTGCCATGATAATTTAGAGTCAATTACTACCCCCAAGCAGACACTTGAATTAACATTACTTAGGATCTTGTATAACTGGTTTCAGGGGGCCACAAAAGCTGTTTCTATTGAGTACCATGACCTCCGATTTCCCACTATGAATAGTTAACTTATTATTTCTGCACCAGTCATATACATCCCCCAATATACGGTTTAGTGCATCACACACTACATCGACTGAGGGGCCTATGTAAAATAATGTTGTGTCGTCTGCATACATATCTATTTCCCCTTCTCTAATCTGATTAGGCAAGTCATTTACATAAAAGGAGAAAAGTCTTGGGCCCAGCAGAGATCCCTGTGGGATGCCACATTTCACAGCATTAAGTTGTGATTTACATCCAATCCCCCTTATGGCCCTATGAAATACTGAATTGCAATCACACAATTATGAAAATACTAGAATGTTAAGTAAGAAGCTAAATTTTTCTATCGCTACCGAAGCTGTTAGGCGTGAATTTCCTCCTGATGAAATCAAAGTAATTTCTTTTATACTTCTTCACTGTGAAAAAGCAGACTAAATCATTCACATCGTTCCCAGGCTAATGGCACTGTGCATCTAAATAAATTTGTATCTCTTCCTCTTTTGTTTGCAATGCGAAAACTAAAGCTGTTTCCCTTTTTCTAGCTGTGTTTTAGCTTGATTAGTAATAGTGACTAACTTTCAGAGAGTTTTTTCCCCTAGTTTACCCAAGAATAAAAAGTGACAAAGTTTGATTTTTCGATCGATTGGAAATTTGCGCAAATTCTGGCGATCCCTTCACAAGTTCATGACAGTTGGTTCAAATAATAATACAACAATTAAGAATCCTCCCAAAGACACACACACACAAACACACACACAAAAAAAAACGCATGAAACGAAGCGTTTTATCCGACAAAAAAAACAGCATGGCTTACATCGTCATATGTAGCGGCTTTAATTCAAAGTCAAATCACACAAACGTCTCTTGTTGATGTCTACAGAGGCTCGTCCTGACAGCAACTCAAAAAAGTTGATATACAATCCATTAAGGAGGCGATCATGAACTAGTACAAAAAAGTCAAGTTGCAAAATAATCAATTACTCATGCAGCTGGTAGGAACAGGATCTTTTTAAATTGAAACCACTAGCCATTCATTACGGACATAAAATTATGAATGCCCATTTCACTTGAAAGGAAATTTGCAAAAAGACGTATTCACTTGCGACACATCTTTAAACAAAGGAGCCGATAAACAAGACCAAACATTTTTTAATCTCCAACCAAGAGCATCAAAGCAAAACTGACCAATCAGTGTACAAAAAAAAGTTTTATAAATATCGATTGACGAAGACTCTTCACTTTCCTCTAATGACTGCTTCCGCGGCAGTTTTAACAGCATTTTTTACTTCTCTGCTGACAACAGTCCTCCTTAGAACTACTCTCAACCGGACGAACAGACTAAGCGATCAAAAGCAGTCAAGCAGGAACAGTTAGAGTAGCCAACAGTCTCCCTTTCTGATAACAAATTCTCTGTTGCTTTTGGAGAAATGCTGAACACCACTGATAAACATACAAACTCCTCATTTGAAGTCAGTTATCCAGCGTTACCTGTGGCGACGTATGCGGCCTCAGCATCCTTTAACATTTTCCTCTCCATCACTGCTATACTGGGCAATATTCTAATCCTTACCGCTCTTCACAAAGTGACTTCGATTCATCCTCCCACAAAACTTTTGTTTCGATGTTTGGCGGTCACTGATCTTTGTTTTGGACTGATCATTCAACCGCTGTTTACAGGGAGGCTTCTTGAAGGAGGAATAAACTCCAGCATCAACCTTTTTTATCTATTTCAGGAGTACTCTTCTCTAATACTTTGTGGAGTCTCGCTCTTGACATCAACCGCAATTTGTGTGGACAGACTTCTCGCGCTGTTGCTGGATCTCAGATACAGACACGTAGTTACGTTAAGGCGGGTGCGAATGCTAATTATCTCCTTTTGGGTTCTAACTGGTGCTGGGTGTATCTTTATTCAGTTATTTAACTTTTCCCTTCTCGCATATGCTGTTTTGATGTTTATTTCTCTTATTATATCGGCTATTTCTTACGCCAAAATCTATTTCCGTCTCCGCCAACAACTCCTTGATGTACAGGGCCTTGTTCACAACCAACAACAACAACAACAGCCTCCCAGCGGCGTTGTACCGACTGCATTGAATGTTGCACGATACACGAAGACAGTTTCCGCTATAGCATGGGTACAGCTTGGATTATTTGCTTGCTACCCTCCTGTTTGTGTTTTATTGATGTTAGAGGATTTGGTAGACTTTTTCGAAGATAATCTTTTTAACTTTTGCTTGTCTTTACCTTTCTTAAACTCATCTCTAAACCCTATTCTTTACTGTTGGAAAATCAGGGAAGTGAAACAAGCAGTAAAGGACACAATTAGACTGTTAAATTGTTGTTGTGGGCCAGACTGAAAAAATTTACATGATGTCGGACAAAACAATGTGGCTGCAATGAGCAGCTGGATTCAAATACAAGTTATGTTTAGACTACTGAGTCGCCGCAAGAGAGGTTCTCTGTATCAAGGGAGCAGTTTTCTTTCCGGCTCTGGTTTGTGAAGAGTAACTTTACGTTGAATGACAACATCCTCCTAATTGATCATTTTGATGTGGTGTTAAAAAGGAATATTTACTGTCACCATAGAGTGGCACGAGCCACAGGCCCTTCTTCAATCAGCAGGACAGAAAAATGCTAAAACGGAACCTACACCATGATATTTAACTGTTTTCTAATGTAAACAAGTGTGACTATAGTGGATATCGCTGTACTCTACTATTCAACCGGCTATAAAGCAAAGCTGCAAGGTCAACGAGTTTTAGAAAGGAGAACCAGTTGTGACATACTAATAACATTTCGTGTTATGTTCTCAGTAGGAATGAAAAATCACCAATATCCAACTTAAAATGTGTTAGAGTTTATTCAAACCGGGCAGTTTAAACTTTATTCTCATAAATATAAACCGACTGCGGTGAAGCAATCTGACAGTGTACGAAGAAAGAATACTCCACGAGGAGATAATTCATATTTTTTAAAGTCGATCAAAGGATTCATGACTTGAAGAGTGTATTTATAAAAAAGCCTAGATACACAGCTTTATCGGGGCCCTTTTTAATGTATAGTAAGATGTAAACTACACTGATCTTATTAGGTACTCATTTGACATGTTTTTTGACCTTTCGCTTGCATTGGGATAGGTCTGGAGGATTTCTTTCGCTTGGCAAAAATTTTCAAATTACTTAGAATGTGACATCAAAATACTATTTAGCAAACGTTTATGTAAACTCAATAGGAAGAATAAATTTAACAAAGAATAAAAGCTTATAAGCTATTTCCTATACTTTACTGAAACTTTCATAATCAACTCCCTTTCCTCAAGCCAAGATGTTTCTACGAAAAAAGAAACGCCCACCCATTATTGGTGGCCATTAAACGCACCACCGATCTTTTTTTTCTGATCAGTAAGAAGCTGCACATAGCTTATACGTGAATTTTTTGGAAAATATCGATGCAGATCTAACCTGTATCACATAATAACATCTCTCTTAAAGAAAGGCTATGCTGAAAATTTCAAACTGATGGTGAAACGATAATTAGTTCTTTGTTCGTTTTTTGCTTTTATTGATCGTAAGTGCATGTTTTAACTTTACGGTGTATAGAATAAAATACCTTTACACCAGGCAAAGGTAACTTCCAATGGTATACAATTAGAGAATGAACAAAAATTTACGAAACTGTTAAATGTCATCAATGTTTTTACCATATTTGGAAGCCAAATTGCTAATGATGCATTTCTCAGCTGGTAGAAACAGAATCTTTTAAAATGACTGATGCACCATCTATTAATTTCGGTAAGAGGAAATATGTCTATTTTATATTACATACGTACTTTATTGACTTTCCCCAATGGGGCTTTTCAAAGACAATATCCTAAATAAATGCAATATATCATGACAATACAATTTAATAATGACAATACAATATAATATGTAATTAGGTCTTATTAACCGAGCAGGAAGTCTGTATAGGAGAATCTTGACCGAGGTCGCCAGTACAGACCGAATACAGTGAGGTCTGTACCAGCGACCGAGGTCAAGATTCTCCCATACAGACCGATCTAGCTCGGTTAATAAGATGTTTATTATATGGCTGTCTTATGTGCAAATTTTTATAGTCTTTGTACCTTTCTTTTCTAGACCGGTCTAGATGCCGGTCTAGATGAGAAAATCTAGACCGCTTTCAATATTGATTTCAGCCAATCAAATTCGTGAATTTGGTAGTTCCCAGTCCTTGTGAGACACAGCCATATAATAATGCATAATATTTAGTCCACCGCGCCTCCACCTTATTAATTAGGCGATGCTCAAAAACGTGTGTGGAATCTCAAATCTTAAAAGAGTGCTCAAGATTATTCCAAATATCAACTGATCTAAAATGAAAGGTATTTTGACCACTACTAGTTTTAAAAAGGGGAATATGCAACATTTGGCAGTTTCTGGTCTTATGACTGTTAATCTCCACGCGTTTGATAAGTTGGGAGGAGAGGTGTTTTGGGGCTCGTCCTGTCATACATTTGAAAGTCATTATGGCGCCGCGAAGATATAGTTTATTTGCCACTGGGAGCCAGTTTAGTTCTTTAAGAAGAGGCTTAACATGGTCGTATTTGCGCGCACCACAAACAATACGACAAGCGAAGTTCTGTATGCTCTGTAATTTCGGTATGTTGCGCTTGGAGGTATTCGACCAATTATCTAAAAACTAAAGAGTTAATAATCGTAAGAGGAGTATGTTTGTTAAAAATATGTTTGGTACGATTAACTTGACTAAGTCGATGCATAGAGGAAGATACAGTTTTGGTTACGCGTTCGTCAAAGGCTAGATTAGAGTCTAAAAATACGCCCAAGTCCTTAACAGTGTTAACAGGGAGTTCATTTCTCATGAAGTGGATCAAAAAGGGGCCTAACTTTTAGCGCATTTGTCTGCTCACAAACACTATCAGTTTGGTTACTAATCACATGAAAGTTAACTTCCTTCATCATTTAATCAGGCCAAAACCAAAAAAGTCAAAGCTGTAGGAAACTTCAAGATTATCTTTTATGTTGTTACATTAAGACAGAACCGAGCGCTCATAATTGGAAAAAAATCCGAAGAAAAAAATTGATCTGTAGAATAAAGAGCTGGACTTCAGTACAAGTTTCCAAGTTTTTTTTTATTCAGACTAGTGAGTCACCGTAATAGATTATCTCTGTATCAAGGTGGCAACAACATTCTTTAGTTTTCATTTCGATGTTGTGTTAAAGAAATATTTGCTGTCACTGCAGAGTGCTAAAACATCACATGCGTTAAAATTAGTTATTTCTTTCTGAAACATTCATAGCTTCCTTGTTCATTTAAAGATGTTTTTGGCCGAGATATTCTACAGAGAATTTGAACAGGAACAAATTTTACAAAACTGATAAATGTCACCGATGTAATTACTAAATTTAAAAGTCAAATTGCAAAACAATCCATTCTTCATGCAGCTGCAAGGCAGAAACAGGATCTTTCAAATTGTATTTGTTGTTTGTATTCTTCAGGCTGCGATTTCTAGCAATTTGAGCGGGTTCTGACCTATCAGGAAACTGTTCTCCTTCTAAGTTGCTCAACACTATTTTGTTGCCTGTAAAAGCGGGAACTGGGACCGACGCAATCTTTACTTCCAGCGTGCCCAGTCCTTAAGACGATCAACGACGCAGTACTGCGGTAACTTTCTTCCCCTCCCCCAGACGAATGAAAATAGACCAAGCCATGGACAGTACTTAAAAATGATCAATCTTAGAGGCCAAGCAAGTCATGACTCTGGTAATGTTCCCTTAAAAAAACTAAAAATATGCCGATTATGCTAGCAGTGCTACTTTAAGAAAAAGTGCAAAAATTATGCTCGTTTTTCCGAATTATGCCAAACATTATGCTAGCACAATCGATAATGGTATACCTACGCCAAGATATTTACGGGTAACTGTTTTCTGATTCTATTTCTGATACACCGATGCATTGACTAGCCACTGAGCAAAGCTGCAAAGCCAACGACTTTTGGAAAGGAGAACCGGTTGTGGTCTACAAAATGACAAGCTTCTAATATTTTTTCTTTCTTAGGATGGTATAAAGGATTTTTTCGCTTTGCAAAAATATTCAAACTTAAAAAGTGACACGTATCAGTAATGTCTTGCCGCAAGACATTACTGATATTAGACATTACTAAGTGTTAGAGGCAACATTATCTAAGTGTTAGAGGCAACATTATCTAAGTGTTAGAGGCAACATTGATTGACACTTCATCAGCTATTTTCTATTTTATTTACTGAACTTTTAGCCTCCTTCGCAAAATTTTTTTAGGATTCTATGGATACAAAAAAGGAACGACCAATCTTTTCGTCTTACCATTAGGAAGCTGCACACAGCTTGAAAAAGAAATGACGACACATGTCCACGATAATGCAACCTGTATGTTACAATATTATCACTCTTAAAAAAAATCCATACTGAAAATTTGTATATTGATGGTGGAAATGATAAATGGGACTTTGAGTCCTATTTTTCGAACAAGTTGTTTGCGTTTTGTCTTTCCTTGATCGTAAATACATATTTTGACTTTACGGTTGATGCACTGAAATACCTTTTCGTCAGTCAGGGTAATTTCTAACGGTAAAGAATTAGGGAATGAAAAAATCTGACAATCTAACAATTGTTGCCGATGTTTTTACTATATTTGAAAGTCAAATTGCAAAACAATCAATCCCTCGTGCAGCTGGTTCAATAAGGATCTTTTAAAATAAAAGCACTATCCATTAATTTCGGACACAAGGACAAATATGACAGCCCATATCATTGAAAGAAACTTTGCATCATCATCTGATCAGGCCAAAACTAAACTAGTCAAAGCTGAATTGGAATTCAAGATAATTTGCATGGTCGTTTGTTAGTGTGCTTAGCCCATATGGTCACATATCTGCGCTATAGAAATCGACTTACTTATGATATATTTACATAAGAAAGGAGCCGATCAACACGACGACACATTTTTGAGTCTCGTAGCTTATTACGTCAAAGTAAAACTGACCAATCAGTGTACGCAAACAAGTTTTATAGATATCTATTGACGAAGACTCTTCACTTTCCTTTATTGGTTGCTTCAGCAGCAGTTCCCAAAACAGCAGTCACTACCATACCAACGACAGTCTTGCTCAGAACTACTCTCACCCAAACGATCAGGCTAAGCGGTCAAAAGAAGACAAGCAGGAACAGTTACAATTGCCGCCATCTCCCTTTCTGATAACAGATTCTCTGCTGTTGTTAGAGGAAAGCTGAACACCACTGATGAACGTACAAACACCTCTTTAGAATTCAGCTATCCGGTGATACCTAGGTATGGAAGTAGCGTTTGCATCCTTGAACATATTTTTCTCTATCACTGCGATACTGGGCAATCTTCTAATCCTTATTGCTCTTCGCAAAATGACCTCGGTTCATCCTCCAACGAAACTCTTGTTTCAATGTCTGGCAGTCACTGATATTTGTGTTGGAATCATTTCACAACCGCTGTTTACAGTGGTGCATATTGACGAAAGAATCATAGAGTCCAGCTTCATTGGTGTGATATGGGCCTGTTCCTCTCTTATACTTTGTGGAGTCTCGCTCTTGACATCAACCGCAATTAGTGTGGACAGACTTCTTGCGCTGTTGCTGGGTCTGAGATACAGACATGTTGTTACGCTAAGGCGGGTGCGAGCGCTAATTATCTTCTATTGGTTTTTAGTTGCTGCTTCACTTGGATGTCTCTTCTTTTCAAGTCTTTTTTTTTTATGAATATTTTGTTTTAATGTTTAGTTCCCTTATCATCTCAACTACTTCTTACGCCAAGATCTATTTCCGTCTCCGCCAACAACTGCTTCATGTACAAGGCCATGTTCACCAACAAGAACAACAACTGCCTCCCAGCGGCGTTGTACCGACTGCATTGAATGTTGCACGATACAAGAAAACAGTTTCCGCCATAGTATGGGTACAGCTTGGATTATTTGCTTGCTACTCTCCATTCTGTGTTACTTACATGTCAAGTTATCTTGGAGCGCTTTCCGGAGTTAATATTTTCCACTTTTCCTTATCTTTACTTTATCTAAACTCATCTCTAAACCCCATTCTTTACTGCTGGAAAATCAGGGAAGTAAAACAAGCAGTAAAGGACACAATTAGAGAGTTGAAGTGTTGTAGGGAATCAAATTGAAACTTTACGTCCTACAAAACAATGTAAAACTCTATAAGGGAATTCAAAATGAAGTTTCGTGTTTACAAATGTTGTTTTAGTAAATTCAAAAGCAAATGCTATGAACATGATTTGTTGAACTCTTCTACGACTAGTGGAAACCTGTTTCACAGACAATCCAGCATTTTGGGGTAGGGATTACTTTGGGATGGTTCTCTGTCTTAGCAATTAAATGAACGAATATCGCCTCAATAGAGAGCGTTAAAATGATTAAATGTTTGACGTGTAACTACACTAACTTTGATATACAGGCTGCTGACTTCGCTCAGGGATGGTTTAAAGGCATTTTTCCTTTTGGTCTACCATTAGGTGCACTGAATGATACTGAATTTCAATTTTGTTAATGAGTGAATTGACGAGCGTGTGAGAGGTTCAGTAGCATGAATTGTATTGTAATTGTTTAAGTCTTGCATAACTTATATTATGAACAACACGCTGTGGAAATCTGTAGCCCAGGGGTGTTTAAAATTAAGACTCGTAATGGGTGTTTTAAACGAAGCTACCTTGAAAAATATGCAACTTCGAACGTATTTAAAAAAATAAATTTGTTTCTTTTATTTGCTAATTTTCTTTAAGATTGTTTTAAGAGAGAATTTTATTTGATAACCAATAGTAATAAAACGAGGCCTGCACCACTTTTATTTTCCAAATGTTCTCCAGGTGGAGAAGTTTCGTCAGTTGGACCGGCTAATGGAGTGGCATTACCGTGAACCCATTAAAAGCACCAACGATCTTTTTGTCTCCTCAATTTGAACTGCACATAGTTTAAGGAGAAAATGATTGACACCTATCCATTTTATCAACAAATTCATATGATATTTAAAATTTAATATAAAAGACGTCGTAATGGGAATTTGACCAAAATGGCATGAAGCCCAATTATATAGCCCAGCATCGTTTGATTAAGCTTTTTGAAACGTGACTTATCGACAAGAAGCTGCACAATGCTTAAGATTTGGGTATGTTTCAGATGTAGCCATGTGTTAAAAGAGCGATTCTATCAAGCTGTTTTCAGAAAATTTTTACTTCAAGCGTGTTCAATTTGAAAAGCCGATGAAAGGTGTTTTTGATGTTCTTTTGAAATGTTTTCCTGTAGAATTCCTCTTATTTGTTGAGCAATGAAAATCGAAACAACCATCATGATGCCAGTCTTACAAATGTTCGCCAGATGGAGAAGTTTTAACAGTTAAACCGACCAATGAATTTGCTTTATTTCAAAGACAAATTACACAAACATTGTGAGTCGACTGCGCTTCATTTATTCACCGCGAACCGTTTGTAAATTAACTCAGCGAACAATGAATGTTTTTAAATAGCGCAACTGACTATGATGACTTTTGTCTATGATGTGTAGTAGATAATTTGTCTGGTCAATTGTAACTGCATAGGTTGTAACACTTACGGTAGTCTTCATTATTTTCCTCCCTAATTAAAGGTATTCAATTCTGCTGCTAGTTGAGAAATGTGAAAAAAAAAAATGGATTAAAGAAAGAATCAAAAGTGCTCATTCAAAATAGTCCTCTGTCACGTGCGAGGATGTGTGCTCAGTTCCCAGCCCCGAATTTTTTTTTCGCCACTGTGTCTGAGCTTGGCGTCTCGCTGGGTTTTTCTAATTCTAACTACTTTTCACAACGTGACTTCAATTTATCCTCCCGCAAAACTTTTGTTTCGGTCAGTCTGGCCGTCAATGACCTTTGTGTTGGATTGATATCAGTAATTACCTCCTTTTGTGTTTTTGTTGGTGCTTGAGTTGCACTTTTCTTGATTTTGTATATTTTCTTTTTGGTATATGCTGTTTTGAGTTTTCTTCTTTCATCATCTCGGCCATCCGTGACGCCAAGATCTTTTTCCGCCTCCGTCACCAATTACTTCATGTACAGGGCCATAGGCCATCATGGGTCTTTAACAACAACAACAACAAAAACAACAGCTGTTTTCCAGCGGCGTTGTACCGACTGCATTGAAAGTTGCACGATACAAGAAAACAGTTTCCGCCATAGCGTAAGTACAGCTTGGATTATTTGCTGACTACTTTCCATTTTGTTTTACATTGATGCATTTTGTAGAGAATACGGCATATTTTCTATTTAACTTAAACTCATTCTTTACTGCAGGAGAATCAGGGAAGTGAAAAAAGTAGTAAAGGACACAATTGGAAAGTTAAAATGTTTCCTTAGGAAAAACTGGACAAACTTATTGTACAAAAGAATAAGAACTTTGTTAAATTAAGAAAAACATGGAGATCGTGGCTTTTGCACCATTATTTATTACATTAGCTTCCACTTTATCACCGGAGCAAGAAAAAATATTTAATATTATAAATATAACCAGCAGGTCCTTTTGCCTTACTAGCCGGATAGTTAAATATGCTATGAGTTCCAGATTTTTATCTCGACTCAAACAAAAAGGAGATTCGACTTCAATGACAAAAAGCCAATGTATATTCCAGTGTATTCTGCTTAAACATCCACGGTTAAAAGTACAATTGACTGGTTTTTTTTTTGGTTTTTTTTTTGATCATCAAGAAGCTGTGCACGCCGTAAGCTTGGAGATTTTGTACTAGGAGTAAATGAAAACTTTCCTGAAATATTTTGTGTTTGATTTATTGAAGAAGGAACAAAACACTTTAACGTTGTTTATTACAAAATTGATGTAAACACGCAGAAGAGGGTCTCAATGTTTGGGGGGGGGGATAGGGGCAGTTTCTTTTACGGTCGACTGTTCACTTTTTTCGATTTTAACGGTTAACGATTAATAAGAATAAAAAATTGTCGCTGACTTGTAAGGCTTTAAATAGTCAAGCACTTAACCATATCAGTCCTGCTGAGATATAAGAAAGAAGACTTATTGAGATCATCCGGGGAAACAATTGCTTCATGATCATGAACGCTTTGCTGATCCGAAAGCATTTGGAGACAGGGCATGGAATTATCAACAACAAAAAGATTGTATGGGTACCGAGATTTCCCCAGTATCATTGGCTGAGTTTCAGTAGCGTTTACTTGCAGGTCATTTGCAATGAACCAGAGGGTCAATTTCTCTGTCTTGGTTAAAAATGATCTTCTAGGAGCTTTGCAATGTCAAAGCGTCTTATTTTGCGGTGCTTTAGCACCCTGCAGAAGCATTAAACCGTCAGGTCTGGATGAGAACCACCCAGAAACTCTAAGACGTTTTTCCCAGGTTCCTTGGAATTGGAAAGACCTGATATATATATATATATATATATATATATATATATATATATATATATATGCTCGCTGGTTTACTCTAGTTTGAGCACTCTGGCATGGCTTAGACGATACCACAAAGGTTGGGTCGTTTGGGGTGACCGTCTCGGTTCTCCCCCATCCCAGCAATATATATATATATATATATATATCTCATGCCGTACTCGGCAGCAACTTTCCTCCAACCCCCAAGACTATATGGGCCGTTCCCAAACATACATGCAAGTTCTTCATGGGTTTCGAAGTCTACTTCTTGTAAAAGTTTAAGCTCTGCGGAGTAAGGGAAGAAACATCCTTGATTAAGAAAAGGGACGATAGTAGGAAGGACGAATGAATTAAACCTTCATAGCTACATAGACTGCGGGCGTACAATAATTGGAGATAAACATAACATCCCTTTGAAATATTACAGAAGTTTACTGATATAGATATAAGACAAGCGTTTCGCTGAAAGGATGTCAGTTTTCACCATTTATACTTCTGCGGCTCACGCTGACTTTTTCTGTACATTCGTAGGCTCGATGTACGCGAAATGGGAAAATATATTAAGTTGAATCATACACGCATTTTGATTGATTTTTTGTAGTTATGATCTAATCGGCGTCTCTCTTGGATTATAGATCTTAGAGGAGGCAAAATATGATAAGGAAATCAATGTGACACTTGTGTGCTACTGGTGCTAATTATAGAGGGCTTGTGATTGCCACTCAGTAACAAGCTTTTATTCGCATTTAGCACTCACTTGTTCTACTTTGACTTTCAGTCGGAATGACATCCAGTTCAGCAGGACTTGATTTCACTGGTACGCAACAACGATCCTGGTAGCTTACTTCACACGTGTATTTACCAAAATCACGCAGCTTAATACAGTCAAGGACGAGAGTGTCATTATTCTGCCTTGTTAATTCACTGCCATCTTTAAACCATCAGATTATGCTTTCCATCAGATTATGATTTCCATCAGATTATGCTTTCCTCGGACCTTGAACTGAAATTCCACTCTAGAACCTCCTTTTTTCTTTTGAGATTTTGGCTGGCTATCAATGTTTATCGGTTCCGAAAATTTAAAGGGAAAATGTAAATGGTAAAGGGACCTCGTTTTTTAGTGGAGCAAATTTTTTGTTTCACTGCCAAGCGGAATTATTTAATTGTCTAGCACTGAGTTAAGTAATAATTAGTGAAAACGGTTGGACAACATGGGTCGAAAAGCAATTACTGGACTCTTCCTTATTTAGCTCTGCGATTGAAAAAGCGAAACCCTCCGCTTGGAACAAACAATACTTTTTGTTGGACATGTAGTTAGGGTTAACTAGCTTAAGAAACTCGCGTAAACGAAGGCAGCAGAAGTCTGATCAAAAACTTTTATTCAGTTCTCGGTTAATGACTCTCAATAGCTCTTCATCTGAATGTCTGAGCCTCCGTGTGTCTCTTAGCCTTAGGTACACGCTCTTAAATATCCCATCTGTAGGTATATTTGGGCTTATGGGACAAATGACGTTTGCAGAATAACATACTTTTAGAAGTAATTTGGATATATCAACAAAGTTGAAATGGTAAATTAGCCACCGTAACGATTACAAAAGCTGAGGTTTCGAGCGTCAGCCCTTCGTCGGAGCAAATAGAGGAATTGTGGGTTGTGTGTGCTTTTAAAGGCAGAAAATGGAGCTACTTTATTGGTGGGAACATGGCAACGAGAAAAACACGAATAAATTAGTGGAATGAAAAGCGTTCGTTGATCCCTGTGGGATTTAGACTGCCGGTTTGAAAGATGAGCTTTTGTTCGAGAGTTTTACGGCTTTCCGTGCTACCTAAGTGTAAGGAAAGACCGCAGATTGCCATATGTTGCTTAGAATGATTACGTAAATCAAAATGTCTAGCGACTGGTTTCGATGTGTCCTTGTCATTCTTTTCCACGTCTCGAAGGTGTTCTCGGAATCGGTCACCTAGTTGTAAGAAACGGCAAATAGAGGTTTAAACGTTTTTATTAAAAAAATGACACTGCGCCAGGACGACCGAACTACGTGCTGCTCATCGAATGACACAAGGTCCCCGCACATGCCCGGACAATGACGCATACAAAAGCTGATTGACAGAATCACAATAGAGCATTATAAAAAAGTCACGCAATTTGTCACATCTTCCCTTTTTCCAAAGAAACGTTAAACGAAACAACAACAACAAAAAAAAAACATTAGGGAGTGACAAAGTCTTTGAACCAATGGGGTGGCTTCACTTCCCGTTGGGACCGCCTCGGTCCAACGTGAACTTCAGATGGAGGGCAGTTTCCGGGTGGGACAGTGGCCTCGGGCTCAGGGCTTGCTTCTGCTGACTGATCCGGAATAATAAGTTCTGGGACATCTTTGGGTTCCCCTGCGTCGATTAGCTGCCGTCGATTTCTCCTATACACCGTCTGTCCTACCTGTACCCTGTAGCTCCTTGGGCCAGCTGTAGCCGTGCATGTTCCTGAACTCCATGTTTTCTCACCAGGTAGTTTCATTCGCAATTTTTCTCCCACGCTGATTGGGTCTAAAGGTTTGGCTTGCTTGTTGTAGTAGTGCTGTTGTCTTTGCTTGGTACCTATCAACTTGCGAGTGTCCTCCTCAGTGGGAAAGTTGGGCTGTAACAGTGAGCCTGCTACCGGCAGCAGTGTTTTACAACGGCGACCCATGAGGCGTTGGGCGGGGCTGGTGCCAATTCCTGCCGTGGGTGTGTTACGCGAGTCTAAGAGTGCCTGAAACTCTGATGCTCCAGACGCCTTGCACTTTGTAAACAAATTCTTAACTGTCCGAACTGCATTCTCTGCCTTTCCATTCGATTGAGGATAGGCCGGCGAGGATGTCTTGTGCTCGAACATCCAGGCCCTGGAGAAAACTGAAAACTCGGCGGACGAAAACTGTGGACCATTGTCTGTGACCAGAGTGTCTGGAACTCCAAATCTTGCAAATATGGCTTTCAGTTCCCTAATGATGGCTCGGGAAGTGATGCTGCTCAGGCGGGCCACTTCAATAAAGTTGCTGTAGTAGTCGCAAACAACTAACAACACCCTGTTATCGAATTCACAGAGGTCAGCGGCAATCTTTGCCCACGGGCGTGCAACGAATTCGTGTGACTGCATTGGCTCCTTTCCTTGCTCATTGCGATGGGATAGGCAGATATCGCACTTGGAAATATATTCTCTCAGTTCTGTGGCCATACATGGCCAGTACAGGGTTTCTCTGGCCCGGCGCAGACATCCCTCAATACCAATGTGAGACGCGTGCGTCTTCTCCATGAGTTCCTTTCTCATCACTAAAGGAACAACAATCTGCTGACCTTTGAAGATAAGCTCGTCCTGGATAGTTAACTCATCGCGCACGTCAAAGTAAGGGCGAACACATTCGGGTGCTTGAGCTCTATTTTCCGGCCATCCGCTTCTGGTCACTTCCCGTAACTTCTGCTGTACTGGGTCATCTGCGGCTGCATTTTTCAGCTGTTGCCAGCGGTCAATGGTCACTGGGAGCCAGCTACGGTGGTCAACGTCTTCCAACTCTCTGGAGAACTCGGTGGCATTCACTTCTGGTAGGTAGGCGCGACTTAAGGTATCTGCCAGCAGCATTTCTCTTCCTTTCTTTTATTTCACTTTGAGACTGTACTTCTGCAGGCGCAGCAACATTCTCTGGAGTCGTTTGGGGGCTGATGCCAGTGATTTCATAAAGATCGCCTCCAGGGGTTTGTGATCCGTTTCTACATTCACCAGGTCTCGGCCATACACATAGGCGTCAAAACGATCGCAAGCAAAGACTATTGCCAGGAGTTCTTTCTCAATTTGGGCATAGCGTGTCTCGGCCGGTGTCAGGGCTCGTGAGGCGTATGCGACAGGCTGCCCATTCTGCATCAGAGCGGCTCCTAGGCCGGACTGGGATGCGTCGCACTGTAGTGTAACTTCTTCCTTGAGATTATAGTAACGCAGAACTGGGGTGCGCGTAACCATTTCCTTTAACTTCACAAATGCAGTCTGTTGAGGTTCATTCCAAACCCACTGTACGTCATTCTGTGTTAAGTCCCTTAGAGGCTTAGTTGTATTGGAGAGATGTGGAAGAAACTTGGCCAGGTACTGAGCCAGTCCCAGAAGACGTTGTACTCCTTGCTTGTCTGTAGGGGGTGGCATCTCAACGATAGCTCGGACTTTGGCGGGATCTATTCCCAGTCCCTGAGCAGTGGCCATGTGTCCAATGAAGAGTACTTGTGGCTGTCGCAGCTTGAGCTTCTCTAAGTTTAGGCGAACATTTCTTTCCTTGCATCTTTGGAGGAAGAGCAGAAGATTTTTGTCATGATCCTGAGCCGCTTCTTCAAACGTGTCACCGTAACCGACTGCAATAAAATCGTCTGCCACCACCTCAATACCCGTCATGCCTTCAATAAGCTCGTGCATTTTCCGTTGAAACACTTCCGGAGCTGATGAGATTCCGAATGGCATGCGCCTCCAGCGATACCGACCGAAGGGAGTCTGAAAGGTCGTCAGGTATGAAGATTCTTCATCAAGGTTGACGTGCCAGAACCCATTCCTGACATCCATAATTGTGAAGACCTTTGCTCCATGGAGGCGTGTCGCAATGTCCTCAACTGTCGGAAGCTGTTAATTTTCTCTCTGTATTGCACGATTCAGATCTTTGGGGTCCAGACATATGCGCAACTTTCCATTCTTCTTTGGTACTGCGACAACGGAGTTTATCCACCTGGTGGGCGTGGTCACCGGAGCTACGACACCCTGTGCTTCCAAATCATCTAATGCTTCCTTAAGCTTGGGCCTTAATACCACTGCGATGCGACGTGGAGCATGCTGTACTGGGGGGATCGTTTCATCTAACTTAATCTTGTATTCACCGTCCAGTTGGCCTAGGCCATCACCAAAAACGTCTGGGAACTTTGACATGAGCGCCTCTTTGCTTAAAGGTGAACGCGGGGCATCCACTGCAAAAACCGAAGCACTTCCAGTCTCAGGCCTGTGGATAAGGTCATTATCTTTGTACTGGATAATACCCATAGCTAAGCACGACTTGATGCCAAGGATAGGACGTAGTTTAGCGTTGTTGACTAAACGGCAGTCCAGACGGAATGACCTTTCGTTTCTCCAGACGCGGATGCTGACGCAACCAATGACCTTAACTTTCGAGCCCCCATAGGCGACAAGCGATGCCTCGGTGCGAGTTACCTTTTCAAGTGTTTCGTCTTTGGATGCTTTCTTATAAATATGTAGTGGCATCGCGTCACACTGAGCGCCAGTGTCCGGCTGAAAACGAACGAAGTTACCCGACCCTAATTTCAATGTGACCAGTTGTGAATCTTCAAGCTCCACGGCTGCTACGTCTGTTTGGTACATTTCGCTGGCCTCTTCGTCTTCTAAATCGGCGGCTTTGACCTCCTTGGACTTGCATTTCGCTATGAAGTGATTCCTCTTTCCACACTTCAGGCATTCCTTACCGAGTGCGGGACAGGATTCTAAGTTTTCCATATGTTGATATCCACAATTGTCACACTCTCTCCAGTTACGTCCGCGTTGACTTTGCTGTTGTCTTCTCCGCATATTCTTCTTTGGTTTTCTTACGTTAGAGGTACGCTCTTGATCTACTTTGTTGGTTTCCGATTCGGTGGCATCTCCAACAACTTTCATTTGGGCTTGCATGCTTTCGGCGGCGCGACAAATCTCGTCTGTTTTGGCTAAGGTGAGAGCAGCCTCGCGAAGTAATCCCTCCCGGACTTTTGTGTCGCGTATGCCAAAAATCAAACGGTCTCTGAGTATTTCGTCCGGAGTTATGGTATTGAATTCGCATCCCGCGGCGAGTTTACGAAGTGCGGTCTTGTACTGGTCATATGTTTCTCCTGCTTCTTGTGATCGGCGGTTGAATCGGTAGCGCTCAAAGGGGACATTTTTTCGCGGTTGGCAATATTCGGCAAACTTCGTCAAAACCGGGGCAATCTTGTTCTCGTCGCCCTCCTCGGTCCAATCTGTAAACGTGGAATAAACATCGCGAGCCTCTTCGCCTATGACTGTGAGGAGAGTAGCAACTTGGACTGGTTGGGCTTTCTTGTTAAGTTCCGTAGCCAGAGAATAGCTTGTCCATGCTAAGTGAAATTTCTTCCACTTCTCCGCGGCGTTTTGATCGTGAAGTTCTAGGGGTGCCGGCGGCGGTAAACTAAATCCTGATGCCATACTAGTAGTCTTCCGTCCGTATGGGTCCTGTGACCGCTGCCACCATGTAAGAAACGGCAAATAGAGGTTTAAACGTTTTTATTAAAAAAATCACACTGCGCCAGGACGACCGAACTACGTGCTGCTCATCGAATGACACAAGGTCCCCGCACATGCCCGGACAATGACGCATACAAAAGCTGATTGACAGAATCACAATAGAGCATTATAAAAAAGTCACGCAACTTGTCACACTAGTCTTCTGCCTGTTTCGCCGATGTATATCTTTTTGCAATAAGTGCAAGTTATGCAATAGAACGCTTTTAGCTGCGTGAGACTATACCCCGTCAGATGCCAATTCCCTGAAAAAATCCAGCACTGTGTCACTCTGTCCACAAGCAGAGGGCAGAGTTCAAATGGGTAAAAACCAATCACTGAGCTTATATTGTTCTCCCAACCGAAAGCCTTTGAAATATCACCCTTTTCTCTTCGTTCAATCAAATTAATTTATTCGGAGAGGCATCATTGGAGGACAGGTACCGCAAAATATCTTCTATTAGGATTTATTGGGGTTAAAATAGTTCGGGTTTGCTTTCCACAGTCAAATTATGAGGTAAAAGTTTTTCGGACTGAGGTAAATGACAGAATAATTTTGATTCATTGATGAAAGGGCGGTAAGCGTGACACTGATTCAATTCACTTTTCTAGTTACTGTTCCAACAACAGAGACAGTACACTGCAAACCTGTGTTAGAGGTTATTTCAAATAAATTTGGAAGGTGTTTTGCTCTCCAAATAAGTAAAGTAATGTGACACGTTGGTTGGAATCTTTGAAAATGAATGCTTTATTTGGAACTAAAATTAATACAATGGCTGCACAAAGTATCCCAGCCCATGCAACTAATCCCAAGAAATGCACTCTTGCATGCTCAGCAAGCCTATGTTATTTACTTTTTAGTTCCTATTGCCTCCTTGTCATATGTTCCACTGATATGATTGGCCGTTGTTGTGATTACTTTGGTTTTGGTTTTACGACACTCTATCGCTACGACTCAAAACCTTATCCACGATAAAATAAATCGTTCTGAATTAAATTCACAGTAGCCTCTGTCAGACAATACTTTCCTTTGCGAAAGCTTCGCGGAACATAAAGATCATCGCCAACAATTGTCCGTCTTTGTTAACGAGTTTATGATTTATTGAACCAGGCTCATTGAACCTAATACACCTTCAAAGAGCTACAAACTAGGCTCGTCCCAAAATAGCGTCCAACGAGGTCAGTCCATAACTTTGAGGTGCTCGCGTAGAAAGAACATCTTTACCTTGAACTTTAGACTCGACAAGGTACTCTTTTCCCATTTTCTCTTGAGCCCATAGAAGAATTTTGTCTATGGTAGGCGTGTCCACTTGTACGATTTCTGCGATACCCCAGATAACCGCCAGTCCATACGGCACATCCTCTGTCAGATAACGATGAGAGAAGTCTGGCGCGAAGGAATGTTTGATGTGTTCTTTCATCGGATGCTTCAGACCCTGGTAAGCGGCGTTTGTGCAAAAACAAGATCGCAGGCTCGAAGTATCGGAAATTTCGTGAGAATAAAACTTGACAAGAAGATCATAGATGCTCGTTACCTGAAGCGGAGAAAGAAACAGGCATTTCAAATAGGCTTCGAGTTCCGTTGAAATACTTGCTTACTTCTGTTATTCGGTTCACCAAGTTTAAAGTATTTGGGAATTTTTTAGCAGCCTTTCATCCACATTGTAAAATTAGCTGTTAGTAGTACTTTTGGAATGTTCTAACGAACGCACGCAGAGTATAAAAGGGGGTGCATGGAATAGGGGAAGGAGAGGTATGGCGCGCAAGGCTGGTGGGATTGGAACTCGAGAAATCACACTTTCAGCCGCTTATGCCTTGGTAGGTAGGTAGGTAGGTAGGTAGGTAAGACTTTATTTAACGAGGGTAACATGTGACAGTAATGAAACTGATAAACTAATGGCCCTCGAAAATTAAAATTCGAAAAGAAAAGGAATTGTAACAAAGGTAACAAAATTAGGAATAATTAAAATAAAATAATTAATCTATATACATCATAAAATATTTAAAAATATAAAAAAAAAATTACAGGAATAATTTGCTAAGAATTTGATTATCTAAACAAATGGTAGCGGCGATGAAGAGAAATCCTATTTATACATCGTATATCTATGTTATTAAATGGGTCTGCTTACCTGCATAGCTCCTACCATTGAATCCTTGGTCCCAAGAACATCACATTTCTTGCCAAATTCACCCAAGCGACACGCCCAAAGCAGCGACTCAAAATTCATCACTGTGCACGTATTCGCTTTTTCTCCCAAGAATCCTCGAACCTGGAATTCTAGTCCTGAGGCCCCAGGAAGACCAACAATTATCACACTAGGCTCGATATACGGCTTAAGCGCCTCCAGAAACGCCTGATGAGCAAATGCTGGCAGCACAAAAGCTACAATTTCAAGACCACGCACAGCTTCCTCTGGGTTTTTAGTAATCAAAGCCGGCTTGGATCTAATGTCGCTCGGTTCTTGGTCGCGGCGATGACATGTGATCTCCAGGTCAGCGGTCTGCATGATTTTGCTCCATCGTTCAGCTTCGTCTTGATACAAACTGAGCAGTGTAACTTCAGTTGCCGTATGCGAAGAGGCGATGTCTGCGAAGGCATGGGCTCCATTGCCACTTCCACAGATCAGATGCTTGATGCTGTCTGTCATAACTTTTTTTCTGAAAAATTGTCGGAGACTTTGTTACTTGTGCGTGACACATATCAGATGAAGAGTGTGAACATTATGTCAAGAGCTAGAAGCTCCCCCCCCCCCCCGTAGTGATTTAAGACATTGATCGGTTTACATTATCAACCCAACCTTGAATGACTTTTTCAAATCAGTAGTTAGCAACCAATCACAATGTAGAGAATATCGTATGAGAGAGCGGTTTCTTACAAATTTTCCAGAGTAGCTTTTTACACACCCGTTGTAAGAAAGCGAATACGAGAGCGGAATAAAACAGTTTGATTGAGTTTAGTTCGCTAGAAGTCTATCCCTGGTAAACGGGGCAAAGTTAACGAAAAAATTATTAAATCATAAACTCAACTTTGTGTTTACAACAAACCCGTGAAGATTTTCCATAAACGATAAATGGCTCTAACGCAGTAATTACAGGCGGCCGTGTAATAATTAATCGTGTGGGTGATGGCAGGAATGAAAATATCACGCAGTGTGATTTCGTGACATTTCACATTTCACCATTCGGAGGCGTTTGGTTTTTCTATCTCGATAGCTGTGAATACAAATTATTCGGTGAATAGCGGTATCAATGCTAGAGAAAATAGCGCAACTACTGATATATAAACGGGCCAGTAGGAAATACGCAACATTAGTATGTACGTATGATGCACGATCCTCGCAGTAGAGAGCGCTACTTATGCAATAGCGAAAATCAGACCTGAAAAAAAATCAGGCCTGTACGGGATTCGAACCACTGACCTCTGCGATACTGTAGTGCAGCGCTCTACCAATTGAGCTAACAAGCCAACTGGGAGCAGGCCGTTAAGTTGATTCGTGAAAACGTATGAAAACGTAACTACGAATTTAGGAGCTAGAGAAGAAGCCGTCAAAGCACCAACATATCGACTAAGGCCCATCCAAGTCCATAGAAAATGCGATCCACAATGCATCTGATGCCCGATATATTCTGTACGATTTCGTTCTTTAAGCGTGTGACGCCGTCACAACCGTCACAGCCGTCACAACACTGGGTAGACTGGACTTGACTCGTTCAGACTGGACTTGGACTGGACTTTACTCATTCATCTGAATTGAACATGGCGAAGCGACGAAATTATTTTGCCTTTTCGATTGATTCCTTGCGACAGGAAGTAGACAACAAAGTCAAACAAGAAACTTTTTCTCAGAAGATCATTGCAGACATTTCC
Organism: Stylophora pistillata; assembly: GCF_964205215.1. Lineage (NCBI taxonomy): Eukaryota > Metazoa > Cnidaria > Anthozoa > Scleractinia > Pocilloporidae > Stylophora > Stylophora pistillata. The sequence continues at coordinate 27,565,239 of NC_142527.1, read as the reverse complement.
AAAATCGACCTTCTCTTGTTGGATAACGTTTCTGAAGATGTTACACTGTTTGCTTTGCTTTTGAAGTTCGGGATGGCATTTTTTTCTTCTGTGGCGGGCGCTATGGAGGGCCTCAGTGTCCTTCCTTCCGATTCCCGTCGCCAGGTATTCCGAAGCTGTTGCTCCCCAATGCCCTCCAAGATAACGTGGATCTTCTTTTTACCTGCCTCGCTCGGGCATCTCCAGAGAAACGGCCGGTTCCACGCGACGGTGATGAAGTTCACACTTTGTCGCCCTCAAGTAGTCGTTGTGCGAGTTGTGGTTGCACTTCAGTCGCTCATAACACGCCTGTGGAAGCGGAGTATTTTTAAGTGACTGGTCGCTCTGTTGCAGCTAAGGCCTCCCTAAAGTGTGCCTCCCGGTTAGCTCAATGGATAGAGCGCTGGACTGTTGTGCGGGAGGTCGAGGGTTCGAGCCCCGGCCGGACCAACACTCAAGGTCTTAAAATAATTGATAAGGATATGCTACCTTTCTATAACATCAAGAAATGGTTAGATATTCTAGTCTTCTCGGATAAGAACGAATAAATGGAGGTTCCGTCTCCTGCAGTGTTAGGGGTAGGAGACGTTAATTTCCCACGCACGAGATTACTGTGTGATGGATGTCCTCCCCTGGGGCGGGATGGGTGGGTTTGTTGGAGCTTAAACCTCGTAGGGGACCCATGTCCTATTGTTTTTGCTCCAGTGCTTGGTACAAATCTTCAAATAAATAATCGCAGTGGAATTTTTTATGGGTATTCCAAGTATGGAAATTCACAGATGGGATGGCATTTGTACGAAGAAGAAAGGAGTGCTGTTGAAGTTTCGGATGTGTGTTTTCTCGACAAGTCTCTCTTAAAATAGCAAATCTCCTTTGCGTAAGTTCTTGTTGAATGTTTCCAGATATCGGTTTCAGTGTGTAACGGCCAGTTACTACTTGTGACGTGCAGTTACGGCTTGTTACTGTGTGTAGTGGATTGTGAAGGTCTGTTACGGTGGAAAGGAGAACCGGTTGTGATCTACGAGATGAGACGCTTCTGATATTCAAGTTCTTCTTTCTTGGGGTGGTCCAGAGGATTTTTTCGCTTCACAAACATATTGAAATTTAAAAAGTGACATGTATGAATCATGTCTTGGCACAGGACGTCTAAATCTAACAAAAACTGACACTTCATCAGCTATTTTCCCTTTTCTTTGCTGAACTTTCATAACTTCCCTTCTTTATCATGATCGCAAAATGATTCCGCTAGGATTCTCTGCATGCAAACAAGTTAATAGAGGGGACTGGTTAGGAGACCCGGCGAACATCAAAGGAGTATCTCTTTGTTTTCGTTTTGGCCCTATGACGTCACCACGAGAGTGCACAGTCAACCAGCTGTCCCCTCTATTAACTGTGATGCAAAAAAGGAACAACCAATCCTTTCGTCTCACCAGTAGGAATCGGGACACAGCTTAAACAAGAAATGACTGCATCACAGATATCCATGCAGATCCAACCTGTATATTATTATAACATCTCTCCTGACGAAAAGAAAATTCTATACTGAAATTTTTATATCGATGGTGGAAATGGTAAATAGGACTTTAAATCCTATTTTTCGAACAAGTTGTTCTAGTTTTGTCTTTTCTTGATCGCAAGTACATACTTTGAATTTACAGTCAATGCACTGAAATACTTTTTATTCAGTCAGAGTAACTTCCAACGCTAAAGATTTAGAGAACAAACAAATTTGACAAAACCGACAATTGTCGCCAATGTTTTTACTATATTTGAAAGTTCAATTGCAAAAGGATCCATTTCATAGCTAGTTCAAACAGAATCTATTAAAATGAAGACACTATCCATTAATTTCTGTGTACACTTTTTTCTCCATCAACGCGACACTAGGCAATGTTCTCATCCTTGAACAACAAACATATGAAACATATGTGTGAACTGCGGTTATGAGACGTATATGAGAACGATCCTTCGCAGTAAAGCACTATTTGAGCAATAGTGAAAATCAGACCTGAAAAAAATTTCAGGCCTGTACGGGACTCGAACCACTGACCTCTGCGATACTAGTGCAGCGCTCTACCAATTGAGCTAACAAGCCAACTGGGAGCAGGCCATCAAATTAATTTGATGGCCTGCTCCCAGTTGGCTTGTTAGCTCAATTGGTAGAGCGCTGCACTAGTATCGCAGAGGTCAGTGGTTCGAGTCCCGTACAGGCCTGAAATTTTTTTCAGGTCTGATTTTCACTATTGCTCAAATAGTGCTTTACTGCGAAGGATCGTTCTCATATACGTTCTCATCCTTATTGCTCTTCACAAAGTGACTTCGATTCGTCTTCCAACATAAATTTTGTTTCGATGTTTGGTGGTCACTGATCTCCAGCATCACCATTACATAAATACAGCGGTCCTCTGTAATACTTTATGGTGTCTCACTCTGTGGACAGACTTCTCGCGCTGTTGTTGGGTCTGAGGTACAGAAATGTTTTTACATTAAGGCGGGTGCGAGCGCTTATTATCTCCTTTGGATTTTAGTCGGGTGTTACATCATTTTTTTTGTGATTTTTCTTCTTTTGGAAATACTGTTTTGATGTTTATTTCTCTTATCATCTCAATCATCTCTTACGCCAAGATCAATTTCCGTATCCGCTAACAACTTGTACTGGGCCACGTTCACCAACGACAACAAAAGCCTCCCAGCTAGCGGTGTTGTACTGACTGCACTGGATGTTGCACCGGCGATACAAGAAATCAGTGTCCGCCATAGCATGGGTACAGCTTAGATTGCTTGCTTGCTAACCTCCTTTTCGCGTTACTTTGATGTTAGAAAGTTTTGGAGAGTTTTTCGAAGGTAATATTATTTACCTTCAGCTAGATTCTTTTTGTTTACCGTTACTTAAACTCATCTCTGAACACCATTCTTTACTGCTGAGAAATCAGGGAAGTGAAATAAGCAGCAGATCGAGGACATAATTAGACAGTTAAACTGTTGCTTTGAGCCAAATTGAACCTTTATGTCGTTGAAAACAGTGTAAAATTATGTGGAAAAAAAAAAAACAGCTGAACCTAAATACTGGTCATACTTCAGACCAAAGAGACAAGGAATTCTCTATAAAGGTGGCAGTGGCCATTTTTCTGGCGTACCGACAAAGAGTGGCTTTACGTTGGGCGGGTGGAAAATGTCGAGATTGAACTTACGCTAAGGAGTAATTATGGGTAACTGTTTTCGAACTCTATTTCTAATACACCGCTGAATTCTACGCTTTCACCGGTTACTGAGCAAAGCTACATAGCCGACTAGTTTTCGAAAGGAGAACCGGTTGTGCTCTACGAAATGACAACCCTCTGATATTTCTTCTTTCTCGTGATGGTCTAGAGGATTTTTTCGCTTCGCAGAAGTATTCCCAAACTTGAAAAGTGACATGCATGAACAATGTCTTGCCACAAGACCTTTACGTTAACCTTATCAATTTATACAAAGATTGACACTTCACAAGCTGTTTTTCCTGTTCTTTGCCAAAACTATAATAACTTCCCTCCTCATCGCACAATATTTTTAGTATTCTATGGATACAAGAAAGGAACAACTAATCTTTTCGTCTCATTAGGAAGCCGCACACAGCTTGAACAAGAAATCAGTGACTGACACATATCCAGGCAGATCATCTGTATCTTATGATAACATCTCTCCTAAAGAAAATTCCATGCTAAAAAGTTTATATTGATGGTGGAAACGATAAATAGGACTGTGTTCGCGTTTTGTCTTTTCATGATCGTGGCACATATTTTGACTTTACGGTCAATACACTGAAATGCTTTTTCGTCAGTCAGGGTAACTTCCAGCGGTAAAGGATTAATAACCAACAAATATTACAAAACTGATAATCGTCGCTGATGTTTTTACTATATTTGAAAGTCAAATTGTAAAAGATTCCATATCACATCTGGTTCAAGTAGGATCTTTTAAAATGAAAGCCGTATCCATTAATTTCGATCACTTGAAAGAAAATTTGCACCATCATCTGATCCGGCCAAAACTAAACTAGTCAAGGCTGTAAGGAAATTAGAAATAAAATTCTACGTTTACAAACGTAGCTTTCGTTAATTCAAGGGAAATGGCATGAACATAATTTGTTGAACTCTTCGTTTTAGCAGTGGCGGTCTATTTCACCCTGACCGTCCAACAATTTAAAGCGGTACTTACTTGGGGATGGTTCTCTGTCTAATCAATCAAAGAAAAAATATATCTCCTTAGATAGGGAGCGTCTACTTGCGCTATAATTCTTTAATTTTTGACGTGTAATTACACTAATTTTCATATAAAGGCTGCTAACTTCGCTCAGGGATGGTTTAAATACATTTTTCCATTTGGTCTACCATTAAGTACGTTGAATGATATTTTTATTTCGATTTCGTTCAATGAGTGAATTGCCGGAAAAACGAGTGAGAGATTCAATAGCATGTATTGTATTGTAGTTATTTAGTTTGGACTTAACAACAACACACTGGATAAATCTGAAGCCCAGGGGCGTTTAAAATGTAGACTTGTAAGAGGCGTTTTAATAAAGCTTTCTTGAAATGTAACTCCGAACGTGTTTAAAAAAGTAATGAATTTGTTTCTTTTATTTGCTGGTTTCCTTTAAGACTGCTTGAATTTTACTCAATAACCAATAGAATAGAACTGATGAAGCGTGCGTCAGTTATATTGTCCAAAATATTCACCAGGTGGAGAAGTTTCATTAGTTGGACCGGCTAATGGAGTCGCAGTGGTGGATATTAAAAGTACCAACGACCGCCGTGTCTCATCAATATAAAGCTGCACGTAGCTTGAACACGAAATGATTGACACCTACCCACTTTATCGACAAACCAGGTTAAAAACTCAATAAAAAAGTCGTAGAAAGGAGGGCATTTGACCAAAATGGCTAAAAGCCCATTTTCATTTTTCAAATGTGACTTATTAAGAAGAAGCTGCACACTGCTTAGGATTGGGGGTTTCAAATTTAGTCATGTAAAGGGTGTTTTGATCAAGGTCTTTTTACAAAATGTCACTTCAAACGTGTTTTGAAAAACCGATAAAAGGTGTTTTCGACGTTTTATTGTCATGTTTTCATGGAGAATTCCTGTTACTTTGTGAGCAATGAAAATCGAAACAACCATATGCCAGCCTTTCTTCAAATATTCGCCAGCTGGAGATCGAAGTTTCAGCAATGAAACTGACTGATGGATTTGCTTTATTTCAAAGTCAAATTACACAAAAATGCTATGCTGAAAATTTCAAACTGATGGTGAAAACGATAATTAGTTCTTTGTTCGTGTTTCGCCTTTATTAATCGTAAATTCATGTTTTAACTTTTTGATGTTGTGTTAAAGAAATATTTGCTGTCACTGCAGAGTGCTAAAACACCCGCATGCTTAACGTTAAAATCCGTTACTTTTTGCTGAAACATTCATAGCTTCCGTTGTTCATTTAAAGATGTTTCCTGGCCGAGATATTCTGCAGAGAAATTGAATAGGAACAGATTTTACAAAACTGAAAAATGTCACCGATGTAATTACTAAATTTAAAAGTCAAATTGCAAAACAGTCCATTCGTCATGCAGCTGCAATGTAGAAAGAGGATCTTAAAATGACATTACTATCCATTAATTAGAGACATAAGAAATATGACTACCTAATATCAGTTCAAAGAAAATTTGCATCATTATCTGACCAGGCCAAAACTTAACTAGTCAAGGCTGTTGGGGAATTCAAGATAATTTGTATGGTCGTTTGTTAATGCGCTTAGCTCATAAGGTCACCTACCTGCGCAATAAAAATCGACGTATTTACGCACGACATATTTACGCAACAAAGGAACCAATCCACACGACCCATAATTTTTCAACTGAATCTCAGCCAGTAACATCAAAGCAAAACTGAGCAATCAGTGTATACAAAAAAGTCTTCTAGAAATTAAAGCGACTGATAAAGACTCTTCACTTTCCTTTAATGATTACTTCCGCTACGTGTAGTTCTCGAAACACCAGTCACTACTATATACCGACAAATGTCCTTCTCAGGACTATTCGGTTCACCCAGACGATCAGACAAAGTGATCAAAAGGAGTTGACCAGGAACCCTAACAGTAGCCAACATCTCCCTCTCTGATAACAAGCTCTCTATTGCTGTTAGAGAAATGCCGAACACCACTGATGAATCTACAAACTTCTCCTTTGAAGGAGGAAGTCATCAACTAAGTGTGGGGATGTCGGCAGTTTTCGTGGCCCTGAACAGTTTCAGCGCCATCACTGCATCAGTGTACAATGTTCTAATACTTATTGCTCTTTAGGCCCTTAACGACTGTGCCAGTAAAAGTAGCATAACATGCTACTAGCAGTGCCCGATTTTTTTTTCCAAATTACGCTCAAAGTTTTTAAAAATTATGCTACTTTTTCGTAATGTATATTTAAAAATAAAACACACAAAACTAGTCCGAAAACCAAAGTTATATATTTATTGTTAACAAAACGTCCTATTTTCTTTATTTTGAGTTACACACTTGCTGTCTTGATTACTCGGCTTTTCTCGACTGGGTGCTTTGGTAATGGTTTTTTTTCTGAACTTCGAATTCTTGATCTTTTCTTTCTCACTGGCGTGTTTTTTGGAAGCACAATGGGATGATAAAATGCTTTTTTTTTTTATGAAAAAACCTCTCTGAAAGCACCACAAAATATTGTGTTGCCCCTAACACTTAGATAATGATCTGCAAATTGATTGATACAATCATGTTGTGGGATCTTCTTCACTCTGATCTCTAGTAATTTGAGCGGGTTCTGGCCTATAAGGAAGCTGTTCTCCTTGAGGGTTAATTTCCAGCGGTAAAGAATTAGGGAACGTACAAGTTTGACAATTCAACAATTGTTGCCGATGTTTTTACTATATTTGAAAGTCAAATTGTAAAATAATCCATCCCTCGTGCAGCTGGTTCAATCAGGATCTTTTCAAATTAAAGCACTACCATTAATTTCGGACACACTGAGAAATATGACAGCCCATATCATTGAAAGAAACTTTGCATGATCATCTGATCAGGCCAAAACTAAACTAGTCAAAGCTGAAGTGGAATTCAAGATAATTTGCATGGTCGTTTGTTAGTGTGCTTAGCCCATATGGTCACATATCTGCGCTGTAGAAATCGGTTTACTTAGGATATATTTAAATAAGAAAGGGGCCGATCAACACGACTACCGTTTATTTGAGTCTCATGACCAATTACGTCAAAGTAAAACTGACCAATCAGTGTACGCAAACAAGTTTTATAGATATCGATTGACGAAGACTCTTCACTTTCCGTTATTGGTTGCTTCAGCAGCAGTTCCCAAAACAGCAGTCACTACCATACCAACGACAGTCTTGCTCAGAACTACTCTCACCCAAACGATCAGGCTAAGCGATCAAAAGAAGACAAGCAGGAACAGTTACAATTGCCGTCATCTCCCTTTCTGATAACAGATTCTCTGCTGTTGTTAGAGGAAAGCTGAAAACCGCGGATGAACGTACAAACTCCTCTTTTGAATTCAGTGATCCGGTGATACCTGAGGGTATGGAAGTAGCGTTTGCATCCTTGAACATAATTTTCTCTATCACTGCGATACTGGGCAATCTTCTAATCCTTATTGCTCTTCGCAAAGTGACCTCGATTCATCCTCCAACGAAACTCTTGTTTCGATGTCTGGCAGTCACTGATATTTGTGTTGGAATCATTGCACAACCGCTGTTTACAGTGATACATATTGACGAAAGAATGATATACCGCTCCAACTTCATTATTGATATGATACTTCCCTGTTCCTCTTTTATACTTTGTGGAGTTTCACTCTTGACATCAACCGCAATTAGTGTGGACAGACTTCTCGCGCTGTTGTTGGGTCTGAGATACAGACATGTTGTTACATTAAGGCGGGTGCGAGCGCTAATTATCTTCTGTTGGTTTTTAGTTGTTGCTTCAGTTGGATGTGTCTTCTTTTCAGGTGACTTTTGGCTTTATGGATATGTTATTTTAATATTTATTTCCCTTTTCATCTCAACTATTTCTTACGCCAAGATCTATTTCCGTCTCCGCCAACAACTGCTTCATGTACGGGGCCATGTTCGCCAACAAGAGCAACAACTGCCTCCCAGCGGCGTTGTACCGACTGCATTGAATGTTGCACGATACAAGAAAACAGTTTCCGCCATAGTATGGGTACAGCTTGGATTATTTGCTTGCTACTCTCCATTCTGTGTTATTTCAATGTCAAATTATCTTGGAGTGTCTTTCGGAGTTAATGTTTTGTACTTTTCCGTATCTTTACTTTATTTAAACTCATCTCTAAACCCCATTCTTTACTGCTGGAAAATCAGGGAAGTAACACAAGCAGTAAAGGACACAATTAGAGAGTTGAAGTGTTGTAGTGAATCAAATTGAAACTCTACGTCCTACAAAACAATGTAAAACTCTATAAGGGAATTCAAAATGAAGTTTCGTGTTTACAAATGTTGTTTTAGTAAAGTCAAAAGCAAATGGTATGAACATGATTTGTTGAACTCTTCTACGACTAGTGACAACCTGTTTCACAGAGAATCCAACATTTTGGGGTAGTGATTACTTTGGGATGGTTCTCTGTCTTAGCAATTAAATGAAGGAATATCGCCGCAATAGAGAGCGTTAAAATGATTAAATGTTTGACGTGTAACTACACTAACTTTGATAGACAGGCTGCTGACTTCGCTCAGGGATGGTTTAAAGACATTTTTCCATTTGGTCTACCATTAGGTGCACTGAATGATATTGAATTTCAATTTTGTTAATGAGTGAATTGACGAGCGAGTGAGAGGTTCAGTAGCAGGAACTGTATTGTAATTGTTTAAGTCTTGCATAACTTATATTATGAACAACACGCTGTACAAACCTGTAGCCCAGGGGTGTTTAAAATTAAGATTCGTGATGGGTGTTTTAAACAAAGCTACCTTGAAAAATATGCAACTTCGAACGTATTTAAAAACTGAATTTGTTTCTTTTATTTGCTAATTTTCTTTAAGATTGTTTTGAAGAGAGAATTTTATTTGATAACCAATAGAAATAAAACGAAGCCTGCACCACTGTTATTTTCCAAATGTTCTCCAGGTGGAGAAGTTTCGTCCGTTGGACCGGCTAATGGAGTGGCAGTACCGTGAAGCCATTAAAAGCAACAACGATCTATTTGTCTCCTCCATTTGAACTGCACATAGCTTAAGGAGAAAATGATTGACACCTATCCATTTTATTAACAAACTTATATGATATTTAAAATTTAATATAAGACGTAGTAATGGGAATTTGACCAAAATGGCATGAAGCCCAATGATATGGTTTGATTAAGCTTTTTGAAACGTGACTTATCAACAACAAGCTGCACAATGCAAAGCTTAAGATTTGGGGATGTTTCAGATGTAGCCATGTATTAAAAGAGCAATTCTATCAAGCTGTTCTCAGAAAATATTTATTTCAAGCGTGTTCAATTTGAAAAGCCGATGAAAGGTGTTTTTGATGTTCTTTTGAAATGTTTTCCTGTAGAATTCCTCTTATTTGTTGAGCAATGAAAATCGAAACAACCATATGCCAGTCTTACAAATGTTTGCCAGCTGGAGAAGTTTTAACAGTTAAACCGACCAATGAATTTGCTTTATTTCAAAGTCAAATTACACAAACACTGCCAGTGGACTACACTTCATTTATTCACCGTAAACCGTTTATAAATTAATTCAGCGAACAATGAATGTTTTTAAATAGCGCAACTGACCATGGTCTATGATGTGTAGTAGATAATTTGTCTGGTCAATTGTAATTGCATGAGGCTGTAACACTTACGGTAGTCTTCATTATTTTCCTCCAAAATTAAAAGTATTCAATTCTGCTGCTAGTAGAGAAATGTAAAAAAAAAAAAAAAAATGGATAAAAGAAAGAATCAAAAGTGCTTATTCAAAAATAGTCCTCGGTCACATGCGGGGATGTGTGCTCAGTTCCCAGCCCCGAATTTTTTTCGCCACTGTGTCTGAGCTTGGCGTCTCGCTGGGTTTTTCTAATCCTAACTGCTTTTCACAAAGTGACTTCAATTTATCCTCCAGGAAAACTTTTGTTTCGATCAGTATGGCCGTCAATGACCTTTGTGTTGGATTGATATCACTAATTATCTCCTTTTGTGTTTTGGTTGGTGCCTTAGTTGCACTTTTCTTAATTTTGTATATTTTCTTTTTTGGTATATGCTGTTTTGAGTTTTCTTCTTTTATCATCTCGGCCACCTCTGACGCCAAGATCTTTTTCCGCCTCCGTCACCAACTACTTCATGTACAGGGCCATAGGCCATCATGGTTCACTAACAACAACAACAGCTGTTTTCCAGCGGCGTTGTACCGACTGCATTGAAAGTTGCACGATACAAGAAAACAGTTTCCGCCATAGCGTAAGTACAGCTTGGATTATTGCTGACTACTTTCCATTTTGTTTTACATTGATGCATTTTGTAGAGAATACGGCATATTTTCTATTTAACTTAAACTCATTCTTTACTGCAGGAGAATCAGGGAAGTGAAAAAAGTAGTAAAGGACACAATTAGAAAGTTAAATTGTTTCCTTAAGAAAAACTGGACAAACTTCTTGTACAAAAGAATAAGAACTTTGTTAAATTAAGAAAAACATGTAGATCGTGGCTTTTGCACCATTATTTATTATATTAGCTTCCACTCTATCACCGGAGCAAGAAAAAATAATTAATATGATAAATATAACCAGCAGGTCCTATGGCCTTACTAGCCGGATAGTTAAATATGCTATGAGTTCCAGATTTTTATCTCGACTCAAACAAATAGGAGATTCGAATTAAATGACAAAAAGCCGATATATATTCCAGTGTTTTCTGCTTAAACATCCACGGTTAAAAGTACAGTTGACTGTTTTTTGTTTTGTTTTGTTTTTTTTTTATCATCAAGAAGCTGTGCACGCCGTAAGCTTGGAGCGTTTGTACTAGGAGTAAAGGAAAACTTTCCTGCAATTTTTTTTGTTTGATTTATTTAAGAAGGAACAAAACGCTTTAACGTTGTTTATTACAAAATTAATGTAAACACGCAGAAGAGGGTCTCAATGTTTGGGGGGGGGATAGGGCAGTTTCTTTTACGGTCGACTGTTCACTTTTTTCGATTTTGACGGTTAACGATTAATAAGAATAAAAAATTGTCGCTGACTTGTAAGGCTTTAAATAGTCAAGCACTTAACCATATCAGAGTCCTGCTGAGATATAAGAAGGAAGACTTATTGAGATCATCATGGGAAACAATTGCTTCATGATCATGAACGCTTGGCTGATTCGAAAACGTTTGGAGACAGGGCATGGAATTATTAACAATAAAAAGATTGTATGGGTACCGAGATTTCCCCATATCATTGCCTGAGTTTCAGTAGCGTTTACTTGCAGGTAATTCACAATGAACCAGAGGGTAATTAATCTCTCTATGTCTTGGTTAAAAGTGATCTTCTAGGAGCTTTACAATGTCAAAGCGTCTTATTTTGCGGTGCTTTAGCATCCTGCAGAAGCTGTAAACCGTCAGGTCTGGATGAGAATCACCCAGAAACTCTATGACGTTTTTTTCCAGGTTCCTTGGAATTGGCAGGACCTGATATCTCTCTCTCTCTCTCTCTCTCATGCCGTACTCGGCAGCAACTTGCCTCCAACCCCCAAGACTATATGGGCCGTTCCCAAACATACGTGCAAGTTCTTCACGGGTTTCGAAGTCTACTTCTTGTAAAAGTTTAAGCTCTGCGGAGTAAGGGAAGAAACATCCTTGATTAAGAAAAAGGACGATAGTAGGAAGGACGAATGAATTAAACCTTCATAGCTACATAGACTGCGGGCGTACAATAATTGGAGATAAACATAACATCCCTTTGAAATATTACAGAAGTTTACTGATATAGATATAAGACAAGCGTTTCGCTGAAAGGATGTCAGTTTTCACCATTTATACTTCTGCGGCTCACGCTAACTTTTTCTGTACGTTCGTAGGCTCGATGTACGCGAATTGGGAAAACATACTAAGTTGAATCATACACGCATTTTGATTGATTTTTTGTAGTTATGATCTAATCGGCGTCTCTGTTGGATTATAGATCTTAGAGGAGGCAAAATATGATAAGGAAATCAATGTGACACTTGTGTGCTACTGGTGTGTTAATTATAGAGGGCTTGTGATTGCCACTTAGTAACAAGCTTTCTTTCACATTTAGCACTCACTTGTTCCACTTTGACTTTCAGTCGGAATGACATCCAGTTCAGCAGGACTTGACAGGACAGGAAGTTAGGGGACTGGAAGTGAGGAGACAGGAAGTGAGGGGACAGGAAGTGAGGGGAAAGGATGTGAGGGGACAGGAAGTGAGGGGACAGGAAGTGAGGGGAAAGAAGTGAGGGGACAGGAAGTGAGGGGACAGGAAGTGAGGGGAAAGGAAGTGAGAGACAGGAAGTGAGGGGACAGGAAGTGAGGGGACAGGAAGTGAGGGGAAAGGAAGTGAGGGGACAGGAAGTGAGGGGACAGGAAGTGAGGGGTGGATAGACAGGGAAAGGGAAGGAGCATAAGGGTGGATTTGGGAAGGGAGGCAAGGACTGATAGATTCAGGGAGAAGGAGGAAGGGGAGGGAAGAAGGGGGGATGGTTTAAGTGAGAGAGGTGTGGATAAACGAATGGACGGATGGATGAAGGGAGGGAGGGAGGGGGAGGGAAGAAGGGTGATTAGCCAGCTTGGCGGGCTGGATACTCAGACAATAGACCACTGGCCTTGTTCTCCGGTACAAAATTCAAAAGGATACATTATCTCAAGCGAGGCCAGAAGAGCTCATATAAGAATATTGATCCGGCAGCCTTTTATGAAAGTGATCTATGAGGCTGATGAAGAGAACTTACATGCACATAAGGCGAAAATTTTCCTCGTAACATACTCTTTTCGCGTTGAATATATTTTGAGCTGCGGAATATCAAAACAGCTGAAAGTAGCCATAAGAGGTGTTTTTCCCTTTTAATGGTACCACAGAGTCAAACAAGATAATGAGTTGCCCTTGGGAACTTGAAGTGATTTAGAGTAAAATTCAGCTGTAGGAAAATTTGAGTGACCAGCTTTTGCATATGATTGGTTGAAAGCGTAGCGAAGGTTTTTCTCGACCAATCGCTGAGCATAGTCAGAGAAAACTGACAATAAATCCAGCTTTGAAGATCGACACCTGACCACTCCACTTCATGTTCTCTCTAAGAAATTTGCGTTATATTGTTTTCTCATGTTTCCTTTTCAGTGTTTATTCGATGGAGCTAAATGGTCTGATCACAAGTATGCTTAAAGTGGATCCTCAAGAGAGACCTACCCTTCAACTGATTTTACGCAGATTAGAAAACTTAGCTCCCGCCTGGTCAGTCTTTAGCTTGGAAGGTGGAAAAAATGTTTCCATAAAAATGTAAAATTGACTTTTTTAAACGAACATATAACTTCTTTACCAAATTACCCAGAAAATCGTATTACTAAAACCCATTATATAGGAGTGCATTTCGATTGATTGCCTTAAATCCAAAACCAAATTAATTTACAAAAGAAAAATTATCAGAGAAAAGAAAAAGTTGTCAAACTACTTGAGACGCAGGAAAACGTGAATTACAAAGTCGTGATTAGCGATAGTTTCGATTCTGAATGGTTGAGTGGACAGGCGTGCGTTTTTTTTAACCAATCACAAATCGTAATGAAGCAAAACCAAAGTAGTCCTGGACTACTTTCAACACGCAGTTTAAAAGTGCACTGAAATCCACCGTTAGCACGTTCTCAGAACCCGAAACTTCTTAGAATCTGAGCAGGCTCCGATTGCTATTTCGTACTAGTTTTGAATATTGTACCTAGCAAAGTGAAGATACCTTGATTTATTTTGAAGATTGTTGCAGATAGCAATTAGCAAACACTCGCAGAGGCAAGAATGAACTTAAAAGATAAACAACCATGTTGTAGATGGAGAAGAATTACACAGAACGCAAATGTAACAAGATTAATAACAGCCCTCGACTTTTCAACCCCTCGCAGTTACGGTTTGTCACGCGAAGAGGGAGCGTTGCGTGACAAGACCAATAAAACGGTTAGCTAATGAGACTATAGATAAACTATGACCCAGCTCCCTTTCACTACGCATCAAGATTTAGCTCTTCCGCTCCCAATATCTCATTTGAAATACTTTTTACTGTCTCCCGTACAACTCTCATGATGTGGAGTTTGGTAGCTGGATATTTTTCTATATTCTCATCACTTGTCTGCTTAAGATTGTATTGAAATTGTGGGGAGAAATTCTGTCTTTGTCACATATGGGAGTAAAACGGTTTTGACCCTGTACATAAAGATGAACTGATGTGCAAAAGCTTTATATGGATTATTTGTACTTGTATGAATGATGAAATCTCTAATGAGCATATCGATCAATAAATATTGCCTGTGAAGGCTCCTAAATAGTGCCTAACGCAAATGAGTGTCTTCAGCGCATGAACATGTATATGTGGTCGGTACTACTCAATTTTTACCCCCTACACTTGCTCCATCGCAAGGTCCATCCGGTTTGAAAACAAAAATATACGATATAGATAGCAATCTGAGGTAGAACTCCCGACTATTTTGCCAGGTTATGGAAAAAGCTTTGCTCAGCCTTAAAAATTTGGACTTTTGAAAAGTAGGTAGATGTAAACCTACTTCACCATAAAGAAAAAACATAATAAATTTCCGGAATTGACGAGAAATCAGGGTTTCAATGACTTTTTCATAAGCGGCTGCTAATGTTGTTAGAGGTGGCTGTGACCGGAATAGGAGCTTGGGGTGAAACACAAACACCAGAGCCTGCATGCGCGCAGGCTCAACAAACGTTGGTAAGAGGTCTTATAACTAGGAGGCGGTAGATCGCCACTAACCGACTTTTACTTAAACTGCTGACGATAAAGAGTTCAATTTAAAACTTGACGTTTTTGACGACTCCTTGTAGTGTTGAGCTGATTTGAAGTATTTTAGATTAAACTGCGACGTCAGAAGAGTCCCAAATGGAGCTTTCTTTGTGTTTTACTGTTGTTGCTGCAACTCAGGAAACAGACCATTGCTAAGATGACCTAAACCACTGTCTTTAGACGACGCCAAGTACACGGCCTTGGATGGAAAAACGTTAATTTTTTATCATACAAAGAAATCTCATTTTCACTTAAAATTATTTACTTTTAACCTCATTTCAGAGTAAAAAATGAAGAGGTTTGTAGCTCGAAAATGGCTAATTTAGTTTCACTATGCAACGAAAGAGGTTTAACAAATGTCGCCGCAATGTTAAAAATCAAATTGCAAAAATTGATATTTATTTTTGTTCATGGATTTAACATCTCTTTATCAGAAGTAGCCAAATTAGCGCAAACGAGCCCTCCATGTGGTCTCCGGAATACTGCGCTCAGCTGGGGAGGTTGTAAGTAAGCGACAAAATTTGGACAGGGTGCGTTATTACATCCAAAACATTTAATCTCCCTTACCGCCCTATGAAATACTGAATTAAAATCACAATTGTAGAAATACTGAATTAAGATGTTGAATTATATAAGAAGCTAAAATATTCTATCAATACCGAAGGTGTTAGGCGTGAATTTCCTCCTAATAAGATGCAGGGTGATTTCTTTTAAATTTCTTTACAGTGGAAAAGCGAACTAAATCATAAGTATTGTCCTCGGCACAGGCCGCTAACAGCATTTTGCATTTAAAAGTAAATTTGAATTTCTTTCTATTTTGTTTGCAATGTGAACACTATAGCTGTTTGCCATTTTTAGCGGTGTTTTAGCTTGTTTAGTAAAAGTGAATATCTTTCAGAGAAATTGTTTTTCGTCTTGTTTACCCAAGAATTTAAAGTTTGACAAAAATGACAAATTTCGTTTTTTTATTCGATTGGGAATTCGCAAAAATTCCAGCGATCCCTTTACAAGTTCGTGGCAGTTTGGTTCAAATACTAGTGTATCAATTAAAAACCCTCCCCTTAAAAAATGCATGAGACGAAGCATTTTATCCAGCAAACAAGCAGCACCGCTTACATGATCGTCAAATGCAGCGGCTTCAATTCAAAGTCAAATCATACAAAGGTCATTTGTTGATGTCTTCAGAAGCTTATCACGACGGCTACTGCAAATAGTTAATGTATCATCCATTAAGGAGGCCAAAAATAGCGAAGAAAAGTTACACTGCAAAGCAATCCATCCCTCATGCAGCTGGTAGAAACAGGATGATCTTTCAAATTGAAACCACTATCCATCATTATGGACATAAAATTATAGATGCTCGTCTCACTTAATAGAAAATTAGCAAATCAACGTATTAACGTGCGACCTATCTACACAAGAAAAGAGCCGATCAACACGACCAAACATTTTTTAATCTCACAGCCAATAGCATAAAGTGAAACTGACCAATCAGTGTACAAAAACAAGTTTTATAAATATCGATTGACAAAGACTCTTCACCTTCTTTAATAACTGCTTCCGCAGTAGTTTTAACAGCATCTTTTACTTCTCTATCAACAACAGTCCTCCTCAGAACTAATCTCAACCAGACGAACAGACTAAGCGATCAAAAGCAGTCAAGCAGGAACAGTTAGAGTAGCCAATATCTCCCTTTCTGATAACAAATTCTCTGTTGCTTTTGGAGAAATGCTGAACACCACTGATGAACAGAGAAATTTCTCATCTAAAGTCAGTCATCCGGTGTCACTTGTAGCGACGTATGCGGTGTTTGCATCCTTAAACATTTTCCTCTCCTTCTCCGCTACACTGGGAAATATTCTAATCCTTGTTGCTCTTCACAAAGTGACTTCGATTCATCCTTCAACAAAACTTTTGTTTCGATGTTTGGCGGTCACTGATCTTTGTGTTGGACTGATCATTCAACCGCTGTTTACAGTGGTGCTTCTTGAAGGAACAGTAAACTCCAGCAACAAACTTTTTTTTCAGCAGTACTCCTCTCTAATACTTTGTGGAGTCTCGCTCTTGACATCAACCGCAATTAGTGTGGACAGACTTCTTGCGCTGTTTTTGGGTTTGAGATACAGACACGTTGTTACGTTAAGGCGGGTGCGAGCGCTAATTATCTCCTTTTGGGTTCTAACTGGTGCTTTCGCTTGGTGCATCTTCATTCAGTTGTTTAATATTTCCTTTCTCGCATATACCGTTTTGACGTTTATTTCACTTATTGTCTCGGCCATTTCTTACGCCAAAATTTATTTCCGTCTCCGCCACCAACTGCTTCATGTACAGGGCCTTGTTCACGAGCAACAACAACAACAACAGCCTCCCAGCGGCGTTGTATCGATTCCATTAAATGTAGCACGATACAAGAAAACAGTTTCCGCCATAGCATGGATACAGCTTGGATTATTTGCTTGCTACCCTCCTGTTTGTGTTTTTTTGATCTCACTGTGTTTGGGAGACTCTTTCGGAGGTCGTTTTTTAACCTTTTGCCTTTCTTTACTGTACTTAAACTCATCTTTGAACCCCATTCTATACTGCTGGAAAATCAGGGAAGTGAAACAAGCAGTAAAGGACACAGTTAGACAGTTAAACTGTCATTGTGAGCCAAATTGAACATTTGTGTCGTACAAAACAATGTAAAATAAAAACAATGTAAACTCAAGCATCGCCACTGATTCAATGTGTTGATTTAATATGGCCCTTCTCTATGGAGGCTTCTTGAAGGAACAATAAACTACAGCATCGAACCCTTTCATCGGGAAGTTATCTGTTTCAAGAGTACTCCTCCCTAATACTTTGTGGAATCTCGCTCCTGACATCAACCGCATTAAGTGTGGACAGAATTCTAGCGCCGGATTGCTGGGTCTGAGGTACAGAAAGGTTGCCATGGCGACATTAAGGCGGGTGCGAGCGCTAACTCCCTCCTTTTGGGGTCTAGCTGGTGCTTTAGTTGGGTGTTTTGGTGATTTTTCTTATTTTGGATATATAGTTTTGATGTTTATTTCTCTTATCATCTCAACCATCTTTTACGCCAAGATCTATTTCCGTCTCCACCAACAACTGCTTCATGTACATGTTTCTACGAAAAAAGAAACGGCGGTCCATTATTGCTGGCCATTAAAAGCACCACCGATCTTTTTTTCTGATCAGTAAGAAACTGCACACAGCTTGAACGTGAAATCATTGGAAATATCGATGCAGATCTAACCTGTATCATATAATAACATCTCTCTGAACGAAAATGCTATGCTGAAAATTTCAAACTGATGGTGGAAACGATAATTAGTTCTTTTGACGTGTTTAATTTACTTTGTTGATCGTAAATTCATACTGTCTTGACTTTACGGTATATAGAATAAAATACCTTCACACCAGGTAAGGGTAACTTCCAATGGTAAACAATTGGAGAACGAACAAAAATTTACGAAACTGTTAATTGTCATCGATGTTTTTACTATATATATTTGGAAGCCAAATTGCTAATGATTCACCCCTCAGCTGGTAGAAACAGGATCTTTTAAAATGACTGATGCACCATCTATTAATTTCGGTAAGAGGAAATATGACTACTAACAAATCACATGAAAGAAAACTTGAATCATCATTTAATCAGGCCAAAACCAGAAAATTCAAAGCTGAAGGAAAATTCAAGATTATCTTTTATGTTGTTACACTAAGATAGAAGTGAGCGTTCATAATTAATTTGCCTCTGGTTAACACCTTTTGCATTAATTAATTGGCCTTTCTATCTGCTATTTACTTTGCGGCAATTGTTAGTATCATTTCAGCCGTTTATCCTCCATATTTTTTCTATTCCTTCCAGTCTTTTCTTACGCCAAGATCTATGCTCGTCTTCGCCACTAAATGCAGCTTGTTCGAGGCAATATTTTCCCAGAACATTCGGCACTTAGCAGCTTTGTGCCAACTGAATTAGACATAGCACGTTACAAGAACACAGTTTCCATCGTTGGATGGGTACAGCTCGGACTATTTGTCTGCTATCTTTCCATTATACTGGAATATTTAAGAAAAATCTTTGATATTTTTCTTCCAGTTGGTACTTAAGAAAGTTTTAATGATGTTAATTTTCTTAAACTCATCTTTACTGCTGGAAAAGAAGGAAAATGAAACGAGTAGTTAAGGATACAGTTAGGTAGTTAAACTGTTTTTATGTGCCGAACTGAACCTATCTACATGTGAATAAAGGCGGATAGTTTCGAAAGAAACTGTTTGGGGCTGCGTCGGTGGGAGTAACGAAATAATTTGGATATATCAACAAAGTTGAAATGGTAAATTGGCCACCGTAATGATTACAAAAGCTGACGTTTCGAGCGTTAGCCCTTCGTCGGAGCGAATAGAGGAATTGTGGGTTGCGTGGGCTTTTAAAGGCAGAAAATGGAGCTACGTTATTGGTGGGTGCATGGCAACGAGAAAAACATGAATAAATTAGTGGAATGAAAAGCGTTCATTGATCCCTGTGGGATTTAGACTGCCGGTTTGAAAGATGAGCTTTTGTTCAAGATTTTTACGGCTTTCCGTGCCACCTAAGTGCAAGGAAAGACCGCAGATTGCCATATGTTGCTTCGAATGATTAGGTAAATTAAAATGTCTAGCGACTGGTTTCGATGTGTCCTTGTCATTCCTTTCCACGTCTCGAAGGTGTTCTCGGAATCGGTCACCTAGTCTTCTGCCTGTTTCGCCGATGTATATCTTTTTGCAAGAAGTGCAAGTTATGCAATAGATTACATTAGCGGAGGTGCACGTGAAGTGATCGGTGATCTTAATGGATCGTTTAGGTCCCGATATTTTATCAGTGTTGTGAATGAAAGGACACGTTTTGCATCGTGCACGAGCGCATTTAAAAGTGCCTGGTTGCTCATTAGTCTGAAAAGAACTTCTGACCAAAAAATTGCCTAAGTTTTTGTCGCGTTTAAATGAAATGAGCGGAGGCAGCGAAAAGATAGTGCTTGTCTCTGGATCGTTTTGAAGTAATTTGAAGTTTTTAAGAATGATGGATTTAACTGAGTGGTTGTGAGGGTGAAACGTGAGAGTGAATGGAATGCGGTCGGAATCTTCCTTATGCGACGTTTGTAGTGCTGAATGTCGATCAATAAGTTGAGCGCGGTGGTAACCCGCTTGAACGACGGAAACAGGGTAACCACGTTTATCGAAGAACTGGCACATTGACTCTGATTTGTGGTGAAAATCAGAGCCATTACTAAATAAACGACGAAGTCTTAGAAACTGAGAAAAAGGAATGGAATTCTTAACGTGAGATGGATGAGAAGACGAATATAACAAGTAATTATGCGAGTCTGTAGGTTTGTAATACACACTAGTGCATAAACCGTTACCTTCAATTGAAACTTTGACGTCTAAAAAGGATAAAGAATTGTCAGAAATTTCCCAAGTATATTTCAGAGCCGGGTGAAAAGAATTGACTGCAGTTATGAATTGAGTGAGCTCCTCTCTGGTAGAGGAGGTAGCGCCGATACAGTCGTCGATGTAGCGACCGTAGAGTTCCGGTTTGGACCCGTTGTATTGGCTGAAAAATTGATGTTCGACAAAACCTACAAAAAGATTCGCATAGCTAGGTCCCATTTTGGTGCCCATGGCTACACCATTGGTTTGTTTGAAGAAGTTGTTTCCGAATGAAAAACAATTGAGTGTGAGCACTAGTTCGGCTAAGCGTAGTAGTGTTTCAGATTTAGGTTCCTTAACAGTACGTTGATCAAAAAAATGTTTAAGGGCCAGAAGGCCTTCGCCATTAGGAATGACAGTGTAAAGAGACGTAATGTCCATGGTGAAAAGAAGTTTGTTTTGGCCAAGGAAATTAAAGTCTCGAAAAATTTGAAGAGCGTGTTGGCTGTCTTTAATATATGATGGTAAAGTTTTGACGATGGGAGCCATAATTTTGTCTAGATAGCTGGAGATAAGTTCGGTAGGGCAACTGCAAGCCGAGACAATGGGCCGACCCGGGTTGTTAGGTTTGTGAATTTTAGGTAAAAAGTAAATACGAGAAGTTCTAGGAGTGGTTATGATGAGATTCTTTGCTGTGGCCGGCAATTCTTGTTTGGTTATGAGTTGGTTGATCGTATTCTTGACGCAGTTTTGATTGCTGGCAGTGAGGTCTTTGTCGATCTTTTGATCTATCTACATGTGTTGTACAATACAGTGCAAAACTCTGTAGAATGAAGAGCTGGACTTCAGTACAAGTTTTCTATTCAGTCTACCGAGTCACCGTAATAGAGGGTCTCTGCATCAAGGTGGCGACAACGTTCTCTTAGTTTTCGTTTTAATGTTGTGTCAAAGGAGCACTCTTATGAAACTTCCCTATGATTTGAAAACCCGAAAAATTCATTTATTTCATTATAATATGAATTTTTAGCGATTAATAAAACCTTTTCAATAAGGATTTTAGTTAAAAGTCAAATCTAGGGCGAGAAATTACGATTTGAAAACCGTCCCGCCATTAATTTTCGAAATCACGGCCAGCTTATCTTTGGTCAGCGGTCGCTCCCACTGTGACGTAGATAACTCAAAACACTGTTGGCGTCATTTTATATTTATAGGGAAACCTCGTGAAATTTAGTGAAATATATAGTCTTAGTCTTAGTGTTATAAAAGCAATATATACGATCAAAATACTGTTTTGAATATGGAAGACCACTCTCTTGCGTGTCAAACGAGTCATCTACGTTACGCTCGAAACTCGCCCCAGTCTTCTTGAATCTGGCAATTGATTACGTAAACTAATGGCGGGTCAAAAGAAAATCGCGAATTTGACGATCTTCCCGTGTGACAATTCGGAAAAAAATTCAGAGACGATTAACTAGTGAACATTTCACATTTTTATGTAAAAACATTAGTCTGAATTTCAGCCGTCTCTTTCCTTTACCCCATGCAAGGGGGGCGCGGGAGAGAGACGTCTGAATTCCGAGCGTTATAATTTCGTCCGGTGACGTCACTTACTAATTTAGGCATTTTGAATAAATTAAATGCTATTCTAATAATAGAGAGCTTTGGATTCGAGTACGAGTACGAGTTTACTAGCGTGCTCACATAGCGCATGCGTAGCTCTCCGTGACACTGTCACGGAAGCGGAAACTCGTCGTCCGCCGCTCGTCGACAAAGAGATTTTGACCAGAAGTCGTCCTCCAGAGAACGAGTTTCGAAAGGTGAGTATTTTGTATTTTAAACTTACCCTAGTCTTTTTCTAAGTCAGCAAAAGCAAACTTAACGCCGTATGCAGAGGTTTTATCGAATTGAATGTTATTACAAACCCTGATTTCATTCGTTTTTGATACTTTTTGGTCGACCTATTTTCACGAAATTCTGAGGTCTACACACGTAAATAACATAACGCCAGTCGAATAAATTGAAATTGAAAAATGAGGGCCTCAAAAAGCACTTTCACCCTTTGAATTTTAACCATGCATGAGAGATATAAACAGTGAATTGTTGTGATGTGGTTGACACTTTCCCGACTTTCTTCAATAGCGAAACGAGAACTATTTATTTAGAAAGGAAACACGAAAGTATGCTTCGCAGAGAAGTAGTGGTTGAAGAGCCTCACAAGTACTGACCAGATTCAAAAGAGAGAGGTATATCTTGGACGAAAATCGCCGAACACTATGATAAAACCTTGAACACTGAAACATTTTATTAGCTTCTCATTAATTATTGTCATATCAATACCATTATATTTATGAAATGAAAACTAAGGAAGATTTTGTATGGCAAAATATCTGAATACATTATTTTTACATCTTTTTTAGTTGTATCATATAAATGTACTGTATTATTATTACAAAGTCAGTTCAGCTGTTTTGAAATTAAAAATTATACATATTTACAATTTTGATTTTCTCAAGTAAATTAATTTAGATTTGAAAATTCTCCATTAAGGAAAAAAAACTGATGGCCAGGATCCACATCCCATATTCATCAATTGCTCCTTTCATAGCTAACTAAACATAGAAATTTACAAGCAGAAAATATAATTACAATTATAATTTGGTTCAATTATTCTCTTTTATCTTCTCATCACTTTGCCAAATTGCATTGCTTAAATGTAGCCATAGTTGGTACTAACTATGATGTAGCAAATCAAGAGCTTTAAACCTGAAAATAATCATCTATTGTAGGAGGTTGAACATCAAAATAGGTGCTTGTAGTTGATCCATATAAGAAGGTACATGCATTCTGAAGCAGAGCACACACTGATTACATTACATCTACTGGACTTAATCCAATCTTTAAGTTTTTCTTAAAATCTAGGAAAGCAAAGTATCTTACTATGTTGCTAAACACCCACTCCACAGCTTCCCTGACTTTACTTCATCCTTGAAGATGAATTCTGAGTGGATAGGCGAGGTCACCATATATGCACAGTGGTTGCCCACTGGTATCAAATGAATGCTGCTGAAGGTTATGAAGGAGACCAGACATTCTTAACATACCAGCATGATGCCTTTTACCCTCTGAAATGAAAATTTATAGAGTAAACATACTTGGATTTATATCAGTAGCTAGTGTTATAACACTCTTGTAGCTGCAGGTAACTGTTGAGTTACAGACTGTGATTGAATTTTTTTTTTTTTCAATTTTCCAAGTTAATTGGTTAATAGCCACTTTGATTGAGTAGGGGCTGGGTTATAGATATTTGTGTAAGGATTCAAGGGTAGGCTACATATAATGAAGCTCTTACCAAGGGGCTGACTACCAAAAATGTTTCCTGATAGATTTGATCTTTCCAGCCCACTCCTCTAGGTGTAGATACCGTAGATCCTCAAATCAATTAGTGCCCAGGGAGCTTAATTCAAATTTATGAGAAAATGGGGGCGCTTATTCAAGGGGGAACTTAATTGAGAGGGGCACTTATTTACTTTTTCCCAAATGGTGGCCTGACATGACCACTTTTTTAATACATCATCTACACATAAACAAAATAACTATTTATTGACCTAAAAAACTGATCCTAGAGTTAAACTCACCATTAGTGCAATGTACAACTCTAATACTACACGATGAAAACCATGCATCCTTTGCTGTCTCACTACTAATCCACAAAATGAGGGGAGGGGGCACTTATATGAGGGGGGTACTTATTTTAAATTTTTGGTCGATAGGAGAGGCACTTATTCGAAGGGGTGCTCATTCGAGGATTTATGGTGGTGATACTTCAATTCAGTTTCAAATTTGGGGGCTTAAATAAGGGGAGGCATTACAGCAGAACGATGAAAATAGTCGTATTAGCTTACCAACTAGTCCATACAAATTGGCTATTAAACCATTTGGTTCAACAAATGATTGAAACTTTAGGGCATGTACCCTTTTGTGCCCACTAGGTACACCCTGGTTCTCTCCTAGGCGACTAATTGGGCGAACTGTCAAGTCTACAAACCCCTAGCAATTCTCAAGAGCTGTTCCCTTTCCATGGACAGCAAGAGCAAAGTCTTCCAGATGTTGGCTACTCAGCCAGGGTTGATCGAGATCTCTGAGCAAGTATCCATGGTTTGTGTAAATAAAGCTGATCACCTCGTTTAAGATTAAGCTCAGCTCGGGCACTGAACAAAGCGAGGAATCATATCCGAGAGACGACATGGGTAAGAAAAAAGTTTCAATAAAATCAACAGTCCTTTCGTTCCTGAACATACCGTGCCATTGGCACAAGTAAACATTTCTGGAATTGCTAATGCCCGAAGAAGGAGAGGCAAGCCTGTGATGACAAACCTGAGCTCGGCTGCAAACTCTTCAGGAGAAATGGCGTCAAAACATCGTCAATCCTTTCATACTGCTTGTAAGGATGTTGCCTTCTCATCGTTGGGATTTCATAAATCGCAAAGGAGGTAAACGGATGCCAATAGGATAGTTTTTTTGGCTAAACATGGCGAGATTGTTAGAGTAAAACCCTCGCACTCGGATCGATACATTTGTGCAGAATCTCAAGTTACAATTTTCGTCAGCACGACTACGAGTACGAGATACTAGTGCCAGATCTCGCGCGGTTAAAACTCGTACTCGTACTCGCACTCGCACTCGAATCTAAAGCTCTCTGATGCCTTGTCGACATCTCTTCCGCAACCAGAGGTGACAGTTGATAAATTAGACTTCTGCCAAAGCCCGTGGGAAGATTGACAAAAACATCCTTGGAACTTATACTGCCAAATAGCTGGGCTAACGCTGGGAGATATAGAATAACTAATTAGTAGTGCTAATAATCTACGATAAATACGTGAAGTCTAAAAGAAACAATAAATGTAAATAGTTAAAAATCTTTTCAGGTGGTTCGGGTTCTTCATGTTCTGAATGTCCCTTATAGCTAATGATTTGAAAGAAGTAATGTTCTCAGCTTGGACTGTTTGAGTTGACAGTTTATTCCATACCCGAACAGTTCGTATAAACGGAGAATAACTGTGCGCCAAAACGGTTCGCTTGTTGGTCAAGGAAATGTGGTAGCATTTCTTAACATTAAACTCCATCTGCCAAAGACAGGCCCATGAAGTTAGTCTGTCAAGGCCTTGTTGAAGGATAAGATGATCCGCAGGCGATACAATCTGTCGGTACATAATGGTGTCGTCAGCAAAGAGTCTAATATTTGACTTGATGTCACCCACGATGTCATTTATGTACATCAAGAAAAGCGTGGGGCCTAAGACAGACCCTTGTGGCACACCTGAAAAAACCTTGCATGAGGTAGAGTGTACGCCGTTTACACTAACACTTTGGGAGCGGTTGCTTAAGAAACCCTTTATCCATAATAAGGTTTGGCCTTGAATACCATACTGACTTAACTTATGCAAGAGCTTTGGATGAGATACCTTGTCGAAGGCCTTGCTGAGATCGAGTTGGATAACATCAGCTTGACCCTTAAAATGTTGAGAATGGAGGCCCATTCGTGAATGGCTGAGAGCAGTTGTGTTTCACAAGACAGTCTGGACCTGAGGCCATGTTGGTGTTTACAAAGGATGTTATTTGTGGACAGGTGCTTGTGGACGTGGCTAAGTACTATGCGCTCCATAATCTTGCAACATATGCAAGTCAAAGAAATGGGTCTGTAATTTTTTGGATCTTGGTTGCCGCCCTTCTTATATACTGGTGTAACCAAGGCCTTTGACCAGTCATCAGGTAGCCTGCAGAAATCGTAACTTTGTTGAAAAAGAAAGGTAAGTACAGGAGACAATTCATTAGCTGATAACTTCAGTATACGAGGTGACAGATTGTCCTGGCCACATGCTTCGTTGGGATTCAAATTGCAAATTTGCTTCTTGACACCATTTACATCAACTGACAGATTTGGAATCCTTTCCAAAAAGAAGATAAAACAAAGCTTTCTTCTGTTTATTCTTCAACTCTGTTAAGCTAAAACGCGGTAAAACACTCTGCAAACTTGTCTCGAATATTGCTTTAAAATCGTCCCGCGTGTCCGCCGCCAATGTTTACACCTCTTGAAATCATCCTTGGCGCCTTTAACCGATAAGAAAAGGTTATCTAATTCAAACCAATCAAAAACTACTTACCATATCCAAATAAGTAAGTAACGTCACTAGACGACATCATAACGCCCGGAATTCAGACGTCTCTCTCCCACTCCCCCTTTGGGGTAAAGAGAAGAGACGGCTGAAATTTCAGACTATAAAAACATTTGGATTTTTCGGGTTTCCAAATTACAGGGAGGTTTCATAAGAGTGCTCCTTTAAAGCAATATTTTCTGTCACTGCAGAGTGCTAAAACACCACCTGCTAAACGTTAAAATCAGTTACTTCTTGCTGAATAATGATTACGGATATAAGAAATATGACTACTCATATCAGTTAAAGAATATTTGCATCATCATCTGACCAGGCCGAAACTTAACTAATCAAGGCTGTTGGGGAATTAAATATAATTTTTATCGTCATTTGTCAGCGTGCGCAGCTCAGAAGGACGCCAAACTGCACCATAAAATCGACGTACTCGCGCACGACATATTTACGCAACAAAGGAACCGATCCACACGACCAACCATTTCTTAATCTCACAGCCAATAACATCAAAGCAAAACTGACCAATCAGTGTACAGAAACAAGTCTTCCAGAAAGCGACTGATAAAGACACTTCGCTTTCCTCACTACTATACCGACAACTGTCCTTCTCAGAACTGTTCTCACCCAGGCGATCAGACAAAGTGATCAGAGGGAGTGGAGCAGGAACCTTGACTGTAACCAACACCTCCCTCACTGATAGCAAGCTCTCTGTTGCTGTTAGAGAAATGCTGAACACCACTGATGATGATGCAAACTCCTCATTTGAAGTCAGTTATCTGGAGTCACTTGTGGGGACCAATGCGGCGTTTCTATCCTTCAACATTTTCTTCGCCATCACCACGACACTGGGCAATGTGCTAATCCTTATTGCTCTTCACAAAGTGACTTCGATTCATCCTCCAACGAAACTTTTGTTTCGATGTTTGGCGGTCACCGATCTTTGTGTTGGACTCCTTTCACAACCGCTGTTTACAGTGAACCTTATCGACGAAGGAATAACAAACTCCGGCATCACCATTCCAGATGTTATTTTTACAATATGGCCCGTCTCCTCTCTAATACTTTGTGGAGTCTCGCTCTTGACATCAACCGCAATAAGTGTGGACAGACTTCTCGCGCTGTTGCTGGGTCTGAGATACAGACACGTTGTTACATTAAGGCGGGTGCGAGCGCTAATTATCTTCTGTTGGTTTTTAGTTGGTGCTTTAGTTGGCTGTACTATTTTTGGTGATTTGTCTTTTTTTGTATATATTGTTTTAATGCTTATTTCTCTTATCATCTCAACCGTCTCTTTCGCCAAGATCTATTTCCGTCTCCGCCAACAACTGCTTTATGTACAAGGCCATCACCACCAAGAGCAACAACAGCCTCCCTGTGGTGTTGTACCGACTGCATTGAATTTAGCACGATACAAGAAAACAGTTTCAGCCATAGCATGGGTACAGCTTGGATTATTTGCTTGCTACTCTCCATTTTGTGTTACCTTATTGTTATTATCGTATGCATATCTTGACGCGTTTTCTGAACTTATTCTTCTAAACATTTCCTTATCTTTACTTTACTTAAACTCATCTCTGAACCCCATTCTTTACTGCTGGAAAATCAGAGAGGTGAAAAAAGCAGTAAAGGATATAATTAGATAGTTGTTGTTAGTCAAATTGAACATTTATATCGTACAAAACAATGTAAAAGGTATGGTCTGGAGGATTTTTTCCCTCAGCAAAAATATTCATGACAAGTTACTTAGCAGGTGGCATTAAAAATACCATTTACCAAATGTTTATGTAAACTCAATAAGAAGAATAAATTTAATAAAGAATGACACATCATCAGCTATTTCCAATACTTTTCTGAAATTTTCATAGTTAACTTCCTTTGTTCATGTCAAGATGTTTCCGCGAAAAAGGAAACGGCCGTCCATCGTGGTGGCCATTAAAAGCACCACCGATCTTTTTTTTCCCGTCAATAAGAACCTACGCACAGCTTGAACGCGAAATTATTGGAAAATGTTCAAGCAGATCTAACCTGCGTTGCACCGACTGCATTGAATATTGCACGATACAAGAAAATAGTTTCCGCCATAGCATGGATACTGTTGTTGTTAGCCAAATTGAACATTTATATCGTACAAAACAATGTAAAACTCTGTGGGAAAAAACGGCCAGAATTGAATACAGTTTACATTCCGACAAAGGAATCGAGGATCTCTCTATCAAGGTGGCATTTGTAATTCTTCTGGTCTACCGGCAAAGAGTTCCTTTACGTCGGGAGGGGGGGTGGGTAGAAAAATGTCAAAAATGAACCTACGTCAAGACGTTTCCAGGTAACTGTTTTCTAATTCTACTTCTAATACACCGATGCATTGACCGGCTACTGAGCAAAGCTGCAATGCCGACTAGTTTTCGAAAGGAGAACCGGTTGTGCTCTAGAAAATGACAACCCTCTGATATTTCTTCTTTCTCGTGATGGTCTAGGGGATTTTTTCGCTTCGTAAAAGTGTTCAAACTTGAAAAGTGACATGCATGAATAATGTCTTGCCACAATATCTTTACGTTAACTTTATCAATTTAGCAAAGATTGACACTTCACAAGCTGTTTTTCCTGTCCTTTGCCAAACTCTATAATAACTCCCTCCTCATCGCACAATATTTTTAGTTTTCTATGGATACAAAAAAGGAACAACAAATCTTTTCGTCTCATCATTAGGAAGCCGCACACAGCTTGAACAAGAAATGACTGACACACATCCAGGCAGATCATCTGTATCTTATGATAACATCTCTCCTAAAGAAAATTCCATGCTGAAAAGTTTATATTGATGGTGAAAACGATAAATAGGACTGTTCGCGTTTTGTCTTTTCATGATCGTAATACATAGTTTGACTTTACGGTCAATACACTTTATCGACAAACCAGATTAAAAACTTAATATAAAAGTCGTAGAAAGGAGGTCTTTTTAGAAAATGTCACTTCAAACGTGTTTTGAAAAACCGATAAAAAGTGTTTTCGACGTTTTCTTGTTATGTTTGCATGGGGAATTCTTGTTACTTTGTGAGCAATGAAAATCGAAACAACCATATGCCAGCCTTTCTTCAAATGTTCGCCAGCTGGAAAAGTTTCAGCAATGAAACTGACTGATGGATTTGCTTTATTTCAAAGTCAAATTACACAGACGTTGCCAGTCGACCACTCTCCATTTATTCACCTCACCCTGTTAGAAAATTAATTCAGCGACCAATGAAAGAATGATTGTAAATTGCACGACCAACCATGATCCATGATGTGCAGTAGAAAATCTGTTTGGTCAATTGTAATTGCACACGGTTCATTCACAAAGTTGTCTTGCTTTCGCACGCTGCGACTCTTATGGTAGCGTTCATTATTTTCCTCTCAAATAAAAAGCGTTCTGCTGCTGGTAGAGTAATGTGAAAAAAAAAAACTGGATAAAAAGAAAGAAACTGCTCATTCGAAAATAGTTCTCACGTTTGGAGATGTTTGCAATTTTCCCAGCCTTGAACACGCTGGGCAATGTTCTACTCTGCTTTCCAAAAGGTGACTTCAATTCATCTTCCAACCAAAATGTTGTTTCGCTGTCTGGCGGTCACTAATCTCTGTGTTAGAATTATTTCCCAACTGCTGAGCATTACGTGACAAGACCTATAAAACCGGCTGCCAAGGAGACTATAGATAAACTAATTTATAGATTTAGCCAAACCTAAAAGCGGAGCTCCCAAGTTCGTAATATTAATGATAACATTAAAGATGTGCATTTGCCAAGACTCGCATGAGACACCCCTCCCTTCGTTTTGATAGTCTCCCCTACCCTACCCGTGCAATCTGAAGGCACGTACGTACGTACGTACGCTCGGTCAGTCACGTGACAACCAAACTAAAAGAGGTTGACCATATTCCATGGGTATGGGGCTCTGCCCCACGCGCGCCTCGCGCGCGTGGGAGCCCTGCAATGATCTTGCTCCCTTTCACTACACTTAAGGTGGCTCGTACCAGTTTCCTCGCGCGGGGAACAGGTCACTCTTGCGTGACGCGCGCGAGAGAAACGAGCGTAAGAAGAGTGAGATCAAAAGATGAAAATTTAAAACAAAGATGGCGGTGCGTGGAATTTTTCTACTTTTGTGAGAAGTTTACTTAAGAGCGTGTATTTGATGTGTTGAGTGGCCGCTATGAATGCAGGAGGAAGAAACTAAGAAAAAGAAGACGATTTTCGGAGAAGTAAAGGTTGCTTCACTTCATATCTAAAAGAAATATTCAACCGATTTGAAATCTTGCGACGGCAAAAAAAGAACAACTCAAGTGAAGGATAATCTACCTTAAGTGAAAGAAGACTTTGAAACTTCAAGGAAAATAATATGATGTAGCCAGAAGTCGTGTGTAGGATTTTTAAGATGAGCCCGGGAGGCTGTCTTTGACAGCTGTTTAATGATTTCTTGGCAGTAAAGGCGAATTTACGTGTGTAAAACCCCAGATCGTAAGCGCTCGCGCGAGCACACGCAATTGTCAGCGGTAGCTATAACAGATCATGAGCAAATGTCGATCTTATAGAATCCAGATTTTCAAATGCGCTAGAACGCGCGTGGAAATTGGTAAACTCACGAAAGCTATTGCATGAAAACAAGTCCGGTGACCCCTTCTTTTTATCGCTCCAATATGAAAATAACGTCGAAAGGAATCATCAGAAAAAAAAATAGAACATTCTACAGAAGGAAATTTGCGATGTGTGAAAATTGCCTTTTTTCTAGATTTTCTGAAATTCCGCACCGTAGAATTTTTTAAAAATCTTTGTACATTTGCCTTTTCAAGTGTTAAAAGCAATCACTGAAAAAAAAACACGGGGTCACCGGGTTAGTTTTTTAATTATTTAAGCCACAAGCTAAAAAATGCGTCTAAATAAGCCTTTGAAAGCGTTGCCATGGAAACTGCTAGTGACGAAATGACACCTATTTTTGAATAACTAATGATTATATAATTCAACCCTATAGTGTTCAACTGGCCTTGGTCAGTATTTTTGTTGTATTCTTTCAAAGTTACAAACCATCAAAATGATGAAAGCTGGTACCAGCCACCTTAACCTTCTCACTCCCAAGATCTCATTCGTAACTCTCCTTCCTATCTCCCACTGACAATTCTTATGATGTTAGTTTGGGGAAGTTAGTAGATGGATAATTTTCTTTATTCTCAGTAGTATACCCCGTCTCTTTCTCAACTCCCGCGGAGCCTGGGTCCGAGCGAGAGTAATAATTAAAAAATAATTAAAAATACTCTCGCTCGGACCCAGACTCCGCGGGAGTTGCGAAAGAGACGGGGTATACTACTATTCTCGTCGCTCGCCTGCTTCAGATTGTATTGAAATTATAAGGAGAAATTCTGTTTTGGTCACTCATGGGGGTAAAAGGGAAGATCAACTGATGTACAAAAGCTTTGTATACTTATACATGTATGAATGATGAAATCTCAAATGAGCAAATCGATCAATAAATTCTTGAATGTAAAGGCTGCTAGACAGTGCCCAACGCAAATGAGTGTCTTCAGCACATGAACATGTACATGTGGTCGGTACCACTCAATATTTACCAGCTACACTTGCTCCATCGTAAGGTCCATCCGGGTTGAAAACAAAAATATACGGTATAGATAGCAATCTGAGATAGAACTCCCGACCATTTCGCCAGGTTGTGGAAAAAGCTTTGCTCAGCCTAAAATTTGGATTTTTGAAAAGTAGGTAGATTTAAAATTACTTCATCATAAAGAAAAACAAAATAAATTTCCGGAATTGACGAGAAATCTGGGTTTCAATGACTTCATAAGCGGCTGCTAATGTTGTTATAAGTGGCTGTGACCAGAAAAGGGGCCTGAGGCAAAACCCAAACACCAGAGCCTGCTCGCAGGCTCAAAAAACGGTGGTAAAAGATTATATAACTTGGAGGCGGTAGATCGTCAATAACTGACTTTTCTGAAACCGCGGACAGAAAAGATCGCAAGCTAAAACTTGACGTTCTTGACGATTAGTATTGTGCTAATTTTGAGTATTTTAGATCAAATTACGACGCCAGAAGAGTCCTAAATGGAGGTGTCTTTGTGTTACAATTTTTTTGCTGCAACTCAGGAAACAAACCATTGCTAAGATGACCTAAGCCTCTGTATTTAAACGACGCCAGGTACTCGGCCTTTGATAAAAAACTTAACATTAATTTTTTTATCATACAAATAAATCTCATTTGCAGGTAAAATAATTTACTTTTAGGCTCATTTCAAAGTAAAAAATGAAGTTTGTAAGTCGAAAATGGCCAATTCAGTTCACTGTGTTACGAAAGAGGTTTAACAAATCTGACAAATGTCGCCGCTATGTAAAAAATCGAATTGCAAAAATTGATCTTTGTCTTTTTTTCGTTGAGAAAAATATATAATTAGATATGAGTCATAATTGATTGAAAATTAATTTCCATTTTCATTTAGTTCATTATACACTTGGGATTAGTATCTTCGTAAGATCGCGCAACGTGTTCAAAGTTAATTTTTAGAAGGAATCGTTCCGTGCTAAATTGTTCTCTCGCTGACCGGCGTTTGATATGATTTTGCCAACCGGATGCCCAATTGAACTGCCACCCCGTGTTTACGAGTGATTAGGAATAATCTGCAGGATATCGTCACAGAAGTAAGTGGTCGATGATGTGTGACTAATCATTGTAGTTCGCTTATGTTGTAGTTTGCCCTGTAGTTAGCCCTATCTAATATTATGCAACGTTTTCCTTAATAGATCGAATAAAACTAGAAATCATTTATACGGTTTGCGTCATCCAGTGGATTAATAAGCCCCTTTTTCTCCCCGGATCAGTCATTGTTCATCGATTTAATATCCGTTTGTCAGAAGTAGCCAAAAGAGCGCAAACGAACCATTTATTCGGTCTCCATAACACTGCGCTCAGCTGGGGAGGTTGTAAGTAAGCGACGAAATAAGTATGCACTTTATTTGGACAGGGTACATAATTACAGCTTACCTACATACATACATAGTTTATTTGTTAATGCAGGTTGGTAAAAGTCAGCCAATGGCTGATGTGGACCTGCCTATTTAAAACATTAAGGTCTAATCGCATTAACTAGGATAAATACAGGTGTGAGATATATAAGAAATTAAGAGTATGTAAAAATTATTATGTCCATTGTAATCTATTATCAGTAACTGAAAGGATAAATAGATAAATTAAATTAAATAAATTGAATAAATTGTTCAGAAATAATAAAAGTCATCGTCCTTGTTTGTAATCAGGCATGATTCCTTCGCGAAACTTAATTTATCTAGTAGTGTCTTATCTTTTTTTATGTTGTTCTTAAATCTTGCGTAGCTAACAGAAAGTTTAAATGATTCAGGTAGGATATTCCACCGTAGGCCCTCTATAGGATAAGGTTGTTCTTCCTATGGAGTAATTGTACTTTGGTATCTTAAATCCATCTCTTCCTCTTAGATTATAGGGTCGCTGCTCAGTTTTGTGGAATAAATCACGTATTAGTTTAGGTATTAAACCGTGATAAGCTGAGTACATGAATGAGATTAACTTTAGTTTGTGAAAATTAGTTAAGGGCTGCCAGTGAATGCGTTTCAAAGTTTCCAGGTTAACTTATGCAAGACCGTGTATGATCTTAGCTGCTCTTAAGTGGATCAGTTCAATGTCATATAGCAAGGGGGGGGGGGGGACAAGTTCCCCAGACTAGCATACCATTAGTAACACCAGGGACAATGCCTCTAAAGTAAATGGCCTCCAGTACTTTCTTAAGAAGGACCCTCAATCGCTTTAGATATTTGACTTTG
The DNA here is from genome assembly GCF_964205215.1 of Stylophora pistillata. Classification (NCBI taxonomy): domain Eukaryota; kingdom Metazoa; phylum Cnidaria; class Anthozoa; order Scleractinia; family Pocilloporidae; genus Stylophora; species Stylophora pistillata. Next base: position 27,530,828 of record NC_142527.1, on the reverse strand, counting down.
CGACTAAAGCTCTTACAGACAGCGGTGATCTGGGGCTGCCATGATAATTTAGAGTCAATTACTAGCCCCAAGCAGACACTTGAATTAACATTACTTAGGATCTTGTATAACTGGTTTCAGGGGGCCACAAAAGCTGTTTCTATTGAGTACCATGACCTCCGATTTCCCACTATGAATAGTTAACTTATTATTTCTGCACCAGTTATATACATCCCCCAATATACGGTTTAGTGCATCACACACTACATCGACTGAGGGCCTATGTAAAATAATGTTGTGTCGTCTGCATACATATCTATTTCCCCTTCTCTAATCTTATCAGGCAAGTCATTTACATAAAAGGAGAAAAGTCTTGGGCCCAGCAGAGATCCCTGTGGGATGCCGCATTTCACAGCATTAAGTTGTGATTTACATCCAATCCCCCTTATGACCCTATGAGATACTGAATTGCCATCACACAATTATGAAAATGCTAGAATGTTAAGTAAGAAGCTAAATTTTTCTATCGCTACCGAAGCTGTTAGGCGTGAATTTCCTCCTGATGAAATCAAAGTAATTTCTTTTATACTTCTTCACCGTGAAAAAGCAGACTAAATCATAAACATTGTTCCCAGGCTAATGGCACTGTGCATCTAAATAAATTTGTATCTCTTCCTCTTTTGTTTGCAATGCGAAAACTGAAGCTGTTTCCCTTTTTCTAGCTGTGTTTTAGCTTGATTAGTAATAGTGACTAACTTTCAGAGAGTTTTTTTTCCCCTAGTTTTCCCAAGAATAAAAAGTGACAAAGTTTGATTTTTCGATCGATTGGAAATTTGCGCAAATTCTGGCGATCCCTTCACAAGTTCATGACAGTTGGTTCAAATAATAATACAACAATTAAGAATCCTCCCAAAGACACAGACACACACACACACACACACACACACACACACACACACACAAAAACGCATGAAACGGAGCGTTTTATCCGACAATAAAACAGCATGGCTTACATCGTCATGTGTAGCGGCTTTAATTCAAAGTCAAATAACACAAACGTCTCTTGTCGATGTCTACAGAGGCTCGTCCTGACAGCAACTCAAAAAAGTTGATATACAATCCATTAAGGAGGCGATCATGAACTAGTACAGAAAAGTCAAGTTGCAAAATAATCAATTATTCATGCAGCTGGTAGGAACAGGATCTTTTAAATTGAAACCACTAGCCATTCATTACGGACATAAAATTATGAATGCCCATTTCACTTGAAAGAAAATTTGCAAAAAGACGTATTCACTTGCGACACATCTTTAAACAAAGGAGCCGATAAACAAGACCAAACATTTTTTAATCTCACAACCAAGAGCATCAAAGCAAAACTGACCAATCAGTGTACAAAAACAAGTTTTATAAATATCGATTGACGAAGACTCTTCACTTTCCTCTAATGACTGCTTCCGCGGCAGTTTTAACAGCATTTTTTACTTCTCTGCTGACAACAGTCCTCGTTAGAACTACTCTCAACCGGACGATCGGACAAAGCGATCAAAAGCAGTCAAGCAGGAACAGTTAGAGTAGCCAACAGTCTCCCTTTCTGATAACAAATTCTCTGTTGCTTTTGGAGAAATGCTGAACACTGCTGATAAACATACAAACTCCTCATTTGAAGTCAGTTATCCAACGTTACCTGTGGCGACGTATGTGGCCTTAGCATCCTTTAACATTTTCCTCTCCATCACTGCCATACTGGGCAATATTCTAATCCTTACCGCTCTTCACTAAGTGACTTCGATTCATCCTCCAACAAAACTTTTGTTTCGATGTTTGGCGGTCACTGATCTTTGTTTTGGACTGATCATTCAACCGCTGTTTACAGGGAGGCTTCTTGAAGGAGGAATAAACTCCAGCATCAACCTTTTTTATCTATTTCAGGAGTACTCTTCTCTAATACTTTGTGGAGTTTCGCTCTTGACGTCAACCGCAATTTGTGTGGACAGACTTCTCGCGCTGTTGTTGGGTCTGAGATACAGACACGTTGTTACGTTAAGGCGGGTGCGAATGCTAATTATCTCCTTTTGGGTTCTAACTGGTGCTGGGTGTATCTTTATTCAGTTATTTAACTTTTGCCTTCTCGCATAAGCTGTTTTGATGTTTATTTCTCTTATTATATCGGCCATTTCTTACGCCAAAATCTATTTCCGTCTCCGCCACCAACTGCTTGATGTACAGGGCGTTGTTCACAACCAACAACAACAACAACAACAGCCTCCCAGCGGCGTTGTACCGACTGCATTGAATGTTGCACGATACAAGAAGACAGTTTCCGCCATAGCATGGGTACAGCTTGGATTATTTGCTTGCTACCCTCCTGTTTGTGTTTTATTGATGTTAGAGGATTTGGTAGACTTTTTCGAAGATAATCTTTTTAACTTTTTCTTGTCTTTACCTTTCTTAAACTCATCTCTAAACCCCATTCTTTACTGTTGGAAAATCAGGGAAGTGAAACAAGCAGTAAAGGACACAATTAGACTGTTAAATTGTTGTTGTGGGCCAGATTGAAAAATTTACATGATGCCGTACAAAACAATGTAGCTGCAATGAGCAGCTGGATTCAAATACAAGTTATGTTTAGACTACTGAGTCGCCGCAAGAGAGGTTCTCTGTATTAAGGGGGCAGTTTTCTTTCCGGCTCTGGTTTGTGAAGAGTAACTTTGCGTTGAATGACAACATCCTCCTAATTGATCATTTTGATGTTGTGTTGAAAAGGAATATTTACTGTCACCATAGAGTGGCACGAGCCACAGGCCCTTCTTCAATCAGCAGGACAGAAAAATGCTAAAACGGAACCTACACCGAGATATTTAACTGTTTTCTAATGTAAACAAGTGTGACTATAGTGGACATCGCTGTACTCTACTATTCAACCGGCTATAAAGCAAAGCTGCAAGGTCAACGAGTTTTAGAAAGGAGAACCAGTTGTGACATACTAATAACATTTCGTGTTATGTTCTCAGTAGGAATGAAAAATCACCAATATCCAGCTTAAAATGTGTTAGAGTTTATTCAAACCGGGCAGTTTAAACTTTATTCTCATAAATATAAACCGACTGCGGTGAAGCAATCTGACAGTGTTCGAAGAAAGAATACTCCACGAGGAGATAATTCATGTTTTTTAAAGTCGATCAAAGGATTCATGACTTAAAGAGTGTATTTATAAAAAAGCCTAGATACACAGCTTTATCGGGGCCCTTTTTAATGTATAGTAAGATGTAAACTACACTGATCTTATTAGGTACTCATTTGACATGTTTTTTGACCTTTCGCTTGCATTGGGATAGGTCTGGAGGATTTCTTTCGCTTGGCAAAAATATTCAAATTACTTAGAATGTGACATCAAAATACTATTTAGCAAACGTTTATGTAAACTCAATAGGAAGAATAAATTTAACAAAGAATAAAAGCTTATAAGCTATTTCCTATACTTTACTGAAACTTTCATAATCAACTCCCTTTGCTCAAGCCAAGATGTTTCTACGAAAAAAGAAACGCCCGCCCATTATTGGTGGCCATTAAACGCACCACCGATCTTTTTTTCTGATCAGTAAGAGGCTGCACATATCTTAAACGTGAATTTTTCGGAAAATATCGATGCAGATCTAACCTCTATCACATAATAACATCTCTCTTAAAGAAAGCCTATGCTGAAAATTTCAAACTGATGGTGAAACGATAATTAGTTCTTTGTTCGTTTTTTGCCTTTATTGATCGTAAGTACATGTTTTAACTTTACGGTGTATAGAATAAAATACCTTTACACCAGGCAAAGGTAACTTCCAATGGTACACAATTAGAGAATGAACAAAAATTTACGAAACTGTTAAATGTCATCAATGTTTTTACCATATTTGGAAGCCAAATTGCTAATAATGCATTTCTCAGCTGGTAGAAACAGAATCTTTTAAAATGACTGATGCACCATCTATTAATTTCGGTAGGAGGAAATATGTCTATTGTCATTATTAAATTGTATTACATACGTACTTTATTGACTTTCCCCAATGGGGCTTTTCAAAGACAATATCCTAAATAAATGCAATATATCATGACAATACAATTTAATAATGACAATACAATATAATATGTAATTAGGTCTTATTAACCGAGCAGGAAGTCTGTATGGGAGAATCTTGACCGAGGTCGCCAGTACAGACCGAACACAGTGAGGTCTGTACCAGCGACCGAGGTCAAGACTCTCCCATACAGACCGATCTAGCTCGGTTAATAAGATGTTTATTATATGGCTGTGTCTTATGTGCAAATTTTTTCTAGTCTTTGTACCTTTCTTTTCTAGACCGGTCTAGATGCCGGTCTAGATGGGAAAATCTAGACCGCTTTCAATATTGATTTCAGCCAATCAAATTCGTGAATTCGGTAGTTCCCAGTCCTTGTGAGACACAGCCATATAATAATGCATAATATTAGTCCACCGCGCCTCCACCTTATTAATTAGGCGATGCTCAAAAACGTGTGTGGAATCCCAAATCTTAAAAGAGTGCCCAAGATTATTCCAAATATCAACTGATCTAAAATGAAAGGTATTTTGACCACTACTAGTTTTAAAGAGGGGAATATGCAACATTTGGCAGTTTCTGGTCTTATGACTGTTAACCTCCTCGCGTTTGATAAGTTGGGAGGAGAGGTGTTTTGGAGCTTGTCCTGTCATACATTTGAAAGTCATTATCGCGCCGCGAAGATATAGTTTATTTGCCACTGGGAGCCAGTTTAGTTCTTTAAGAAGAGGCTTAACATGGTCGTATTTGCGCGCACCACAAACAATGCGACAAGCGAAGTTCTGTATGCTCTGTAATTTCGGTATGTTGCGCTTGGAGGTATTCGACCAATTATCTAAAAACTAAAGAGTTAATAATCGTAAGAGGAGTATGTTTGTTAAAAATATGTTTGATACGATTAACTTGACTAAATCGATGCATAGAGGAAGATACAGTTTTGGTTACGCGTTCGTCAAAGGCTAGATTAGAGTCTAAAAATACGCCCAAGTCCTTAACAGTGTTAACAGGGAGTTCATTTCCCATGAAGTGGAGCAAAAAGGGGCCTAACTTTTAGCGCATTTGTCTGCTCACAAACACTATCAGTTTGGTTACTAATCACATGAAAGTTAACTTGCATCATCATTTAATCAGGCCAAAACCAAAAAAGTCAAAGCTGTAGGAAACTTCAAGATTATCTTTTATGTTGTTACATTAAGACAGAACCGAGCGCTCATAATTTGAAAAAAATCCGAAAAAAAAAATTGATCTGTAGAATAAAGAGCTGGACTTCAGTACAAGTTTCCAAGTTTTTTTTATTCAGACTAGTAAGTCACCGTAATAGATTATCTCTGTATCAAGGTGGCAACAACACTCTTTAGTTTTCATTTCGATGTTGTGTTAAAGAAATATTTGCTGTCACTGCAGAGTGCTAAAACATCACATGCGTTAAAACTAATTATTTCTTTCTGAAACATTCATAGCTTCCTTGTTCATTTAAAGATGTTTTTGGCCGAGATATTCCACAGAGAATTTGAATAGGAACAAATTTTACAAAACTGATAAATGTCACCGATGTAATTACTAAATTTAAAAGTCAAATTGCAAAACAATCCATTCTTCATGCAGCTGCAAGGCAGAAACAGGATCTTTCAAAATGAAATTACCATGCATTAATTAGAGACGTAAGAAATATGACTACCTATATCAGTTCAAAAAATTTGCATCATTATCTGACAAGGCCAAAACTTAACTAGTCAAGGCTGTTGGGGAATTCAAGATAATTTGTATGGTTGTTTGTTAATGTTCTTAGCCCATAAGGTCACCTACCTGCGCCATAAAAATCGACGTACTCACGCACGACATATTTACGCAACAAAGGAACCGATCCACACGACCCATAATTTTTCAACTGAATCTCAGCCAATAACATCAAAGCAAAACTGAGCAATCAGTGTATACAAACAAGTCTTCTAGAAATTAAAGCGACTGATAAAGACTCTTACCTTCCTTTAATGATTACTTCCGCTACGTGTAGTTCTCGAAACACCAGTCACTACTATATACGACAACTGTCCTCCTCACAACCATTAGGATCACCCAGACGATCAGACAAAGTGATCAAAAGGAGTTGAGCAGGAACCCTAACAGTAGCCAACATCTCCCTCATTCGGATAGCAAGCTCTCTGTTGCTGTTAGAGAAATGCCGAACACCACTGATGAATCTACAAACTCCTCCTTCGAAGGAGGAAGTCATCAACCAAGTGAGGGAATGTTGGCAGTTTTCGTGGCCCTGAACAGTTTCAGCGCCATCACTGCATCAGTGTACAATGTTCTAATACTTATTGCTCTTTAGGCCCATATCGACTGTACTAGTAAAAGTAGCATAACATGCTACTAGCAGTGCCCGATGTTTCCGAATTATGCTCAAAGTTTTTGAAAATTATGCTATTTTTCTTAATGTGTGTTTAAAATAAAACACACACAAAACTAGTTATTGTCAACAAAACGTCATATTTTCTTTATCTTGAGTTACACACTTGCTGTCTTGATGACTCGGCTTCTCTCGACTGGGTGTTTTGGTAATGGTTTTTTTTCTGAACTTCGACTTCGATATTTACTTTCTCATTGGCGTGTATTTCGGAAGCATGATGGGATGACAAAATTCCTTTTATAAGAAAAAACATCTCTGCAAGGACAACAAAATGTCGTGTTGCCTCTAACACTTAGATAATGACCTGGAAATTCATTGATGCGATCATGTCATGGGCCCTTTTTCACGTCAGAAGCCCCCCCTGGTTTTGTATTTGTTTTTTGTTTTCTTCAGGCTGCGATTTCTAGCAATTTGAGCGGGTTCTGACCTATCAGGAAACTGCTCTCCTTCTAAGGTGCTCAACACTATTTTGTTGCCTGTAAAGGCGGGAACTGGGACCGACGCAATCTTTACTTCCGGTGTGCCCAGTCCTTAAGACGATCAACGACGCAGTACTGCGGTAACTTTCTTCCCCTCCTCCAGACGAATGAAAATAGACTAAGCCAAGGACAGTACTTCAAAATGATCAATCTTAGAGACAAAGCAAGTCATGACTCTGGTAATGTTCCCTTAAAAAAACTAAAAATATGCCGATTATGCTAGCAGTGCTACTTTGAGAAAAAGTGCAAAAATTATGCTCGTTTTTCCGAATTATGCCAAACATTATGCTAGCACAATCGATAATGGTATACCTACGCCAAGATATTTACGGGTAACTGTTTTCTGATTCTATTTCTGATACACCGATGCATTGACTAGCCACTGAGCAAAGCTGCAAAGCCAACGACTTTTGGAAAGGAGAACCGGCTGTGGTCTACAAAATGACAAGCTTCTAATATTTTTTCTTTCTTAGGATGGTATAAAGGATTTTTTCGCTTTGCAAAAATATTCAAACTTAAAAAGTGACACGTATCAGTAATGTCTTGCCGCAAGACATTACTGATATTAGACATTACTAAGTGTTAGAGGCAACATTATCTAAGTGTTAGAGGCAACATTATCTAAGTGTTAGAGGCAACATTGATTGACACTTCATCAGCTATTTTCTATTTTATTTGCTGAACTTTTAGCCTCCTTCGCAAAATGTTTTTAGGATTCTATGGATACAAAAAGGGAACGACCAATCTTTTCGTCTCACCATTAGGAAGCTGCACACAGCTTGAAAAAGAAATGACGACACATATCCACGATAATGCAACCTGTATGTTACAATATTATCACTCAAAAAAAAATCCATACTGAAAATTTGTATATTGATGGTGGAAATGATAAATAGGACTTTGAGTCCTATTTTTCGAACAAGTTGTTTGCATTTTGTCTTTCCTTGATCGTAAATACATATTTTGACTTTACGGTCGATGCACTGAAATACCTTTTCGTCATTCAGGGTAATTTCTAACGGTAAAGAATTAGGGAATGAAAAAATCTGACAATCTAACAATTGTTGCCGATGTTTTTACTATATTTGAAAGTCAAATTGCAAAACAATCAATCCCTCGTGCAGCTGGTTCAATAAGGATCTTTTAAAATAAAAGCACTATCCATTAATATCGGACACAAGGACAAATATGACAGCCCATATCATTGAAAGAAACTTTGCATGATCATCTGATCAGGCCAAAACTAAACTAGTCAAAGCTGAAGTGGAATTCAAGATAATTTGCATGGTCGTTTGTTAGTGTGCTTAGCCCATATGGTCACATATCTGCGCTATAGAAATCGACTTACTTATGATATATTTACATAAGAAAGGAGCAGATCAACACGACGACACATTTTTAAGTCTCATAGCCAATTACGTCAAAGTAAAACTGACCAATCAGTGTACGCAAACAAGTTTTATAAATATCGATTGACGAAGACTCTTCACTTTCCTTTATTGGTTGCTTCAGCAGCAGTTCCCAAAACAGCAGTCACTACCATACCAACGACAGTCTTCCTCAGAACTACTCTCACCCAGACGATCAGGCTAAGCGATCAAAAGAAGACAAGCAGGAACAGTTACAATTGCCGCCATCTCCCTTTCTGATAACAGATTCTCTGCTGTTGTTAGAGGAAAGCTGAACACCACTGATGAACGTACAAACACCTCTTTAGAATTCAGCTATCCGGTGATACCTAGGTATGGAAGTAGCGTTTGCATCCTTGAACATATTTTTCTCTATCACTGCGATACTGGGCAATCTTCTAATCCTTATTGCTCTTCGCAAAATGACCTCGGTTCATCCTCCAACGAAACTCTTGTTTCAATGTCTGGCAGTCACTGATATTTGTGTTGGAATCATTTCACAACCGCTGTTTACAGTGGTGCATATTGACGAAAGAATCATAGAGTCCAGCTTCATTGGTGTGATATGGGCCTGTTCCTCTCTTATACTTTGTGGAGTCTCGCTCTTGACATCAACCGCAATTAGTGTGGACAGACTTCTTGCGCTGTTGCTGGGTCTGAGATACAGACATGTTGTTACGTTAAGGCGGGTGCGAGCGCTAATTATGTTCTGTTGGTTTTTAGTTTTTGCTTCACTTGGATGTCTCTTCTTTTCAAGTCGTTTTTTTTTTTATAAATACATTGTTTTAATGTTTAGTTCCCTTATCATCTCAACTACTTCTTACGCCAAGATCTATTTCCGTCTCCGCCAACAACTGCTTCATGTACAAGGCCATGTTCACCAACAAGAACAACAACTGCCTCCCAGCGCCGTTGTACCGACTGCATTGAATGTTGCAAGATACAAGAAAACAGTTTCCGCCATAGTATGGGTACAGCTTGGATTATTTGCTTGCTACTCTCCATTCTGTGTTACTTACATGTCAAGTCATCTTGGAACCCTTTCCGGAGTTAATGTTTTGCACTTTTCCTTATCTTTACTTTATTTAAACTCATCTCTAAACCCCATTCTTTACTGCTGGAAAATCAGGGAAGTAAAACAAGGAGTAAAGAACACAATTAGAGAGTTGAAGTGTTGTAGTGAATCAAATTGAAACTTTATGTCCTACAAAACAATGTAAACTCTGTAAGGGAATTCAAAATGAAGTTTCGTGTTTACAAATGTTGTCAGTTTAGTAAATTCAAAAGCAAATGGTATGAACATGATTTGTTGAACTCTTCTACGACTAGTGGTAACCTGTTTCACAGACAATCCAACATTTTGGGGTAGTGATTACTTTGGGATGGTTCTCTGTCTTGGCAATTCAATGAACGAATATCGCCTCAATAGAGAGCGTTAAAATGATTAAATGTTTGACGCGTAACTACACTAACTTTGATATACAGGCTGCTGACTTCGCTCAGGGATGGTTTAAAGACATTTTTCCATTTGGTCTACCCTTAGGTGCACTGAATGATATTGAATTTCAATTTTGTTAATGAGTGAATTGACGAGCGTGTGAGAGGTTCAGTAGCATGAATTGTATTGTGACTGTTTAAGTCATGCATAACTTATATGAACAACACGCTGTACAAATCTGTAGCCCAGGGGTGTTTAAAATTAAGACTGGTAATGGGTGTTTTAAACAAAGCTACCTTGAAAAATATGCAACTTCGAACGTATTTAAAAAAATAAATTTGTTTCTTTTATTTGCTAATTTTCTTTAAGATTGTTTGAAGAGAGAATTTTATTTGATAACCAATAGAAATAAAAACGAAGTCTGCACCACTGTTATTTTCCAAATGTTCTCCAGGTGGAGAACTTTTGTCAGTTGGACCGGCTAATAGAGTGGCAGTACCGTGAACCCATTAAAAGCACCAACGATCTTTTTGTCTCCTCAATTTGAACTGCACATAGTTTAAGGAGAAAATGATTGACACCTATCCATTTCATCAACAAATTCATATGATATTTAAAATTTAATATAAAAGACGTAGAAATGGGAATTTGACCAAAATGGCATGAAGCCCAATTATATATCCCAGCATGGTTTGATTAAGCTTTTTGAAACGTGACTTATCAACAAGAAGCTGCACAATGCTTAAGATTTGGGTATGTTTCAGATGTAGCCATGTATTAAAAGAGCGATTCTATCAAGCTGTTCTCAGAAAATTTTTACTTCAAGCGTGTTCAATTTGAAAAGCCGATGAAAGGTGTTTTTGATGTTCCTTTGAAATGTTTTCCTGTAGAATTCCTCTTATTTGTTGAGCAATGAAAATCGAAACAACCATCATGATGCCAGTCTTACAAATGTTCGCCAGCTGGAGAAGTTTTAACAGTTAAACAGACCAATGAATTTGCTTTATTTCAAAGTCAAATTACTCAAACATTGTGAGTCGACTGCGCTTCATTTATTCACCGCGAACCGTTTGTAAATTAACTCAGCGAACAATGAATGTTTTTAAATAGCGCAACTGACTATGATGACTTTTGTCTATGATGTGTAGTAGATAATTTGTCTGGTCAATTGTAACTGCATAGGTTGTAACACTTATGGTAGTCTTCATTATTTTCCTCCCTAATTAAAGGTATTCAATTCTGCTGCTAGTAGAGAAATGTAAAAAAAACAAAAAAATGGATTAAAGAAAGAATCAAAAGTGCTCATTCAAAATAGTCCTCGGTCACGTGCGAGGATGTGTGCTCAGTTCCCAGCCCCGAATGTTTTTTTCGCCACTGTGTCTGAGTTTGGCGTCTCGCTGGGTTTTTCTAATTCTAACTACTTTTCACAAAGTGACTTCAATTTATCCTCCCGCAAAACTTTTGTTTCGATCAGTCTGGCCGTCAATGACCTTTGTGTTGGATTGATATCACTAATTACCTCCTTTTGTGTTTTTGTTGGTGCTTGAGTTGCACTTTTCTTGACTTTGTATATTTTCTTTTTTGGTATATGCTGTTTTGAGTTTTCTTCTTTCATCATCTCGGCCATCTCTGACGCCAAGATCTTTTTCCGCCTCCGTCACCAACTACTTCATGTACAGGTCCATAGGCCATCATGGTTCACTAACAACAACAACAACAGCTGCTTCCCAGCAGCGTTTACCGACTGCATTGAAAGTTGCAAGATACAAGAAAACAGTTTTCGCCATAGCGTAAGTACAGCTTGGATTATTTGCTGACTACTTTCCATTTTGTTTTACATTGATGCATTTTGTAGAGAATACGGCATATTTTCTAGCTAACTTGAACTCATTCTTTACTGCAGGAGAATCAGGGAAGTGAAAAAAGTAGTAAACGACACAATTAGAAAGTTCAATTGTTTCCTTACGAAAAACTGGACAAACTTGTTGTACAAAAGAATAAGAACTTTGTTGAATTAAGAAAAACATGGAGATCGTGGCTTTTGCACCATTATTTATTATATTAGCTTCCACTTTATCACCGGAGCAAGAAAAAATATTTAATATATAAATATAACCAGCAGGTCATTTTGCCTTACTAGCCGGATAATTAAATATGCTATGAGTTCCAGATTTTTATCTCGACTCAAACAAAAAGGAGATTCGACTTCAATGACAAAAAGCCAATATATATTCCAGTGTATTCTGCTTAAACATCCACGGTTAAAAGAACAGCTGACTGTTTTTTTTTTTTTTTTTTTGATCATCAAGAAGTTGTGCACGCCTTAAGCTTGGAGCGTTTGTACCGGGAGTAAATGAAAACTTTCCTGAAATTTTTTGTGAATGAATGAATGAATGAAAGAATGTGAAAGCCTTTATTTAAAGAGGGTAGCACTTAATAGCCAGAGGCTAATAAACTTGTGACCCTCACAGATTACACAACTATATACAATCAGATAAATATGTAAGCTAAAATATGTAAACATTTAAAATAAGCATTTAAAATAAGACAAGATTCAATTAAGAAGATATTATTAAATAGTAAAATGATGCAAACATTGTTGTTCCTTAAAAATCTTGGCAAGCATGTTCTTTTTAAAACATGCTATAGAATCTAGTTTCCTGATATCAACAGGTATACTCTTCCACAGTCTTGTAGCCGAAACAGCGAAAGAACGTCCTCCCTCTGATTTTCTTTTGTATTTAGGACAAACAGCATTAATGCTTGAATATCTAGTGTTGCGGGAGTGCCGCTTATTACTCAAAATTAAGTGTTCATTTAGATAATTCGGCAAACGCCCATTAATTCGCTTATACATTATTATACATTTATCTATCTTATGTTGCTCATAAAACGGATTCCAACCTAGCTTGTTAAACAAAGCAACTGATGGTGTCGTGCGATCGGCATAAGAAATAACTCGTGCCGCACGTTTTTGCAATCTTAAGACCCTATAAACCGACTCTTTGTCGCAATTTGCCCAAACCACTTTAGCGCATTTCATTATTATTGTGTTTGATTTATTGAAGAGGGAACAAAGCGCTTTAACGTTGTTTATTACAAGATTAATGTAAACACGCAGAAGAGGTTCTCAATCTTTGGGGGGGATAGGGGCAGTTCCTTTTACGGTCGACTGTTTACTATTTTCGATTTTGACGGTAAAGATTAATAAGAATTCAAAATTGCCGCTGACTTGTAAGGCTTTAAATAGTCAAGCACTTAACCATATCAGAGTCCTCCTGAGATATAAGAACGAAGACTTATTGAGATCATCAGGGAAAACAATTGCTTCATGATCATGAACGCTTGGCTGATCCGAAAACGTTTAGAGACAGGGCATGGAATTATCAACAATAAAAAGATTGTATGGGTACCGAGATTTCCCCAGTATCAGTGCCTGAGTTTCAGTAGCGTTTACTTGCAGATAATTTGCAATGAACCAGAGGATTAATCTCTCTATGTCTTGGTTAAAAATGATCTTCTAGGAGCTTTACAATGTCAAAGCGTCTTATTTTGCGGTGCTTTAGCACCCCGCAGAAGCAGTAAACCGTCAGGTCTGGATGAGAACCATCCAGGTTCCTTGGAATTGGAAAGACCTAATATCTCTCTCTCCCTCTCGCTCATGCCGTACTCGGCAGCAACTTGCCTCCAACCCCCAAGACTATATGGGCCGTTCCCAAGCATACGTGTAAGTTCTTCGCGGGTGTGGAAGTCTACTTCTTGTAAAAGTTTAAGAGGAGCCGCCAGAAAATTTCGAGATTCGAAAATCAGTGACGAAAAATCGAATTTTTTTTCATTTTGCCAAAACATCCCTTTCTGTGTACTAGTTTCGAAAAAAATATTTTAAAGTTCCAGCGATTTTTTTTCCGGCTGAAATTTTAAAAAGTTTGAAAACTCGTTAAAAAAGCCGTTTTCGCCTTGCCTAAATGGTCAAATCGTCACGCAACTTTAGGAAGATGTTGGCAGCGCTTAGCAAGTCTATTCACCATCAAACTTTGCACAATAATTACAATATCCCTGCGCAATAAAAGAATATAAAAATTTTTCTGTAGTTCTCTTTGGTATGATTTTTATCGCCGTTTTTATAGAGGCGTACTTTGCACTATGTTTTGGGAGAAAAAATGAAGACTAACTTTGACCGGTTTAAACGACACCTGGTACCTAAAATTTCGACATTATAACCATACCAGACGAAAGCTCATTTATCAAAATATACACCTGGAAAATTTGGCCGTTGGAAATTAAGTCTTGTCTCGATAGTTAAATAAAACGTGATGCCACCCGAGCGCCATGTAAGGGTGCAGAATTCGATGTTCATTTCAAACTAATTATAAAGTCAGTTTTTCGAAAATACACAGAAAAAAATAAATGACCATTGAAAGTAGTCAGTATCGTTGTTTCTTTTGTGCAGCTGTGAATGTTAACTAAAGTCGTTTTTAATTTTTCTTGATCACGCGTTAAGTGCCAGCATGTCTCTTAACGCGACTCAGTGAAGCGGTTTACGAACTTAAAAACATTCCGAAACATTTCTTGACAAAAACATCGCTTCTTATACTTGAAGAAATGATCTGTTGAGTTTATACTGCATATCCAAAAGTAAATTTCAACGTATTCCTAAAACTGAAACTTAGTAAAAGAGAAGTATTTTAGGTTTGGTGACTTATATATGACCGAAAACGTAGATAACATTTGAAAATTCTCGTAAGTTCATCGTTAGCGTGACCATTTTGCGTACGTGACCTAACCCCTGATCCAAATTGGGTAACCAGTAAATTTGACCACTTAGTTAGGTTAAGCCATTTTCAGCTTTTTGCTCACTTCGTCAAACTCTTATTAAAAATATTTGGTGCTACACTGAAAAATCCGCCAAGGAAAGTGCACTGGAAACACGACTGAGAATTTCCCTGGGAAAAGCAATTTGAGATGGGCCGCAAGTGGTCAAATTTAACAGCTGCCAAAACACAGTTGCACATAGTTTTAGAAAAGCAAACTAAAACATAACCGAACGTGCAAATGACTAGCACCTTACGGCACTGTTAAAGCAAGTACATACCCGTTTTAGTGTAAAAAAAATATGTGGCCTTGGTCGACGCCGTGCAACATGTTCAGCGTAGATAGCCATGAGATTATTCCAAAGAGGGAGCATCAAATTACTGCGAAATCACAATATGTATTTGAGTTCTACACATGCACTCATGAAACGCACATGCAATGCGTGAGAAGCTTCCTGGCAACGCACAAAGTGTACCTTACATGCGTGTGACGGCTCAATAATTATTTCAGCTCGCTGCGTACCTGTCGATCGTGACATTCTTTGAACGCGACCATTTTTCCACTTCCCGGGAGGGTTAAGTCAACTTACATGTAATAATCGCAGTATAATAACCTAAACGAGGGTACACTTGTTCGGATCTCAAACACGTCTACTGTGAACTAAATAATAAAAGGACCATTGAGAACATTTGCGGGGGAATTTTAAAAACGCGCGATTGTGTTCTTTTTGTCCATTGCTCGCTTTTTTTTTTAGAGTTACATTAAGTTATCCATTTACTCCATTGGCTGCATGTCTTTTTAAATCTTATCTCGTGCGTATATTTTGTGTTTTTTTTTTTGTTCAATTACCCTCTTGTCCTAATTAATTTGAAATAGCCTAAACAGAAACTCCTAAACCACCTAAAATGCCAAAATTGCTGATTAAAATTTACTTATCTAAATAAAATATCATCGATTAGGCGGTCTGTTCAGCCACTACAGCCCTAGGTATTAACAACAAGCAAACGAGGTAAGCGATCAGAATTAATATGGGATACTGGCGGATCTGGCATGTGCACTGGGAAACAGCTTCACCAAGCTAGGTAAGGTATGGTGCTTTTCGTCGAATGGCAGGTACAGGAACGTTCAGCTCCAAGTTCTGGCAAATACTCTGCAGCATGCCGAGCTTTAGCTTCTTCAACGTGTCGTTTTTCATTATGGTACAAATATCGAACTGATCGAACAATGCAGTAAATGGCTTGAACCCGGGGGTAACATGCGAAAGTGTAGTGTGATCGTCCGGGTGAGTGTAGTCCTGATTGAGAAGGACTGTTGTCGGTGGTAGTAACTGACGTTTCGACAACCGGTGCGGAAGTCATCAGAGTCAAGTGAATACCTGTTGTCAGTAGAATGTTCTTATTTCAGTTCGTGTAAAATGATTAGTCAGTTTTTCCGTGAAGTTATTGACTGTAAGACTCAAGTGGCGTAAGTCGGTCATGACTGGTCTGTTTCGATCCGTCGGTAAAGTTAGGTCGTTCTGTAGGTTAAGCATTGCGCAGAGTTCCACTGCGCAATGCCTAACCTACAGCATTGACCACTTTCAACGGCTGGTTTACTAACTTAGAACAGACTCCCCTAAACAGGTGTCAACTTCTACCGGCCCCATACAAACGACTTATTTACAACATAAACATTACAAACGAACCGAACAGAACGACCTAACTTTACACTCACCCGGACGATCACACTACACTTTCACATGATCGAGCAATATTGGGTGCTGAAGAGATATGGTTTCTAGGGCTAAATTCCTTGCCATCGTGAAGCTTGTTTCCTCTTCGCTGGCTTCAACATCGCAATCATCCGGTCATGGTTGTTTCCGAACCTTAGCAGCAAGGCGGAAGAAGTAGGAGGAGATCTGCGGTGGGCTCAACGTTGAAAATTCGAGCACCGTCAGGTACTTGGGTACGTCTCATCTCTCTTGCAACTGCTTCCCCGTCTAATTTTCTACCTGACGTTTGGCCAATATTGAATTTGGCATTAAGGTATGCCCTCTGCTTCTCACTAAGCCTGTTGGCCTTTTTGGTTGACTTAAGAGCCCAGCCTTCCTTATTACAGCAGTCAGTTCGACGTTCACGTCCTGGACTGGTTGCAGAGTTGGTATAGTCCCCACACCTTCTTCCAATGCAGATTTATATGTGATCTTGGCCAGGTCTAGCAAAGATCTCTTCTCTAAAGACTTTGTGCATTTTTCTGAGGTCAGGTGTTTTTCTGAGGTAGAATACCTTTGAAAAACTCTCACGCACCCGTCTTGAGGGCAGGCAAATGCTGCTGTTTCATCACCAGCAATCACTTTATGCGTCTTAGAGACTTCAGGTTTCTCTGTAGTCTCCGACTCCGTCTGCGTGGGGTGTTTTTTGCTGAGTGATTTAAAGCCACCTGCGGAAAATGTTGACTCCATCCAGCGATCACTACACTCTAAAAATGGAAGGATGCTATGGTCCTCAAAAGATTCCATAAAGAAGACGTTGTTAAATTGTGGTAATTTTTTATGAGATTTTGCAAAGAAAATTCGGTACAACATAGACCATGCCTGTAAAAAAATATTGCTATGTTAATTGTAAATTCACTAAATGAGACTGGCTAACGGATCTGACCCACGGGGAAAAAAAAAGAAGCGGGAAGGAAGCGATCAATAAAGAAACACATGATCGACAAGAGAAAGAAAAATCGATGGATGCACGGTCAGACAGTCGGGTGGACACACCCACGGACATGGTTGTGGTCGAGTATGGACGGGGGACTTGTGCGCGGACAGGGGGCAAAGGAGATTGCAACATATCAACAATATGCTACTTGTCAACACTGTATGTAGCTCACTAGCACTTACCGGAAGATTGCTTCTCTAATCTGATATCTTTCCCACTCCCGATTTCATAGGCACGCCAAGCTGTAATGCTTTCGGGGTTGAACTTAAAATTGTTGAGCTTGCTGATACCGGGAATCTTCCTTGCCTCTTCAATGACGAAATCCTCCATGCTGTCAATTGCAGCTACTCTCACTCCTTCGATGGCTTTGTGGGAAAGAAGAGCTTCTTGGAATTGACTTCCTTACTCACGTCGTTGCCTTTGTTTATGTAGACCCTTACGTGGCCTTTACATTTTGCCGCAAGTCTGTCTGCGGCACCTTTACCTCCCTGCGGGTCCGGAAAAGTCAATTCCTATAACCTGGACACCAGTAGCTAGATTCTGCAATGGC
Source organism: Stylophora pistillata (assembly GCF_964205215.1). Taxonomy (NCBI): domain Eukaryota; kingdom Metazoa; phylum Cnidaria; class Anthozoa; order Scleractinia; family Pocilloporidae; genus Stylophora; species Stylophora pistillata. Next base: position 27,512,994 of record NC_142527.1, on the reverse strand, counting down.
TGGACACGCTAGGATCGTACATTATAGATGATAGCAACCGGCGTTTTCCTGCCTGAAATATGCCTTCGTTACTTTCTCGCGTTGCAGCTTTAGGGTGTTCAGAACATCCTGCATGATAGCCACCACTTCAGGACTTCTTTGACTGCACGCGCGACTGGATTACATAGATGACTCCTTGCCATTCAAGAAGGCCATTTACGCGACGATAGATTTACACACAAATAATTCTCGGAAAGTTCTTTAAAAAATGTGATGATAGTTTCCTCGACGGACTTTTATATTGTTCTTTCATCCAAGATTATTAAAGCAGAAATAAAAGAATTTGAGGCCATTCTTTGTTCACCCGAACATGTTAAGCGTCACGGCTTACGTCACGCACAGGTCAATAAACTTGATAAATTGCATACGTTGTCTACACCATGAATGCTGTGAATGATCCAAATAGCTTTCTTTTTCTTCATTTAAGCACGAAGATTTTTAGTATATTTGGTAAGAAGCAACTCAACACATCATTAATTTAATGTAAGTAGCGGCGTTTTAGCCAACACTGTGATTGTTTTCGAAATGTTCTGAAGTTTGTAAGTCCCATCAGCCGTGTTAACACGTGTTAAGAGACACGCTGGCACTTAAAACGTAGTTAAGAAAGACTAAAATATTAAAAACTACTTTGCTTTACATTCACAGCTTCACAGAAGAAACATAACGATGCTGACGTCATTTAATTTTTTCTGTGTACTTTCGACAAACTGACTCTATAATTAGCTTGAAATGAACATCGAATTCTGCGCGCTTACATGGCACTTGGGTGGCATCACGTTTTATTTAACTACCAAGACGAGACTCAATTTCCAACGGCCAAACTCTCCAGGTGCATAGTTTGATAAATGAGCTCTCGTTTGATATGGTTTTAATGTTCGAAATTTTAGGTACCAGGTGTCGTTTAAACCGGTAAAACTTAGCCTTCATTTTGTCTCCTAAAAAGGCGTGCAAAATACACCTTTATAAAAACGGCGATAAAACCCATAGCAAAGAGAATTACGAGAAACTTTTTATATAATTTTACTGTGCAGTGATATTATAGTTACTGTGTAAAGTTTGATGGTGAATGGACTTGTTTGGCGCTGCCAACATTTTTCTAAAGTTGCGTGACGATTTGACCGTTTAGGCAAGGCGAAAACGGCTTTTTTAACGAATTTTCAAACTTTTTAAATTTCAGCCGGAAAGAAAATCGCTGGAACTTTAAATATTTTTTTCGAAACTAGTTCACAGATAGGGATGTTTTGGCAAAATAAAAAAAAATTCGATTTTTCGTCACTGATTTTCGCTCCTCGAAATATTCTGCGGCCTCTCTTAAGCTCTGCGGAGTAAGGGAAGAAACATCCTTGATTACGAAAAAGGACGATAGTAGGAAGGACGAATGAATTAAACCTTCATAGCTACATAGACTGCGGGCGTACAATAATTGGAGATAAACATAACATCCCTTTGAAATATTACAGAAGTTTACTGATATAGATATAAGACAAGCGTTTCGCTGAAAGGATGTCAGTTTTCACCATTTATACTTCTGCGGTTCACTCTAACTTTTTCTGTACATTCGTAGGCTCGATGTACGCGAAAGGGGAAAATATATTAAGTTGAATCATACACTTTGATTGATTTTTTTGTAGTTATGATTTAATCGGCGTCTCTGTTGGATTATAGATCTTAGAGGAGGCAAAATATGATAAGGAAATCAATGTGATACTTGTGTGCTACTGGTGTGCTAACTATATATAGGGCTCGTGATTGCCACTCAGCAACAAGCTTTTATTCGCATTTAGTACTCCCCTGTTCCACTTTGACTTTCAGTCGGAATGACATCCAGTTCAGCAGGACTTGATTTCACTGGTACGTAACAACGATCCTGGTACCTTACTTCATACGTGTATTTACTAAAATCACGCAGCTTAAAACGGTCAAGGACGAGAGTGTCATTATTTTGCCTTGGTAATTCACTGCCATCTTTAAACCACTGATACATCAGATTGTGCTTTCCTCGGACCTTGAACTGAAATTCCACCCTAGAACCTTCTTTTTTCTTTTGCGGGAGATTTTGGCTGGCTATCAATGTCTATCGGTTCTGAAAATGTAAAGGGACCTCGTTTTTTAGTGGAGCAATTTTTTTGTTTTACTGCTAAGTAGAATTATCTAATTGTCTAGCACTGAGTTAAGTAATAACTAGTGAAAACGGTTGGACAACATGGGTCGAAAAGCAATTACTGGACTCTTCCTTATTTAGCTCTGTGATTGAAAAAGCGAAACCCTTTGCTTGGAACCAACAATACCTTTTGTTGGACATGTAGTTAGGGTTAACTAGCTTGAGAAACTCGCGTAAACGAAGGCAGCAGAAGTCTGATCAAAAACTTTTATTCATTTCTTGGTTAACGACGCCTAATAGCTCTTCATCTGAATGTCTGCGGAGCCTCCGTGTCTCTTTTAGCCTTAGGTACACGCTCTTAAATATCCCATCGGTAGGCATATTTGGGCTTATGGGACAAATGACGTTGGCAGACTTACATACTTTTAGAAGGTTCAGCCAAACAATTTGTAGCTGACGTTAGCCTTTAGGAAACCATACGTTCACGGTTTTGACTCGTAAAATGTTTAATACCACGTAAAAACTGTAACAAAACGGTAGCAATACACTAATTGGACACAAATTAATTATAAGAACTGTTCGATAAATACTAGACAAGATGACAATGCAATGAACTCCACGTGGGAACGAATATTAACATGAAACAACACAATTTCAATCGACGATTTACAGTTAAGATTCGTGTTCCATATGACTTAATAAATGGGAAGATCAAACTTAAATCAAATATATTTCATCATACCTCTTTTCCCTCTTAGCGCAAGGATGAGACCTTAAATCGTTTTAATCGAACTCTGAGCCTTGCCCTTGTCGTTATTGCGCATATCTAATTTCTGTCACGCAATGAACGGACCTTACAAACGTCACACAATTTGACGAGACATTCGAAATGAACAACAAAGTACTTGGAAAACAAACAATTTTCGAGAACTTGAACCTAGACGAAACTCAAAACGTCCTGTTGAGGACTCTAAGCTAAGTCAAGGACAAACCCAAACACGACTAGGGATGACAATTAAAGTACAAGAATTAAGCCCGATAATGATACACAGCGGTCAAGGACACATCATTCAAAGGGTAAGAAGTAAAGTGTGGTCTTACAGCACATGACAAACCAAGGCTCACAAGACTCGCACAAGCATTTCAAGATAATCTAACAGGCCTAGACAATTCCAAACACTTAGCCAGAACATTCCTCATTTTAGCGGTTCCCAAACACTTTGATTAGATAGGTGCACTCCATATCACAACTAACTAACCGTTCTGTATGTCTGTATGAGCTCAAACGGTGATATATTGTGGTGTGTAACATTACAGAAAAAAATCAAAGCGTGCAATAAAGTTCATTTTGACAGATTACATACCATCCTTTGTCCTGTTTCTTTCATCCTAAAAGAGGTGAAATTAGAAATAAGCTCTCTGAAGAAATGACCTAACTACCTAATCCAATTATCAAGTATTGCTAGTCTAACTTGCGGAGCTTATAGGGAGGGAGGGAGAGAGGGTGGGAATAAGGTATGCACGGGGCAAAAAGCAGGAGGCAGGAGTGAGAAGGTTGGAGGAGAATAATGTATGGACAGATAGATGGACGGTGGGACAGATGATGCCGGGACAGAGTGAAGGACGGTAGGAAGGGATATGGCGAGGGGACAGAAAGTGAGGGGACAAGAAGTGAGGGGACAGGAAGTGAGGGGACAGGAAGTGAGGGGACAGGAAGAAAGGGGACTGGAAGTGAGGGAACCGGAAGTGAGGAGACAGGAAGTGAGGAGACAGGAAGTGAGGGGACAGGAAGTGAGGGGACTGGAAGTGAGGGACAGGAAGTGAGGGGACTGGAAGTGAGGGGACAGGAAGTGAGGGGACAGGAAGTGAGGGGTGGATAGACAGGAGAAGGGAAGGAGCATAAGGGTGGATTTAGGAAGGGAGGCAAGGACTGATAGATTCAGGGAGAAGGGGGAAGGGGAGGGAAGAAGGGGGGATGATTTAAGTGAGAGAGGTGTGGATAAACCAACGGACAGATGGATGGAGGGAGGGAGGGAGGGGGAGGGAAGAAGGGTGATTAGCCAGCTTGGCGGGCTGGATACTCAGACAATAGACCACTTTTATAAATGGCTGCAGGATTAATATGCTTTTATTTAAATTTAAATTAGCCATTCTGGCCTCGTTCTCCAGTAGAAAAATTCAAAAGGATACATTATCTCAATCTACACTAACCATAGTGTCAGAGCCACTGCAATCACGCTGTGGTCCAACGCGCAAGTTCCATCGCGGCACACGATGGCCATCTCTCGTCATCGCAGTGAAGCTAGCCTGAGGAATTACAGCACTCGTTCATCCAGTGAACAGCTAAGGGCTTGTTCAGATATCCTCTCTGGTGCATTGAATGGAAGACCATCGCAGCCAAGTTCCTCTGATGCAACCACCAGTTCAGAAAATCCTCACGCTGCTATAAATTCGACCGTTGTTTATTCACAGAACAACACAGCGCAGCAGTTTGTCAAGTTCCAACCACATGCAAGCTTTAAGCAGTTGTTTTCAAATTGTCACGTAGATAACGTCCAGGTTTTCATGGGCCAAAATTCATTAATCATGTTACTACGGATGCTGGTTATTGTACTCAAAAAATACACTTTTATGCATTCGAATTATTAAGCAAGATTTGCGATTCTTCGTGATAGCTTTTGATAGTTTGACATTTTGACAGCTTTGGTCTTGTTCATCCAATCAAATTAGGTTGCCCATTCTAACAAGGATTCTGATTGGCTTAATGTAAGCGTGCTCTGTCAGAGTATAGAGCCTGCTGACGACACTGTTGTTCGCTTTGAAAATAAAGTTTGTTTGGAAATTGCAAGTAATGTGTGGGGAATTTAACAGATTCTTTATCATAAAACAAATAGGGAAGCCTTGACTGTACTCTGTTCTGTAGTAAAGCACTTAGGAAGCGGCTAGAGCACTCAAGAAGTGGGAAGAAACACTCGACAACGTCTCGTGTCTCTCCCTACACTTCTTTCGTGCTCTAACCGCTTCTTAAGTGCTTTACTACAGAACAGAGCACAGTCAAGGGGCATATGGTATTTCGTGGACTGGACTGGACTGGACTGGACTGGACTAGTAAAACGCGAACTAGTAAAACGCGGAGTAGTAAAACGCGGACTAGTAAAACGCGCACTAGTAAAACGCGAACTAGTAAAACGAGGACTAGTAAAACGCGGACTAGTAAAACGCGGACTAGTAAAACGCGGACTAGTAAAACGCGGACTAGTAAAACGCGGACTTAACAACAACAACAACAACAACAAAAAAAACAATTTCATACGAAGGCGATCACAAGACTTAATGGCGAGCCAATTTAGTGAGTGACAATCCCTGTTTGACCTTTAAGCTACACATGGATTTGACATGCACCAGATACAAACGAATTTATAAGTTTAGGCTAAGAAAGAATTTTATTCAGCACCAGTTCAAAATCCTAAAATACACTTTCGTCGTAAATTTCACGGCAGAAACGCAGGAATTCGATGAATAAAAGTCGCATTAAATCTGCTTGTGTCTAGGTAGAAAGAGTCTCATTGACTTCAGCTTTTCGGTGGAAGAATAACCGATTTACACACGCCGTTACAGAAAACAAACAAGCAGACTGACGCCTACAAAACACATATCTGCATTCACTTACAATTTGACTTTCCGTGACATTTTAAAACGGAACAGAGGTAAATCTTCGAAGATTAATCGTCGTTGGAAATAAAAAACACTTTTCGTAAGATCTCTGTTTTTCTCTTTACGAGAAAATCGTCGCATGATCAGTTAACTCGTGTGTGTTTGTTACACAAGTACTGCTGTTTCTTCAAAAGCGTATGCTTCAATTGACAGGTGTCACATCGTGACAGTTACTTTTCCAAAAAATGTTTGAAAATTTGTTCGGAAGCCTTTTAACTACCTTTACAAATAAAAATCCTTCGTTGAAAGTTTTCTCTTTAATTTGAAGAACCCGAATGATTTAGGGCTACAATTACGAGTTTATCCTCCTTGAACTTAACAATTTGATTGCGGGTGAGTTATAAAGAAAACAAATGTCCGCGTTTTACTAGTCTGCGATTTACTAGTCCAGTCCAGTCCAGTCCAGTCCCGTCCACGAAATACCATATGCCCAGTCAAGGCTTCTCTATTTGTTAAATAAAACTTTATAAGGACATTCTTGGGCAAGAACCTTTAGCGCTTCAATAAGTCTATTTTTGTTCGCAAAGTTTTTCTTTAGTTCTAGCATATGCGGTATCCAGGTAAGCTTGTCATCCACAATCATTCCAAGAAGACGCGATATTTTGACATAGCCTAAAACAGATTTACCCAAAAATATTGGAGGTAGCGGTCCTATAATGGTTGGTGTACTAATTAACATGACTTCGCTCTTAGCCGGGTGAGGTGTTAAGCGATTCTCTAGGCACCACCTGTTGTTCGGATGTAGAACAAGAATGCAGAAACAGTTTACGACTGTGTTGTTTATTCAACACACACACAACCCGGGTTGAAAAGCAAAAGCGGAAAGCATGGTCTCTCGGTTACCATGGCATTAGTAACGTAACACATAGCGGAAATGAATTAACGATTACATTGATATCGTTACAAGGACGAGGCATTTGAACTCCTTTAGCAATGTTTGTACCTTGTAACTAGCTGAGCCTGTGCTCGTTTTGCGTGACGAGACCAAACAACGGCCTACGCCCAGGCTAAAACTTTGCTTTCTGACGTTCCTTCGTCAGAAAAAAAAATTAATCAAAATTGTTCAATTACGGCTCGTTACCTCAAAAACATTATTCCATATGATTTTGCGGTGAAAACAAATTATCTCCAATAGCTTCTAACCAAAGACATTTTTCGATCTCCGTTCTTCGAACAAGTGAAAATGTATTGAACGAAAAGAAAGTATCAAACTTCAAAGGCTTGCACGTGGGCTCCTTACTTGGTTGTTGCCTATTTTTCCAATCCCACTGAAAAAAGTTCACCTCGACCAGAACGCATCAATTTTGCTTTTAGCTGCGTGAGACTATACCCCATCAGATGCCAATTCCCTGTAAAAACCAGCACTGTGTCGCTCTGTCCACAAGCAGAGGGCAAAGTTCAAATGGGTTTTAAAAAACCAATCACTGAGCTTATATTGTTCTCCCAACCGAAAGCCTTCGAAATATGACTCTTTTCTCTTCGTTCAATCAAATTTAATTTGTATTCGGAGAGGCATCATCGGAGAACAGGTACCGCAAAATATCTTCTGTTAGGATTTATTGGGGATAAAATAGTTCGGGTTTGCTTTCCACTGTCAAATTATGTGGTAAAATTTTTCGGACTGAGGCAAATGACAATAATTTTGATTCATTGATGAAAGGGCGGTAAGCGTGACACTGATGCATTTCACTTTTCTTGTTACTGTTCCAACAACAGAGACAGTAGGCTGTAAACCTGTTAGAGGTTATTTCAAATAAATTTGGAAGGTTTTCTGCTTTCCCAGCAAGTAAAGTAATGCGACAGTTTGGTTGGCATCTTTGAAAATTAATGCTTTTTTCTTGGAACTAAAAATTAATACAATGGTTGCACAAAGTATCCCAGCCCATACCACTAATTCCAAAAAATAAACTCTTGCATGCTCAGCATGCCTATGTTTTTTATTTTGAGTTCTTATTGCCTCCTTGTCATATGTTCCACTGATATGATTGGCAGTTGTTGTGATTACTTTGGTTTTGGTTTTACGACACTACGGCTGTCGCTGAGACTCAAAACCTTATCCCCGATAAAACAAGTCGTTCTGAATTAAATTCAAAGTAGCCTCTGTCAGACAATACTTTCCCTTATGAAAGCCTCGCGTAACATAGAGGTCATCGACAAGGATTGTCGGTCTTTGTTAACGAGTTTATGACTTATTGAACCAGGCTCATTGAACCTAATACACCTTTAAAGAGCTACAAACTAGGCTCTTCCCAAAATAGCGTCCAACGAGGTCAGTCCATAACTTTAAGGTGATCGCGTAGAAAGAAAAATCTTTTCCTTGGCGTTTAGACCCGACAAAGTACTCTTTTCCCATTTTTTCTTGAGCCCATAGGAGAATTTTGTCTATGGTAGGCGTGTCCACTTGTACGATTTCTGCTATACCCTTGATAACCGCCAGTCCATACGGGACATCCTCTGTAAGATAACGATGAGAGAAGTCTGGTACGAAGGGATGATTGTTGTGTTGTTTCATTGGATGCTTCAGACCCTGGTAAGCGGCGTTTGTGCAAAAACAAGATCGCAGGCTCGAAGTATCGGAAATTTCGTGAGAATAAAACTTGACAAGATCATAGATACTCATTACCTGAAGCGGAGAAAAAAAAAAAACAAACTCATCAAAAGTGAGTTCTTCTGACTAATCGCTATTTTTTTAAGCCAAAGGTTTTATGCACATGCATATTTCATCAAAAAGGAATTATTTCATCTCCTTCTCGCTAACTTAATATTCTTTATGCGCGATACCATGTTCCGTTTTGGCAGCAAAACGACTGCCTCACCCTTGAAGGCATCTTTACTATGCAATGGTTGGAGAAATTAAACTCATTGGGCTAGCCAGAAGTTAGTTAAAGCGCGTCTCAATGATGAGGGGGGATAAGTTTTCTTTGACAGTTGGCGATTAATTTTTTTATAAGTTAACTATCTATGTGAGGATATTTCTTCAATGGGTTAGAATAGTTAATTTCTAATTGAACTGAAGAAATGAGGTGCATTGTGGATGAGCAACAAAGCGCAAGATATGCTTCCAGTGTAATTTTCTTACTGGATCGACTTCCAATGAAAAAACATACCCAGCTCCATCTTCAACCAAAAAATGATCTTCTAAGAGCTTGGCAATATCAAAACGTTGCATTTTATGGTGCTTTAGAACTTTGCAGAAATTGTAAACCGTTAGGTTTGGTTTGCAACCACCCAGAAACTCCATGACGTCTTTTCCAGGTTCCCTGGAATTGACAAGACCTGTTATTTTACTCTCTTTCATGTTGTATTCAGCAGCAACCTGCCTCCAGCCCCCAAGACTATAGAGGCTGTTCTCAAGCATAAACGCAACTTCATCACGGGTGTGGAGATCTACTTCTTGTAAAAGTTTAGGCCCTACCGATTAGATAAAAGAAATCCTCAATTAGGAAAAAGGACGATATTAGAAATGGAGAGTAATTTATATTTTCAAACATTTATAGATAGCAGAGCGTAAAGTAATTGGAAATAAACATCTTAACATCCCTTCCGTTGAAATGTCACAATGATTTAATTGAAGAAGATGTACATCCTTATTGTCAGCAGCAACAAGACAAGCGTTTCATTTGTGAGAAGGCCAGTTACCAACATCTTCTTTATGGGTCACATTTTATAGGCTGGATTATCCATACATTTTGATTGGTTCTTAGTTATAATCTATTTGAGATGTCTCCCTTTAGTTATATATCTTTGAAGACTCCAAATATTTCTTCGTCATCCTAGAAGAGGTGAAATTATAAATTGAGAAATGACCTATCAACCTATTAACAAGTTTTACTAAACTAACCTGCCGAAGCATATAGAAAGGAGGGAAGAGGAAGAGAGGGAGGGAATAAGGTATAGAGGGAGGGAAAACAGGAAAGTAAGAGAGCAGGATGTTGGAAAGGGGGGAGTGGGCGGGAGAGGGATGGACAAAAGGATAGATGAAGGGATAGAGTGAGGCAAGTTGGAATAGATAAAATAAAAGAAGTAAGGGAATGAGAAACGGGTAGATGGAGGAAAGATGGGAAGGAAAGGTTTGACTCAAGAAGGGAGGTAAGGACTGACAGATGCATGCAGCAGGAGTAATTGATGAAGGGGAAGGGTGGGAGGAGTGATGGTTAAATTGAGAGAGGTGTAGATGAGTGAATGGAACGATGTATGGAGGGAAGACTGAAAGGAAGGAAGATGAATGGCCAGCTGGCGGCTTGGATGCTCAGAAGTAAGGCTAACAAAGAGACAGACTGACAGTTTGGCAAAAAGATGGACGGAACAGAAAAAAACATCAATAAGCAAGTCAGACTTTGGGTGGTTATGTTAGCAGTTAGGTAAATTTACGTATGATTTACCATGAAGACACGGGACCTTCCACTTCGACGTCGGGTTTGACTTTTTACTGATCCCCTAGCACTTGATAGGATATAAGAAGCACCTTGAATTTTAAAAGAAACCATTAGAAGTCTTGAAAATGGACCTGAAGCCGGGTGGATTGATATGGCCAAATACAACGTTACTCGGGTGAAAAAAATTGCGTAAAACTTTATGGGATCGACTCTTCTACAAAAGCTTCGCCTTGCATCACAGAGATATGACCTTGGAAGATTTCTGAGAGATGAAGTGACCAAAGGGTAAAACATTTCCGGCTGGTGCAGATTTTCGTAGTTGTTTAGGCACCCTCTACCGCTTTCATGTGTTATTTCAGTCGAGAAGCAAATCTTAGGTTTGTATAACCAATGCACCTCTGGTCAGATAACAATACCATACATAATGGTTTATACAAGATTTTCCAAATTCTGCTAGACCTCTATCAAGACCAGTACTTGCGGTAGATTTTGAAACCACTGATGAGGAACACAGATTACATGGCAACAAACATGACGGTATTTTGCGGTTGAATAAAAAATGTAAACTTCGGAGAGGGTGAGGATAATATCTCTGTATTAACCTTTTTTTTTTTTTTTTATGTGAAACTGGCCATTCCAGACACAACTAATAGGCTCTTGCCAGGTCGAATTAGGTTTTGTTCCCCTCTGTTTTATCATTATCATTATTTTGCATGGTTATCAGCAACAACTCGAACTACCGACAACTCCGATCTCTTAAGTTTCCCTTGAAGTTAAGAGTCAAGGGGAGTCATCATTGTAAAATTACCCTGGTTAGGGTTTTAGCAGTGCACTAACAATAAACATTGCGTTTTCTAGGGTGTCGGTTAGTTCTCAATATACGGCCAGGGAAGTTATGGGGATACCATTATTGTTTTAAGTTTTTTCTTTTTCAAAATAGTAGAACCATTCAGTCATTAATTGGACAGGTCACTTTTCCTGCAGCCTCAAGCTTCCTTCACTCTTATAACTAAATGTGGCAAGTATATCAGTGTGTAGATATTACACATGAAAATTGAACTACTAATTACAAACGAATAAATAATACGATACCTATTTCAATCACGAAGTGACAGCAAAATTCTTATACCGTCACGTCGACGTTATTCTACTAACCAGAATTCGAACTGCACCGAGACGGGTTGTACAGCTCCGTATCTGTCAGATAACCAAATATAGAGCTGGCTGTGCCGTTGAATCCTGCGACTGAGTCTGGAATAAAGGATTTCGAGAAAGACACTCATTTGATAATTAAGTAGGATGGTCATTTTTGTGTTAAATCAGTTAAGATGAAATTAAAGTTGAGGATCCTACACAACAGAATTCCATCTCCTCAAGCAGTATTTTCTGCTCTTTAAGTATCTATTATGTCATTCGATCAAGTTCATTCCCTTACTAACCTGTGCTTAGACTAGACGCTTTCAGTTTTGACTTGCAGAGTGATTTAAACCTTCTTCGTGGTCTTCCAGAGTCGGAATCAGAATCAGCCTCGATATCACTAGTAAAGTACTCATCTTTTAGAGATAGCGTTGTTCCTGTTTAAAACGGCGCATCGAAGATGAGTAAGATATGATCAACAGTCATCATCACGGACGGCGACAGTACCTAATCTCATCATAACTAAGCCTGCACTTCCCAAATTTAAGCACAGGATCGGAAGGCTTAACCGAGCAAATGATGGCGTCACTCGCACATTTACCAAAACTTAATTATAGATACACAGTATTTTCATGCCGATCAATGGACGCGAATGATCAATAAAGTGGTGTGAAATCTGGCTTCGAAGTCTTAATTAGCAGCAACAGAGACACAAAAAGGGTTGTTTGGTCCATCCCGTTGATTGATAAGTCGAGCTTAGCCTTATAACTTGTAATTGTAAGAGACCCCCGATGGCTCCCTAAATTATGATTTTTTGTATATTAAGCCGAAGTAATAAACTGAAACTAAATTAAACTTGCCTCTTGACCGATTACGCTCCTCTAATTGCTCTTCGGCAGCCTGGTTTGACCTCTTAAAATCTCTACGCCTTTGTAGCGCGTCTACATTTGTCGTCACAAATAAGTCTAGTACAAAAACAGGTACAAATTCAAATTAAAGATATTCAAAAACCATAATTACTTGAGACTCACATTACTTTTCGAGTCAGATTTGTCGTCATTTCCAGGCTGTAGTATCGTCAAAGGCGTTTGAAAGTAGATGAAATATATTTTATTTGATTTGGGATTTCCTTTTTGCGTCCTCAAAACATCCAACAAATTCTATTGTTCTAGTTAATTTATATTCTTTTCTAAATTCTCATTCATAATTCTATTACATTTTTTTTGGTAAGAAATAGACAAATTTTTTGAGAGATATGTTTCGGCATGCTTAAGCCATCTTCAATCAATGAGTAACAGAACGTGAGTAATTATATAACAGTACACTAAACATCAAAGGTGTGAACTAAAGCGCTAGTAAAGTGTTATAATGCTGTAATTGTTTGTTAAGTTCAGGTTTGATCTTATTTATATAAAAAGCTTCTTTGAGTTTTAAATCAATTGAGTTGTTAGCAGAATCCAGAATACTAAAGCAAGTGAGGGAGTATTTGTTCTTACAAGAGAGAGATGTGTTGAAATGCTTAAAAATATGCGAGTTTTTATCGCTTTCCGTGTGCTCCTTTATCCTAGTAGAGAAGTGGCGACTAGTTTCGCCAATATAACGGGAATTACATCCCGCACAAGAAAATTGATAAGCTATCATGGATTTTAGAGCATCAGGAGTACGATCTTTAACACTGAACATGTTTTTAATTTTAAAAGAAGTGAAAACTAGTTTGATATTTAGGTCCGACTTACAAAAGCGCTTAGTGAGTTGTCGGAGTTTGAGGTTCGCTATTTTAGAATAATAGCCGACAAAGGGGAGTTTAAAGTAACGTGTATTATTGTCATTAATGTTCCGGCTATTTTGAGAGGAGGACCCGTCAAGATACCGCTTGTAAAGTTCTTTCAATAATATGCGAAGGAAAAGAGTTACGTTTTAAAGTGTCGGAAGGTTTCTTAAGCTCGTTTTGAAGGCCGGAAGAGGCGTTGTTGATTTTGTAGATACGGTCAATAAGAGTTCGGATAAAGCCAATTTTGTAGCATGATGGAATAAAACTAAAGATATTTGTTAGGAGACCAGTGTAGGTTTTTTTATGAAAAACTGAAAAACACAATCTTTCGAAGAGTTGTCGATAAATATATCAAGAAAGGAGAGTTTACCATTATTCTCTTTTTCGAAAGTGAATTTTATGTTGGGGTGCCGTGAATTAATGTAATAAAAAAATGACAGCATCCTGTTCATTGTGGAAGACACGGTAGGTGTCGTCAACATAACGTCTATAAAATAGAAGGCGAGTCGAATGGTTAAAATTATTTAGCCATGTTTCCTCGTGGAAACCAAGAAAAGATTAGCTAGGATGGGTGCTAACGGAGAACCCATCGTTACCCCATCAACTTGATCATAAAATTTTTCATTAAAAAGAAAATGAGTCTCGGCTGTAGCGAATGAAAACAGATTCTTGAGGTCGGATTTTTCTATCGAAAATTTAGGGTTATGCTTGAAAATAAGATCAACAACAATATCGATAGTTTCATTTAACGGAATATTGGTAAAAAGACTTTCAATATCAAAGGAAATGAGAAACTTGTTGTTAAGATCGAAACTCCTGAGCTCTTCAACAAAAGAGAATGAATCTGTGACCGAATACTTGTTAGGTAAAAGTGGAGCAAGAAGAGAACTTAAATACTTGGCTAAATTATAATTATAAGCTCCAAGAGAAGATAAAATAGGTCTAAGAGGTGGTTGATTGTGATTTTCACGTTTCTTATGTAATTTGGGAAGGCCATAAAATTTTGCTGGTTGTGAACCCTTTAGAAAAATCTTAGTAAAGGTATAATTATATCATTATAGGTATAATTATATCATTATAGGTATCATTATATCATTATAGGTATCATTATATCATTATAGGTATCATTATATCATTATAGGTATCATTATATCATTATAGGTATCATTATATCATTATAGGTATCATTATATCATTATAGGTATCATTATATCATTATAGGTATCATTATATCATTATAGGTATCGTTATCAAAATAGCCGGAACATTAATGACAATAATACACGTTACTTTAAACTCCCCTTTGTCGGCTATTATTCTTGAAAATAGCGAACCTCAAACTCCGACAACTCACTAAGCGCTTTTGTAAGTCGGACCTAAATATCAAACTAGTTTTCACTTCTTTTAAAATTAAAAACATGTTCAGTGTTAAAGATCGTACTCCTGATGCTCTAAAATCCATGGTAGTTTATCAATTTTCTTGTGCGGGACGTAATTCCCGTTACAGTGGCGAAACTAGTCGCCACTTCTCTACTAGGATAAAGGAGCACACGGAAAGCGATAAAAACTCGCATATTTTTAAGCATTTCAACACATCTCCTTCCTGTAAGAACAAATACTCCCTCTCTTGCTTTAGTATTCTGGATTCTGCTGACAACTCAATTGATTTAAAACTCAAAGAAGCTTTTTATATAAATAAGATCAAACCTGAACTTAACAAACAATTACAGCATTATAACACTTTTCTAGCGCTTCAGTTCACACCTTTGATGTTTGGTGTCACGTTGTAATTAGTACCCGCTTTTGTATTACATCATAAATATTTTATTCATCTACTTATCTGTTATATAATTACTCACGTTCTGTTACTCATTGATTAAAGATGGCATAAGCATGCCGAAACATGTCTCTCAAAAAAGTTGTCTATTTCTTACAATATTTGCTACTACTACGACCTTATGGAAATATCATACATTTTTTTTATCTAAAATTCATTCGCATTCCGTAATTGGCTCTGGCCGACCAAATGATGTTCTCTGACTTCTAGATGATAATCAACTAAGTACTGACGATACAAACTGCTTTCATCTTATAAGGGCGATGGAATACAAAATGTTGTTAACGTGTTCCAAATGCTAGCTCCTCCTCACGCCTGGCATTTCGAAACGGGTGTTAAGTACTTAAACACCTGCAAATCTGCTAAAAGAATAATCTGCAGTAAATGGTTCGAACCCGGGGGTAACATGTGAAGGTGTAGTCTGATCGTCCGGGTGAGTGTGGTCCTGAGAAGGAATGTTGTCGGTGGTAGTGACTGACGTTTCGACAACCTGTGCGGAAGTCATCATCAGAGTCAAGTGAATGATTGTTGTCAGTAGAATGTTCTTATTCCAGTTCGTGTGAAATGATCGGTTGGTTTTGCCGTGATGTTATTGGCTGTAAGACTCAAGTGACGTAAGTCGGTCGTGATTGGTCTGTTTCGATCTGTCGGTAAAGTTAGGTCGTTCTTTTTTGGTCGTTCTTTTTCGGTCGTTTGTGATGTTTATGTCGTGAATGAGTCGTTTGTATGGAGCCATCCTACAACCCTAGTCATCCTACAACCCAACCGAGTCATCCAACAACCCTACATCACACAAAGCCACAACTATCAGAACTCTAACACGACGCGCACAACTAGTATGCGACTCGACAGACAGCTTATCCGACGAGAACAAATACCTTCACCGTGTTTTTATGAAGAACAACTACGACAACGACTTCATCCGACGAAACACTCACCGACCCACTACCACTACCGAAACAAACGACACCGCAACGCCTACGACTACAGCAACCATGCCGTACATAAAAGGCATGTCTGAAAACATCTCGCGCATCTTACTACCCTTCAATATCCGCGTCGCCCACAAACCCATCACCACACTACGTCAGTTACTAACCAACGTTAAAGACAAAGACGAACCGAGGAACAAACAGGGAACGGTTTATAAGATCAATTGTTCCGACTGCCAAGCCTCCTACATCGGTGAGACTGGCAGAAACCTCACAACAAGACCGACTGAACACAGACGGGCGACGAGGAAAGGTGATGTCAGCAATCACATTGCTGAACACCATCGACTTACCAACCACAACATTGACAGGGACTCTGCGCAATGCCTAACCTACAGCACTGACTATTTTCAACGACTGACTCTGGAAAGCTGGTTTACTAACTTAGAACAGACTCCCCTAAACAGATGTCAACAACTACCCGCTCCATACAAACGACTCATTCACGACATAAACATCACAAACGACCGAAAAAGAACGACCAAAAAAGAACGACCTAACTTTACCGACAGATCGAAACAGACCAATCACGACCGACTTACGTCACTTGAGTCTTACAGCCAATAACATCACGGCAAAACCAACCGATCATTTCACACGAACTGGAATAAGAACATTCTACTGACAACAATCATTCACTTGACTCTGATGATGACTTCCGCACAGGTTGTCGAAACGTCAGTCACTACCACCGACAACATTCCTTCTCAGGACTACACTCACCCGGACGATCAGACTACACCTTCACAAAAGAATAATCTAACACGAAGACAAAGAAAAGACTAGTGTGTACCTGTTTCCTCAAATTTGAGATTATATGGATGAAGGTTTGAGGCCTCTTCAGTTGTAAGTTTCTTCTTTCGCCTACTTGACGTTTTACCAAACAAGCCTAGCAAAAAAGAAAAATTGCGTTGTTTTGCTCCAGTTTTAATGCGTTCATGTAATGCTAAAGAGAGCAATTTTTTGGTGTAAATTGAATTTGAATTCGATATCGTTGGAAGCTCTTGCAACTGTAAAATTCCAGATTTATCGGGCCGTGTTCTGTTAAACTGTTCTTATCAGCGGAAAAGGCAATTAACAAACTGGAAGAAAATCTCATGCATTCAATTAGCCACAGGATTTGTCTAGTATTCTTTTCCGAAAAAATAGAATATGAAAATAAGATCGAGAGACTCTCAGTAAATTTGCCAAAAGAGTGATCCAAAGGGACCTTCCTTGGCCTTTTAAAATGTGTTCAGATGAACATACGTATATCAACCGTTGACGAAAAAGTGAAAAGCCGAAATAATTCGCGATTAGTAACCTATAGCTATAGCCCTACCTTTCAGTCTTTTTAAAATCGGCCGTTTACGTGAATTCATTGGCAAGTTTTCCCCACTCTCATGGCGTTCCTTTTTGTTTATGTCTAAAACATAACATTAGAACTATCAAACAAAAGCTGCAATTTAAATCGTTTCCTTTTGTCACCGAACACACTACAGGTGGCACAGACTAGCGATTTGCTTACACTGTAGGAGAGTGTACAGCGAATTTTCATTTCATTTTTAAATGAAAATGAAAAAGAAAGTACCAATTTGATGTCTGTTCTTGCGTTGGCATGAAGCCATTTCGGCTAGAGGTCTCCCTGCAGTTAAACAAATTGGGGCGCATAGCTAAAGGTGAAAGCGAAAAAGGTCAGGAAATTACATTTTACTGAAAAAGCTGCGAACTTTTCAATAGCACACTATTACGCAGTTGTTTAAAAATGGAATCTTAACCTGTTGATTTTCTCATTCATGGGCGAAAATCATTCGTTATCACCATGTAGGGAAGAAAAACTGCTTGCTGTCGAAAACCTGACTCGATGAGCATAAAGGCTTTGAAATTTAGAACTTCTCTTGCTACCGTGAAGTTTTGCAGCAGTATGTACTTGAATGAAAAAGTTGCACGAGAAAAGCCTTTAGAAAAGCATCTCTTAGAGAAGCTTTACTACACTGGCTCGTGAAAGGTGGTTTTGTCAACATTGATCATCCATAAAGATGGTAAGCTATTTAAGTAGTTCATAAATAACTCTTGAAATGCTAAGTAGCAAATACAAGTTTTCTACGAGATTTCTTAATTCTTATTAAAAACCTTTATTGTCATCATTGTCAGATCATGCTTCAGTCGAGCTGCATTTGGAGAGTTGGGTCAGAGAGAAAGTGACGCCATTTTCTTACTCAATGGAATTTTAAGTTTGTGAAACCAAAGAATTTAAGCCCTTATTAGATTCTCCCTGGCTGAAAGGAAGGTTAAAGGAAGCAAAAGAAAAGATTGAAGGAACTTCGTGAACTACTTTGTAAGATAGACATGCAGGAGAAGTATCTGCCAGAGGCGGTGCTTTAGAAAATTCGTCAGTTGCTTGAATTTTGGGAGGAACTAGAAAAATCCTCGACAGGCTTCTTAAAGTAAATAGCGGAAAGTTGCTCACTAGCTGAGAGGTGCAGCAAAAATGGTGAAAAAAGTAGTTAAGAGAGCTGCTCGTGAAACCTTTGCTAAGAGAGACACCTTGAATTTGCCAGTGAACGAGAACAAGCTATTCGAAGCAGAGATCCAGAGAGCTGTCAGACATTTCAAGAATGGAATTGAAAGAAAGCTGGTCTCAATATCCTACCACCAGAGACCATGCAGGAAGTTTTTAATACTTCAATAAAAATGTTGCCTGAACTGTTTGGCAGATCCAGGAAACGAACGTGATGTTATAATGGTTTGAATGAAGGCTTCCTTATCAAACTTCCAAAGAAGAGAGATATTGACTTAGGTAAGAGCTTAAGAGGCATCGTGCTCTTAGCGACAACCGAAAAAGTACTAAATAGGATAACTTCGGCATACTACCTTGAGAATAATCTCGAAGCAATCTCTTGGAAGTTACCACGGCATTATGGAGACCCAAAAAAGTAAACTGTCTTCACAAAGAAGCCCTCTGAGAAGCACACTTGTAGATTCATCCCTACATTCATTCATATCATACTATCATATCAGAAACATAGATGATGACACTCAAAAGCATTCCCCCTCCCCCCGTCCCCTTGACTGTGCTCTGTTCTGTTGTAAAGCTCGCAGGAAACGGCTTGAGCACGAAAGAAATGTAGGGAGAAACACGAGACGTAGTCGAGCGTTTCTCCCCACTTCTTGTCGTCAGCATGGTCTATACTCTCATAGAGCGGGCTGGCTACAATATGCCAACCAAAATCCTCGTTAGAATGATTCAAGTAATCTGATTGGTTGGACAAGACTGCATCAAAGTTCACAAACCATCAAAGTTCACAATCTGCCATAGATCACAAAGTGAAATAGTTCGGCGGGTCGCATTTAACACTTTTGGCTGATTTTGTTTTCAGTCTTGATACGGAATCTGAACGCGAAATGTTCAGAGAAATCCGGCCGAATTGTCAATTATAAAAACACGCAGGTTTTTTCACACGACGATTAGAAAACAAACTGCTTACTTTAAGGCGTGTGTTTTATGAATGAATGAGAGCCTGATCGCAGTTGCTCTGGCATCGTCATGATTTGTATGGATTTTAACAGGTATGCCAGTTTGGATATATTTTCAAGTTTCATCATAACTGTTTTGTTGTGTTTGGCTTTTGAACACGAAACTACATATACACTGTAGGAGTGTTAGCTATGTTTGATTTTATTACCTTACATAAATGTACAATCTAACTGAGCGCGAAAACCTTCAAAACTCGGACTGTCCGTTTCGTTTTCTCTTTGAGAATTTTCGTACTTGCACACGTTATAATGATGCAAATTATTGCGCTTGGCCTGTTAACAAACCTTTGTTTGGTTCTTCTGTTGCCAAGAGCCTACTCGTTTATTC
Source organism: Stylophora pistillata (assembly GCF_964205215.1). Classification (NCBI taxonomy): domain Eukaryota; kingdom Metazoa; phylum Cnidaria; class Anthozoa; order Scleractinia; family Pocilloporidae; genus Stylophora; species Stylophora pistillata. The sequence goes on along the minus strand of NC_142527.1, from coordinate 27,493,183 downwards.
CAAAATTTGATTTTTAATTAACAAACTAGACAAAGTACAAATTGGCAGATTGCGCGACATCTTTAGCTCAGCTCCATACTCTATATTCTCATGGAGCACGCCCTTTCAACCAATGACAGCACGATATCCGAACTGATATTATAATAGAAGTGAAAGAAAATAGCTCAATTTTCGATAAACGCGACGAATCTTTAGTATTTTGTCAGGTTTCATTAAAAGTTTGCCGGTAGCCATCCGTGCTCTTGTGTGGAGCAAGGTGTTGCGTCTTGCTAAGAATAGCCGCCCAAGGAATAAATATCATGACCTGGCCAGGGCTCGAGTCAAGATCTATAAGCAATGAGTAAGTCGTGCTAACCTTCAGACCATCGTGTCTCCCTGTTTGGAAGGTTTTAGCTTGACCAGAATCCTTGTTAATTTATAATTAGTTTGATGAAGTAATTTTTCCTAAATTTCATACCATATTAGCTGTCAATCGTGCAGTCCTTTGCTATGCTGTACATTGTAATTGCGCATCTTTTTCTTGGTTTAGACTTTTTTAGGGTTTTGGGGCCACTGTTTCATTTTTAACGTTATTTGTTCAGTGAATACTCTTTCTAAATGAATTAAGAAACTTAGTGCTGTCTTTGGTGACCGAGGCGTAACTTACCTCTAGGCTCTCTTAATTCCTCTATATCCTCATTCGCGGCTTGCTTACCCATTGCAAAGTTTCCCCTGAGGTCGTCTTTACACCGTCCCACATAATCTTCAGTTAGAAAGAACATAGTGAATAGTTGATGTAAATAATCATTTTTCTAACTTAAGGCATAACGGAAACGTAAAGATGGCATTTCTGTTTTGTTGATTGAATTTTACTGGCGTTTTTAAATTGGATTCATCTTGTTCGTCATTTCGAGGTTGTAGTATAAAGTTTTTATATCAGCTTACAAGATATTTGATTCAAGATATTTCTTTGTGTTCTTTACATATCCAGCATACCTCATTAATCCGGCTACTTTATATATTCTTTTTGACATTCACATTTAATTTTTCTATTTCATTTTCTGTTTCATAGCTTGTTTTGTGTATTGATTGCTTTCACACTCTAGTTTACGTCTATGCCCTTCTTTTACGAAGCAGCCCTCGTTGCCTACCAAAATTGGTCAATATCAATAATTAACATAATTATTTCGGTGATTATAGAGACGCGAGCGCTCCGATTGGTCGGTGATTACGTCATATCTCGCTATAATTACCTCGCACGAGGCGATTATGGCAAGGACCCTGAATTTCAAAATGGTCGCCTTGCGTTTTGTCATATTAATTTCGAGGAAGTGATAAACGCGATTGAAGAAAATTAAATCACGAAGAACACAAAAGATGCACTGAGTTTGGCAGAGCACCCTTTAAAAGAAATATATAAAGTTTTTGCTGATTGAATTTAAAAAAGCCTTTTCAAACTGCTTCCTTATCTTGATATGAGTAGTCAGCACAATTGCAACAAAATGCGCAATGTTTTCTTCATAAGCAATTATAAAAGAACAATTATTCGCCTCAGGCTCAGGGAATATTGTCGAATAATCCCCTCAACTTCACCTCGTAGTTATTCGACAATATTCACCTTGCCTTCGGCGCCTAATCGTTAAATAGTTGCTACTTATAAATCGCCGAACTTTAGAGAAACGGCCTGTGGCAACTTCGACTACCAGCTAGAAGCGTAAACGAAATGGAACTTGCCTCTAAGCTGATTGAATTCCTCTAACTGTTCTTTTGTAGCTTGCTTACACTTCTCGTAATCTTTTTGTAGCTCCTTTTTATCCCTCTCTACAAGTACTTCATGCAAGATAATATTTGGATTATCAAAATAGGATAGTTGAAAACAATAATTACATTTTTATTCAGATCAGCGAAGTAAGGTAGATGAGTAAGGAAAGCTAAAATATCATGTTGTCAGGTACCAATTGCAGGTGTGCTTGAGTGTCCCTTTTTGTTTTTCTCTTGTTTTCAGTATTTCCCTTCACCCGGCCTTTTAAAGATTACTCTTGTACATCACGAAGATTTATATATTAAGATAGATAGTCCTACCGATGACAGAATGGTTTATTTTGCACTGAAACTGGAATTGTGCAGGGTAGTTCCTCACATACCCCTATTGGCTTCCTGAATTGTTTGTGTTTATGAGTGGCAAACTAAGCAACTAAAGCTAATAGAACTTGCCTCTAAGCCGATTAAGTTCCTCTACTTGCTCTTTGGCAGCTTGCTTTGACCTCTCAAAATCTTTACGTAGCTCTTCTGTGTCCCTCTCTACAAATACTTCAAGTACAAAGACGGGTACAAATTCAAATAAGCGATAGTCAAGAACCACTATTTGTTGGTATTCAAATTATTTTTGCAACTAATGACAAAAATAGAAAGAAAACAGATGAAATTTCTGTTTGGTTGATTAAATCTTACTGCTGATATAGATTTGGAGTCAGAGTAGTCTTCATTTACAAGCTGAAGTATCCGGTCACAAACTTTTCCGTTCTCTAAACATCCAAATAATTTATATTCTACATGTATTATTTATTTCTAATTTAAACTTATCATTTCATTTCTTATCAAAACTTATTTTTGTGGATGGATATTATGCATTCACCTTTACGAGTGTAAATTATCCTTAAATGGTAGTTTTAGTCGGTCAAAATCAATAAATAGCAAGGCTGTTGCTGCATTTAAATCGCCAAACTTCAGAGGATACATCAACTAAGTTGAAAGTGTAGATTGGCCTCCTTAAAGAGTTAAAAAGCTGACGTTTCGAGTGTTTCTGACGAAGGGCTAAAGCTCGAAACGTCAGCTTTTTAACTCTCTAAGGTGGCCAATCCTCAATTTCAACTTAGGTGATATCACCAAATTACCTCGTTACCCCCACCGACGCAGCATTACCGTCGCTTTAGAAACTTTCCCCCTTTATTCAGAGGATATAGCCTGTGGCAGCGTCGAATACCACCTAGAAGCGTAAACGAAGAAGAACTTACCTCTAAGCTGATTGAATTCCTCTAATCGTTTTTTTGTGGCTTGCTTACACTTCTCAGAATCTCTTCGCAGCTCTTTGTCTTCCCCCTCCACAGATACTTCGTGCAAGAAAAGGTTTATAAAGAAACATTGTCACAGATATACATTGCCATGACTGAGAAGACCGAATAAGAAAAATGGTTTGCTTTGAGCTGGGTAAAGAAATAGAGAAATAAGTTTTTGACAAGATCTTCGTAATGGCCTTGCTCACCATAGAGTCTCTGTGGCTCAGTGGTAGAGCATCGGAGCGCAAAATCTTAAGGTCTGAGGTTTGATTCCTCATGGGGGTTCAGAATTTCTCTTTGTGCCTATAGGTGGTTTGCAACCAATCTCTAGAGACGCAGGTAACAATAGTGAAAGGAACAAATGCTGGTGGACGAACAAATGGAGCTAATAAGATATCGATTGTTTACGTCCGCCAACATGGCGGCAATGACGTGACGTGCGAACCATCTATTTGTTCTATTTGTTTTTTGAAAACATTGTCGATATTTCATAAAAAACAAAAAATAAATAAATAAATAAATACGATTTAGATAAATAAAAGCGTCGTTTAAGTGGAAAAGTTGAGGTATTTTGCTAGCCTTAGGAGGCTGTGTAACTTTTTATAGACGTTTGAGGAATAGTTAGACCTTACAAACGTTAATTTAGAAAGGACCATCATTTGAAGGGTTTCTTTTCCTTCCCAGCTCTGGGGTGAACTAAAATGATAAGCTTAGGCAAACTTAAAGCCTAAGGATCATCTGGCCTTATTTCGATTCCCATCAAAGATTCATAAGGAACTGGTTAGTAAATGTCTACCTTGAAGTTCTTTTTGGCGCTCTAGATGACGCTTTGCATCTTGTATCTGGAAATCAAGTGATGTTTTCAGGTTTTCTATCTCTTTTTTCGCCGATTCTAAGAGTAATAAAACAATAGACAGTCAAAGAATGCATGTGGCTTCTGGTAAAATACAATTCTTGTAGCATTGAAAAGAACTAGAGGTTGTATAATGACGCTAGAAGGTAGCATGTGAGGCAAATATTCTGCAAAACAGAAAACCTGCCGCATAACACATATTTATGGGTACCCCTGTTCCACAGGAGAAGATGATTAAAAAATATATTGTCTACTTGACATTCAATCAATAATTAAAAGGTAACAAATGATAATAATTACAATGATAATAATTAACCAATAATTAAAAGGTAACAAATGATAATAATTACAATGATAATAATAATTACAATAGTAATATAATAAGGGACTAGGTAGCTCGAAAGCCGCATGGTTTCCTTATCCTCTGGATTCAAACAATGGTTACCTATGCTGCTTTTAATTTTGCTTGTTAAATGTAAATAATGTTTTTACTTTATTGCAATTTTATTTTTTGAGACTTTTGTCTTAGGACATTCCGTCGTTTCGCGTCTTTAGATATTCCGCCTTTCCGTTGATCCACCATTTTCATGTTCAATCGATCTTAGCCTCCATTTGGAGGCCGTAGCCCCAAAAAATTATAGTACCGATGATAATAATAATAATAATTATAATAATCATAAAAATAATAATAGTAATCACGAGAGTTACGAACATGAGCGCACTTAAATTAAGAGTATTTCTTACTTTTGAGAGGAAAAGTTGTGTTTAGTTCGAAGAAAAGTTGATTTTATTTTGTCCACCTATTTCCAGGAGTAAGAATTTTAAACGTAGACAGCTGACTCTTTTTGACTTAAGATAAGGATAGGCTTGATGGAGACAAAATTAAAAAAATAACTAAAAAACGAAAACTAGCCGAAATATGTCGAAATTAATTGGCTCTTATGGATTATTTGAAATTGCCAATTAAATCCACAGCATTTGGAATCCTACTATAGGTGACAAAGATAATAATACGAAAATATTTTGCAGCGAATTGATTTTATGAATGAAAGAACATCTTGAGTCTGGGGATTTTCAACAATGTGTTGATGATAATTCAGTGTGTTGATGGTAAGTCAGAGCACGTCTTTCTGCTTTGTTAAACGAGCTAGTATCGAGGGAAAGACAATAATAACTCATCTTACCTGAAATATTTCGCAGCTCTATCAAACGTTCTTCTAAGACGTGCTTACAGATACTGAACTCTGTCTTTAGCTTAATGAACTCGTCTTCTGAGGCTGAAATAAGTTTATGTCATTAATCAAGACTGAATTTAAACTGGCGCAAGATTATTTAGTGTTATTATTGTGGCATGTGGGTGTATATAAATAAGATAAAGAAACGATAATTTGGGAAAGAAGGAAAGGGTCAAATCCCCCCAATAAATATCTAGTCAACTCGGGTGGAGTGTCTCAAGCATACTGCCCCGGTATGAAGAAAGTGTAATTCAGCTATATTGAAAACAATAATTTGGCCAATCGCTGAGTGGAGAGAGACACTGAGGTAGTATGTTCTTCTCAAGGAACATCATATACACAAAATGCATAATATCATGGCAAGACGGTCACTAAATGACTTTCCGAGAAATGGTAGTAGATTCTTCCGCCGAGAAGGAAAGAATAGGTAAATAAGATATGGGTGGTTCACTCCGTCTCTACTACTTCTGTACTTCTGTATTATCGATTAGTTACCTAAGAGCTCTTGCCTTATCCCTGTCACCCTGTTCTGCCTCTCCTGAGGTTCAGATGTACAGAGATGCTGAGTGGTTTTCGTGCAGGTAATCGAGTCCTTTGTCAGTTCGGATGGTCCATCTAGAGCATGTTCTTAGATTGAAAAAATATGTGTGATTGACCAAGCACTCGGTCAAGAGGGATGGACATTGGTTGAGTTCTTTTTTTTTTAATGGACTGATTTTTTAATTCTTTTTTTAATGGACTGACAGTGACAGAAGGAGAGAGAGAGGGGGGAGAGAGAGAGAGAGAGAGAGAGAGAGAGAGAGAGAGAGAGAGAGAGAGAGAGAGAGAGAGAGAGAGAGAGAGAGAGAGAGAGACAGACAGAGACAGAGAGACAGAGAGACAGAGAGAGAGAGAGAGCGAGAGAGAGAGAGAGAGAGAGAGAGCGAGAGAGAGAGAGAGAGGGCGAGAGAGAGACAGAGAGACAGAGAGACAGAGAGACAGAGAGAGACAGAGAGAGAGAGAGAGAGAGAGAGAGAGAGAGAGAGAGAGCGAGAGAGAGAGAGAGAGAGAGAGAGAGAGACAGAGAGAGAGAGACACAGAGAGACAGAGAGAGACAGAGAGGGAAGAGAGAGAGAGAGAGAGAGAGAGAGAGAGAGAGAGAGAGAGAGAGAGAGGGAAGAGAGAGGGAAGGAGACAGGGACAGGGACCAAGACAAGGACAGGAAAGGAATAGGGACAGGAATAGGGATAGAGAGAGACAGGGATGGAAAAAGAGACAAAGAGAGAAGAGGGAGGGGGGGGGGGGAGACAGGGATAAGGATGAAAGAAAGAGAAAGGTACAGGCACAGGCACGTTGCGTGACGAGACCAAACAAGGGCGGCGGAGGATATCACTGGGAGTATTATTTAATTCAAAATAGTTTCACGAAATGAAAAAAGGGTTTTCTCAAACGTTAGGTAATTAACATGGATCTCAGACATTGATTACACAGACTTACGCATTTCTAGGAATCGAGTTTGAGAATGAGTTAATTCTATGTTACCTTGATTGCTGTGTGAGTCTTGATATTGAAGTTGCCTCCCTGGCTCTTCCTCATTTGTAAATGCTGACTTTTGAGATGCCGCTGTAGTCATGTCACTTTGTGACTGACAAATGTTTTGTAACCTATCAACTTGAATCAAGGCTTCTCGTATGAACAAATTTACATTTTTAACAGCAAAACCTCACACAACCCAGCAAAGCACATAACTAATGAGGCTAGAAAGGGTTTTTTGACCGTGCGGAGAATGGATTCCAAGATACACGCAAGCAAATTACTCGCGAGAGAAATTCGCGATGGCGCGCGCGATCAGATCAGCAGGCGTGTTGTAAACAAACATGGCGAGCGAGCGTTTCAAAATTGCCGGGTACCTCTACTGTTTCCAGTGGAAGTGGTTGTTTGAGAAACAAAAATGGAAAGTTTACTTCTTGAAAGCAGGTAGGAAAATGTTTGGATGGCAGGATTCTTGCTGAAACTGGTCGCTAAAAATCTATTAAAGAGCTTAAGGAGGATGGCGAAGTCGACACCACACCAGCAAAGTCGCGACGAGTGCGCCCAGTAGGTCTTACTTTGTTCCGCAAAAGTGAACACCTCTGAGTGTTGCGATTTGTTTCTCAATGAGTTTGATTCCTAATAAAATGAAACGACCGAGAACTTTCCTAAACAACTCACTGGAAGATGAAAAGGAAAAGAAATCATTGTTGGATCCAGGATTGTAAACATGGACAGTTTTAGGAAGGTAATGATGAAGTATAAATCTTGCCATAAAAATAAACATCATTTTCAAATAAACAAAAGATCGAAAAAATGTGGATAAGACTTCAATTTGATTCAATCCCAGACGGCATAATCTTCGCTACACCTTAGGCCGAAAAGTTCTGCTCGTGTGGAATTCGTTTCGTGTTCATTAGGCCACATAAGTAACGGTGCTCCTTTCAGAGCCACCAGATCTAAAAAAGTCAATGACCAATAATTAGTGTCCTCTTCTTGTCTTTTAAACCATAAGTTCTGCTAATGTTGTAATCTTAAGATTTACTTGTGCAAAAATACTTGGCTATAAGACGCACCCCAATTTCAGTACTAACTTTCCACCCGAAGACAGAATTTTCTCGAAAAATCCTTGCACCTTCAACCGAGAAACTACGGTACCTCAGATGTTCAAAAATCCAGCAATCTCCCTGATCATGAGAAGAACCTCGATGGAAAGACAATTAACAACAAGCAAGTAGCCATGAGCTTAACTCTTGTGTCCAATACCGTTATTGTTTTGGTTGTCCACAGGCGTCTCAAGCTCACGGCTCGAGGTAAGACGAAAGATTATTTCTTGAAAGCGTCACGGGTTGAGTGACGCGGTGTTGAGAATTTGAGTGCGTTATAAAGAATATAGTATGGGCAACGAAATATGGTCCATTTACAACACTATATATTCCGAAATATAAACATTTTACTCTTAAGATTGATAAAACTGACTCGCTTCTTGTGTTTCCGGTGTGTTTTTTGGCGATTTCCACCGCTTTGGGTTTGCTTTGCCATCACTGTTTTTCCTATTATCAGTGTAAAATACTATTCTTTGTCACGCATTCAAATTCTCAACGATTCCTCGCGTAACTTAAAACCGCTCATTTCTCCACAAGACGTGATCTTGGGACGCCTGTGGTTTGTCTCATTTTGTTCACCATAATTTTCGGTTGTTTACTCCTTTTTGTATTGTTAAAAGAGTAAAAAAAATGATAATGATGATGGTGATGAAAGTAGATTACCCGAACCGGCCGATTTAATCAGTTAAGAACCCGCATCAATAAAATAAAATCATATAACAAAGCTCTAGAGGTCACAAATTTAGAGCTAACGTAGGATCTGTACGCTCAGTGTCGAGTTTCTTTCTTCGGAAGCTGTAGTTATCAGACATGCGAACAGTTTACTGATAATACTCTGGTTTACTTACTGTCAATTCAACGGTCAAAAAGTACTCCACCAATTCAGGACCTACTTGTTTCTAGTTTATCTTGTAAATATCCCATTCATCAAAGTTTTATGCTCTAGATGATACGACGCACGAGCGTATTACATGTATTAAATTACTGGAAGCGCTTTCTCTCCCAAAAAATTTATCGCGGGTTCTTTTTGGCCTAAGAAATCACATTAAACGGGCAATTATATTGAGTTCAAGCTAATGTAAACTAGAACGTTTTCAATGATACGCCAGCTATCTTTGGATTATCTTCCTCATTATGAAGTCGAATGAAGGTTTTGTTTACACACATGACGACGATTCTTACTCCTTAACTAGTTCGTTGATTTGGTTCAGTTTTTGATCATTTCCCTGGTTAGCGTAGAGATGTTTCTCTTTCTTCGCTTCAGAAGTTTTGCTTGTTTCTTTCTATCGCCATGGTTTGTAGAGCAAGCCACAAGAAACACTCTTAAATTCGTCGCGAAATCGGGATAAAGCTTCCAAATGCGTAGGGCTATACTACCCTTAACCAGCTCTATCATTGTTTCATTCAGTATGGTCCCCACTTACAGCTTGAAAAGACTGAGGAAATATGTCAGTTGACTAGGTATTGTTTACTAAAACAAACTGAGGTGGAAAATGTTATCGGCCACAATTTATACAAATGAGGCGAGTTAAACTCGACTGGATGCGATTACATGTAATATTCAAACAGCAAAGCAAATTCTCTTACCGAGGTCTCTCAACTAGTGATGATGTACTTCTGACTTTCATAATTTGCAAAATTTCCCAGTAAAAAGGAAGTTCAGAATTTGTAACCATGCGAAGTAAGTAACGCAGGAGATAATGAAAAATAACACATACCCTCCATTATTTACTTCCAAACGGAAGCATCTGGCTTTGCTAAATCGCGCGAATAGATTATTTTCCCGGGGGGAGGGTGGAGGGTACCGCTCTTTCGACATGCCTCTCTTTGAAGTGCCCCTGTGAAGACTATTCGGAAGACTGTTTCGAGAGATCTGTGCACTTCGAAGGATCTAGGCGAAGAATTCTGCCGAGTTCAGTGCCTACCATTCAAAATCAAAGGCTCTGTGAGCCAATTCGTGAATTGGATAAGCCAACGTAATTTATGTGTCGTCAATAGAAATTGATGTTTGATTTCCATACTAGGGTATGAATCGTTCTAACAGGTGTTGGACTGGTAAATGAACGTTTTGAGGAATATGATGTGAAATTAAAATAAGCCTCAAAGACAGAAAATATGGTCCGAGTAGGAGTTAGTGTAAGACAGTCACTGTTCCAGATTTTACTGTTAAGGTTTGTGGAAAGAAAGTTCAAAAGGGTACTGTTTCGTTTATCAAAAAACTATTTGTTGCAATATTAAGCTCGGTATTTGCTTGCGATGTAAGCATAGGGATTATGGAATTGCTGCCACATTTTTTGCAGGGTAAATAAAGTTTATTATGTCGCAGAGAAATCAACTGAATGCTACATTCTAATCAGGCAGCACAGGGCGAAAACCGTAACCTGTAATCCATGGAGTAAAAAAATAAATGGTACATGAACTAATCCTAAAAAGCTTTTCCTTTGTGTCTACGGTCCTCCTTCTAACAGGAAGTCAAACTACCGCCTTAAAAGTCCGGGCAATATTCAGCGTGCCCGAGAGCACTGCCCTCTGCATCTTTCGCAGTACGTCTGTGCTTCTGCCTCCCACCAGCTCGCGCATCATGACATCCAGCTCCCGTGACCACCCCCCGAGGGCATCCATAATGATGTGATATTGCTTCACCTCGTAGCCTGGGAACTGCTGCCTTAGTTCCCAGCGAAGGGGTCCGTACTTCAGTGTCTTCTCTTCATCCTTTCTTGTCCGATTGTTAACCCACGGGCAGCTCATTTCCAGCGTCACAACTCTCTTGCACATATGATTTACAATGCGTGCATCCACCCTATTGCATCTGACCTCTTGTTGATCAGCATATATAGGGACATCCCAGTAAGCTTTAACATTCTCTTACTTATACACGGGCTTCGGCTTGTTGGGTGAGTACCAGGGTGGTATCTCGTCTGTAAATCCCTCATCAAACAACAGTTGGTAAAACAGTACCTTCAGTGCTGCGTCGTGTCTAGAGAGATACTTGCTCTGGGCCAGCGCACTGCATCCTGACAAGATATGTGCCACACTCTCTCAGCCTTGCCGCATAATCTGCACCTCACCTCGCGTTCTCCGCTTGTGTGGGTCTTCTGACTCGTGTATACTCGCGTTGGCAATAGCTGCTCGTATAGCTCGACGAGTCCAGCAATTGTGTGTGATGGGCAGTTCTTCCACTCTGTGAGCCACCAGAAACACCCATCGGCACTCAAACTCTCATCCTCCAGCCTAGTAGTCACTAGACGCCCTTGCCACCGTTGGTTTCTGATCTCATCCTCTAACTTCTCAATTTGGCACCTCCGCACCTCTTTCTTGATCCCTTGCGCGTGGTCCAAATCCAACTCCAGCCCCAACTCCTACGCGCACTTAGCCGCTTCTTTAAAAATTTACCTACGCCCCATCCTCGCCGCTTGCTCTTCAAACTCCCGTACCATTCCCAGTGCACGATCTTCATTACCATGGAGTCTGACTGCACCCTTGATTTTTGTGGCTTTGTACTCCATTTCAACAGAGCGCAATCCCTGCCCTCCTCTACTTCTTGGCATATACAACAATGCATTCGAACTGCATGGGTGTCTACCCCCACTCTCGACAACAATCTTGCGCGCTTCCCTACCGATCTGCTTAAGTTCCATCACCGGCCACTGTTGTGTCCACATAAGATATCCAAGAACAGGCAATGCAAACTGATTTGACGCTACCACCCGATTATAATCGGGCAAGGGACTTGTCCAAATAACTGAAAATCGTCTGAGATACTCTCTTGCTGCACACTCCAGGACCAACTTATCCTCCTGCCTAACACTCTCAACTACTCCAAGGAAGTTGTACCGCTCACCATCATCAATACATGGTATTCTAGTCGACTCCACAACTCTCCCCCCTGAGAAAGCAGTCACTTGTACCCCCCTTTTCACATGGGCCACCGCACACTTCTTTAGGTTCCACTGAAACCCCACATCCTCCATAGATGACTTAACCATCTTCATAACCCGTTCAAGCTTACTCTCCGATGCAGCGAAGGTCTTGATATCATCAATATACAAGAGTCCTATAACCTTGCTGTTAATAGGTTTGGACATCCAGTATCCTTCAGCGGCTCTGATCTTCCATGCCACTGGGTTCAAGCATACGGTGAACAGCCTCGGGCACAATGCATCCCCCTGTGGTAACCCTCTGTTGAACTTAATCCTTTCGGAGGTCTGTCTCCCTTCCCTTGTGATCGCCACTACCTTTTTGTTCCAACTATTACACAGTTTAGCAATGACTTTACACAACCATGTGGGAAACCTGTGTAACGTCATCACCCATTCAACCAACTATGATCTACAGAATCGTACGCCTTTTTAACATCAATCCAGGCCACGCTCAAATCTTGCCTCCTCCTATAACAATCCAACGCAACTGTTCGGTCGATCAATAAGTTGTCTGTTGTTCCACTGCACCCTGCACGTGCCCCCCTCTGCGCACCCTCCATTAGATCGTTCTCCTCAAGATGCTGGTTTGTTGTGACAAGTAGACACGAAGTGAACCAAATATAAAGCGTGTTTAGACATGTGATGGGTCGTTGGTTGTGGCTGGTAAACTCTCTGGGTTTTGGGATTAACATTGCTTTCCCTCCACAAAACCATGCTGGATACTCTTCCTCATACTCGGAGATCACACGGAATGACGAAATAACACCCTAATGCAGCGCTTGGGCACGTTTCCACCAAAAATTGGCGATACGATCCGGTCCAGGTGCGCTCCAATTCTTCTTCGGCGCTAAAACGTTTACAGCCTCACTCGTAACTATGTCCCAGGCCTCCTCCACTGAAGGAGGGACACGATCGTGAATAACAGCTTGCAAATCATGCAGCCATTCCGCGCTTCCGTTTCCCGTTCCGCTCCCTTCCCATAATTCCTTCCAAAAGCTACTTGCTTCTTCGATATTAACAAACACCTTCTCCTTTATTTGCTCATCCCGTTTCCCAGGGTCTACATATTTTGGACGCTCACTCTCTCGGTCGTTAGCCAACACTCTTCTCATGCCCGCATATACCCGGCTAGTATCATCTTTAAATTGTTGATTAATCAACAATGCTTCCTCAAGCTTGTTGCCTCGCACAAAGTCTTTCTTCAGTTTTCGTAAAGAGGATTTCTTCTTCTCAATATACCCGACAAGTGATGCTATCGATAACGTGCGGCATTCCTTGTGCAAAATCTCCCGGTTCCTTCTCCCTCTCTTGGTGAGCTTTCGGTTTTCTTTCAAGCGATCCACTTCCGCTTTGGCAATTGAAATCTGTTTCCTTATTTCACATACTTTTCCTACGTACAAACGGCGCCGTTTCTGTAGCTTACTCTCTCCAGCTGATGGTCTTTTCGGGCCTTTCTTTTTCCAACCTTTGTACAACAAAAATGCAATAACAACAGAGTACAGCACGCAGCTTGCGATCCAAAGATACGTGAACAGGTTGTCCGTAGGGAGTACTTTCTGTTGTCTCATCAGCTCTGCTAAGGCTTGATTGATGTTCTCGAGGTCGCGCTTTGTTGGCTTCTCCTTAATAAGGGTGTCAAACTCGCGAGCTTTGTACTGACCTTAGCAGGTGTTAATTTGGCGTAAGATGGTAATTGATGATTCAAGCAAAGTGCGTGCCTCTTCACTGATGGTACTTGTCACTCCCTCGGGACTAAATCGTTCTCTCATATGCAAATCCAAATCTTCCTGCACAGCGCACGAATTAGCATTTTGCAACCCGTTAATATCTTCACCCAATTCTTCGCAAACACTCTCTCCCTCCTTCCTTGTTTCACTTCCCGGAAAGAGTACCATATAACCCCATACATTAATTATGCATTCAATTTCATTAATTATGTATGCACCGTATTGTTTTTAAGGCAATGACTTATTCCCACGGGTTTAGCATATGTTCATTACTAATAAGTACTTACTGCTTCAATAAAAGAGAAATTGATTGAAAGCGGCTTTTTCGTCTCCATTCCTTTCTCACGTTTTTCTCCTTTCTCCCCTTCGTTCCTAACTTCTCCTCGGTTTTTTTTTTCTTTCCTTTCCTTTCCTTTTTACCTTCTTGGCAGTTCTGCTGAGCCTTGAACCATCGCTCCTCAGGCAACGCGTTATTATCAGACAATTATCAAACCATAGCCTTACCACTATACTACGCAAACTAGTTAGGAGTTCCTCTCCAAAAGCTAAATTTTCTTTTACCTTTCAGTAAAAAAATTTTCATAACAATATATGTGCATTGATATAATGCACCAAAGGTCCCCTTTGCACTAAAGAATGCATTTTTTCTTCTCTACGATTGGCCAAATACCACATAGAAAACAAAATTTATTCATACCTCTTTCTAATAACATCAACGAAAGAAGAAGATAGAAGGAAAAAGAACAACAACAACTCGGAGATGGGGAGACTTTCTCGAATATTATCGGATCACGACCGGTGCATACAGAGGTGTAAGGATCACAACCTGCTTGTGACGTTGGTAAAATGTCCTCGAGCTGGGTGCAGCAATGAAGTTAGCTGGACGCGACGTGCTTCATCGCGAGACGGGTACGAGTGGCGATGTTCAAAAAAGCGTTGCGATGGAATGGCTTCAATGCACCGGAATTCACCGGTGCGCCCACACAGGGTATCGAAAATACATGGTGGGGAATCAAGCGAGGTTTGCCCCAAACAGGAACATCCAAAGGACTTTTCGATGGCTACCTACAAGAATATATGTGGCGTCAGCAATACGAAAACGATCCCTTTGGAAACATTATCGAACATATCGCCCAACTTTGTGAAGTCCAGAAAGACTAGATACAAAGGTTTCTTTGCATCGCTGTATGCACCGGCCTTCACGAACAATTTTCATCACTAGGACACGAAAGGATAATAAAAGAATCAACCAAAACCACAAGAACAGGTAAGACACAACATTTATTTAAACTTTGCATTGACAAACTTCAAAGCCTGACCGTAGACTTAACGTTATTTTCCGGCCAATTTTACGCTTTCAAAGCGAAACTGAACATTCAGTTATATTTCAAATTTAAAAACCACTAGAAAATTAATTGAGTTTTCCGTTTTGCAAAGCCAAAACTCGCCAAATTTACCCTGTTTCAAAAAAGACTTAGGAAAAAAATCCAAATTTTGAAAACAAAGACTGCTAGTCTCTGCGGAGTTCTCTTGTTATCGCTATTGTTTTAATTGAACAAAGACTGAATGCATAATTAATGTATGGGGTTATCTGGTACTCTTGCCATATTTTCGTTCCGAGATGAAAGAAGGTACACCAGTGGAACAACATTTGAAGCTCATGAAAGATATAACTGATAAACTTGCGGCAATTGGAGCGCCCATTTCCGAAGAGGATCAAGTTGTGACTTTGTTAGGAAGTTTGCCGAGAAGTTTCGCGATCCTTGTCACCGCTATCGAAGCAAGAGTAGATGGAGTTAGCCTGGATTATGTCCAACAAGCACTTATTCACGAAGAAATGAAGCAATCTGAGCTATCCGGTCACTTGAATGAAGCTGAATCAGCGCTAACGGGGCCTTCAGGAGAGATACGCCACGCGATCGGCCAACATGTTTCGGATGTGGTGCTGCGGGTCATATTCGCCGTAATTGTCCAAGCGATCCGCCCCGTAAGCAGTTGACATGTTTCGAATGCGGTGATGTGGGTCATATTCGCCGTTATTGTCCCAAGAAATTTAAATGGCACAAAGCAAAAATAGTCAACAGCGACGAGCGCCGACCGAATAATTCTGACTTCGAAGGTGAAGACGTTTATGCTACTGCGTTTTAGGCGTCTGTTGAGAGTGTGGAGTCTACAAACAAAAATTGTTGTCCTTGGGTTATCGACTCGGGCGCATCAAGTCATATGACGACAGAAAAGAATGTTTTGGTGAATTTTCAGGAATTTGCCGAGCCTGAACATGTTGCGCTGGGTGATGGTCGTGTTGTGAAAGCGTTGGGATCTGGGAGTATACGAATGAATATGCTGTTTCAAGCAACCGAATCCAAGAAAGCAGTCTTATATGATGTCCTGTACGTCCCTAAACTCACTTGCAACCTTTTTTCTGTAAGAGCTGCAGTTTCTAAGGGCAACGCTGTAGAGTTTGGTCCCCAAAAATGTTGTATTTGGGATGGAAATGGAAAGCTTCGTGGAATGGGATCACTGGTTGATAAACTCTATCAACTAGACTGTCAAGTTGCAATCACTACGGACACTACGTACGTCTCAGTTGAGTCATCTCAGGGTAGCGACTTATGGCATCAACGTCTTGGACACGTACACGAGCTACGCCTTAAGAAATGTGTGGAGAGTGAATCCGTACGAGGGATTAACATCAAGAAAATAACTGAACTGTCTTTCTGTGAAGGATGTTTGGCAGGAAAGATGTGTAGAAAACCGTTTCCCGCAGTGGGAGAGATTCGCTCGACGCGAAGACTACAGCTGGTGCACAGTGATGTCTGCGGTCCTATGCACACGCCATCGATTGGAGGAGCAAAGTATTTTGTTACGTTTATTGATGATTACTCTAGGCGCTGCGCTGTACACTTCATGAAACACAAGTCAGAAGTGTTAGAGAAGTTTGTAGAATTTGAAGCTTCCGTTACCAAAGATGTCGGCAAGGCAATAGGAACTTTGCGAACGGATAATGGCGGCGAGTATTTGTCTACTGAATTACGGAACTATTTGAAGGTGAAAGGAATTAGACATGAGCTGACAGTCCCACACTCACCCCAACAGAATGGTGTAGCAGAAAGAATGAATCGGACTTTGGTCGAGTCTGCACGTTCGATGATCAAGCATGCGGCATTATCGGACACCTTTTGGGCTGAAGCCGTTACTACAGCTGCCTATGTGAGAAACCGCCTTCCAATGACGGCGCTAAAAGAGAATGAAACTCCTTATGAGCGGTGGTATGGAAGGAAACCAGATGTGGGCCACCTGCGTGTATTTGGGTGTATGGCCTATGCCCACGTACCAGGCAGTGAACGACGAAAGCTTGACAAGAAATCGTGGAAGATGCGTTTTGTGGGCTACAGCTTAACTTCAAAAGGATATCGTCTTTTTGATGAGACGAACCGAAAGATGTATATCCGAAGAGATGTGGAGTTTAATGAAAACGATTTCGGCCAGAAGCGAGCCATGACAACAGAGCCAGACACAAGGAGCGAGGAAGCAGAGCAAAACGAAGTAATCCCTGGAAAAGATGAAGGAGGACAAGAAGAAATGAAGAATTTAGAAGATGACTCGCCAGGGAAGCCTCGACGGTCAGTAAGAACACGAAAAGCACCAGTCAGATATGGTTATGACGAATACGTAGACACGGCAACTCACCGCGTACACCATGTCGCCTATCATGTTTCTGGGATTGATGAACCTACATCTATACAAGAAGCAAGATCAGGTGATCACGCTACAGAGTGGAAAGTCGCGACGGATTCAGAATACAATTGGCTGATTGAAAACAAGACATGGAGGTTGGTTGAATTACCTCCAGGTCGGAAAGCTGTTGGGTGCAAATGGGTGTTTAAACTGAAACACTCCTGTGACGGTACAGTGGAACGATTCAAAGCACGCCTAGTGGCCAAGGGCTACACCCAGAAATATGGTATTGACTATGATGAAACTTTTTCGCCAGTTGTTCGTTTCTCTTCAATACGTTGTCTGCTAGCATTTGCAGTTCAGAATGATTTGCTGATTCACCAGATGGACGTAGAAACAGCCTTTCTTGACGGTAAACTTGATGAAGAAATTTACATGCAGCAGCCGGAAGGATACGTGAAACCTGGGGAGGAGCATCTGGTATGTAAGCTAGAGAAATCGCTGTATGGTTTAAAGCAGTCTTCCCGTTGTTGGAACAAAGTTCTTCGGGAGTGCATTGAAAAGATTGGTTTTATTCAAGCCTCTGCAGATCCCTACGTATTTATCAGAAAGGATGCACTGACTATTATTGGGGTCCACGTTGACGATCTGATGATTCTAGCAAGAAACATCACGGAGATGAGAAGTGTCAAGGACAGTCTAAAGCTGCAGTTTAAGATGAAAGATATGGGAGAGCTGCATTACTATATCGTTCAAGATGTGAAAAATAAGCAAGTCTTCCTTCATCAAGGACACTATGTCGAAAAGATGCTCGAGAATTTTGGGCAAACAGAAGCAAAACCGGTGTCTACACCTGCTGATTTGAACGTCAAGCTGCAAAAGGAAGATGGTTTTAGCAGACCAGTTGATGTGACCTTGTATCAATCGATTGTAGGAAGTCTACTTTATGCTGCAATCGCAACTCGTCCAGACATCGCCCAAGCAGTGGGAGTTGTGTCGAAGTTCTGTGCCAATCCGACACAAAATCATTTAACAGCAACAAAGCGAGTCCTCAGATATCTGAAAGCAACTGCATATCTTGGATTGAGTTACAAGAAATGTGCTGATGGAAATTTGATTGGTTATTCAGATGCAGATTGGGCGGGTGATATGGATGACCGTCATTCTACCTCAGGAAACGTGTTCTCACTGGCGTGTGGGGCAGTAAGTTGGCTAAGCAAAAAGCAGGCTACCGTCGCATTGTCGACAACAGAAGCGGAGTATGTAGCACTCAGTACGGCCGCTCAGGAAGCAATCTGGCTTCGAAGGTTATTGGCAGACATGGGAGAACCCCCAGAGGGACTAACTGAAATATATGAAGACAACCAAGGGGCTATTTCGATGGCTAAAAATCCCGTGGGCCATGCCAGGACAAAACACATCGATATACGTTACCACTTCGTTCGCGAAAGAGTACAAAACTGAGCGATCACCTTGAAATACATTGGCACGGACGAGATGGTTGCTGACATCCTTACGAAACCTTTGCCTAAGCATCGCTTTGAGAAACTTGTTACTAAGCTATGCATGAAGACTGTCAAATAAGCAACGTCAAAGTGGGAGTGTTGTTACTATGCATATTATGTTTGCTGTTGTTATTTTAAATTTGAAATATTTCACAGTAATAGTTAATTTGATCTATGATTGGTCCAGGTGTGTCTTCGTCAGTGCGAAGTCACCATATCCTTTCTCTTCCCACAATTCTTTCATCGTCTGCAGATAACCCATCTTTCGTCCATTATTCAACCGCGGGGGATTATCTGATTTCACCCTTTCCAAAGCTCTCTTCTTGCACTCCAACAAGTCATTGTTCATCCTAACATTCCATCGTATCCTTCCGTTCGCCTGTTGTCGTCGTCCATCCGCCATGACACAAATCGCTCGCACATACAAACAAAATCAAAATCAATTCAGCTAAAACTCCCGCTCAGAGAGGCCAAATAGTCTCGCAAAACTGCTTAACAATCTGCAAAGTATACTAGATACTTTGAAGGATGCTCTGGCGCTCTAAACTCGGCCTGCTTTCGATGGGAACGGATTTTTATGAGAACACTCTAAAACACGTCCACACTACTTGCCGCCATAATCATTATTATTATTAGTATTATTATTATTAGTATTATTATTATTAGTATTATTATTATTATTATTATTATTATTATTATTATAAGCATATATGAGAAAGATTGTCAAAAGGTTGCGTTCTTTTTATGCTTATGCTGTCTAGTGAGTCATGCCGTAGATGGCCTTATGGTACTGCCACAATCATAGTAACTTTTATTGTTACGAAGGAGTGGTTGGATCAAACCCGCAACGCGAAAAAAAAATTTTTCGTTTTGCTTAACCGCCCATAACCGACCGAACGACTGGCTCGCTCGAGAACGCTTTCCCCCTACCTCCCCTACTAAGCAGAATTTTGTCCCCAAACTTCCTCTATAGTTTGGAGATCAATAAACCAACCAGAATCCGTCGTTTGCGCATATATTTTGATGGCTTTAGGGGGTACTAGAGGGGTATCATTCTGTGCGTTCACATTAATTGATCAAATTTGAAAATATGGCGTCCACGCGGCCGACCTTCAAAATTTTCAAGTCGGATTTTTCGTTCCCTTGCGATCGAGTTAGACCTTGTGGAGCTCAGAATATAAAGTAGCAATGCTATAGAATACTCTTCTTGGAAAACAATGGATATCAAAGTCTTAAAGGTGACAGAATAAGCTCTCGAATCAACCACAGTACGATTATCAAAAGCGATGCGAACTGTGGACGTAAATTGGAAACCGAACTTTCAGACTTCAAGCAGGGCCAAGCGACAATTTGACGATTACATGGCCTGGTAAATACTATGTTCGAGTTACAATGTGTTAAAAAAGTACAGTTTAATGGAATATTTTGTGTTAAATCGTAGTTTTTCAGAATTTTCAACGTAACGCTACGCAATTTTCTGGCCGTGGCGTGAAGTCAAGTAAACAACGAACTAAGCATGATGAATTTTCCCGCGTGGGCTTTGTTGGAAATCCCAGTACAGCAACACTAGTCACTCGCGTAGTTTTTTCCCTATCTTTATTCTGTCGTCACACGCTTCGTATCGCGTCGATCTTAGCCTATTTTCTTTTTAAAGGGAAGCCTCTTTTAAAACGAGGGTAAATGCAATTTTCCCGAATATAAGTCATTTAGTTTTATCTCATGATGACGCAAGTAAGATGTCTTACAATGAGGTTTAGGTATGAAAAGAAAATTCACTCACTCATGCCATTCTTTGATCTGTTATACGTTAATGCGTGCGTTAAGACTTGGATCAATCGCGTTATCCCTTGCCTCCCCTACTAGGTTTGCTTCTGTCCCCAAGGTTCGTTCTACTGTCTGTTCAAATATCTGTGGGGTATATGTTTATGGTTTACTTCTAGCTCCAAATTTTAGTGCTCTAGCTAACGCTTTAAAAGTTGATAATCAACTAGTCATTTAAAGGGTCCTTCACTTGCTATCGGTTGGAGATGGCTGAGAATTAAAGTGCTCACCCACTTGAATAATTAAGATATATCATGAGTTAGCTCATAGGAGTCTTTCGTTACAAAACAGCTTTCGCTATCGGCTTCATTTTTAAATAGACGGTCCTAGAATTCGGGAATTATCTGAACCCACCAGACACAAAACGCATGTTTTCCAAACAGATATGATTTTGTCTTAGACGGCCATAAAGCATACTCTTACTTTTCTCATGATTATATACATCCGAGATGATATTAACAGTTGTTTTAAGAGGAGTCAAAACAACGAAAAGAAAAGAAAAGAAAAGAAAAAAATGAAGGACATTTACTTACTTAAATTAACCCTCTTATAATGAAAGCCTGAGGCCAACTTATTGCGTAAAAACCGTGGTTTGGGTTAGACTACCTATAAAGAACCGGCCCTCCGTGTTTAAACGATAATTTCCCAACACGGTTTCGTTGTTTCTTGTCATTGTTTATTAGGCGTTGCCCCATTACATGACATTTTGCGCAAACACGGTAAACATTACCACATAATTCTGTCCCGCTGAAAAAAGTTCAACCCGACCAAAGTACTTCTTTTAGTCAATTTTCAAAGCAACCAATTAATGAGCTCATGTTAACTTTGTTAACCCACCCGAAAGCCTTTCCTCTCTTCGTTCTCTTTCGTCAAACACTAAACAATCAATGAAATGAAATGCTTTATATTAAGAAATTCAAACCTAATCTGAACGTGCAAACGTACTCCATACGTGCTTAACTTTTTGTTTAACCCGAAAATTATTTTCTTATTGTTCGTTTTTAGTATTTGAAGAACTTATTTTTATAGATTCTTGACTTGATAACGACGTTATGTTAACGTCGAAACGTGGTCGATTTCAGCTTTGTATAGCTTTTTATCGTTTTTTAAATTTTACAATGTTATCAAGCAACGTTTTGTCGGAAGTTTTTATCGTCAAATGTTATTCCAAGTCACTTCTTCTTCGTTTAATAAAATGTAATTTATTCGGAGAACAGGTTTAATTGGAGTAATATAGTTTCGGTTTTGCTTTCCACAGTCAAATTTCCTGGTACAATATGTCAGAGTGAGGCAAATGACAGAATAATTTTGATCTTGTCTCTTACGGAACGGCGATAAGAGCGACACTAATGCAATTAATTTTTCGACAACAGAGACAGTACATCACAGACCTGTGTAAGGGGTTACTTCAGATAAATTGGAAGGGTTTTTATCCTCCAATTAAGTAAAGTAATACGACATTTTGGTTGGAATCTTTAAAAGTTAATACTTTTTTTCTTTGACGAGAATAACAACATTGGTTACGCAAAGCGTCTCACCTCATGCCACTAATCCCAAAAAATAAACCCTTCCATGCTTAGCATGCCTATGTTTTTCATTTTAAGTTCTCATTGGTTCCTTGTTATATGTTCCATTTATCTGATTGGCGTTTGTTGCATTTACTTTGGTTTTGGTTTTACGACACTCTGCCATTGAGACTCAAACCTTATCCACGAGCAAAAATACTCGCCATAAACAGTATGGGATAGTTATCAGATTTGGTAGCCTCGTGACGTCACAACATGGCGACCATTTCGGAAATCGAAGATTTTCTCACCTAATTCGAAAAGTTTGCTGTTTATTCGTTATTTCTCGCCGTATGTTCCAATACTTCTACTGGAAATTGGTGAATAGATACTGTTCTTCGTGTGTACTCAAGATGGTGGTTATCGAGGTGTGTTGGCAGTTAAAATGACGCGTTCGATTGAGGTCTGTTGTTCAGCCTTGCCTTTAAGGTTAGATTGGTTTATCGCTTTTTCCGGAGTCATAAAAATTACTCAGCTGATCTTTAGTCTACTTTATTTCGATGCAACTATTATTTATCGTGATGCAAACTGGAGGAAAAAAGCGCATGGTGGGGTCTTGATTTACGTCTAATTCAGTCGCCAACCGCCATTTTGTTTTTTCGACGATGCTTTTTAATCCTTCTGTTTATTATTCGAATATTATAAAAACATTGTTGTCTAATTTACGATTTCTTATCACTACACTATACTTAGTTTGTATGGAAACCTTTTTAAGACAGTGATTGCTCTTTAACCTTTTTATTGTTCTGTTATTGCTGTTATTAAATTAATATCAAAGTAGCCTATGTCAGACAATACTTTCCATTGCGAAAGCCTCGTGAAACATGAAGATCATGGGCAACGATTGTCGGTCTTTGTTAACCAGTTTAATATCTATTGAACCAGGTTTAATGAATATAAGACACCTTTTAAGAGCTACAAACTAGGCTTTCCTAAAATAGCGTCTAGCGAGGTCAGTCCATAACTTTGAGGTGCTCGCGTAGAAAGAACATCTTTACCCTGAAGTTTAGACCCGACAAGGTACTCTTTTCCCATTTTCTCTTGAGCCCACAGAAGAATTTTGTCTATGGTAGGCTTGTCCACTTGTACGATTTCCGCTATACCCCGGATAACCACCAGTCCATACGGGACATCCTCTGTCAGATAACGATGAGAGAAGTCTGGTACGAATGAATGTTTGTTGTGTTTTTTCATCGGATGCTTCAGACCCTGATAAGCGGCGTTTGTGCAAAAACAAGATCGCAAGCTTGAATTATCGGAAATTTCGTGAGAATAAAACTTGATAAGAAGATCATAGATGCTCGTTACCTGAAGCGGAGAAAGAAACAAACTCATCACAAGAGAACTCTTCTAACTAATCGCTTTTCAGTAACCACGAATTTCATGGACCGGCATACATATTTCATCGGAAAAGGAACTATTTCATCTCTTTCTTGCTGACGTCATATGCTTAGATTCTTACCTTAGAGGGCGTCCTTTCTTTGCAATGGTTGAGGAAATTAAAGACACTGGGCTGATCAGAAGTTAGTCAATTTAATGATGCCCAACAGGTCAGGAGGATCGTAAGTGGTTAAAAAACTAGACAATGGGTACACACCATAGTTTCTATCACTCAGAAACAGATCATAACAACAACAACAAAATGGGGTGGGGGGGGGGGGTTGAAAGTGATGAGTTTGAAAAAAAATCATGCAGGAAGAAAATGCGCATAAAATTTGATGCTCCACGATCAGCCGTAAAGAAATTCTTCAAGTAGCATCTTACACCGGCTTTTCCCGTGTACCTATGATAACACCCTAAAACTTCTTCTTCTTCTTCTTCTTCTTCCCTTTCTTTACCTGTGATGTGTCCACACCAGATTTTTCACTAACAGCCTTGCTCACTTTTAAAACCTCTTCGGAGGCACTCGACAAGATTTCTGCTGCTAATTCACTCAGCCCCGTGCAAAACAGAGGCGCTTTGTCCAGAGGTTTCCCGTTCCACCCTTCCCATTGAGCAAACATGATTGACGGATGTGCATACGCGTTAGGGCTCATAAGAGTCATGCCAATAAGGTGCCCGGAGACCTTCAAACGAGGGTGGTCACCGATCAGATTCTGTAGGGTAGTAAGAGGGTCTTTCTTTGGTGTTGCATTTCTTCCGACCTAACGAATAATGATAATAAAGAACAGTTTTAGAGCATGCTTTATTGGGAATACCTTTGAAGCCCAATTGCTTTGTGCTTTTGTATCTTTACTTCTTGTTAGATATATCTGGGAGAGATAATCTAGCAAAGCACAAAGAACTGAACGCGGCTATGCCAAGACCCGTCTTTGGTCCGTCAAAAGCGATTGTTATGGATTCGAATGACCCGTGAGGTCACGTGTTTTATCACTCCACTATTAGATAGTATTAAGAGTAATATGCAGTAGTGAGAGTATCAAGCCAGCTTTTTTTGCTCTGTTGACAGTCGACTTGAAAAATCCTATAATGTAAGCTACATAGACATGTCTATTCTCGGATGAAATGCATTTCAAATAGGCTTCGAGTTCCGTTGAAATACTTACTTACTTCTGTTATTCGATTCACCAAGTTTAAAGTATTTGGGAATTTTTTAGCAGCCTTTCATCCACATTGGAAAATTGGCTGTTAGTAGTACTTTTGGAATGTTCTAACGAACGCACGCAGAGTATAAAAGGAGGTGCGTGGAAAAGGGGAAGGAGAGGTATGGCGCGCAAGGCTGGTGGGATTCGAACTCGAGAAATCACACTTTCAGCCGCTTATGTCTTGGTAGCGGCAATGAAGAGAAATCCTATTTATACGTCGTATATCTATGTTATTAAATGGGTCTGCTTACCTGCATAGCTCCTACCATTGAATCCTTGGTCCCAAGAACATCACATTTCTTGCCAAATTCACCCAAGCGACACGCCCAAGGCAGCGACTCAAAATTCATCACTATGCACGTATTCGCTTTTTCTCCCAAGATTCCTCGAACCTGGAATTCTAGTCCTGAGGCCCCAGGAAGACCAACAATTATCACACCAGGCTCGATATACGGCTTAAGCGCCTCCAGAAACACCTGATGAGCAAATGCTGGCAGCACAAAAGCTACAATGTCAACACCACGCACAGCTTCCTCTGGGTTTTTAGTAATCAAAGCCGGCTTGGATCTAATGTCGCTCGGTTCTTGGTCGCGGTGATGACAGGTGATCTCCAGGTCAGTGGTCTACATGATTTTGCTCCATCGTTCAGCTTCGTCTTGATACAAACTGAGCACTCTAACTTCAGTTGCCGTATGCGAAGAGGCGATGCCTGCGAAGGTATGAGCTCCATTGCCACTTCCACAGATCAGATGCTTGATGCTGTCTGTCATAACTTTTTTTCTGAAAAATTGTCGGAGACTTTGTTACTTGTGCGTGGCACATATCAGATGAAGAGTGTGAACATTATGTCAAGAGCTAGAAGCCCTCCCCCCCCCCCCCCCCGTAATGATGTAAGCCATTGATCGGTTTACATTATCAACGCAACCTTGAATGACTTTTTCAAATCAGTAGTTAGCAACCAATCACAATGTAGAGAATATCGTATAAGAGAGCGATTTCTTACAAATTTTCCAGAGTAGCTTTTTACACACCCGTTGTAAGAAAGCGAATACGAGAGCGGAATAAAACAGTTTGATTGAGTTTAGTTCGCTAGAAGTCTATCCCTGGTAAACGGGGCAAAGTTAACGAAAAAATTATTAAATCATAAACTTAACTTTGTGTTTACAACAAACCCGTGAAGATTTTCCATAAACGATAAATGGCTCTAACGCAGTAATTACAGACGGCCGTGTAAAAATTAATCGTGTGGGTGATGGCAGGAATGAAAATATCACGCAGTGTGATTTCGTGACATGTCACATTTCACCATTCGGAGGCGTTTGGTTTTTCTATCTCGATAGCTGTGAATACAAATTATTCGGTGAATAGCGGTATCAATGCTAGAGAAATAGCGCAACTACTGATATATAAACGAGCCAGAAGGAAATACGCAACAGTATGTACGTATAATGCACGATCCTCGCAGTGGAGAGCGCTATTTATGCAATAGCGAAAATCAGACCTGAAAAAAAATCAGGCCTGTACGGGATTCGAACCACTGACCTCTGCGATACTAGTGCAGCGCTCTACTAATTGAGCTAACAAGCCAACTGGGAGCAGGCCGTTAAGTTGATTCGTGAAAACGTATGAGAACGTAACTACGAATTTAGGAGCTAGAGAAGAGGCCGACAAAGCACCAACATATCGACGAAGGCCTATCAAAGTCCATAGAAAATGCGATCCACAATGCATCTGATGCCCGATATATTCTGTACGATTTCGTTCTTTAAGCGTGTGACGCCGTCACAACCGTCACAGCCGTCACAACACTGGGTAGACTGGACTTGACTCGTTCAGACTGGACTTGGACTGGACTTTACTCATTCATCTGAATTGAACATGGCGAAATTATTTTGCCTTTTCGATTGATTCCTTGCGACAGGAAGTAGACAACAAAGTCAAACAAGAAACTTTTTCTCAGAAGATCATTGCAGACATTTCCAAAATCGACCTTCTCTTGTTGGATAACGTTTCTGAAGATGTTACACTGTTTGCTTTGCTTTTGAACTTCGGGATGGCATTTTTTTCTTCTGTGGCGGGCGCTGTGGAGGGCCTCAGTGTCCTTCCTTCCGATTCCCATCGCCAGGTATTCCGAAGCTGTTGTTCCCCAATGCCCTCCAAGATAACGTGGATCATCTGTTTACCTGCCTCGCCCGGGCATCTCCAGAGAAACGGCCGGTTCCACGCGAAGGTGATGAAGTTCACGCTTTGTCGCCCTCAAGTAGTCGTTGTGCGAGTTGTGGTTACACTTTAGTCGCTCATAACACGCCTGTGGAAGCGGAGTATTTTTAAGTGACCGGTGGCTCTGTTGCAGCTAAGGCCTCCCTAAAGTGTGCCACCCGGTTAGCTCAATGGATAGAGCGCTGGACTGTTGTGCGGGAGGTCGAGCGTTCGAGCCCCGGCCGGACCAACACTCAAGGTCTTAAAATAATTGATAAGGATATGCTACCTTTCTATAACATCAAGAAATGGTTAGATATTCTAGTCTTCTCGGATAAGGACGAATAAATGGAGGTTCCGTCTCCTGCAGGGTTAGGGGTAGGAGACGTTAATTTCCCACCCACGAGATTACTGTGTGATGGATGTCCTCCCCTGGGGCGGGATGGGTGGGTTTGTTGGAGCTTAAACCTCGTAGGGGACCCATGTCCTATTGTTTCTGCTCCAGTGCTTGGTACAAATCTTCAAATAAATAATCGCAGTGGAATTTTTTATGGGTATTCCAAGTATGGAATTCACGGATGGGATGGCATTTGTACGAAGAAGAAAGGAGTGCTGTTGAAGTTTCGGATGTGTGTTTTCTCGACAAGTCTCTCTAAAATGGCAAATCTCCTTTGCGTAAGTTCTTGTTGAATGTTTCCAGATATCTGTTTCAGTGTGTAACGGCCAGATACTACTTGTGACGTGTAGTTACGGCTTGTTACAGTGTGTAGTGGATTGTGACGGTCTGTTACGGTGGAAAGGAGAACCGGCTGTGATCCACGAGATGAGACGCTTCTGATAATCAAGTTCTTCTTTCTTGGGGTGGTCCAGAGGATTTTTTCGCTTCACAAACATATTGAAATTTAAAAAGTGACATGTATGAATCATGTCTTGGCACAGGACGTCTAAATCTAACAAAAACTGACACTTCATCAGCTATTTTCCCTTTTCTTTGCTGAACTTTCATAACTTCCCTTCTTCATCATGATCGCAAAATGATTCCGCTAGGATTCTCTGCATGCAAACAAGTTAATAGAGGGGACTGGTTAGGAGACCCGGCGAACATCAAAGGAGTATCTCTTTGTTTTCGTTTTGGCCCTATGACGTCACCACGAGAGTGCACAGTCAACCAGCTGTCCCCTCTATTAACTGTGATGCAAAAAAGGAACAACCAATCCTTTCGTCTCACCAGTAGGAATCGGGACACAGCTTAAACAAGAAATGACTGCATCACAGATATCCATGCAGATCCAACCTGTATATTATTATAACATCTCTCCTGACGAAAAGAAAATTCTATACTGAAATTTTTATATCGATGGTGGAAATGGTAAATAGGACTTTAAATCCTATTTTTCGAACAAGTTGTTCTAGTATTGTCTTTTCTTGATCGCAAGTACATACTTTGAATTTACAGTCAATGCACTGAAATACTTTTTATTCAGTCAGAGTAACTTCCAACGCTAAAGATTTTGAGAACCAACAAATTTGACAAAACCGACAATTGTCGCCAATGTTTTTACTATATTTGAAAGTTCAATTGCAAAGGGATCCATTTCATAACTAGTTCAAACAGAATCTATTAAAATGAAGACACTATCCATTAATTTCTGCGTACACTTTTTTCTCCATCAACGCGACACTAGGCAATGTTCTCATCCTTATTGCTCTTCACAAAGTGACTTCGATTCGTCTTCCAACATAAATTTTGTTTCGATGTTTGGTGGTCACTGATCTCCAGCATCACCATTACATATATACAGCGGTCCTCTGTAATACTTTGTGGTGTCTCACTCTTGGCATCAACCGCAATAAGTGTGGACACACTTCTCACGCTGTTGTTGGGTCTGAGGTACAGAAATGTTCTTACATTTAGGCGGGTGCGAGCGCTTATTATCTCTTTTGGATTTTAGTCGGGTGTTACATCATTTTTTTTGTGATTTTCCTTCTTTTGGATATACTGTTTTGATGTTTATTTCTCTTATCATCTCAATCATCTCTTACGCCAAGATCAATTTCCGTATCCGCTGACAACTTGTACTGGGCCACGTTCACCAACGACAACAAAAGCCTCCCAGCTAGCGGCGTTGTACTGACTGCACTGGATGTTGCACCGGCGCTACAAGAAATCAGTGTCCGCCATAGCATTGGTACAGCTTAGATTACTTGCTTGCTAACCTCCTTTTCGCGTTACTTTGATGTTAGAAAGTTTTGGAGAGTTTTTCGAAGGTAATATTATTTACCTTCAGCTAGATTCTTTTTCTTTACCGTTACGTAAACTCATCTCTGAACACGATTCTTTACTGCTGGGAAATCAGGGAAGTGAAATAAGCAGCAGATCGAGGACATAATTAGACAGTTAAACTGTTGCTTTGAGCCAAATTGAACCTTTATGTCGTTGAAAACAGTGTAAACTTATGTGGAAAAAAAAACAGCTGGACCTAAATACTGGTCATACTTCAGACAAAAGAGACAAGGAATTATCTCTAAAGGTGGCAGTGGCCATTTTTCTGGCGTACCGACAAAGAGTGGCTTTACGTTGGGCGGGTAGAAAATGTCGAGATTGAACTTACGCTAAGGAGTAATTACGGGTAACTGTTTTCGAACTCTATTTCTAATACACCGCTAAATTCTACTCTTTCACCGGTTACTGAGCAAAGCTACATAGCCGACTAGTTTTCGAAAGGAGAACCGGTTGTGCTCTACGAAATGACAACCCTCTGATATTTCTTCTTTCTCGTGATGGTCTAGAGGATTTTTTCGCTTCGCAGAAGTATTCCCAAACTTGAAAAGTGACATGCATGAATAATGTCTTGCCACAAGACCTTTACGTTAACCTTATCAATTTATACAAAGATAGACACTTCACAAGCTGTTTTTCCTGTTCTTTGCCAAAACTATAATAACTTCCCTCCTCATCGCACAATATTTTTAGTATTCTATGGATACAAAAAAGGAACAACTAATCTTTTCGTCTCATTGGGAGGCCGCACACAGCTTGAACAAGAAATCAGTGACTGACACATATCCAGGCAGATCATCTGTATCTTATGATAACATCTCTCCTAAAGAAAATTCCATGCTAAAAAGTTTATATTGATGGTGGAAACGATAAATAGGACTGTGGTCGCGTTTTGTCTTTTCATGATCGTGGCACATATTTTGACTTTACGGTCAATACACTGAAATGCTTTTTCGTCGGTCAGGGTAATTTCCAGCGGTAAAGGATTAATAACGAACAAATATTACAAAACTGATAATCGTCGCTGATGTTTTTACTATATTTGAAAGTCAAATTGTAAAAGATTCCATATCACATCTGGTTCAAGTAGGATCTTTTAAAATGAAAGCCGTATCCATTAATTTCGATCACTTGAAAGAAAATTTGCACCATCATCTGATCCGGCCAAAACTAAACTAGTCAAGGCTGTAAGGAAATTAGAAATAAAATTCTACGTTTACAAACGTAGCTTTCGTTAATTCAAGGGAAATGGCATGAACATAATTTGTTGAACTCTTCGTTTTAGCAGTGGCGGTCTATTTCACCCTGACCGTCCAACAATTTAAAGCGGTACTTCCTTGGGGATGGTTCTCTGTCTAATCAATCAAAGAAAAAAAATATCTCCTTAGATAGGGAGCGTCTACTTGCGCTATAATTCTTTAATTTTTGACGTGTAATTACACTAATTTTCAGATAAAGGCTGCTAACTTCGCTCAGGGATGGTTTAAATACATTTTTCCATTTGGTCTACCATTAAGTACGTTGAATGATATTTTTATTTCGATTTCGTTCAATGAGTGAATTCCCGGAAAAACGAGTGAGAGATTCAATAGCATGTATTGTATTGTAGTTATTAAGTTTGGACTTAACAACAACACACTGGATAAATCTGAAGCCCAGGGGCATTTAAAATGTAGACTTGTAAGAGGCGTTTAAATAAAGCTTTCTTGAAATGTAACTCCGAACGTGTTTAAAAAAGTAATGAATTTGTTTCTTTTATTTGCTGGTTTCCTTTAAGACTGCTTGAATTTTACTCAATAACCAATAGAATAGAACTGATGAAGCGTGCGTCAGTTATATTGTCCAAAATATTCACCAGGTGGAGAAGTTTCATTAGTTGGACCGGCTAATGGAGTCGCAGTGGTGGATATTAAAAGTACCAACGACCGCCGTGTCTCATCAATATAAAGCTGCACGTAGCTTGAACACGAAATGATTGACACCTACCCACTTTATCGACAAACCAGGTTAAAAACTCAATAAAAAAGTCGTAGAAAGGAGGGTATTTGACCAAAATGGCTAAAAGCCCATTTTCATTTTTCAAATGTGACTTATTAACAAGAAGCTGCACACTGCTTAAGATTGGGGGTTTCAAATCTAGTCATGTAAAGGGTGTTTCGATCAAGGTCTTTTTAGAAAATGTCACTTAAAACGTGTTTTGAAAAACCGATAAAAGGTGTTTTCGACGTTTTATTGTTATTTTTTCATGGAGAATTCCTGTTACGTTGTGAGCAATGAAAATCGAAACAACCATATGCCAGCCTTTCTTCAAATATTCGCCAGCTGGAGATCGAAGTTTCAGCAATTAAACTACCGATGGATTTGCTTTATTTCAAAGTCAAATTACACAAAAATGCTATGCTGAAAATTTCAAACTGATGGTGAAAACGATAATTAGTTCTTTGTTCGTGTTTCGCCTTTATTAATCGTAAATACATGTTTTAACTTTTTGATGTTGTGTTAAAGAAATATTTGCTGTCACTGCAGAGTGCTAAAACACCCGCATGCTTAACGTTAAAATCCGTTACTTTTTGCTGAAACATTCATAGCTTCCGTTGTTCATTTAAAGATGTTTCCTGGCCGAGATATTCTGCAGAGAAATTGAATAGGAACAAATTTTACAAAACTGAAAATATCACCGATGTAATTACTAAATTTAAAAGTCAAATTGCAAAACAGTCCATTCCTCATGCAGCTGCAATGTAGTTACAGGATCTTTTAAAATGACATTACTATCCATTAATTAGAGACATAAGAATTATGACTACCTAATATCAGTTCAAACAAAATTTGCATCATTATCTGACCAGGCCAAACCTTAACTAGTCAAGGCTGTTGGGGAATTCAAGATAATTTGTATGGTCGTTTGTTAATGTGCTTAGCTCATAAGGTCACCTATCTGGGCCATAAAAATCGACGTATTTACGCACGACATATTTACGCAACAAAGGAACCGATCCACACGACCCATAATTTATCAACTGAATCTCAGCCAGTAACATCAAAGCAAAACTGAGCAATCAGTGTATACAAAAAAGTCTTCTAGAAATTAAAGCGACTGATAAAGACTCTTCACTTTCCTTTAATAATTACTTCCGCTACGTGTAGTTTTCGAAACATCAGTCACTACTATATACCGACAAATGTCCTTCTCAGGACTATTCGGCTCACCCAGACGATCAGACAAAGGGATCAAAACGAGTTGAGCAGGAACCCTAACAGTAGCCAACATCTCCCTCACTGATAACAAGCTCTCTATTGCTAACAGTAGCCAACATCTCCCTCACTGATAACAAGCTCTCTATTGCTAACAGTAGCCAACATCTCCCTCACTGATAACAAGCTCTCTATTGCTGTTAGAGAAATGCCGAACACCACTGATGAATCTACAAACTCCTCCTTTGAAGGAGGAAGTCATCAACTAAGTGTGGGGATGTCGGCAGTTTTCGTGGCCTTGAACAGTTTCAGCGCCATCACTGCATCAGTGTACAATGTTCTAATACTTATTGCTCTTTAGGCCCTTAACGACTGTGCCAGTAAAAGTAGCATAACATGCTACTAGCAGTGCCCGATTTTTTTTTCCAAATTACGCTCAAAGTTTTTAAAAATTATGCTACTTTTTCGTAATGTATATTTAAAACTAAAACACACAAAACTAGTCCGAAAACCAAAGTTATATATTTATTGTTAACAAAACATCCTATTTTCTTTATTTTGAGTTACACACTTGCTGTCTTGATTACTCGGCTTTTCTCGACTGGGTGCTTTGGTAATGGTTTTTTTTCTGAACTTCGAATTCTTGATCTTTTCTTTCTCACTGGCGTGTTTTTTGGAAGCACAATGTTATGATAAAATGCTTTTTTTTTTATGAAAAAACCTCTCTGAAAGCACCACAAAATATTGTGTTGCCCCTAACACTTAGATAATGATCTGCAAATTGATTGATACAATCATGTTGTGGGATCTTCTTCACTCTGATCTCTAGTAATTTGAGCGGGTTCTGGCCTATAAGGAAGCTGTTCTCCTTGAGGGTTAATTTCCAGCGGTAAAGAATTAGGGAACGTACAAGTTTGACAATTCAACAATTGTTGCCGATGTTTTTACTATATTTGAAAGTCAAATTGTAAAATAATCCATCCCTCGTGCAGCTGGTTCAATCAGGATCTTTTCAAATTAAAGCACTACCATTAATTTCGGACACACTGAGAAATATGACAGCCCATATCATTGAAAGAAACTTTGCATGATCATCTGATCAGGCCAAAACTAAACTAGTCAAAGCTGAAGTGGAATTCAAGATAATTTGCATGGTCGTTTGTTAGTGTGCTTAGCCCATATGGTCACATATCTGCGCTGTAGAAATCGGTTTACTTAGGATATATTTAAATAAGAAAGGGGCCGATCAACACGACTACCGTTTATTTGAGTCTCATGGCCAATTACGTCAAAGTAAAACTGACCAATCAGTGTACGCAAACAAGTTTTATAGATATCGATTGACCAAGACTCTTCACTTTCCGTTATTGGTTGCTTCAGCAGCAGTTCCCAAAACAGCAGTCACTACCATACCAACGACAGTCTTGCTCAGAACTACTCTCACCCAAACGATCAGGCTAAGCGGTCAAAAGAAGACAAGCAGGAACAGTTACAATTGCCGTCATCTTCCTTTCTGATAACAGATTCTCTGCTGTTGTTAGAGGAAAGCTGAAAACCGCGGATGAACGTACAAACTCCTCTTTTGAATTCAGTGATCCGGTGATACCTGAGGGTATGGAAGTAGCGTTTGCATCCTTGAACATAATTTTCTCTATCACTGCGATACTGGGCAATTTTCTAATCCTTATTGCTCTTCGCAAAGTGACCTCGATTCATCCTCCAACGAAACTCTTGTTTCGATGTCTGGCAGTCATTGATATTTGTGTTGGAATCATTGCACAACCGCTGTTTACAGTGATACATATTGACGAAAGAATGATATACCGCTCCAACTTCATTATTGATATAATACTTCCCTGTTCCTCTTTTATACTTTGTGGAGTTTCACTCTTGACATCAACCGCAATTAGTGTGGACAGACTTCTCGCGCTGTTGTTGGGTCTGAGATACAGACATGTTGTTACATTAAGGCGGGTGCGAGCGCTAATTATCTTCTGTTGGTTTTTAGTTGTTGCTTCAGTTGGATGTGTCTTCTTTTCAGGTGACTTTTGGCTTTATGGATATATTGTTTTAATATTTATTTCCCTTATCATCTCAACTATTTCTTACGCCAAGATCTATTTCCGTCTCCGCCAACAACTGCTTCATGTACGGGGCCATGTTCGCCAACAAGAACAACAACTGCCTCCCAGCGGCGTTGTACCGACTGCATTGAATGTTGCACGATACAAGAAAACAGTTTCCGCCATAGTATGGGTACAGCTTGGATTATTTGCTTGCTACTCTCCATTCTGTGTTATTTCAATGTCAAATTATCTTGGAGTGTCTTTCGGAGTTAATGTTTTGTACTTTTCCGTATCTTTACTTTATTTAAACTCATCTCTAAACCCCATTCTTTACTGCTGGAAAATCAGGGAAGTAACACAAGCAGTAAAGGACACAATTAGAGAGTTGAAGTGTTGTAGTGAATCAAATTGAAACTTTACGTCCTACAAAACAATGTAAAACTCTATAAGGGAATTCAAAATGAAGTTTCGTGTTTACAAATGTTGTTTTAGTAAAGTCAAAAGCAAATGGTATGAACATGATTTGTTGAACTCTTCTACGACTAGTGACAACCTGTTTCACAGAGAATCCAACATTTTGGGGTAGTGATTACTTTGAGATGGTTCTCTGTCTTAGCAATTAAATGAAGGAACATCGCCTCAATAGAGAGCGTTAAAATGATTAAATGTTTGACGTGTAACTACACTAACTTTGATAGACAGGCTGCTGACTTCGCTCAGGGATGGTTTAAAGACATTTTTCCATTTGGTCTACCATTAGGTGCACTGAATGATATTGAATTTCAATTTGTTAATGAGTGAATTGACGAGCGAGTGAGAGGTTCAGTAGCAGGAACTGTATTGTAATTGTTTAAGTCTTGCATAACTTATATTATGAACAACACGCTGTACAAACCTGTAGCCCAGGGGTGTTTAAAATTAAGATTCGTAATGGGTGTTTTAAACAAAGCTACCTTGAAAAATATGTTACTTCGAACGTATTTAAAAACTGAATTTGTTTCTTTTATTTGCTAATTTTCTTTAAGATTGTTTTGAAGAGAGAATTTTATTTGATAACCAATAGAAATAAAACGAAGCCTGCACCACTGTTATTTTCCAAATGTTCTCCAGGTGGAGAAGTTTCGTCCGTTGGACCGGCTAATGGAGTGGCAGTACCGTGAAGCCATTAAAAGCAACAACGATCTATTTGTCTCCTCCATTTGAACTGCACATAGCTTAAGGAGAAAATGATTGACGCCTATCCATTTTATTAACAAACTTATATGATATTTAAAATTTAACATAAGACGTAGTAATGGGAATTTGACCAAAATGGCATGAAGCCCAATGATATGGTTTGATTAAGCTTTTTGAAACGTGACTTATCAACAACAAGCTGCACAATGCAATGCTTAAGATTTGGGGATGTTTCAGATGTAGCCATGTATTAAAAGAGCGATTCTATCAAGCTGTTCTCAGAAAATTTTTATTTCAAGCGTGTTCAATTTGAAAAGCCGATGAAAGGTGTTTTTGATGTTCTTTTGAAATGTTTTCCTGTAGAATTCCTCTTATTTGTTGAGCAATGAAAATCGAAACAACCATATGCCAGTCTTACAAATGTTTGCCAGCTGGAGAAGTTTTAACAGTTAAACCCACCAATGAATTTGCTTTATTTCAAAGTCAAATTACACAAACACTGCCAGTGGACTACGCTTCATTTATTCACCGTAAACCGTTTATAAATTAATTCAGCGAACAATGAATGTTTTTAAATAGCGCAACTGACCATGGTCTATGATGTGTAGTAGATAACTTGTCTGGTCAATTGTAATTGCATGAGGCTGTACACTTACGGTAGTCTTCATTATTTTCCTCCAAAATTAAAAGTATTCAATTCTGCTGCTAGTAGAGAAATGTAAAAAAAAAAAAAAAAAAATGGATAAAAGAAAGAATCAAAAGTGCTTATTCAAAAATAGTCCTCGGTCACATGCGGGGATGTGTGCTCAGTTCCCAGCCCCGATTTTTTTTCGCCACTGTGTCTGAGCTTGGCGTCTCGCTGGGTTTTTCTAATCCTAACTGCTTTTCACAAAGTGACTTCAATTTATCCTCCAGGAAAACTTTTGTTTCGATCAGTATGGCCGTCAATGACCTTTGTGTTGGATTGATATCACTAATTATCTCCTTTTGTGTTTTGGTTGGTGCCTTAGTTGCACTTTTCTTAATTTTGTATATTTTCTTTTTTGGTATATGCTGTTTTGAGTTTTCTTCTTTTATCATCTCGGCCACCTCTGACGCCAAGATCTTTTTCCGCCTCCGTCACCAACTACTTCATGTACAGGGCCATAGGCCATCATGGTTCACTAACAACAACAACAGCTGTTTTCCAGCGGCGTTGTACCGACTGCATTGAAAGTTGCACGATACAAGAAAACAGTTTCCGCCATAGCGTAAGTACAGCTTGGATTATTTGCTGACTACTCTCCATTTTGTTTTACATTGATGCATTTTGTAGAGAATACGGCATATTTTCTAGTTAACTTAAACTCATTCTTTACTAGCTGCAGGAGAATCAGGGAAGTGAAAAAAGTAGTAAAGGACACAATTAGAAAGTTAAATTGTTTCCTTAAGAAAAACTGGACAAACTTCTTGTACAAAAGAATAAGAACTTTGTTAAATTAAGAAAAACATGGAGATCGTGGCTTTTGCACCATTATTTATTATATTAGCTTCCACTCTATCACCGGAGCAAGAAAAAAAAATTAATATGATAAATATAACCAGCAGGTCCTATGGCCTTACTAGCCGGATAGTTAAATATGCTATGAGTTCCAGATTTTTATCTCGACTCAAACAAATAGGAGATTCGAATTAAATGACAAAAAGCCGATATATATTCCAGTGTTTTCTGCTTAAACATCCACGGTTAAAAGTACAGTTGACTGTTTTTTGTTTTGTTTTGTTTTTTTTTTTATCATCAAGAAGCTGTGCACGCCGTAAGCTTGGAGCGTTTGTACTAGGAGTAAATGAAAACTTTCCTGCAATTTTTTTTGTTTGATTTATTTAAGAAGGAACAAAACGCTTTAACGTTGTTTATTACAAAATTAATGTAAACACGCAGAAGAGGGTCTCAATGTTTGGGGGGGGGGGATAGGGGCAGTTTCTTTTACGGTCGACTGTTCACTTTTTTCGATTTTGACGGTTAACGATTAATAAGAATAAAAAATTGTCGCTGACTTGTAAGGCTTTAAATAGTCAAGCACTTAACCATATCAGAGTCCTGCTGAGATATAAGAACGAAGACTTATTGAGATCATCATGGGAAACAATTGCTTCATGATCATGAACGCTTGGCTGATTCGAAAACGTTTGGAGACAGGGCATGGAATTATCAACAATAAAAAGATTGTATGGGTACCGAGATTTCCCCATATCATTGCCTGAGTTTCAGTAGCGTTTACTTGCAGGTAATTCACAATGAACCAGAGGGTAATTAATCTCTCTATGTCTTGGTTAAAAGTGATCTTCTAGGAGCTTTACAATGTCAAAGCGTCTTATTTTGCGGTGCTTTAGCATCCTGCAGAAGCTGTAAACCGTCAGGTCTGGATAAGAATCACCCAGAAACTCTATGACGTTTTTTTCCAGGTTCCTTGGAATTGGCAGGACCTGATATCTCTCTCTCTCTCTCTCTCATGCCGTACTCGGCAGCAACTTGCCTCCAACCCCCAAGACTATATGGGCCGTTCCCAAACATACGTGCAAGTTCTTCACGGGTTTCGAAGTCTACTTCTTGTAAAAGTTTAAGCTCTGCGGAGTAAGGGAAGAAACATCCTTGATTAAGAAAAAGGACGATAGTAGGAAGGACGAATGAATTAAACCTTCATAGCTACATAGACTGCGGGCGTACAATAATTGGAGATAAACATACTAACATCCCTTTGAAAAATTACAGAAGTTTACTGATATAGATATAATACAAGCGTTTCGCTGAAAGGATGTCAGTTTTCACCATTTATACTTCTGCGGCTCACTCTAACTTTTTCTGTACATTCGTAGGCTCGATGTACGCGAAATGGGAAAATATATTAAGTTGAATCATAAACGCATTTTGATTGATTTTTTGTAGTTATGATCTAATCGGCGTCTCTGTTGGATTATAGATCTTAGAGGAGGCAAAATATGATAAGGAAATCAATGTTACACTTGTGTTCTACTGGTGTGCTAAGTATAGAGAGCTTGTGATTGCCACTCAGTAACAAGCTTTTATTCGCATTTAGCACTCACTTGTTCTACTTTGACTTTCAGTCGGAATGACATCCAGTTCAGCAGGACTTCATTTCACTGGTACGCAACAACGATCCTGGTAGCTTACTTCACACGTGTATTTACCAAAATCACGCAGCTCAATACAGTCAAGGACGAGAGTGTCATTATTCTGCCTTGGTAATTTACTGCCATCTTTAAACCACTGATACATCAGATTATGCTTTCCTCGGACCTTGAACTGAAATTCTACTCTAGAACCTTTTTCTTTCTTTTGAGATTTTGGCTGGCTATCAATGTTTATCGGTTCCGAAAATTTAAAGGGAAAATGTAAATGGTAAAGGGACCTCGTTTTTTATTGGAGCAAATTTTTTGTTTTACTGCCAAGTAGAATTATTTAATTGTCTAGCACTGAGTTAAGTAATAATTAGTGAAAACGGTTGGACAACATGGGTCGAAAAGCAATTACTGGACTCTTCCTTATTTAGCTCTGTGATTGAAAAAGCGAAACCCTTCGCTTGGAACAAACAATACTTTTTGTTGGACATGTAGTTAGGTTTAACTAGCTTAAGAAACTCGCGTAAACGAAGGCAGCAGAAGTCTGATCAAAAACTTTTATTCAGTTCTTGGTTAATGACTCTCAATAGCTCTTCATCTGAATGTATAAGCCTCCGTGTGTCTCTTAGCCTTGGGTACACGCTCTTAAATATCCCACCTGTAGGTATATTTGGGCTTATGGGACAAATGACGTTTGCAGAATAACATACTTTTAGAAGTAATTTGGATATATCAACAAAGTTGAAATGGTAAATTAAAGCTGACGTTTCGAGCGTCAGCCCTTCGTCGGAGCGAATAGAGGAATTGTGGGTTGTGTGTGCTTTTAAAGGCAGAAAATGGAGCTACGTTATTGGTGGGAACATGGCAACGAGAAAAACACGAATAAATTAGTGGAATGAAAAGCGTTCGTTGATCCCTGTGGGATTTAGACTGTTCAAGAGTTTTACGGCTTTCCGTGCTACCTAAGTGTAAGGAAAGACCGCAGATTGCCATATGTTGCTTAGAATGATTGGGTAAATTAAAATGTCTAGCGACTGGTTTCGATGTGTCCTTGTCATTCTTTTCCACGTCTCGAAGGTGTTCTCGGAATCGTTCACCTAGTCTTCTGCCTGTTTCGGCGATGTATATCTTTTTGCAATAAGTGCAAGTTATGCAATAGATTACATTCACTCAATTGATAACCGCAGTCAATTCTTTTCACCCGGCCCTGAAATATACCTGGGAAATTTCTGACAATTCTCTATCCTTTTTAGACATCAAAGACAGGAGTCAGGGGACAGGAAGTGAGGGGACAGGAAGTGAGGGGACAGGAAGTGAGGGGACAGGAAGTAAGGGGAAAGGAAGTGAGGGGACAGGAAGTGAGGGGACAGGAAGTGAGTGGTCAGGAAGTGAGGGGACAGGAAGTGAGGGGACAGGTAGTGAGGGGACAGGAAGTGAGAGGACAGGAAGTTAGGGGACAGGAAGTGAGGGAACAGGAAGTGAGGGGCCGGAAGTGAGGGGACAGGAAGAAAGGGGTGGATAGACAGGGGAAGGGAAGAAGCATAAGGGTGAATTTAGGAAGGGAGGCAAGGACTGATAGATTCAGGGAGATGGGGGAAGGGGAGGGAAGAAGGGGGGATGGTTTAAGTGAGAGAGGAGTGGATAAACGAACAGACAGATGGATGGATGGAGGGGAGGGAAGAAGGGTGATTAGCCAGCTTGGCGGGCTGGATACTCAGAAGATAGACCACTTTCATAAATGGCTGCCAGATTAATATTCTTTTGTTTAAATTTCAATTAGCCCTTCTGGCCTTTTTCTCCAGGACAAATTTCAAAAGGATACATTATCTCAAGCGAGGCCAGAACGGCTAATTTAAATTTAAACAAAATGATATTAATCCGGCAGCCTTTTATGAAAGTGGTCTATGAGGTTGATGAAGAAAACTTACATACACATAAGGCGAGTTAAACTCGATCTACACAACATTCCAACATGAAAGCAAATTCGCTTACCCAGGTTTCACAACTAGCGATGATGTATGTCCGACTTTTACTCAACCAGAGCTGCAGAATCTCCCAATAAAAAGGGAAGTTCAGGATTTGT
This sequence comes from Stylophora pistillata, assembly GCF_964205215.1. NCBI lineage: Eukaryota > Metazoa > Cnidaria > Anthozoa > Scleractinia > Pocilloporidae > Stylophora > Stylophora pistillata. The sequence goes on along the minus strand of NC_142527.1, from coordinate 27,452,524 downwards.
AATCAGTCGAAGTCAGTAAAGCAGGGTGTAAAGAAAAGCAACACTCGTCGTGCGATACACCACAACCCCCCTTTAGTTCAAAAGCGGAAGTTTTCTGCTTTGCATATAAATCATAAGGTACTGCCGTCACTCATTAAAACGAGGCCATTTTCTTTGAACAGAAAGCGTCTTTTTTAAAACGAGGGTAAATACACTCCTGCAAATATAAATTATTTGTACAAAAAAGCCTTCGCTCTTGGCTTCATTTTAAAAGAGACAGTCCTAGAACTTGTGCATGGTGTATTTGTTAGAGAACCTGCCAGGCATGTGACGCGTGCATACCAAATAACCTAACGTTCGTGGCTCTTTGAATTTTGACAGACGATCATTGTCTTAGTACGTATATACATTCGACATGATATTTTGAGAGGGGTATCCTGTTTTGTTAAATAGGTTCATTCATGTGTGAATGGCCACTGGCGCATAAAAAACCAAAACTAAACAAAAAAACAAAAAAACCAAGAAAACGCGCAAAAGTCAGGACTGTAAGGTTGTTCGGATGTAGAACAAGAATGCAGAAACAGTTTACGACTGTGTTGTTTATTCAACACACACACAACCCGGGTTGAAAAGCAAAGGCGGAAAGCATGGTCTCTCGGTTACCATGGCATTAGTAACGTAACACAGAGCGGAAATGAATTAACATTTACATTGATATCATTACAAGGACGAGGCATTTGAACTCCTTTAACAATGTTTATACCTTGTAACTAGCTGAGCCTGTGCTCGTTTTGCTTGACGAGACCAAACAACGGCCTGCCCCCAGGCTAAAACTTTGCTTTCTGACGTTCCTTCGTCAGAAAAAATAAATAAATCAAAATTGTTCAATTACGGCTCGTTACCTCAAAAACATTATTCCATATGATTTTGCGGTGAAAACAAATTATCTCAAATAGCCTCTAACCAAAGACATTTTTCGGTCTCCGTTCTCCGAAAAAGTGGAAATGTATTGAACAAAAACAAAGTATCAAACTTCAAAGGCTTGCACGTGGGATCCTTACTTGGTTGTTGCCTATTTTGCCTATCCCACTGAAAAAAGTTTACCTCGACCAGAACGCTTTTAGCTGCGTGAGACTTTACCCCGTCAGATGCCAATTCCCTCTAAAAACTAGCACTGTGTCACTCTGTCCACAAGCAGAGGGCAAAGTTCGAATGGGTAAAAACCAATCAGAAATTCTATATTCTTCTAGCGAACTAAACTCAATCAAACTGTTTTATTCCGCTCTTGTATTCGCTTTCTTACAACGGGTGTGTAAACAGCTACTCTGGAAAATTTGTAAGAAACCGCACTCTTATACGATATTCTCTATATTCCTCCAGAAACGCCTGATGAGCAAATGCTGGCAGCACAAAAGGTATAATTTCAACACCACGCACAGCTTCCTCTGGGTTTTTAGTAATCAAAGCCGGCTTGGATCTAATGTCACCGCGGCTCTTGGTCGCTAGAAGTCTATCCCTGGTAAACGGGGCAAAGTTAACGAAAAAATTATTAAATCATAAACTTAACTTTGTGTTTACAACAAAGCCGTGAAGATTTTCCATAAACGATAAATGGCTCTAACGCAGTAATTACAGACGGCCGTGTAATAATTAATCGTGTGGGTGATGGCAGGAATGAAAATATCACGCAGTGTGATTTCGTGACATTTCACATTTCACCATTCGGAGGCGTTTGGTTTTTCTATCTCGATAGCTGTGAATACAAATTATTCGGTGAATAGCGGTATCAATGCTAGAGAAAATAGCGCAACTACTGATATATAAACGGGCCAGTAGGAAATACGCAACATTAGTATGTACGTATGCGTATGATGCACGATCCTCGCAGTAGAGAGCGCTATTTATGCAATAGCGAAAATCAGACCTGAAAAAAAATCAGGCCTGTACGGGATTCGAACCACTGACCTCTGCGATACTGTAGTGCAGCGCTCTACCAATTGAGCTAACAAGCCAACTGGGAGCAGGCCGTTAAGTTGATTCGTGAAAACGTATGAAAACGTAACTACGAATTTAGGAGCTAGAGAAGAAGCCGACAAAGCACCAACATATCGACTAAGGCCTATCAAAGTCCATAGAAAATGCGATCCACAATGCATCTGATGCCCGATATATTCTGTACGATTTCGTTCTTTAAGCGTGTGACGCCGTCACAACCGTCACAGCCGTCACAACACTGGGTAGACTGGACTTGACTCGTTCAGACTGGACTTGGACTGGACTTTACTCATTCATCTGAATTGAACATGGCAAAGCGGCGAAATTATTTTGCCTTTTCGATTGGTTCCTTGCGACAGGAAGTAGACAACAAAGTCAAACAAGAAACTTTTTCTCAGAAGATCATTGCAGACATTTCCAAAATCGACCTTCTCTTGTTGGATAACGTTTCTGAAGATGTTACACTGTTTGCTTTGCTTTTGAAGTTCGGGATGGCACTTTTTTCTTCTGTGGCGGGCGCTATGGAGGGCCTCAGTGTCCTTCCTTCTGATTCCCGTCGCCAGGTATTTAAGGTGTTGTTCCCCAATGCCCTCCAAGATAACGTGGATCTTCTGTTTACCTGCCTCGCTCGGGCATCTCCAGAGAAACGGCCGGTTCCACGCGACGGTGATGAAGTTCACGCTTTGTCGCCCTCAAGTAGTCGTTGTGCGAGTTGTGGTTACACTTCAGTCGCTCATAACACGCCTATGGAAGCGGAGTATTTTTAAGTGACCGGTCGCTCTGTTGCAGCTAAGGCCTCCCTAAAGTGTGCCTCCCGGCTAGCTCAATGGATAGAGCGCTGGACTGTTGTGCGGGAGGTCGAGGGTTAGAGCCCCGGCCGGACCAACACTCAAGGTCTTAAAATAATTGATAAGGATATGCTACCTTTCTTTAACATCAAGAAATGGTTAGATATTCTAGTCTTCTCGGATAAGGACGAATAAATGGAGGTTCCGTCTCCTGCAGGGTTAGGGGTAGGAGACGTTAATTTCCCACGCACGAGATTACTGTGTGCTGGATGTCCTCCCCTGGGGTGGGATGGGTGGGTTTGTTGGAGCTTAAACCTCGTAGGGGACCCATGTCCTATTGTTTCTGTTCCAGTGCTTGGTACAAATCTTCAAATAAATAATCACAGTGGAATTTTTTATGGGTATTCCAAGTATGGAAATTCACGGATGGGATGGCATTTGTACGAAGAAGAAAGGAGTGCTGTTGAAGTTTCGGATGTGTGTTTTCTCGACAAGTCTCTCTTAAAATGGCAAATCTCCTTTGCGTAAGTTCTTGTTGAATGTTTCCAGATATCTGTTTCCGTGTGTAACGGCCAGTTACTACCTGTGACGTGCAGTTACGGCTTGTTACTGTGTGTAGTGGATTGTGACGGTCTGTTACGGTGGAAAGGAGAACCGGCTGTGATCTACGAGATGAGACGCTTCTGATATTCAAGTTCTTCTTTCTTGGGGTGGTCCAGAGGATTTTTTCGCTTCACAAAAATATTGAAATTTAAAAAGTGACATGTATGTATCATGTCTTGGCACAGGACGTCTAAATCTAACAAAAACTGACACTTCATCAGCTATTTTCCCTTTTATTTGCTGAACTTTCATTACTTCCCTTCTTCATCATGATCGCAAAATGATTCTAGGATTCTCTGCATGCAAAAAAGGAACAACCAATCCTTTCGTCTCACCAGTAGGAATCGGAACACAGCTTAAACAAGAAATGACTGCATCACAGATATCCATGCAGATCCAACCTGTATATTATTATAACATCTCTCCTGACGAAAAGAAAATTCTATACTGAAATTTTTATATCGATGGTGGAAATGGTAAATAGGACTTTAAATCCTATTTTTCGAACAAGTTGTTCTAGTATTGTCTTTTCTTGATCGCAAGTACATACTTTGAATTTACATTCAATGCACTGAAATACTTTTTATTCAGTCAGAGTAACTTCCAACGCTTAAGACTTAGAGAACAAACAAATTTGACAAAACCGACAATTGTCGCCAATGTTTTTACTATATTTGAAAGTTCAATTGCAAAAGGATCCATTTCATAGCTAGTTCAAACAGAATCTATTAAAATGAAGAAATTATCCATTAATTTCTGTGTACACTTTTTTCTCCATCAACGCGACCGTATGCAGTGATGGCGATGAAACTGCTCAGGGCCACGAAAACTGCCGACATCCCCACACTTGGTTGATGACCTCCTCCTTCAAAGGAGGAGTTTGTAGATTCATCAGTAGTGTTCGGCATTTCTCTAACAGCAATAGAGAGCTTGTTATCAGTGAGGGAGATGTTGGCTACTGTTAGCGTTCCTGCTCAACTCCTTTTGATCACTTTGTCTGATCGTCTGGGTGAGCCGAATAGTCCTGAGAAGGACATTTGTCGGTATATAGTAGTGACTGGTGTTTGGAGAACTACACGTAGCGGAAGTAATCATTAAAGGAAAGTGAAGAGTCTTTATCAGTCGCTTTAATTCCTAGAAGACTTTTTTGTATACACTGATTGCTCAGTTTTGCTTTGATGTTATTGGCTGAGATTCAGTTGGAAAATTATGGGTCGTGTGGATCGGTTCCTTTGTTGCGTAAATATGTCGTGCGTAAGTAGGTCGATTTTTATGGCGCAGATAGGTGACCTTATGAGCTAAGCACATTGACAAACGACCATACAAATTATCTTGAATTCCCCAACAGCCTTGACTAGTTAAGGTTTGGCCTGGTCAGATAATGATGCAAATTTTCTTTGAACTGATATTAGGTAGTCATATTTCTTATGTCTCTAATTAATGGATAGTAATGTCATTTTAAAAGATCCTGTTTCCACATTGCAGCTGCATGAGGAATGGACTGTTTTGCAATTTGACTATTAAATTTAGTAATTACATCGGTGACATTCTTCAGTTTTGTAAAATTTGTTCCTATTCAATTTCTCTGCAGAATATCTCGGCCAGGAAACATCTTTAAATGAACAACGGAAGCTATGAATGTTTCAGCAAAAAGTGACGGATTTTAACGTCAAGCATGCGGGTGTTTTAGCACTCTGCAGTGACAGCAGATATTTCTTTAGCACAACATTAAAAAGTTAAAACATGTATTTACGATTAATAAAGGCGAAACACGAACAAAGAACTAATTATCGTTTTCACCATCAGTTTGAAATTTTCAACATAGCCTTTTTATGTAATTTGACTTTGAAATAAAGCAAATCCATCAGTCAGTTTCATTGTTGAAACTTCGATCTCCAGCTGGCGAATATTTGAAGAAAGGCTGGCATATGGTTGTTTCGATTTTCATTGCTCACAAAGTAACCGTAAAGTCAAAATACGTGCTAAGATCATGAAGAGACAAAACGCGAACACAGTCCTATTTATCGTTTCCACCATCAATATAAACTTTTCAGCATGGAATTTTCTTTAGGAGAGATGTTATCATAAGATACAGATGATCTGCCTGGATATGTGTCAGTCACTGATTTCTTGTTCAAGCCGTGTGCGGCTTCCTAATGAGACGAAAAGATTAGTTGTTCCTTTTTTGTATCCATAGAATACTAAAAATATTGTGCGATGAGGAGGGAAGTTATTATAGTTTTGGCAAAGAACAGGAAAAACAACCTGTGAAGTGTCAATCTTTGTATAAATTGATAAGGTTAACGTAAAGGTCTTATGGCAAGACATTATTCATGCATGTCACTTTTCAAGCTTGGGAATACTTCTGCGAAGCGAAAAAATCCTCTAGACCATCATGAGAAAGAAGAAATATCAGAAGGTTGTCATTTCCTAGAGCACAACCGGTTCTCCTTTCGAAAACTAGTCGGCTATGTAGCTTTGCTCGGTAACCGGTGAAAGAGTAGAATTCAGCGGTGTATTAGAAATAGAGTTCGAAAACAGTTACCCGTAATTACTCCTTAGCGTAAGTTCAATGTCGACATTTTCTACCGCCCAACGTAAAGCCACTCTTTGTCGGTATGCCAGAAAAATGGCCACTGCCACCTTTATAGAGAATTCCTTGTCTCTTTTGTCTGAAGTATGACCAGTATTTAGGTCCAGTTTTTTTTTTTCCACATAATTTTACACTGTTTTCAACGATATAAAGGTTCAATTTGGCTCAAAGCAACAGTTTAACTGTTTAATTATGTCCTCGATCTGCTGCTTATTTCACTTCCCTGATTTCTCAGCAGTAAAGAATGGTGTTCAGAGATGAGTTTAAGTAACGGTAAAGAAAAAGAAACTAGCTGAAGGTAAATAATATTACCTTCGAAAAACTCTCCAAAACTTTCTAACATCAAAGTAACGCGGAAAGGAGGTTAGCAAGCAAGTAATCTAACCTGTACCCATGCTATGGCGGACACTGATTTCTTGTATCGCCGGTGCAACATCCAGTGCAGTCAGTACAACGCCGCTAGCTGGGAGGCTTTTGTTGTCGTTGGTGAACGTGGCCCAGTAGAAGTTGTAAGCGGATACGGAAATTGATCTTGGCGTAAGGGATGATTGAGATGATAAGAGAAATAAACATCAAAACAGTATATCCAAAAGAAGAAAAATCACAAAAAAATGATGTAACACCCGACGAAAATCCAAAGGAGATAATAAGCGCTCGCACCCGTCTTAATGTAAGAACATTTCTGTACCTCAGACCCAACAACAGCGCGAGAAGTCTGTCCACACTTATTGCGGTTGATGCCAAGAGTGAGAGACCACAAAGTATTATAGAGGACCGCTGTATATATGTAATGGTGATGCTGGAGATCAGTGACCACCAAACATCGAAACAAAATTTATGTTGGAAGACGAATCGAAGTCACTTTGTGAAGAGCAATAAGGATGAGAACATTGCCTAGTGCCAGTGTACAATGTTCTAATACTTATTGCTCATTAGGCCCTTAACGACTGTGCTAGTAAAAGTAGCATAACATGGTACTAGCAGTGCCCGATTTTTTTCCAAATTACGCTCAAAGTTTTTAAAAATTATGCTACTTTTTCTTAATGTATATTTAAAAATAAAACACACAAAACTAGTCCGAAAACCAAAGTTATATATTTATTGTTAACAAAACATCCTAATTTTCTTTATTTTGAGTTACACACTTGCTGTCTTGATTACTCGGCTTTTCTCTACTGGGTGCTTTGATAATGGTTTTTTTCTGAACTTCGAATTTCTGAACTTCGAATTCTTGATCTTTTCTTTCTCACTGGCGTGTTTTTTGGAAGCACAATGGGATGGTAAAATCCTTTTTTTTTATGAAAAAACCTCTCTGCAAGCACCGCAAAATATTGTGTTGCCCCCAACACTTAGATAATGACCTGGAAATTGATTGATGCGATCATGTTGTGGGATCTTCCTCACTCTGAACTATAGTAATTTGAGCGGGTTCTGGCCTACTAGGAAGCTGTTCTCCTTGAGGGTAATTTCCAACGGTAAAGAATTAGGGAACGTACAAATTTGACAATTCAACAATTTTTTCCGATGTTTTTACTATATTTGAAAGTCAAATTGCAAAATAATCCATCCCTCGTGCAGCTGGTTCAATCAGGATCTTTTCAAATAAAAGCACTACCATTAATTTCGGACACACTGAGAAATATGACAGCCCATATCATTGAAAGAAACTTTGCATGATCATCTGATCAGGCCAAAACTAAACTAGTCAAAGCTGAAGTGGAATTCAAGATAATTTGCATGGTCGTTTGTTAGTGTGCTTAGCCAATATGGTCACATATCTGCGCTGTAGAAATCGGTTTACTTAGGATATATTTACATAAGAAAGGGGCCGATCAACACGACTACCGTTTATTTGAGTCTCATGGCCAATTACGTCAAAGTAAAACTGACCAATCAGTGCACGCAAAGAGGTTTTATAGATATCGATTGACGAAGACTCTTCACTTTCCTTTATTGGTTGCTTCAGCAGCAGTTCCCAAAACAGCAGTCTCTACCATACCAACGACAGTCTTGCTCAGAACTTCTCTCACCCAGAAGATCAGGCTAAGCGATCAAAAGAAGACAAGCAGGAACAGTTACTTAGCCGTCATCTCCCTTTCTGAGAACAAATTTTCTGCAGCTGTTGTTAGAGGACAGCTGAAAAGCGTGGATGAACGTACAAACTCCCCTTTTGAATTCAGTTATCCGGTGATATCTGAGGGTATGGAAGTAGCGTTTGCATCCTTGAACATATTTTTCTCTATCACTGCGATACTGGGCAATCTTCTAATCCTTATTGCTCTTCGCAAAGTGACTTTGATTCATCCTCCAACGAAACTCTTGTTTCGATGTCTGGCAGTCACTGATATTTGTGTTGGAATCATTTCACAACCGCTGTTTACAGTGGGGCTTATTGACGAAAGAATCATAGTGTCCAGCTTCATTGATGTGATACGGGTCTGTTCCTCTCTTATACTTTGTGGAGTCTCGCTCTTGACATCAACCGCAATTAGTGTGGACAGACTTCTTGCGCTGTTGCTGGGTCTGAGATACAGACATGTTGTTACGTTAAGGCGGGTGCGAGCGCTAATTATCTTCTGTTGGTTTTTAGTTGCTGCTTCATTTGGACGTCTCTACTTTTCAAGTTTTTTTCCTTATGAATATATTGTTTTATTGTTTAGTTCCCTTATCATCTCAACTACTTCTTACGCCAAGATCTATTTCCGTCTTCGCCAACAACTGCTTCATGTACAGGGCCTTGTTCACAACCAACAACAACAGCCCCCCAGCGGCGTTGTACCGACTGCATTGAATGTTGCACGATACAAGAAAACAGTGTCCGCCATAGCATGGATACAGCTTGGATTATTTGCTTGCTACTCTCCAATTTGTGTTAACCCAATGTTAGTGCATTTTGGAGTGCTTTCCGGCGAACCTATTATTGTCTACATTTCCTACTCGTTACTTTACTTAAACTCTTCTCTAAACCCCATTCTTTACTGCTGGAAAATCAGGGAAGTGAAACAAGCAGTAAAGGAAACAATTAGACAGTTAAACTGTTGTTGTTAGCCAAATTGAACATTTACGTCGTACAAAACAATGTAAAACTCTGTGGAAAAAAAGCAGCCGTACTTAAATGCAGGTTATATTCAGACAAAGCCAAGGAACCGAGAATCTCTCTATCAAGGTGGCAGTTGTAATTCTTCTGGTCTACCGATAAAGAGTGGCTTTACGTCGGGCGGGCAGAGAAATAATGTCAAAAATGAACCTACGCCAAAATATTTACGGGTAACTGTTTTCTAATTCTATTTCTAATACACCGATGTATTGACCGGCCACTGAGCAAAGCTGCAAAGCCGAGTTTCGGAAAGGAGAACCGGCTGTGATCTACGAAATAACCGAAGCTTCTGATATTCAAGTTCTTCTTTCTTGAGGTGGTCTAGAAGATATTTCGCTTGACAAAAACATTCAAATTTAAAAAGTGACATGTATGAATAATGTCTTGCCACATGATTTAATGTAAACTGGTTAAAATGTATAAATTTAACAAAGATTGACATTTCATTAGCTATTTTCCCTTTTCTTTGCGGAACTTTCATAACTTCCCTCCTTCTTCGCAAAATGTTTCTTGGGTTGTAAGGATACAAAAAAGGAACAACCAATCTTTTCGTCTCATCGTTAAAAGCTATACACAGCTTGAGCAAGAAATGGCTGACACATATCCAGGCAGATCTAATCTGTAACTTACGATAACATCTCTCCTAAAGAAAATTCCATGCTGTTAAATTTTATATTGATGGTGGAAACGATAGATAGAACTTTGTTTGCGTTTTGTCTTTTCTTGATCATTAATACATATTTTGACTTTACGGTCAATACGCTGTAATTCCTTTTCGTCAGTCAGGGTAACTTCCAACGGTAAGCAATTATAACATAACCAAAGTAAAGCGCGTGCTCTGATTGGTCAATTGAGCGTCCCCCATTTGCCCATGGGTGTACGCTGCTGACGTGAGCAAATGCAAAGACTATTTTTCCGCGCGCGCTTGTATTTTCTGGTCACGTAAGATTTGTTAAATAAAAGGGAACTCTTTAGCTACAATGTATCAATGTTATGTTATAAAACAAATGGTAAACACCACACCGTACACTATTGAGTTATGGATGCACTTGGGAGGTTTGCTAAGCACTCAAGAAGCTAGAGTCGCTCTCGGCTATCGCCTCGAGCGACTCTTACCCTTCTTTCGTGCTTAGCAACCTCCCGCGTGCATCCATAACTCAATAGTGTACGCTGTGGTGTTTACCATTTGTTAATTAGAGAACGGAAAAATTTGACAAAACCGACAATTGTCGCCGATGTTTTTACTATATTTGAAAGTCAAATTTTTAAAGATTCCATTTCACATCTGGTTCAAGTAGGATAATTTAAAATGAAAGCCGTATCCATTCATTTCGGATATAAGAAATATGACTCACCATATCACTTGAAAGAAAAAATTTGCATCATCATCTGATCAGGCCAAAACCAAAATCCCGGTCAAGGCTGTAAAGGATTTCAAAATAAACTTTCGTGACTGTTTACTGAAACGTTGCTTCAGTTAAGTCAAAGGAAAATGGCATGAATTTGTTGAACTCTTCTGTGATTAGTAGCGGCATGGGTTAGGGTTAGGGTTAGAGAATTTAATGTTCAATCTAGGCCGGAAACGGAACGAAACACTGAAACGTTAGTTTTTCAGTTTTGATTTGACGAATATATACTTATTCTAATAACTTGAAGAAAAAATAAAGGTAATTTGACAAATACCGATATGCTTCAAAGATCTAACGTAACGTCCATTAGGTATTTTTTTAACAGTTTTCATGTGAATATAGTTTCTGGAATGATTGCATTACCTTGATCTGGAATTAAAATCTAATGGTAATAGTTTTTTTTCTCTCGGGATCAGGTATACAAAGCGTAAAATTGTACTTGCGAAAGCATCTAACAATGCGTAATTCCCTTTTCAAGTAAAAAGTGACCTTCCAAGAGCTTTACGATGTCAAAACGACCTATTTTAGGCTTCTTTAGCACCTTGCAGAAACTATAGACCGTGAGGTTTGGTTTGCTACCACGCAGAAACTCCATGACGTCTTTTCCACGTTCCCTGGAATTGGCAAGACCTTCTATGTCACTTTCTTTCATGCCGTACTCAGCAGCAACCTGCTTCCAGCCCCCAAGACCATATCGACTGTTCTCGAGCAAACATGCAACTTCATCACGGGTATATAAGTCCACTTCTTGTAAAAGTTTAGTCCCTGAGGAGTAAGGTAAAAACATCTTTAATTTAGAAAAAGGACGATAGTAGAAAGGAAGAATAAATCAAATCTTCATATCTATATTTACGGTGTGTGTACAATAATAAACATCTTAGCATTGCTCCCTTTGAAATATCAGTAGAGTTCCCTTGAAAAGGATGTTTTTTCACATCACCAACAACAAGACAAACTTTCTCCTGAAGAAAGGCCAGGTTTCTTCATCTACTTCTGCAGCTTGTACTCACTTTATAAAATAAATGTGGTTTTTCTGTATTAGAGATTTATCATGACAAAAATTCAGTTTTTACAGTCTGTTGGTAGGCTCGATGTACGAGAAAATGAGTTATATAATATGCTGAATTGTACATGCGTTTTATTTGGTTCTTACACATGATAATCTATTAGGAAAGTCTTTGTTGGCTTACAGATCTTAGAGAACAACAAAATATGATGAGAAAATTAGTGGCACACAACTGGAGCACCCATAGTAGATGGATTGCGATTGCCACTCAGTAACAAGCTTTGCATTTAGCACTTACTCATTCCATTTCGACTTTCAACCGGTATGACATCTAGTTCAGCGGGGCTTGACCTCACCGACCCGCAAAATCCATCCTGAGAGCTTACAAGACAATGGTAATGACCAAAATCACACAGCTCAATACATTTAAGGACAAGAGTATCACTATTTTGTCCTGGTAACTCATTGTCATCTTTAAGCCACTGATACATCAAATTGCCTTGTCCTCGGACCTTGAACTGGAAGTCTACTGTAGAACCTTCTTCCTTCTTTTGAGCTTTAGGCTGGCTTACAATGCAAATCGGTTCTGAAAAATAGCAATGGCTCTAAAGTTGAATTCGTTAGACTGGTAAGATGAATTTTTAATTTTTCCAGCGCTGAGTTAGGCGAAATAAGTGAAACCGGTTCGACAACAAGAGAAAACAAAACAAAAACAAAAAAAAAACAGGCACTGAATCAGTTCTTTACTCAACCCTGAGTGAACCCTGAGGAGAAAAAGCGAATTCGAGTGTTCCCTTAGCTAGCAACCATCTTTAGGTTGATAAGAAAAATGAAGTCCAAAACAGGCCAGGTTTGACATCCCGGTTAGCTAAATTGGTCGAGAGCCGGACTGTTGTGCGGGAGGTCTAGGGTTTAAGCCCCGGCCGGACCAACACTCAAGGTCTTAAAATAACTGAGGAGAATGTGCTACCTTTCTATACCATCAAGAAATGGATAGACATTCTAGTCTACTCGGATAAGGACGAATAAACCGTAGGTCTCGTCTCCTGTATCTATTAGTTAATTTGGTTGGGCAGAGGACGTTAAAGGACCCACTCACGAGATTACTGTGGTCTGGCCTGTTTACTGGGAATTGGGGGAGGGGACATATGTCAGATTCGTCTTTAATTGATTGTAAACTGCTTAGCAGTCTGGTAAAGTCCCCCGCACAGTGTTTTAAAACGCCATGAGCTCAGGATGTGAGCGCTATATAAATAAAAGTTATTATTATTATTATCCATCCTTGGCTCAAACGATAATATAGTGTCCTTTACAATTATACTGACAAAATGAAAAGGGTGAGATGATTTTTGTATGTTACTTACCCTTTTTTACTTTGTCTTCATACTACAAAAAGTGAAAAAAAAGTTAAGCTTTGTACAGAAATAACCTATCTATCCATTAGATATATCAAGTATTAGTATATACTGAGACAGTGGATAGCGTTGAAGGCGCGCTCTGATTGGCTAGTCAAACTCCGAATATCCTTTGCTATTTACCTCCGAGCAACACGGGAAAAATTTGCGCCCCGGTTTGCATCCGTGACAAGCGAAGAAATCACTCAAATTAACGACGGTGGTGTATATTATCTCACTGTTTTAGTACATACTAAAACAACTATTCATCTCAGTGTCGGTGATTAGCGGTGGATATTTACCTCTCCGCTTCGCGACTCGGTATATATCCACCACTAACCACCTCCACTTTGGTGAACAGTTGTTAATTACCTAGCTAATTTGCCGCAACTTATTCATTTTCCTCGAGCTGAAGCGATTATAGGAGTAGTTGGCTACCTGGAAAGCTGGACCCCTGCAGGTAACTAATTTTGCATCACATTTTCTCAGAGGGTGCTTGTTTACGCTGTTAAGCCCTCATTTATATTTTCACTTATAAGTCCCCCTAAGGGAAAGAGAGAGAGAGAAAGTAAGAGAGAGAGAGAGAGAGAGAGAGAGAGAGAGAGAGAGAGAGAGAGAGAGAGAGAGAGAGAGAGAGAGAGAGAGAGTGAGGGAGGGGAAGAGCAAGAAAGTTAAGGGGTTGGGCGGAGGGGCTAGGGGAGGGAGGAAAGGAGGGATTTATAAGTATCTGGAGGAATGCATGACGGGAAGGAGAGGAATAGATGTATTTCAAGCTCATAACTATGCGCGTATTATTTACCGGGAGGCTGCAAAACATTGCTGTAGTACGTTGGATGCTGCTTGTTGAGCTATAGAAACTTGTTGGGACTCCTGAAATTTTGTGAAATGATCAAAATTTTTACTCGACATGAGACAGTTATGTGATCTGATAACTATAATCTCCTGCCAAGCTTAAGTGAGTTTTGTTTCCTTGTAGATCTTATCCCTGATGGGCAAGTCAAAAGATAGAAAAATTTCATGAAAAATTACGATACGTCGTACGTTTGTTAAAATAATTGCAAATAGACAAGGGGAATTTAATAATAAATATTCCAAGATGTGGCCCCTCTTGTCCACTGCCTCCTGGTCGAATTGAAATTTGAAATGTTGTTTTTCGCGGAGGGAGGAGACCAGAGGACCCAGAGAAAAACGCTTGGAGTAAGGACTGGAACCAACAGCAAAATAAATCCACATGTGGAGACCAGGTGCGGTAATCGAACCCGGGTTATAGTGGTTAGAGGCGAGCATTCTCATAACTGCGCCATCCCTGTTTCCTTGCTAAGAAGGCCAAGACGGTACGGTCTGCAGTTATATATATAGCTGTTTGGCATTACAAAGCTTTGCTTTTATGTCCAAATTGAGCACTCTGCTAGGATGAGTCATGTTGTACAACTGCGCGAAGCTCGCTAGTTACTCAGTAGTTTGAGCACTCTGGCAGGGTTTAGATGATCACCACAAATGTGGAATCATTTGGGGTGGCTTTATAGCTTCACCTACATTCTAGAATCAGCACTGCACTGATGAGGCCCAGAAACACTATCGATTTCCTCAATTATTTACCAAAGACAGTACCAAATTGTACAATTTTGGTCTCCTTTGACGTGACTAGTTTGTACACAAACATCAACCACGAACTCGGCGTAAAGGCCAAGGAATACTGGATCAATAAATATCCAGGGAGCCTTACCTCACGTTTCAGCAAAGAATTTATCATCGATTAATTCAATCCTTTTAATGCGCAAAAGCAAAGTAAAAGAGGACTTTCGTTTTACATTTATTTTAGTATATATTTAACAATTATTCGCCGAAGGCGAGGTAAATATTGTCGAATAATCCCCGAGACGAAGTCGAGGGGATTATTCGACAATATTCACCGAAGCTAAGGCGAATAATTGTTTTAGTATAATTTCAGAGCTGAACAAAAGAGAAATTTCTAAAATCATAACATTTTAGTAACATTTATTAACATTTTATTTTAACATTTTATATAAACCGCGTGGAGCGGTTTATATAGCGTCATAAAAGGAACCCCTCGACCAATCAGATTGCTGGAAACTCTTTGCTCAGCTCTGAAATTATACTAAATATATATATAGGCTATATATATATATATGTATATACAAATTCTGTATACGAGGGAAACCCTGACACTGTACACCCCAAACAATCATACTTAAATAGAATAAATGTTTGAAAAGAAAATTTGCCCTGAGCGGGATTTGAACCCACGTCCCCCTGTTACTAGTCAGGTGTGATGACACTACACTATCAGGACAACCATACTGGTAATACGGCAATCGAAGATGTGATTTACGTGATCGGAGACGTGGTCTCCCGGGAAACTTAATTTTCAAGGTGACAGGGTAGGGGAAGCCTATAACCCCATATGAAACCCAACGAAGGATCTATTAAAGATACACGACCGAAGTCAACTTAGCGGATGAAAAAGGAGGATCCAATTACGGATCCTTTGTCATCCGCTAAGTTGACTTCGGTCGTGTATCTTTAATAGATCCTTCGTTGGCTTTCATATGGGGTTATAGGCTTCCCCTACCCTGTCACCTTGAAAATTAAGTTTCCCGGGAGACCACGTCTCCGATCGCATAAATCACATCTTCGATTGCCGTGTTGCCAGCATGGTTGTCCTGATAGTGTAGTGTCATCACACCTGACTAGTAACAGGGGGACGTGGGTTCAAATCCCGCTCAGGGCAAATTTTCTTTTCAAACATTTATTCTATATATATATATATATATATATATATATATATATATATAGAATAAATGTTTGTCAGGGTTTCCCTCACAGAAATTGTTATATATATATATATATAGGAAGTCTGCGTTTCGATTTTTCCGTATTACAGTACTCGATAGATAAAAGTAGAGCACAATATATGTTGAGTTAGAAAAACAGAAAGATTAAGCTTTCATCCCTTCAAGCCTGTTTCGTGATTGCTCACTCATCAGGGGATTTTATAGACAAGAACATTCGTAACCGTCGAGGTTAACCATTTTTCAGTTTTCGTGCAACTTCCTCTCCTTACAACTAAAAGTTTTACAACCTTGTGCATCAAATAGTTCAGTCTGCTGATTATCCTCATGTATCATATTTACTTACCTTATAACACTATTTATCATAGTTAATTTTTTAAAAACATATACACTTTCCCTATTAAATTAAGGAGTAAAACAAAAAAAACCAACTAACTCAGTCAAGTGGAAGTTATTCTACTGACCAGAACTGCGCCTGGACAGGCCACTATAGTATTGCTCTGAATCCGCATAACAACCATATGCCATGTTGGGTGTGCTACATCGGTCTGCAATTAAAATTACTGATTTTAAGGGGTACTGTTTTATTATTTATATATAACTACCATTTCTGCGCTAAATCAGTAACGATAGAATTAAAACTAAGGCCCAGTTCAAACGTCGAATTTTACATGTGCCGAACTTAACTCCTATTTTAGTCGACTAAAATAGTTAAATACGTCATTTGATTCAAACGTCGAATTTAACTCTGTCGCATTTAACTTTGTTCGCTGTCAATATTCCCAGGCGCACTACTTATTTGCTAGACGAAGACGTCTATTAAGCATTTGCTTAATTGCTTCACTGATGCTCTTGTTTTGCTGTTTGTTTTTGCTTCTTTATCTTGGCTTTTCGTTAAGATACTTTCACTTGATTCACGTTCCATCATTTCATTGAAACAGACCCACAATATGCCACAGAGTTTCCTACTTTCCACCCAGGAGTGCCCTCTTCGTTTTCAAAAGCCGAACACCTCATACAAAAGTAATTACCGCACGTCAAACAACTGTATTTTGTCTTTTCAAAGCAAGAACTACAAATTGTTTCGTCTCCCACCATTTTTTTCTGCTGTTTTGGCTTTTTCGCGCATGGCATTCGTAGAATTCCTGGCGAGTTGTGGGTAATAAATGAATTGTAATAATTTCCTGTAATTCATGTATTAAGTTCGGCACATGTGAGATGCGACGTTTGAATTAAAAGTCGAACCTAAGTCGAATCTTCGACTGTTTCAGTCGCAGATACGGCAAAAGTCGCATTTAATTGAAAACAGTAGTCGTTCCTTTACTGACCTATACTCCATCTCGATGGTCCTTTCAACCCGCGAAGTTTGTCTTGCCTCCTTACCATATCCTGTTGCACAAGATCTCTGATATGGGACCCTCCACAGGCTCTTACAGCTAATCCTGTTTAAAATTACGCATCTCAGACAAGTTAAGTATAATCAGGACCCTACCTTACGGAAGAGACAGAATCGAGAGATGGGCCTCCCACTGTTTATTTCAGTGTTTATTTACATGCAGTCCTGACTCAGAAAATAAGCGATTTGAACTTAGATTTCAAGTTATGGATCTGTGGTGTTTTAAATGCATGTCATGCCCATAAAAGAACACGAATAATTCATGAATTGTTGTAAGTCGATGAATCGTAGTGGCCTAACTTTGCGACATACACATCGCGCTGAAGTAGAGCTTGACGAGTTTACAGAATTTGTACTTCACCTTTATACCATGAAAGTTTCAGTGTAGCAAGTTAGAAAAAATGAACTTTTGAGCTCATTCGGGCTCCAAAGTTTGAGCGGAGAAATGACGCTGATTTTCATTGCCTATTCAACTACGGTACCCAACTTCGGGTGTATAAGTTCGGGCACGACAAATGAGAATGACAGACAGAAAAAGGTTTACCTTTCTCTTCATCTTTTGGCTCAAATGATACAAAGTTCGTGGGCGCTTCAGCAATACTTTTTTTCTTTTTCCTCAAATTTTTACTACAGAGATCTTATAGAACAGAACAGTTATAGTTAGAGTGTTGTATCTCCCCACTAAGCTTCAACATATAGACGGATGGGTAGGGAAAGTAGTTTTTCGGTCATGTGTGACTGGAATTGAACCAAATCACTTTGCCACAGTTACCGTCGGTTACAGGAGGGGTACATATGAGGTCATCGCACTGAGTTCACAACCTTCCACATTCGTATCAGTCAGTCAGTCAGTTATGCAAGTTAACGTAAGTCTTAAATGAAATCAGAATTGTATCGGTTCTCATCTAGAAACAATAAACTGGGACCATTCTACTGACATTAACTCTTTTAAAGTTGATTTCCCCCGCACGAGAAACAAGATCACGGGCCATTACAGCAGCGACCTGCAGAAACACGATTACAACAAGACGTCACCGGTCTACACATAAGAATTTTCCTTGCTTCTCTAAAGTGAGTTGAGATCAACTTTCGTATATCAATCGGTAACGAAGTGCGAGAGGGCAAAGGACCTCATGATTAGCAAGTCAGCCTTACCTTTCAGTCTTTGTAGTAGCGTGCGTTTATGTGAATCGACTGGCAATTTTTCGTCATTCTCAAAATGATCCTCTTTGTTTAAACCTGAAACATCCCCCGAGATTGAATCAATCAACAAAAAGGAGACACTGTAGTCTCTAGGACAATTTCATGGACGTATGTTCTATTAGCAGTGAAAGGAATTGAGTCAAGTAGCAACGATAATCTCGACCAATACTCGGCATTTCATCAGATATCCTTGGCAGTTTGCCGGTAGCCATTCACGTTCCGTTGTGGAGAAAGATACTGTAACAGCTCGGTGTCTTTCCGAAGGCACCCGCTCGAACCCAGACCTCCTTAAATAGAGTCAACGTGCTGACCATGAAACCATCGCGTCTCATTGGTAAGATCATTTTAGCCCAGCCTAAATCCTATTTGATTTAGTTTGCGTGTCTATGTTTCTTTTCTAAACTTTATAACGTACTCGGCAAACGTATCCTTTTTTCTACATCTATTGATATTTTTTAGGAAAAGAGCCACTCTCTTTTTTTTAAGTACCCACTCTTTCTGGATACACTGACCTTGTTAAATCTATTGTTAAGTGACCTAACGTACCTCTATGGTCTTTCCATTTCTCTTCATCATCTTCAATGACTTCCATGAGCTCTTTTTCATACCTTTCCGCACACTCTTTAGGAATTCAAAAGCAATGATTTGTTGAAATAAAATTATTTTTCCATTTTAAGGTTAAACATTCAGTATTATGAGGAATGATGACATTTCTATCTGGATGATTAAACCTCACTAGTGTTCTTAATTAGTCGTAATTGTGAGACTGAAGTATACCCTAAAACTTGCCTTTTACTGTTTGTTGACTTCTTCTTTCCAATTACATACTAGATTTCTAATTTCTGTTTCCCATATTTTCTTTTGTGGATGGATATCATTTATAGTTTTCTCTTGAGCTCTGCCTGCTGAGTGAAGCAGCTCTCAACCGGTAATACTTAATGGTATTAACTTCATTGCTAACACCAATAAGTACTGCTGCTCAAGAATCACTGAACCTAGAAGGGTGCATGTGACATCGTCAATTATCATCTGCAGGTGCAAATGAGATAAGACTTGCCTCTAAGCTCATCCAGTTCTTCAATCTTCTCCTTTGTGGCTTTCTTAGTCTTCTCATAATCTCTTTGTAGATCTTCTATATCCCTCTCCACAAATGCTTCATGTACGTAGTAACAAATAATGATAACTTAATATACAAATTATTTTCCAACTGAGAGTTAAATGGTCTTAAATATAAAGTATCATATATAAGGAAAGATGATGTTCTTATATATATATATATATATATATATATATATATAAAGAATAAATGTTTGAAATTAAAATTCGCCCTGAGCGGGATTTGAACCCACGTCCCTCCTGTTACTAGTCAGGTGTGATGACCACTACACTATCAGGACAACCATGCTGGCAACACTATATATATATATATATATGTCCATCCTCGCAATTTTTTAAACTTTATATATATATATATATATATATATATATATATAGACGATACCACAAAGGTTGGGTCGTTTGGGGTGACCGTCTCGGTTCTCCCCCATCCTAGCGTTAGCACTGCACTGATGAGGCCCAGAAGGCCGAAACAGTACTGTCTGCAGTTAGTTATATATATATATATATATATATATATATATATATATAGGATGAGTCATTGCCGTTGCAATTGCGCATGCTCGCTGGTTTACTCTAGTTTGAGCACTCTGGCATGGCTTAGACGATACCACAAAGGTTGGGTCGTTTGGGGTGACCGTCTCGGTTCTCCCCCATCCTAGCATTAGCACTGCACTGATGAGGCCCAGAAGGCCGAAACAGTACTGTCTGCAGTTAGTTATATATATATATATATATATATATATAGACGTCTAGTTTGAGCACTCTGGCATGGCTTAGACGATACCACAAAGGTTGGATCGTTTGGGGTGACCATATTGGTTCTCCTCCATCCTAGCATTAGCACTGCACTGATGAGGCCCAGGTCTCGCATGGTAAGTGTTGCTTCATACTCTTGTAGTTTGAAGTTGGTTCTGGTGTTTTTCGAGGTCTGAGTTGGATAAGTGAGTACCTGCCGGGAGGGAAAACTTGCGACTTTTTCCTCCCTGGCAGTGGTTGTTTTCTTTGGTTCCGTTTTGGTCGCCCATCCCTTTTTTTGTCGACCTGAACTTGCTTTCCTTTTTGCTTTTTCTCTGTTTCGGTCACCCATCCCTCTGACTTGTCTTTGGGTTGGGTCCGAGTTTCAGCATGGTCGTGTCCTTTAATAGGACCATCGACGTTGACTGTCAGGGGCTCCCTGAGGAGGTACTTTTCTCGGAAGCGGTTGGTTTGTTGCTGGGTTTTTTTGACCGTGAGTCTGACCATCGGGTGGCTGCGGTGCAGGCATGTCCTGGCCGTGTTGCGAGAGTCACTTTTGCTGAGAACGGCGATGCTGCTAAGTTATTTTTTGAGGAGCTAGGTGTCATCAAGTTGGGCGATGTAGAGTGTAGGGTGGTTAAACCCCCTCCTCCTCCTCCCCAACTTACTACTGTTGTAGTCTCTTGGTTTCCCTTTGAGGGATCAAACGACGCCATCAGCACAGCTTTGTCCGCATATGGTACGGTCAAATCTGTTCGCAATCAGGTTTGGCCCGGAAGGCCTTCAGTGTCCACCGGGTCACGCATTGTCCAAATGGTTATTAGGAATGTCATTTCACCGTTTATTTCTATCCGTGGCGTCCGCTGTAAAATTTGGTATAGGGGGCAACCCCTCCAGTGTACTACTTGTCATAAAGTTGGTCATAAGTCGGCGGAGTGTCCCCTCAGGGGCAAATGCTTCCGATGCCGTCAAGGTGGACATCTAGCTAGGAACTGTCAGGCGACCGTGGGTGCTCAACCTGCTGTAGACACATCAGTAGAGATGGACATACCCTCGTCTGTAGCTCAAGAAAATGATGTGACAGCTGAGACAATTGCTCCCGTCCCTAATGACGTTGTTGCTGAGTCTGAAGAGTGCGATTATAACCTTGAGGCCAGCGAGGACCGTTTTCCAACCTGCACATCGGTTGACCAAGTACCATCAGACAATGTCTCCCGTAAACGCGCTGCTCCCCAGACTTCTCCGGTTTCAAAAGGAACTGTAAAGAAGCCTGCTACAACGGATACAACCCAGTCGATTTCCGTACCAGTCGCTAATAAGATAACCGCGCCACCCTCCGTTACGTCGGTCATTTCTTCCAAGTCCAGAAGTGAGATTCTCGAATTGCTATCCACACCTCCTGGCCTTTCAGGTGATAGAGTAGACCTCCTACGGTTAACATCACACCTTCAAGTTCCTCCTGGTTCAATTGCCTTTGTTCTCAACCCGCAAAATGGTCCTCCTAGACATGTGCTAAAGTACACTCCGAAGAAATAGTTTAATATTAGTTTAAAAATTTAAAACCTAAAAATGAAAACTAAAAAGTAGTTTAAGTTATTTAAGTTATCGAGTGTGTGTGTTCAATTTTTGGTGTGAGTGTGTTAATTTTTGTTGAGGTGGGGTTCGATTCCCCAGCGAGTTTGGTGTCTGGTGACCCTCGTTTCTGGTGGACCCCAACCCTAAGGCATTGCACGCAAGCCATGGGTGGGATTAGTCCTGTTGGTCGGCGGGCATTGCACACGCCCTTCATCGGGGGCCCGGCCGTCCACCTTAAACATAAAAAAAACTGCACTGATGAGGCCCAGAAGGCCGAAACAGTACTGTCTGCAGTTAGATATAGCTCTTTGGCATACAAAGCTTTGCTTTCATGTCCAAATTGAGCACTCTAACTAGGATGAGTCATTGCTCTGCAATTGCGCATGCTCGCTAGTGTACTCTAGTTTGAGCACTCTGGCATGGCTTAGACGATACCACAAAGGTTGGATCGTTTGGGGTGACCATATTGGTTCTCCTCCATCCTAGCATTAGCACTGCACTGATGAGGCCCAGGTCTCGCATGGTAAGTGTTGCTTCATACTCTTGTAGTTTGAAGTTGGTTCTGGTGTTTTTCGAGGTCTGAGTTGGATAAGTGAGTACCTGCCGGGAGGGAAAACTTGCGACTTTTTCCTCCCTGGCAGTGGTTGTTTTCTTTGGTTCCGTTTTGGTCGCCCATCCCTTTTTTTGGATTTCTCGGTCGATCCGAACTTGCTTTCCTTTTTGCTTTTTCTCTGTTTCGGTCACCCATCCCTCTGACTTGTCTTTGGGTTGGGTCCGAGTTTCAGCATGGTCGTGTCCTTTAATAGGACCATCGACGTTGACTGTCAGGGGCTCCCTGAGGAGGTACTTTTCTCGGAAGCGGTTGGTTTGTTGCTGGGTTTTTTTGACCGTGAGTCTGACCATCGGGTGGCTGCGGTGCAGGCATGTCCTGGCCGTGTTGCGAGAGTCACTTTTGCTGAGAACGGCGATGCTGCTAAGTTATTTTTTGAGGAGCTAGGTGTCATCAAGTTGGGCGATGTAGAGTGTAGGGTGGTTAAACCCCCTCCTCCTCCTCCCCAGCTTACTACTGTTGTAGTCTCTTGGTTTCCCTTTGAGGGATCAAACGACGCCATCAGCACAGCTTTGTCCGCATATGGTACGGTCAAATCTGTTCGCAATCAGGTTTGGCCCGGAAGGCCTTCAGTGTCCACCGGGTCACGCATTGTCCAAATGGTTATTAGGAATGTCATTTCACCGTTTATTTCTATCCGTGGCGTCCGCTGTAAAATTTGGTATAGGGGGCAACCCCTCCAGTGTACTACTTGTCATAAAGTTGGTCATAAGTCGGCGGAGTGTCCCCTTAGGGGCAAATGCTTCCGATGCCGTCAAGGTGGACATCTAGCTAGGAACTGTCAGGCGACCGTGGGTGCTCAACCTGCTGTAGACACATCAGTAGAGATGGACATACCCTCGTCTGTAGCTCAAGAAAATGATGTGACAGCTGAGACAATTGCTCCCGTCCCTAATGACGTTGTTGCTGAGTCTGAAGAGTGCGATTATAACCTTGAGGCCAGCAAGGACCGTTTTCCAACCTGCACATCGGTTGACCAAGTACCATCAGACAATGTCTCCCGTAAACGCGCTGCTCCCCAGACTTCTCCGGTTTCAAAAGGAACTGTAAAGAAGCCTGCTACAACGGATACAACCCAGTCGATTTCCGTACCAGTCGCTAATAAGATAACCGCGCCACCCTCCGTTACGTCGGTCATTTCTTCCAAGTCCAGAAGTGAGATTCTCGAATTGCTATCCACACCTCCTGGCCTTTCAGGTGATAGAGTAGACCTCCTACGGTTAACATCACACCTTCAAGTTCCTCCTGGTTCAATTGCCTTTGTTCTCAACCCGCAAAATGGTCCTCCTAGACATGTGCTAAAGTACACTCCGAAGAAATAGTTTAATATTAGTTTAAAAATTTAAAACCTAAAAATGAAAACTAAAAAGTAGTTTAAGTTATTTAAGTTATCGAGTGTGTGTGTTCAATTTTTGGTGTGAGTGTGTTAATTTTTGTTGAGGTGGGGTTCGATTCCCCAGCGAGTTTGGTGTCTGGTGACCCTCGTTTCTGGTGGACCCCAACCCTAAGGCATTGCACGCAAGCCATGGGTGGGATTAGTCCTGTTGGTCGGCGGGCATTGCACACGCCCTTCATCGGGGGCCCGGCCGTCCACCTTAAACATAAAAAAAAACTGCACTGATGAGGCCCAGAAGGCCGAAACAGTACTGTCTGCAGTTAGTTATATATATATATATATATATATATATATATATATATATATAGACGTCTATTCCAAACCTACAGATAGCCATTTATATCTTCCGCCTTCCAGCTGCCATCCTAAGCACGTTTTCAAGGCTATTCCTTTTGGAGTAGCCACAAGATTGAAAAGAAATTGCTCTGAAAAAGTATTTTTTGCCGAGAGAACAGCTGAGTATAAAGAGTACCTTGTTAACCAGGGTTACCCTTCTAAATTAGTTTCTAAACAATTCTCCAAAGCCTCCGCCATTCCTAGACATAATTTACTCAGGACTCATGGAAAAGAAGCGAAGAAACTATTTCCATTTGTTACTACATTTAATCCTAACTTGCCCGACATAGGCAACATGATCAGAAAGCATTTGTTTATTGAGCAATCTAACCCCAAATTGAAAGAACTTTTTCATCAGTGCAATGCTGATTCTAGGACTGGAGGTAAATCAAATAGCCACCCCAAATGATTCCACATATGTGGTAATTAGTTAGAGTTGCTTCTCGAAAATTGCCAAACTTCAAAGAGTACTGCCTTTGGCAATGATGAATATCAACTACAAGCGTTAATGAAATGAAACTTGCCTCTAAGCTTAATCAGCTCTTCTAACTTCTCCTTTGTGGCTTTCTTAGTCTTCTCATAATCTCTTTGTAGGTCTTCTATATCCCTCTCCACAAATGCTGCATGTACGAGAAGGTTTACAAACACAAGATACTTTGAATTGATTAAAGGCTGCCAACGTCTTTGAAGAGTATTAAAGATACAATGACTTTAACGACGATTTCTTACTAAACCAGAAAAGTTGAACTTACCTTCAATCTTTCGCATTTCCTCTAAACGCGCTTGTAAGATGTGTTTAAATTTTCCATATTCCATCATTTTATCGATGAACTCTAAATCTGAAGTCGGGATAAATTTGTCTTGTCAGGAACACAAGACTGAGTTTCAACTGTTACAACGTTGTATGTTGAGTAACTTTCACGGCAAAGAGCTACACATAAATAAGATCACGAAAGGGAAGAAATGGACAGATCTTTCAATAGTTACTTTGCAAAATCACGCGGAGTATCTCCAGATACTTAATCGCAAAGGGAAAGGACTTTCTCGGTTTAAAACAAGTGATATTCATCCAAACTAATAAGGATAGTTTCACAAATCGCTGGTTCTAACTTAAATCCAGATCATTGGAGGGAGAGGAGACTCTTAAGAGCAAATGTGGCCAAAAATCGAACATTTTCAAAATATTGTGGCAACAGCCAAAAAATCGATTCCACTCATATTCTCAAGTTAGGTAGGCCTTATGGTGAAACAAAGCACTGCATACTTCGTTTGGCTGAATATCGATTTATTTTCGAGAAAATCGATAACAACTGAATTTCGCCAAAATGCCGCTTTTGAAGGTCAAAATTTCAGACGAATCTCGGAGCGTCACGCCACGAATTGAAAACACTTGGACCGACAAAAAGTACCAAATCTTGAAAAACAACATCAATAGGTGTGTTGACGGCAATTTGAGCAATTCTTGATCATTTATTTACACAATCTAATTGAATTTATCCGACCCTCTTCTAACAAGATTGAAAATAGGTAAAAAGTAACCCTTTATTTAACTATGTGGTAAATAAAATAATCGACAGAAAATCTGACTTTTGGAAGGCGAAGTGTGGTTCTTTTCGATCACCAAAGGATTTTTTGGGGTAATGATTCTGTGCGACTTAATCAAATTTTAAAGTTGGATAAAATGAGCTAATTTGACGGTACCGTCAGTCATTGGAAAATGTACACATTCACACGCAAACTCAATTGTTTCGCATTTTACATCCAGTCTACAGCTTAATTACCATAATATCATCTTACCGTTCACATTGCTGTATCACAAAAAGTTATTGCAGTCCTGAAATTGTTGCATCGCTCCCATAATAGCGATATAACTTGGCAGAATAGTCAACACCTATTGATAATGAGTGTTTACAAACTAAGCGTATCACGGGGTTTCTCCATTTTCATTTCGTTGAAAAAGAGGCAGTAATTACTTCACGTAAGCGATCTTTGTTTAAATATAGTCTTCAACCAAACCGCGAACTAAACGTTCGCGGAATTAATGTTGCTCGTTCAGAAACATGTTACTCGTGTGCGGAATAACGCTAATTAATTCAAAATGAGGTCCACTGAAATCGACAACTCCGCAAAAATACAACATTAGGGAGCTTAAGCAGGAGGACTTTTGAAGACGACGTCGCCGTCAATGAGCAGTTGAGACTGGGACTAGGTCCATTGCGCATGACATACCCCCGACAAACGACGTCCTCCTTCCGGCGACGACGTGAGTTTTAGGTATTTGACGGCGTCGTGAAATGTGAGTGATTTATGAGATTTCATGGCTTTTGTAGTTTTTTCAACTTTACTATGTGGTTCACACGATTTCAATCGATGTTCAATTATATTTTTAGTTTAGTTTAAGAGCAGTTTGTGCCTTTTTGAGACAGTTTTTGGAAGATAGAAATGGCCACGGAGAAGGATGCAACGAGCACCAAACCTCCCCCCAAATCGTAAGTAAGCTTATTAGGAAATTATTTATCTGCGAAAGTTGAAATGACGGTGGAATTCCAAGAACTTGAGCCAGTGTTGGAAGATCCCTTTTCCTCACTCTAAATTCGGCTATGCATTCGTCGTCGTTCATGTTATCCAAGTCAAAGCGATCGAACGAATCATAAGAAATATCTGGATTTGTGAGGAAAACGAGTCGTACAAGATTATAAAATCCTCATCACTAATAAGATCAGCATCGTAGTAGAGAAGAAGGGTCTGACGAAACTCTTTAAAACTGGCCATAACCGGAGCAGAAACAAAAGTTTATCAGGAACAGAGGAGAGCCGCGTCCTGGCAAAACAGCATCCGTGCTTAACAAATTAACATTTGGCGGGAGAGCGACGACGTCAAACCCAGGCCGTCGGGAATCTGACAGCGGCGTCGTCCCCGAAGTCTCTTCTGCTTAAGCTCCCTATTGGACTGTGAAGCACGTGGCTACAGGAACTATGGTCGAGTGTTACATATATGAAACAGGAGCAAACAATTATTTAACTCCGATCCTTATTGAGTTAAATGTTTATTTAGTGAACTATTGTTTCGTCTGATAAGGCTCATTTTAGGACAAAACGAACGAAAGGTAAACCTAGTTCGGTGATTAAAACCACTGCCTGCTACAATATTACTGTATTTTACTGTTGATAAGATTTCAACTTCCCTGCACTCTTACTTACTTTTCTTCGGTCGACGGTGTGTTGTTTTCAAAATGAGTTATAGTCAAACTTATTTAATGAAATTCAGAGGGGTTTTTTTATCGTTAATTGCTGATACCACACTGAGTATCTATAAACACTTGGGGCTTTGTGTGAGAAGGAACCGGTCGAGATGACAATTGCCTTGAATAGAGGTTAGGATTTTAAATGACTTAGAAGTATTTTTTAAGACGCTGAAAGATTGAATCGTATTTGTTTTCTCTTCCTTACTATTTTAATCGCTATAGATTGTTTGATTAATTACAGAAATTACCTTGAAACTGGCATAAAACGAATTGCATGCAGAGAAATGATGTGAACTCTGCAAAAGCAGTGCGTGTCGTTCTTCTTATAACGATATCTGCTGCTCGTTCAAAACTACAGTAAGAGTGCACTGTGACTTCGACAAACGATCCAGAAAACGGGAAACAGTAATTATACCTCTTCTTGCTTGTTTAAGGTGGATTGAGAACCATTGCACTTGTCTTGGTTTTCCGGCAAAAGACGAAGTTGGCCTAATTCTTAGCCAAGCAACCATATTCTCTCTTCCTGTTAACATACATACCCTGACAATTTGTCCCCCGCCTAGTGCAAAGCTTGGTTTGGGGTAGACAAGAGGCTCTAAGTTCGAGGCGCCGAGTTCCTTTTGATATATCAAACCATGCTCAATAATATATCGTCATATAAAGCATTGATTGGCTTTGAACTTCGATAAGAAGTAGTCATTCACTTCTTAAATTTATCATCTTGGAAGGAGATAGGCAAAACACGGGTTTGTTTACTTTCTTTTTTCTTGTTAAATCTAGACGGATGTCAGTCTTTTTCCAATGGGCGTGAACATTATTGTCTGACCAGACTACAGGCTTATGTTAAATTTGTCATTATGCATCAGCTACGCTCTATGATATTTCGCCATATAATGCATTGATGGCTTTGGACCCGACGACACAGCGGAAATACGTTTCGGTGACGTCACAGTGGCCAGTGGTCATCAACATTAGGTTGCCAAGCGCTTCCATTTGTTTGTGGACTGAGTTCGATGAAAACATCTGCCTTTTGCGTGGTTTTAAGTCCGAAAATATCCATGATATCTCTCCTTGTTTGTTATAGTTGATCCTTTAAATGTGTTTTAATACTAAAACCACGTCTTAACAAATAGCGGTACAGGGGAGTCATTTTGTTTGGAGTTTTGTGCTGTTTGCTGACTTTAGCTGGCAGTCGTTACGAAGTGCGATCGTAGTTCGTCAGTCGCCCTCGCCTTCAGAATTGTCAAAAACAGCGATAGTTATCCAGACAAAGTAAGAGATTAGTTTTGTAAGATAATTTTCCAGCGAGTCTGAAGACTGGTTGGATTTTTAAGTGTTATTAGCATGAAGCGATACACGTAATTATTGAGTTGTGAAAATATTCACACTCACTTTGCGCCGACGTGAGGTGCCTTTTCATTTTGGAAATCATTCGCTTGGATGAGAATTTTAGCTTTCTAGACTGATTTTTCGTCATTCCACCTTTCTGATTTTCTGTGCCTTTAAGAACGGGTGTCCGTAATTAAAATATGAAAACATTTGTTTATTTCATATACTTGCAGTTTTATCAACAAGTTATCTCTCATGAACAGAATAACGCCTGTTTAGCTCATATAATGGTGATGTTTACATAGGGAGTGGAAATCGAAGAAATTGTGATTTGTTTGTATTTGAGACCGTCCAACATGATTGGTTCATTTACAATTTATCTAGAATTAAGTCTTTATTGATATTAATGGATTGTAGATCTCTATTTCATGTCTCTAGTACGTTTGCTTGTACCTGTTGCTACAACTGCTACTTTAATTTCCCAAACAGCTCTATTAGCTTTACACGAAAGCATTTTCGATGAAACCCACTTTTTTATTTTTATTATTATTATTATTATTATTATTATTATTATTACTATTATTATTATTATTATGTTTTTATAACTCAGTCATTTGAAACTTTTACAGGCACATGTATGCTTACCCGAAGTATATTCCACTATCTTGGTTGTGCATTGCATTAACTTATGCAAATAATCAACTACTCGCCTTCTTCCATTCATTTTTTTTAGATTAGCTTTGCATAGCTTTACATAGTTTCCATGTGCTTAAGGAATCATACACATCACATGCTTTGAAGCACTGTAAGGATAATTATGATCCCCATCAGTAATATTACATCGTATCCCCACAGAACATCATTGAAAAACATTCCTATTGACTTGTAACCATTTTTTTTCAAGGTGGCAAAATATTTGTATATTGCTGAAACTAGTTGAGAATTTCTTATTGACTACAACTAGCGTAGCCATACCAGTGCTCCCCTTCCCTGTAATGAGTTGGGAAAAGGACATCTGCATGGTGCTATAATTGTTCATGTTTGGGAATATCCCATCCCTGATTTTTATTTGACTGGATAGGCACAGCAGTACACAACAAGCTTTTGGTTATTCCTCATGACTTACTGTTAACTGGGAATTGACGGCTGACTTAATCTAATCAATTTTCTCCTGAACATTTTTTAACAAACAAGTTTGACTTCAGAAATACCTCTGATAATTTCCCTCTGACATTTCTAATTTGGAAGATTAATCATCATAATCATTATGTTCTTTACACCTCCATAAACACCCAACAGGAGTTCTTCGTTTATAACTCAGGCAGCTTCTGAATATAAGAAATCAAGTTTAGAAGACGGTTGATTCATTCAAGGTTGTTGCAATAAGAGAAAAGACAATACAGTGCTTTCTTCACATCGATTAAATTATATAATAATTATTTTACTTTACAGTAGTTTTGTTTTTTAAAAATTTGTTTTCTAGTAGTACCAAGATGGTAATGTTACTTTATGAATCAGGGAGCTAAATAAATCAGAAGTATTCTGTTAGCTCAATACATTTTACTTTGCAGATGGCATTAAGTTAGTAAAGAAAGAAAAGAAAAAGCAAAAATAAATAAATAAAATAAAATGATTAGTGTGGGAAAAGCAGCTTAAAAAAAAGACATACCACAAATTATTCAAAATTGTGATAAGAAATACTTGTTGGGAAAGTAAAATTATTGCTCAGAAATAAAATTAGAGCTTCTCAGAAAAAAAAAATTACAAACTAAGGGGGAAAGTGAAAACTTATTTATTATCATTATAATGAACATTTTGTACTTAAAACATACCTTGGTTTATTCTTCCTCTAGTTGAGCCAGTCTTTGTACTTTTGGGGGCTTCAGTCCTATGCATGTTACAGTCGTAGGGTTTTTGGCCAACTATGATTCACGCAATAACTAGTGGGGATAGGGTGACCGTGCTACACGGGCAGGTTTTGTCTTCTTCTCGGCGGATCTGACCGAAATGCAGTTGACATGCCGATTTATACGGTTCAAGCCACTGCTTTACAAACCTGAAAGTGCAGCGTCCTCGGATCACCGCTTCAACCATTCAAAAACCGTCTCATTTTTAGCCTTAGTGCATAAGCTCTTTTATACAAAACTTGGTTGCCACGGAGGCGCCAGCGAAAAACAACAATTTCATATAGTGTGCAACTTCAGTTCGGCTTTGGAAAATTATATTGAGCATAAGAACTATCCAAAAGGTGATCCGAGTTTCAAAGCTAAGTTTACTGTATTCTTTCTAAGTTTTGCCTTTTTACGCTGTCGATTTGACTCACGGCGAAAACATTGTAAAAGTTATTGGCATTGAAATCAGCATTTTATGGTTTCGTTGAGGTGTCCGCTGACCAGTAAAATACTGTATCGTGCCCTAAAAAACGTATTTCCGAGGTGTCGGACCCGACCATATTTGGGGAGGATAGATCTCTGCTTACTTGGCTACCTTCTTGGGAAAGAATACTAAATAACTAACTAGTTGAGTTAATTTTTCAAAGCCACTGTTTCCAAAATGCAAGTACCGTATTTGACTGGTGTAGGTATACCGACTCGCACTCGAGTCTGCTGTATCAGCTGGTGCAATGATTACTCGAAGCGTTTCTTGAGTTCTGATATACGCAGAAATGGTTTCATTTCCAGGAGTTTTTTTTTTTATTTTTTTTTTTTGCACCACTGCCGGGAAAAGATGAGTGTGAATAATGTGAACGTGTGCTACCTGGGTCGTAGTCTTACTACCGGCACGAGTAACTTAACAAGGCACAGTAGCCTCTGGGGAAGAAACAGTACAGATATAAAGCTGTTAAAGGTTGGCTAGTACAAACATTTAAGCGAAAGTCGTGGTTTTCCAGGTTTGACCCTTATAAAACTTCTTTTAAGTGAACAAATATTCAAACACTACACTTATCTCAGTTGCACATCTGCAGTGATGCATGATGGGCTATGCCCTTTGCAAATCTTTCGCTCTTTTTTGTCCTAAAATAGGCTTCATCCACCCAAGTACCATGAAACATTAAATTATAATACATTGGATCATGTTTGGAGTTAGATAATTGTTTGCTCCTGTTTCGTATATGTAACACACAACCTTAGTTCCTGTAGCCACGTGCTTCACAGTCCGATGTTTTATTTTTGCGTTTTATTGCAGTAGACCTAATTTTGAGTTAATTAGCGTTATTCCGCACATGTGAAACATGTTTCTGAACTAGTTACATTCCGCTTACATTTAGTTCACGGTTCGGTTGTGAGGTATTTCATGATCAACGAAATGGAAATAGAGAAACCCCGTGATACTCTTTGTAAACAATCATTATCAGGAGGTGTTAACTATCCTGCCAAGTTGTTATATCTCTCTTGAAGGAGCAATGCAACAATGTTAGGACTGCAATCCTCTTTTGTGATATTTCAATATGGACAGTAAGATGATATTATGTTAAATAAGCTGTAGACTGGATGTAAAATGCGAAACAATTGAGTTTGCGTGTGAATGTGTACATTTTCCAATAAATGACGGTACCGTCAAATCAGCTCATTTTATCCAACTTTAAAATTTGATTAAATCGCACAGAATCATTACCCCAAAAAATCCTTTGGAGATCGAAAAGAACCACACTTCGCCTTCCAAAAGCCAGATTTTCTGTCGATTATTGTATTTACCACATAGCTAGTTAAAAGACGGGTTACTTTTGACCTATTTTTAATCATGTAAGATGAAGGTCGGATAAATTCAACTAGATTGTGTAAATAAACAATCAAGAATTGCTCAAATTGCTGTCAACATATGTACTGATGTTGTTTTTCAAGATTTGGTACTTTTTATCGGTCCAAGTGTTGTCATATTCGTGGCGCGACACTCCAAGATTCGTCTGAATTTTTGGGCTTCAAAAGCGGCATTTTGGCGAAATTCAGTTGTTATCGATTTTCTCGAAAATAAATCGATATTCAGCCAAACGAAGTATGCAGTGCTTTGTTTCTATATAAGGCCTACCCAACTTGAGAATATGAGTGGAATCGACTTTTTGGCTGTTGCCACCAAATGTTTGACCGTTGGTAACATTCGCTCTTAAGCAATAAGTTTTTCACCTGAGGAAACCATTTTACACAATGTGGAAAATATCTTGACATGACGGTTATGTCTGATGCTAGTTACCGCATGCTACTAATTCTTCTCAGTGCTATTACTACAATTAAAACAACAAAAACAATCCCATTTCATTTTTACCTAAAAGCTCTTGTTCTTTCCCTGTCCTCTCGCCCTTACTCCCCAAGGGGCACTCTGTTGCTTTTGTGCAAGCAATCGATTGTCTTGTTGGCATCATTTGTTTATCTTGAGGATATACTTAGATCAAATAAGAATAAGGATAAAGACAATGATAGGAAGAAGGATAGAGACAGGGTTTGGGACAGGCGCATTCCTAGTAACAAGGACAAAGCAAGCGATGTGGAGAGGGAAACGGACAGGAATATTGACAAGAACAGGGCCAGGGCAAGGGCCAAGGCCAGGGCCAGGGTTAGGGATAGTAATAGAGACAGGAACCGGAACTGCGACAAGGGGAGGGACACTAACAGCGACAGCTGGAAAAAGGGATATGGACACGGACAAGGACAAGGACAAGGAAAAGGAAAGCTCGAGTAGGGACAGGGATAGGGACAGGGATAGGGACAGGAACAGTGAGAGTTTCAGGGAAAGAGACAGGGACAGGGGTATGGATAGGGGCACGAAGAGTTGGGACAGGGGTGGGGACAGAGGAAAAGACAGGGATAAGGACAAGGACAAGAGCAGGGAAGGGGCACCGGACAGCGATAGCGACAGGGGTTCATACAGGGGTAGGGACAGCTCGAAAAGGGACAAGGGCAGCGAAGAACACAGGTACAATAATAAGGATACGTACAAGAATAGGGCGCGAATTTTTTTGACAGGTGCCTTTAAATTTTAAACACTTTAAATAATGATTAAAAGCTATTAAAACGAAATTTCGTCTGGAAAAGGCGGAAAATCTTGTTAAGAGAATTTTGGAGGTCTTGTTATTGTTTTTTTGTTAATGATTATTTAAGGTCAGATTTCATGAAAAAGGGAAAACATGCGGTTTTTTTTTGGATGTTACTAAAACTGGTAACGGGGAACGGGGAACGGGTGTACAGCGGTAACCCGCCTGAGAATTCAAAATGGCGGCGTAAAGGGAACTAAAAGGATCTGGCAACTAGGTTTGAGTACGTGCTCTTTGAATGCGATCGTCGGAGCAAAAAGCGTGGACGGTAAGTGTAGGTTTAATTGAAGGATTTTACTTTGAAATGTTGAGTGCCTCATAAATTTAGTTTTTGTCTGGCATACATTGCAGGTTGCATAGAAATCAAATCCTCGAAGAGGTGAGTATCTTACAATTCATGCACAACATTTGAACAATCAACTCAGAACTACAAGCTCGCGGCATTTATTCTTATATTCATAGAGTAATTGTACTGCAAGGTAATGAGGTTTTCCTCCAATATCTTCACCGTTACAACCTAGCAACGTCAATAATGTTGTAAAGCAAACAGCTGAATGACTTTCACGCCCATTATGGGAATCATTTTCTCTTTAATATGATCGATGCAGTGTAAATATTATTGTAAGCTTTAGCATGAATGTGAATTCATACACCTACATTCTTGAAGACATAACTGATGTTTTCCTGTTAAATTAAATGTTATTAAAAGTTCTGTCAACGTTTGATTTCTCTATTGTTTACATAGAAGTTTATCGGTCGATACAAAGATATGTTCCTGATCATGGTTATTTTGCGGTAAGGTAAGCAGATATCCGCAGGTAGTAATTTTAATAACTAGGC
This sequence comes from Stylophora pistillata, assembly GCF_964205215.1. Lineage (NCBI taxonomy): Eukaryota > Metazoa > Cnidaria > Anthozoa > Scleractinia > Pocilloporidae > Stylophora > Stylophora pistillata. The sequence goes on along the minus strand of NC_142527.1, from coordinate 27,418,038 downwards.
TGGTTATTACGTTTCCTAGCTCATTTCTGTTAATCTAAGATATTTCCTCCTTGCTACTTATCTGCAAAAAATGCTGTTGGGCAATGCAAACAACCAACATACCCAAACTCTGCCAAAAGATGCAGATTTCAGGAAGGAAAAACAAAGAGAGACGTCAGAACAAATGGTGGCAGCCATTGCAGAAACGTTGACTTCGAATTCTCGCCTTGGAATACTAGGCTTCGTGGCTTCGCCTGGGCAATAGTTAAATAAAAGCGAGTCGTCTAATTTCGCTGCAAGCGGCAACCTAGCGATAAAATCAGTGTTTGTAAACATCGTTTACTCCGCCATTTTGAATTCTCAGGTGGGTTACCGCTGTACACCCGTTCCCCGGGTGTACAGCGGGATCCCGGGATCGTGCATACATGTTTAGCAAACATGTATGCACGATCCTCGCAGGAAAGCACTAATTAAGCAATAGTGAAAATCAGACCTGAAAAAATTCAGGCCTGTACGGGATTCGAACCCCTGACCTCTGCGATACTACTGTAGCGCTCTATCAATTGAGCTAACAAGCCAACTAGAAGCAAGCCATTTAATTAATTCGACATAAACCCGTAAGATGATAAATCAAATACAACTAATATATGAAATACATATATCTGAACTGCGTTTATGAAACGGATATGTATACGATCCTCGCAGTAAAGCAAAATTTAAGCAATAGTGAAAATCAGACAAATTCAGGCCTGTACGGGATTCGAACCACTGACTGACCACTGACCGCAGTTCAGATATGCCATTATAGCGAAAACGTGTTCAGTTCCGAGTGTTTTTATTATTTTGATTCATTTATTACCAGTTTAACGGTGTTTTTAAAATCTCATTAAAGGTAAAGATCTTAAAAGTGAAATTAAAATGAATCAGTAGCTAGAGTAAGTTTCAGCCATTAGTTACGTGAGGGTCTAAATGGAGTTAATCATTAGCTGTTAGGCGTAATTTTGGTAAATTTTAACCTTTAGTCGTTACAAAAAAAAAAGTAACCCTAAAATTTGTCTTGGAACCGAAACGAAAGAAATTAACCGTGGGCCGGAAAAGCCATCACCCCTCTGCCGGCGAATCACATTACACTCTATTACCTTGATTGCTGTGAAGGACTCTAGTTTGAAGCTGCCTTCCTGTCTCTTCCCTTCTTGTAGGAACAGATCCTTGATATGTCGCGGCAGCCATTTTGCACTGTGGCTGAGAAATAAAAACAGGCATAGGGTAAAATATGGACTGTACTGGACCAGACTATTTTTTGGACGATTTTTTGGACAATTTTTTGGACTATTTTATAAGGGGGAAGGCACACCTTTAGTACTCAGGGAGGGGTGGGTGCAGTAGACAAGTACTGAGGGAGGGGTGGGGAAGAGTGTTATTATTCAGGAAGGGGTGGTAGGTGGTTGTAATTTTAAACAATAGTGGTTAATGGAGCTTTTACTCGATCGTAATAATTATTTTAATCGGTTTTTCGACTGACTTCTCCTATATCAACATTTTGCGCTGGGCTGCGGCATTTCTTTAATTTTTTAGCCATGCGAAAGCGAAACTGCCACGTAAACACTGGACTTTAATTCTTATTGAAAATATCGCGTTTACGATCCTCCACTGTTGAGTTACCAGTCTGGCGTAGGTTATGCGTGTGCCTTTTGAGTCGACTTGTGCACCATCAGTTTTCCTTTGTGTAATTACCAGATTTATTTTTCTTTCTATTTGTTTTAAGGGCATAAAATTTCCGCGGGGCAACTATCAGCCGATAGTTCCTCGACAAAAACACTCTTGTTTAAATAGGTATTACGGTGTAGTGCGAAATTCTGTGATCTTGTCTGATAAGATCACTGACAAAAGGAAGATAGATAAATTCAGTAATAACATACTGTATACACAAAGGAAAACGTGAAGCAACTGATAGTGCACACAAGTTGACTCAAAAGGCACACGGATAACTCAACAATGGAGGATCTTGAACGCAGTATTTTTAATATAAATTAAATTCCAGTGTTTACACGGCAGATTCGCTTTCTCATAACGGAAATTCCGAGATCTCGTCTGATAACATCAATGACAAAAGGAAGAGAGATACTGGTACTTACACACTGTATACACGTTTTTTCGAGGAGTGCGTTTTCGAGGTGTGCGGTCTGTGCTCTGCGCTCTGCGTTTTCGGGGTCTGTGTTAACGAGACATCTGAGAGAATATTGCTTTGTACGATTGTACAAAAAATGATTTCATATAGTAAACGTACAAACGTTAAAATTGCGATAGCGCTTATATTTGCGGCTAAAGTCAAGGGCCACGGAACGGAAATTCTGTGATCTCGTCTGATAACATCAATGACAAAAGAAAGATAGATAAATCTGGTAATTACACAAAGGAAAACTGATGGTGCGCAAGTCGACTCAAAAGGCACACGCATAACCTATGCCAGACTGGTAACTCAACAGTGGAGGATCGTAAACGCGATATTTTCAATAAGAATTAAAGTCCAGTGTTTACGTGGCAGTTTCGCTTTCGCATGGCTAAAAAATTAAAGAAACGCCGCGGCCCAGCGCAAAATGTTGATGTAGAAGAAGTCAGTCGAAAAACCGATTAAAATGATTATTACGATCGAGTAAAAGCTCCATTAACCAGTAGTGTTTACAATTACAACCACCTACCACCCCTTCCTGAGTAATAACAATCTTCCCCCACCCCTCCCTCAGTACTTGTCGACTGCACCCACCCCTCCCTGAGTACTAAAGGTGTGCCTCCCCTCTTATAAAATGGCCCAAAAAATGGTCCAGTCCAGTCCATATTTTACCTATGCCATGAAATCATTACCATAGAACGGAAACAACAATCCGGCATACATTAATTGCTGTAAACCATCGATAGCTTATACCAGACGCACGACGATGTATGTTACAAAATTACCGCAATTATTTACCCATAGGCCAAACGATTTTTCCAGAAACGTGGGTTTGAATGTGTCAGAAAAAGTCAGAGTTGATGGGTTCGGCTTACGGCCGAGAGTGTGAGCGATTTTGTGTTCTCAATGGGAAGTGCCGAGCTAGAAACAAAGGCAATCACCTCACCAAGAAACCTCAAATAAGAATCAAAATTATAAACAGGAATTAGTTACTGAGCTTTAAAAGATTTGGTGGCTCCTCAAGGAGCCGTTAAGTAAAGAGCTTTCAACTGATAAACAGTTTACTCGCCATCTGCGCCACTCTCGTCTTTACCGTCTGTCTCGAATTCACAATCTCTTGAGTCGTCTTCAAGTTCTTGCACCTCTCTAAAGTAAATGTCGTCGTCTTCTGTGCTATCAAAGCGTTACAAATTTCGAAATTCTTTAAAAAGTAAATTGACATCTTCACTGGGATTTCTTGCCATGCTTCATGGACTTTTCGAAGGATTATATTTCTAACGGCATCTTCTCTTCTCCAGCTGGAGTGGACTTGAACAGACTGCTAATCGTCTAAGTCAAGTTTTCTCTTGAGGGTCACTTATACTTTTTGCGTGAAGCGTGAGTGGGCCATTTTTTTCGTGAATCGTAATTTGACTTTTTTTTTTCTTTCGTGAATCGTGATTGAAGATAATAAGATCTTTTCATTTCCACGTGAGCGAATTTTTTTATTCAAACGTGACCCGTAAATTAAGAGCTGAATTTAACGTGATTCGCGAACCATTTTGTTTTGCGTGATGAATTTCCGGCTTTTTTATTTGTTTTGGAAATGTACGTACTGTTCTCGAACGGCTGTGATTAGGTTTTGATCGGGGTTTTGACTGGCAGGAGATAGACTTGATATGGATCGATGAAATAAGACATCACACATCTTTTGTTAGGTAACCCTAGCTGCGGTCGCACCACTGAGATTGCAATCGTGATTAAGTCCTATTAATCATGATTTAAGATAGGGCTATTGTGAATCGCGATTCAGCAAGCTACAAAAGGAGATAGGAAAATCTGTCATGGCGAACAACGCACAAGGCTGCCAAATACTGATGAGCAGAAAATTAGAAAAATCAATCCTTGTTTTATTTTTTAATGGAAACGTCTATGAATTTGTGTGCCCACCTTCTCCTTGGACGAGGATCCTCAATCTGGAAGCGTGGTCTACCTAACTGTTCTGACATTGGCTGTCGCCGCACTACAGAGTTTAATCACGATTAAGGTGCGTCTAATCACGCACATGATTGGCCTAACTGACAAGCTTCAGATAAACCTTGAGATAAATCCTACTTTTTTAGACGCTTTAAAATGCGTTTTGGTTTTTTCAACATTTTGGACATTTAGTTCTTTGAATTTGTAGCGCATAGACACCTTAACAATGTTGTATATTCAGAATAAGGATATCTGGTTCATTCCCTAGCTGCTGTGATAAAGCAGAGAAGCTGGTCAGTATTCACTTCTATGACATCAGGCATTCGATGGGCTAGTGGTGTCTGCTAGAAAGTTGCCCACGTGCGGACGTCTCCTAATTCCTTTGTTGCACGCGGAAAAGGGACGTCTACATAACGCCGACGCTAAATGTCGCTAATCGTGTTTCAGCGTTCTGCTGGGTTCCCAAGATCTTGGGAACAGGCTGTGATAGACTGACACGATACCAATTGTTTGACTAATATATTATATAATATATTAATTGGTAGATTGATAATGTTTAATTGGTCTGATAATTTATGCGGTGATCATTGTAAGTAAAATTTTCTAGCCAAAACAAACAAAAACACGTGCAATTGTGTGCTGTGTTTTACATCACTATCGAAAAGGAGATCGAAATATTGTGCGAGACCAAGGAAAATTTAATGTGTACGAGGAAATCTTTCTATTATTTCTTTACAATTTACTGTGAGTGATACATCACATCATATTTGTAAACAGTGTCTGAGAAAACTACAAAAGCGGCGTGGACTCCGCACAACTTACGAGAACTTGACGAAGAAATTATTCAAAGCTACAGTTCCAAAGCTTGCGTGTAAAGCAGGGCTTTCTATCGAGAAAAAGGCGGTACAGGTTCATCATTCAACTGCAGAAGAGTCTGTTTCTCCTGAGAAGAGAATTCTTTGAGAGGTGTCGTCCAACGTTTGTGGCTCGATTCATTCTTCAACAGCAGTGAAAAATGTTAATCTCATATTTGACGTTACTCCCAACGTTTCTCCAGTTAGACCAGCGATCGTACGTGAACCAGCTCAAGATGAAAGTAAAACTGTCGTACAAATAAAGGTTAGTGGCCAAGCAAGGTAAAAATAAACACGCTGCTGGAAGGGTTGGAGAGCGTGGGAAAGATGTTATGTCGTGGTGCGTGATATTATTTCGAGTTGCGGTTACCACGTGTAAACACTACATCTTATGGGAAAAACTCCTTCAAATTTCTTGCGCCCAAATTATGGAATATGTTAAGTGATGGCTAAAGAACAACCACTAGCATAACCTATTTTAAAAACAACTGCCTAGACTTTATAAACTAGCTAGATTGATAATTCCGGTTCTGTCCTCGTGTACCGGTTCACAAGAGCCAATACAAAAGACCAAACAATACACAATAGCTAACCGATAACTCCTAAACAAAGAAAGAACAATGGTAATTCCCTTGTGAACCGGTACACCAGGACAGAACCATAATTCCTAATCTTTATTTGAACTGTATTGAATATGTAACTCTACAAGCATATAGACATCTTCTTGTTCTGTTTTTCTTTTTTTTCTTCATTAATTGTACATATATTTTTCACTGTATTTATTTCTCAGAGATATTAGTGCTTATGCAGTACTCTTCAATCCGGGTGGAAAGAAAGTTTTACTACTACTGTTACTAATTTATTGAATACCCTGCCAGCGGGACGCTGGAACACAATTCCCTTTTCCGCCTGCAGCAAAGGAAATAGGAGACGTCTACACACAAGCAACACAAAAGCTGACCGAACGTTTTTGGTGATATCAAAGGCTGGCTGAAAGCAGAGTCAATGAAAAGTTCGTTCAATATTAGGCTCTGCATCACAACATGCGAATGCAAAACTGTTTCCTTTGTTTTAATTGACAAGCATTGTTCCTTTGTTTCTATCGGACCAATAGGAAGCGCGCATGCATGCAAGGTCTTTTGCATTTTTGCTTGTGAGGGAAGTACTAAATGGTAATATTGTTTTTTTGATAAATGATTTTAACACAGAATCTAGCTCGAACAATCATTAAAATTTCAGTCCAAGGAGTTTTTCTACTCTCACCTTGTTCCGTTTGCTTGAGCCATTGCGATATAAATGCTAATCTAGCTCAGGATACTTAGTTGTTTGAAGCTTTGTAGGCTCCTTCAGCTCACTGTTCAAAAGTCTATTAATTCTAATCTTTTCGCCCGGGAAAGGTTGTGAACTCACACAGTCCAAACTTTCAAATGTTTCGGAGTTCGTGTGACTTTAATACTTAAGACTTCGGTTAGTAGTTGTCTGTACTTAAGTCTATAGTAGAGTTTAGCGTAAGTTTTTTTCTTAATTTAACAATTCAATATGTATTTATGATCGCACAGATCCAAAACAGTTTGTCGGATAATTTAATTTTTTCCTTCAAAATTTCTATGCTTAAATCATCAACTACTTTACAGCTGAACATAATCATGGTGGTCATTTACCGAAATTCTATTTTGGTACACCGAATCGGCCGCGAGAAAAATCAAAAGCCAAAACCAAAACCAAAACCAGATCTGATCGATACGACCGAAGAGATTCAGTTGTTTCATGCTTACCTTAGGTATGTCTCTTAAACGCATATGACTCTCTAGTTAAAATTTTGTACAAATGACTATTACGCCAGAGAACTACATCAAACGATCAGAGTTTAATTTTTGATTGAAGCTTTTTTATTCGTCTCGTTACAACTGTAAGTAAACCTTTGCTGGTTGAACCGTGATACATTAAGCCTCCCCTTTCTACTATCGAAACCGCCCAATCCACCTGCCTTACCCCTCGAAAAAATCTTACCAGACAGAACACGCATATATGAGAAAAAAACGTAAGGTTACTGAGAGATTTCAGAGAAAGATTCGTTTTGCTCAGTGGGTGTCGTTGGTTTTCTGCCCTGACGATACATATTAGGAGTCAAATAGTAATAATAGTTTCAGTTGCCCTTGGTGCGGATAACGAATTTTCAGTCTTCGTAGGACATTATTGTTGTACCCTATTGGAGAATTAATTTCCGATGGGGGAGGGAATCAAGCTCTGAATGAAACGGTTAATGATTTTTGGTTGATATCCTGTATCCTTCACTCGCTTGACGTAGTTTTGTTTTGGACGTTTTGCTAATACCGTAACAGTTTTCTTTTTTGTCGGTTCGGCGATTTCGTTTTGTTGTTACGGGCTTACAAATTTAGGGCAGCTTAAACTCCTTTTCATTCGCCGCGAAATCGGGATAGAGCTATTGAGTACGGTGGGCTCCAATAAGCCGTGTCACTGATTCATCACGTTCTCCAATTACAGCTTTGGTCGATCGGAGGATTGTATCGGTTCTCTAACCATTGTTTCCTTGAATTCGCCGTGAGGGCGACTATGATTTACAGCCCTAGAGTGTTAAACTTAGTCGTGGTACCAACAAAAATTTTTAAACAGGAAAAAAGATTCGCTTACCAGGTATCTTTCGACAGGAGGTAATGTCAATTCCACTGTCAGTCAACTGGTGGAGTACAGTAAATTTTTTAAGTAAACTGAAGAATTTTAGGCAAATACAATATTTCTCATCATTCGATGTCTCTAGGGCAGAATGCAGGCAGAATAATTCACGAGGTGTAACACACGCTTCTCTTTATACCTCCATCTTGATTTTAGTGTTCAAGCCAAGCGGAAGAGGCCTACTTTGAATAAATCTACGATACGCAACTTGGTTGGGGTCAAAATGAATGCTGGACTTGGCCGAGCCAGTACCAGGTCGCTCTCGGGGCCTGTTGTTTCTCGTGGCCTAGATCTGTATTGTTGTTGTATGAGATGCAGAGCTAAAAAAGCTTCGCAAGTTTCTTTAAATTTGGATATATCAACAAAGTTGAAATGGTAAATTGGCCACCGTAACGATTACAAAAGCTGACGTTTCGAGCGTTAGCCCTTCGTCGGAGCGAATAGAGGAATTGTGGGTTGTGTGTGCTTTTAAAGGCAGAAAATGGAGCTACGTTATTGGTGGGAACATGGCAACGAGAAAAACACGAATAAATTAGTGGAATGAAAAGCGTTCGTTGATCCCTGTGGGATTTAGACTGCCGGTTTGAAAGATGAGCTTTTGTTCAAGAGTTTTACGACTTTCCGTGCTACCTAAGTGTAAGGAAAGACCGCAGATTGCCATATGTTGCCTAGAATGATTAGGTAAATTAAAATGTCTAGCGACTGGTTTCGGACATTTCTTTAAATTTGTCTGTTTGCAAACCTTATTCCCTTTTATGATGGATCGAAGTGATAATTTATCTGTGTGGAACTGTGAAAATGACCGTAGACATCCCGAAAGGTACACAATTTTAACGAAAACCTTTTGTTTCCAATTCATAGGTTCGCACAGAGGTCTTTGGGAAGTTGTTACACCTTCTGTTCCTTTCCGCTTCACGTAGCCTCGATCTTTTTTGTGGCGAAGTCTCAAAAAGCTTCACAAATGTTTTAAAAAAGTAGTCTGCGCTTTTGAGAATTACATTTTTTGTTACTCCATTGCTAATTCCGTCGCTTTTAGGCTTAAATTTTAATTACTCGTGGAATATGTAGTTTCAATTGAGCTTCAAAACGTCTGCCTTGATCGGTATGGAACCCACAAATTAGAAATAAAAGGTTTTCGTTAAAATTTTGTACCTTTTGGGATGTTTACGGTCTCTTTCACATTCCCACCCAGATCAAAGAGTCGGCCCATCAAGGAAAGAAAAAAGGTTTACAAATACACAACTTTTAAGAGAATTGCGCGAAACAACATGCCCCTTGAACGACCTAGTGCTGACTCGGCCAATCCCAGCATTCATTAGTATTAGCAGTATTAGCAAAGTCGCGTATTGGCCATTTTTTGTGTCCGACTCGAACAGTTGTAGTCCATGGGCCAGGAACCCCAAAATGACCTTTCAGTACTAGTCGGGGGAAGTAATGCTATCATGCATTTTTGAAAACTACGATTACTCTAGTTTAATATTATGTGTGATAGCAGCGCCTAACGGGTAGCTGAACACGTATTATTACGAGATCAAGTGACGTCACTCCTTTCTACAGAATTGCCAGAAAACAAACTATAACTGCATAGCGCTATTCTTTTCAAGCGCGTTTAATATTCTTAAGGATACATTAAGTGTGACAAAGACAGGGGTTTTTTCCAGATGAGTTCTTGAACTTCTGAGTTCAAAATAATTTGAGTTTCAACAATCTTTTTCCATGGTAACGTTAAATATATAAATAAGCATAAAATTCTGGAATATTTTTAATGTCTGATCTCGAAGAATTTTCACTAAATGGAAGTAGACAACAATAACAGATTTACAGCCAATAATTAAGTTAGATGCCATGGCTACAAAGATAACATATCTTCATTTTAAATATCCTTACGCCATCTTGGATATCAAAACACGATTATTCGAACACGTAATTAATAAAGTGAAATTGTACGTTGTAAGTAAAAATACCTATCCTTCAATCTTCAAACACTCCCTTACATCTAAGAAGGGTGCAAATTAAAGAGAAATATATAAAAAAAAAGAGAACTTAATGTTCATTAATTTGCTTAATGTAGAGATCCTAATTCACAAGGAGTAATAATGATTTCATAAGTGTCTCAACTGTAAGTCTATAGCTTAATGGATGATTCCTTTTTGGTTTTTTAATCTTCGTCAGCCCCATCTTCCTCGGCGTGCCTCAGAGAATTCGTCATTAGGCATTTTCCTCCTCTTCGGTGGCAACGGTGTTGCCATTAAAGAGAGTGTTGAGAGAAAATCATCTTGTTTTGCTGGAATATTGACTACACTCTTGCATAGTTGAGCAGGTTTTGGTGGCCATGACGTTTCAGTACCATTTGAAAGAGCTGCATAACGGGCGTGCAGGCCAGCCAGTTGTTTAATTTCCTTAATTTTGGACGAAGTATTCCTATTGTCTGAGTGCTAAGAGTCATGATAATATTACTACCTCTTAAGAACCGGTCGTTTTTCTTACAAGTCTTTTCACTAACGACCAGGCTCCGGTTGTTCATTGAGCGGATAGCGCTATCCCACGGATAAATCGCTATCCAGCGGATAAGTGTTACCAAAACGTACTACGCTATCCACCGGATAGCGATTTATCCAGTGTATTGCGTTTTCCATCCTTCGAACAACCGGGGCCAGTTCGCTAACATCTTAGGTCGTTTCGCCAACTCCTCAGGGCAATTCGCTAGCGTCTCATCGCTCGTTCAGGTGATGTATTACAAAACGTTTAATGATTCCATCGGCAGAACTTGATCGACTTCTAATCGACCGAAACTGATCGAAGTCGTTGAGAAGTTAGGTAGTTTCAGTAGAAACTGAAAGTCAATTTGATACAAGTCCACTCAAGACAAATTGAATTCGATTTGATACATCGACAAAGTGGATATGAGACGATTTGAGCAGATCGATCCCAGGCCAATTTTGGCCGATCTTATAAGTATGTTTACGGTACAACATTTCGAATGTTGCTATTTCTGAGGAAACAAAACCAGAAAGAGACGGTAGTGAAATTACCTAAAACGTTAGAGAAATGACTTATTATACGTTCAGCCAACGGACTTGAGACGCTGGCGAAATCACTTAAACCGTGAGCGATCTGTATCGTTAGTGAAACAAAACTAAAAATAATTTTAAAAGAAATCGTTCCAAATTCAAAGCAACCTCTGGCAGACTTTTCCTAAAAAATTTTCTGCTTATCACGGAACGTTAAAACCAGTGATAAAGGTTACCTGTCTTAGTTTTCCATTTCATAATTTATTGACCAGGCTTGACTTACGGACACCTTCTAAAAGCTACAAAATAGCGTCCAAAGAGGTCAGTCCATAACTTTGAGGTGCTCGCGTAGAAAGAACATCTTTACCTTGAAGTTTAGACCCGACAAGGTACTCTTTTCCCATTTTCTCTTGAGCCCATAGAAGAATTTTGTCTATGGTAGGCGTGTCCACTTGTACGATTTCTGCGATACCCCGGATAACCGCCAGTCCATACGGCACATCCTCTGTCAGATAACGATGAGAGAAGTCTGGTACGAAGGAATGTTTGTTGTGTTCTTTCATCGGATGCTTCAGACCCTGGTAAGCGGCGTTTGTGCAAAAACAAGATCGTAGGCTCGAAGTATCGGACATTTCGTGAGAATAAAACTTGACAAGAAGATCATAGATGCTCGTTACCTGAAGCGGAGAAAGAAACAAACTCATCAAAAGAGATTTCTCCTCGCTAATCGCTTTTTAGTAACCACGAATTTCATGCACCGGCATACATATTTCACTGAAGAAGAAACTATTTCATCTCCTTGTTGCTGACGTAATATGCTTTCGCGCGATATCATGTTCCGTTTTGGCAGAAGAACGACTGTCATACCTTTGAAGGCGTCTTTTCTTTGCAATGGTTAAGGAAATTAAAGACACTGGGCTGATCAGAAGTTAGTTAAATGATGGCTAATAGATTAGGAGGATCGTAAGTAGTTGAAAAACTAGACAATGGGTATACACCATAGTTTCTATCACTCAGAAACCGATCATAACAGCAACAACAAAATGGAGGGGTCGAAAGTGATGAGTTTGAAAAATAAAATCATGCAGGAAGAAAATGCGCATAAAATTTGATGCTCCACGATCAGCCGTAAAGAAATTCTTCAAGTAGCTTCTTACACCGGCTTTTCCCGTGTACCTATGATAACACCTCTTCTTCTTCTTCTTCCCTTTCTTTACCTGTGATGTGTCCACACCAGATTTTTCACTAACAGCCTTGCTAACTTTTAAAACTTCGTCGGAGGCACTCGACAAGACTTCTGCTGCTAATTCACTCAGCCCCGTGTAAAACAGGGGCGCTTCGTCCAGAGGTTTCCCGTCCCACCCTTCCCATTGAGCAAACATGATTGACGGATGTGCATACGCGTTAGGGTTCATAAGAGTCATGCCAATAAGGTGCCCGGAGACCTTCAAACGAGGGTGGTCGCCGATCAGACTCTGTAGGGTAGTAACAGGGTCTTTCTTTGGTGCTGCATCTCTTCCGACCTAACGAATAATGATAATAAAGAACAGTTTTAGAGCATGCTTTATTGGGAATACCTTTGAAGCCCAATTGCTTTGTGCTTTTGTATCTTTACTTCTTGTTAGATATATCTGGGAGAGATAATCTAGCAAAGCACAAAGAACTGAACGCGGCTATGCCAAGACCAGTCTTTGGTCCGTCAAAAGCAATTGTTATGGATTCAAGTGATCCGTGAGGTCACGTGTTTTATCACTCCACTATTAGACAGTATTAAGAGTAATATGTATGAGTGAGAGCATCAAGCCAGCTTTTTATGCTCTGTTGACAGTCGACTTGAAAAATCCTACAATGTAAGCTACATAGACATATTTATTCTCGGATGAGAGGCATTTCAAATAGGCTTCGAGTTCCATTGAAATATTTGCTTACTTCTGTTATTCGGTTCGCCAAGTTTTAACTATTTGGGAATTTTTTAGCAGACTTTCATCCACATTGGAAAGTTAGCTGTTAGTAGTACTTTTGGAATGTTCTAACGAACGCACGCAGAGTATAAAAAAGGGGGTGTATGGTATAGGGGAAGGAGAGGTATGGCGCGCAAGATTGGTGGGATTCGAACTCGAGAAATCACACTTTCAGCCGCTTATGCCTTGGTAGCGGCGATGAAGAGAAATCCTATTTATACATCGTATATCTATATATGTTATTAAATGGGCCTGCTTACCTGCATAGCTCCTACCATTGAATCCTTGGTCCCAAGAACATCACATTTCTTGCCAAATTCACCCAAGCGACACGCCCAAGGCAGCGACTCAAAATTCATCACTGTGCACGTATTCGCTTTTTCTCCCAAGATTCCTCGAACCTGGAATTCTAGTCCTGAGGCCCCGGGAAGACCAACAATTATCACACCAGGCTCGATATACGGCTTAAGCGCCTCCAGAAACACCTGATGAGCAAATGCTGGCAGCACAAAAGCTACAATGTCAACACCACGCACAGCTTCCTCTGGGTTTTTAGTAATCAAAGCCGGCTTGGACCTAATGACGCTCGGTTCTTGGTCGCGGCGATGGCAGGTGATCTCCAGATCAGCGGTCTGCATGATTTTGCTCCATCGTTCAGCTTCGTCTTGATACAAACTGAGCACTCTAACTTCAGTTGCCGTATGCGAAGAGGCGATGCCTGCGAAGGCATGGGCTCCATTGCCACTTCCACAGATCAGAAGCTTGATGCTGTCTGTCATAACTTTTTTTCTGAAAAATGAGTGTTGAGAAATGGACTGCGTGACTGTCACGCTGTGGAAGTGAACTTTGTTCCTTTTGTTCTCGTTACCCATTGATTAGCTGTAATGACGTGAGGTAAGATTAGGATTTAAGAAAAAATAACCATGTGCGAGGCGACGTGTGATTGAGCGAGTTTTGGTTTTGGGACATTAAAATAGTTAAGTGAGTCGAATCTGTGGGTCGTTTGAACGTGAATATCATCGGGAAAATCTCTTGTGTTAGAAGAAATCAGAAGATTCCTGACAGATTAAATCATACACTTAACCTTGTGTTTACAACATCAAACCCGTGAAGATTCTCCATAAACGATAAATGGTTCTAACGCAGTAACTACAGACGGCCGTGTAATAATTAATCGTGTGGGTGATGGCAGTAATGAAAATATCACGTAGTGTGATTTCGTGACATTTCACATTTCACCATTTGGAGGCGTTTGGTTTTTCTATCTCGATAGCTGTGAATAGCTGTATCAATGCTAGAGAAAATAGCGCAACTACTGATATATAAACGGGCCTGTAGGAAATACGCAACTTTAGTATGTACATATCTTCACATTCTTAGACTGTTTCATAGTGGGCGCTTATAAGCCGACTATGGTTCATTGCAGTTTGTGTTGTATGCATATGTAATTTGAAATTGATCGTTTACGACACAAAAACGGTATGCAAATAAAACGATACGCGTTAGTTCTCGGCCCAATTCATCGATCGGAAGTAATAATTTTCTCTTGATATATAGACACGGGTATTTCAATAATATTAAGTGAAAAGAAAGTACTTCGGATGAGTGTGGACATCTGTTCTGTCCTTTTCCTAAGTATTACGATTTTACCTTAAGTTGCGTTACAGCATTACAACTGAATTGCTATGCCATTGTGTTCAATTTAGGAAAGGCTTTTTACTTTTCTCTTAGTATGAAAACGTAACTACGAATTTAGGAGCTAGAGAAGAAGCCGACAAAACATTAACACTGATACCGACGAAGGCCTATCGAAGTCCATTATTAGAAGATGCGATCCACAATCTAAAATTTGAAACCGTGACACAATCGGGGATCCGGAGTAAACTTTTGAATCAGTCCACTGAATTTTTGTCAAAAATTCTAAATCTAATTGTTTCTCTAGGACTAAACAAGCCAATCTGCAAACCCATTGCCTCTCCTTCAGACTACTGACTAAACAGACGAATCCGACTAACTTTCTAACAACGGATGTTTTTTCCTTCCGGCGAAGGATGAACGAACTGATCCCCATTAGAACGTACCCTTAGAACTAATATGTCCACTGTCAGACCTACTAACCTCAGGATCAAATTGCTTTGTACAGCAACAGCTGAAAAGCGCAGAGAACTCCGTAACTTGTAATGAAGTTACTTCAGGTTGTGACTCGGAGGTTATGATAAGCGGCACGCACGAACCATGAGTGGAAACGAGGGGTCTCACGGGATATCGTGTACACAAATCGTGAAGTCACGACATGAAGCACAGTCAGTCACGCTAGCTTAAAATGAAAGAATACGACTCGAGGGACCAGTAATTCATCGCCTAGAGGAGGGATTTGAGGATTTTTTTGGGATCACAGGGTTTACAGAGGGAACAGGGGGGAATCAGCCGTCGTTACAGAGTATAAGGAGGGGTGGGGTTGAGAAAATTGATAGCCAATTAGGGGGATCAATTGAGTACTACAGAGCCCCAAGTAATTTATTTTGATGCAACCAAATCCTTCGACCCTCCCCTCCCCCCCGAACAACAGGGGGATCAGCCGTCGTTATAAAGTATTAGGGATGCGGGGCTGGAGAACATTGACAGCCAATGAGGGGGATCAATAGAATACAATAGAGCCTTACGTAAATTTTATTGTGATACAACCAAAATCCTCCGACCCTTCCCCGCCCCCCCCCCCCCTCTCCGCAATGAATAAATACTGGTCCCTTATTGGAGTAGCTGTGAAGAATTGTTCTGCCTCTTTTTCAAGTCCACGAAAGCACCAATACATCCTACAACAAAGCGGCACCTTTTCGGAGCGATCAAGTCTTGTGTTCCTACATTGCGCCTCACAAAAAAGAAAAAAAAAGAACGCTGCGGGAGAGTTACCTTCAGCGGCGATCCAAGGATCATAATGAGGAAGCCATCACTTTTCGGAAACGACGCTATAGCAGGAAAGTTACGAGGTAAGACGCAAGCAGTGCTATAAAGGGGCCGACCATTTAACTTTTGAGGGGGGGGGTGGGTAATGGGTGATTTCTAGTTATCAAGAAATTTTTTTCTAGCAGTCTGCTGGGCAGGGTAATTTTTTTCCGTTCTAAATGTTCTTTTTTTCGGTTACATTTGGGCTGCATGCAATTTTTTTCTTCCAACAAGCGCTTGCAGGAAATTTTTTTTCAAAATCCCCTCCCCTTCCCCCCTCAAAAGTTAAATGGTCGGCCCC
Source organism: Stylophora pistillata (assembly GCF_964205215.1). NCBI lineage: Eukaryota > Metazoa > Cnidaria > Anthozoa > Scleractinia > Pocilloporidae > Stylophora > Stylophora pistillata. The sequence continues at coordinate 27,402,169 of NC_142527.1, read as the reverse complement.
TAAGTTAAACAGCAATGTCCACAGATATGTCGGATGCAGAACCAGTTTCTTTAGAAAACGTATCCCCTTTACAAATTCCATTTCCCACCTTTCAATGTTGTACTTATAAACTAAATGTAGGGTTTACTCTGAGTGCTTGCATTATCAACGGTAAAAACAGAAAATAGGATGGAGCTTTCCAACGAACTTTTTCATATTTGTATTCCTAACTACACGAAAAATGCTCGCTCTATTACCACAACCTTTTCACGTATTACTTTATCTCATTAATTCAAGAGACGCTTCTTACAAAGACCAAATGTATTGGACTGATTTATTCATATGTACATCAAAGTTTTCGAATTCAAAGAGTGCGAATGAAAGTAAAAATCCAACTGTACAAGTAACAGCATTGATAAAATAACCGTTTACAGCTTAGCCCAAAGTTATTGAATCAGTTCGCTGGGAAGAACAAGCTAATGAAAGCTTGCGTAATGACACGTCACACGGTAAGATTTCGTCATCTCTCGCTTTCTTTGCTCTTTTTCTTAAAGTTTTCCACCATGCGATCATAGTAGTCACATGACAACCAAAAGCACTGCTGGGGATCCACGTGACTTGAACTTCAAATAAGAAAGGAGAAGTAAGTGTAAGATATTAACCAAGACAAATACGTAAACTTCAAATCTTTCGAGGGAAAGTGAAAATTTTATTTCAAGAAGCATACCTTTTTCCATTGCAAAACTTAATAACCAGCCGGCGACCATTTGCACCAGCGATCCAACCAGGCAAGTAGACGAACAGAGCTGAAAAGGAGCGAAATTACAAAGTGAAATTACGACCTTTTCACAGCACAAGGTAGACCACTTGACTGGCCAGGAACAATTTTATCTTCGATTTTTAACAGTGAATGTTTTCGGCGAATCAGGGGTAGTCTACTTCGAAGCCAATTTTTTTTTAGCGTCACGCAACGCTAAAAAGGCTGCAAAGCAGACATGGCTCAGGGCTACATTCCTTACAATGGAAGATGATCATTTTGGGCAATATGTACAACTACGCTCGTAGTAGCGCCGTCGCGAGTGATGTCGAGATTACATCCTTAGCCTTTGTTTCATTCTATCCAACCCTTATATTCATTACAGTTCCACCCTCTTTCAAATATTTACATTTCAATTGAAAGCATTTCAAATCAATTTTGGAAAGTTCCTGCGGGTCATATAATAATGGTTTTCTCGACAGCTAGGAATCACTAAGGTTCATCTAGAACGTCAACTAACCAGACTGTCTGCTGTCAAGTACGTTTATTTATATGAGGCCGAGTGAAATTTAGGCAAGGTTAAAATCGAGGCACGCTGGTCAGCCTCCCTCCTCTATGGTGAGTCAGTTGTTGGTAAGTATAAACAATTCCACGGACTTGTCAGTGTGACTGGTGGCAGGGGCGTGGACCGAGGTTGTGTCGCCATGGTAACCTCCCTGCCGTGTGCAGTCAGCGCGATTGCCATAGTGCTATGGCACCTTCCTCCAAGCTCATCAATGCCGATGAGTTTAACGTGAGGTAATTTCAGCAAAGATAATTTTACTTAAAGTTACACACCTGGATCTGAGAGTGCGAGTACGCGATCGCCTATAGTCAGCGGACGGCGTTTAGTGTGGGCTCCAAAAATGTAACCAGAACTCTGAAGAGAAAATCGAAAATCGACATAAATTCCTCGTCACAAATAAATGAAACGATTCAAATTAATTCTCACTTTATTTCTCTATATCTCTTCACCATTCAAAACAAAATAACAAGGAAACTGGCCTATTCAAGCTCCCCGTGTCAAACAAAAGATTTTTTCAACAGGCTGAACAGAAACAGTGAACAGTTTCTGCTCAGATCAGCAAAATGTATTAAAAGCTACTCAGACAAGCTCTCGCGCCTATCGCCTGGGAAAGTGTGTGGTTATATCTCTAAATACAAACGAGACTCACAATCATCTCCGTAGGAATAAGATGGAAATGAAGTCGTTTAGAGGTATGCAGAAAAAGAAATGCGTTGATGATCGTGAACCATGGTTCGGGAGAAATTGATTTCAGGTTCCATCTTTTCCTTGCCCTAAAAATCGAAAACTTGACGCTGTTTGTACAAGAATCTCTCATCTGTTAAATTTTTTTTTGGAGGGGGCGGGCGGCGTTTTGTTCAATGGTGAGACGTAATTCGCAAAAGACGTGGAAGTAAAGGACATAGTGAAGTGCGAGTTGGATAATTCCCCACTTCCCAAAATAACAATCGTGATTTTATCACTCGCAGTTTCCTAGACATTCGGTCATTCAAGCTGTGAACTGTGATTATCAGTACCTGCAACTGAACAGTTTGATCTGCCCACTCGATGATGTACTGGCGGCCATTACCGACACGTTCACGCACAGTCCCTGAAAGAAAAACAATCGTGCAATGAAGAATGAGGATGTACTAAGTGCACATTTCACAAATAATTAGGTAGACATGCTCTCTGGCAGATATTAGGGACCTTACGCAATCAGGACGGTAACGCCAAGGAAGACTTCGATTAAAAAATGAATTTCTACTTTTAGTTAGAATCTCAAAAATGGTTGCAGGAGCTTAATGTCTTATACGGCGCCACAGCTCAACTTCAGCATGACGTATAAAAGTAGCGTTGAGTTCAAGATGGAAATTAAAATAATTTGCCGTCGCGGTTTCGGTTCGCAGACGACGCAAACTTTGGCGATTTCACGTTGTTGTTTTGCATAGGACGGCTAAGAAATGTACAAAGTTTCAAAATGCACGTGCTGAGCTATTGTTCTGCCAATTAGATCTCTTGTTTTTCCACGTCCTCGTTGCCGTCGCCGTCGTGGTTGCGTAAGGTCCCTATTAGCTTATTAAGGAGTGGGGATGATCACCTCCCTCCACTGTGGCCAGGGTTCTATCCATCGTCCTTGCTCGGAGAGTTTTTCTCCAGGTTCCCCGGTTTTCCTTCCTCCACAAAAACCAACCTTCCAAATTCCAATTTGATCAGGAAACAGTGAACAAGAACAACCGTGGAATGTCCACCGCTAAATTTGGGAAGGAGGTAGAATATTGTCTTGATAGGTTCACCTGACTCGGAATTATTCCAATGATAAGGACGTTTCAGACGCGTGTAAGGGCAAGCAAACTTAAAGAACTTTTTGCTTCCAGCCGATGATGCAAAGTTTAAAATGTAGGTCTCTGGAGACATTACTCACCCAGGTGAAACATTCCATCTTGGTCGTTCCTTGCCACCACAGCCTGGCCGACCAAACTCTCTTCGCACTGCAGGATGTACCTACAGTCGCTCTCAAACTTCTCTGCAGTCAGAAGGTAGGTCTCCTCGCGTGGGACAACGCTCTCTATACCATCATAATGCCGCACGCTTAACCCATGCGCGTCCTTTTGCAGAACAGTGCCTGGGGATGGAACAAACGAGCTTAAACAGGTTTTCTTACGCTGAGCACTGTAACAAAGCGACTATCCACACAGAGATGAAAACCATTGACCATAAAACCGCGGTCAAGGTCCATCAGAGTATGGTTCATGGACCGAAGACCATACTGCAGGACCATCAACCACAGATTGTGAACCATAGGCTGGCTATCTACACTGCACCTCTGAGAACAACTTTATTGCTGCACTTACCTGGTGCGTAACTATAAGGGAACGAAGGATGAAGGGCAACTACAGGATCATGTACATCAATTTCATTATCTGCGTCATCAGCTTCTGTAATAATGTCTGGACGGTAAATCTGCTCCAAGTCTCCCACGCTGTCTTCGACATAGTAACTACCGTCTCCACAGTCTTGGCGAATGGTGCCTAACGAGAGAGGAGGACAATCATGCGATCATCGAACCCGACCAAATAATACAGCGCCAACTGCTCGCTTCAACGGAAGCCTCTGCGTTTGTCAATCTTTCTGCGTCTTTTGCGTCTGTTTGTGTTCCTGCCTCCCTGCCCGTCTGTTTGTCTATAATTTTTTTTGCTAAGTGAAATGTGGCAAGTGCCGTTTGTTTACCTTGTTGCCTGTCGCATTGGTAATCGGTAAGTTAAGACAAAAATATTAAGTGATAATTGAAATGCACTGAAATAGCTCTGTGACGTGCAAAATGCTTGGTCGTTCGAGTAACGATGATGGCGAGCCAGCACAATGACCAAAGAAGACTTAAGGCAAGCTTCTCAAGTCTCTTGGTATCTACTAAAATGCGCGAAAAAAAACATAAAACAAAAAACAATATGATTTCCAAACCTACCCAGATTCAACTGCCTCCCTTTAATACTCTAAGCTCAATTGGTTGGCGCATACGAGTTTCAAATTCCATTTTAATTCTAAATCCTAAAAGGCATTTTCGACGCAATTAAATCATTTGCGTTTCATCGAAGCAAAAATCAGCTGTCGATTATAGTATCGTTGATATGATTTGATGATTCATTTAACTCAGCTTGGTTTTACAAGATATATAGGTTAAATTTACATAGCAACTAAACACAGTACAGCAAAGGAATGAGGAGAAAAATTTAGCCATAAAATAAGTAGCGAGTTAGGATCATCCAAATAGACCACTTTCATAAATGGCTGCCGTACAAATATTCTTTTGTTTAAATTTAAATTAGCCCTACTGGCCTCGCTTGAGATAATGTACTCTTTTGAATTTTGTACTAGAGAACGAGGCCAGTAGGGCTAATTTAAATTTAAACAAAAGAATATTAATCCGGCAGCCATTTATGAAAGTGGTCTATAGCAAAGAAAAGGCTAATCTGGTGGATAGCAAAGGCTAATCAAGTTCATAAATAACAAGAAAGGTTCTCACTTAACAGCAACCAACGTAAGCGAAAACGACTAATTACATACGAACATACACGCTTGCAAGGGAACGGAGTGGCTTAGCAGAGTAATGAGAATTCATCTTGTATTACCTCTGTAGTACCACCCTTCATCAGACCAGCGTGCTAGTACTTCTTCTCCCACCTGGACGGGCCTTCGAACATGTCCACTTTCAACCGCTGGATCCTCGTCTGGAGGAAGGCGAGCTAGCGAAAGGGCACACAAATAAGAGATAAGAGATTCGGTACTCAAATAAGCTTATATGCGATCAAAGATAAGATTTTGTACTCTTCTTCGTTTTAAAAAAGGAAACAAAATAAAACAAATAAAACCTTACATATCAAGAGTCCGTGAGATCCTTTTGTCACCAGACATGCTTCGTTGCCATTGGATACGTGAAACTGGACTGAGGGGGGCTCTGATTCACTACCAGCAGGGGGATGGGCTACTTCGGCCTCTTGTTCATCATCTGATACAGCTGGTGACGAGGATGAAGACGAAGATGAAGAGGACGAAGATGACGAAGAGGAAGAAGATTTTCGTTTCTCGCTGCTATTTGATTTCTTGTCGTCGTCCTTATTTTCTTCTTTATCTTCACTGCGGTCGTCTTCCGTTCCTGGAGGCAGACTGTGACTAGAAGACCTTCTTGAGGACTGAGGCCGAGGCGAGGCGTCGGGTGAACGTGGAGAAGACGACTTCGTGGACTTTTTACCGGAACTGCGTGAGCGCGAGCCTTTGGATGAAGCCTTGTGCGACCCTTTGGTTGATTCTCTAGGGCTGGAGCGTGGGGATGAGTGAGCCGATGAAGGACTGGGCGGAGAAATGGAGCGAGATCTGGGAGGGGAGACTGGTGCTATGTCGGGAAGTTTGACCCGGGGTCGCTCGGAGCGATTCTCAGATGGGAGATTGTTTGCTAGTTGTTGTAGGAGTTGCTGTTGTTGTAGCTGAAGTTGCTGTGTCTGGTTGAATTGCTGCATGAGTAATTGTTCTTGTTGGTCTTTCTGCTTCTTTAGAAGGTCATCCTGTTGGTTTTGAAGTCGCTTTTGTTCTTCTTGGATCTCTTTTTGTCTGTTTAAATTCAATATGAAATACGGCATTTTGAACATATAAATCAGCTTTCAGCCTATCAAGGGCAAGCTAACCTCTGGAGGGCGGGACGGGGGAGGAGTTGAGTCACATAAAGGGAAAAAAAGCACAAACAAAAATAATCAAACAAACACGACACGGGCATGAAAAATGTTTTTGATTTGCCTCAGGATACTTTAGTTAGCAATACTATCGGTGTAACTGGAAAGTCAAAGCATACACGAGGTTGTCATTCTGAATTTCTCAGAAACAAATGACGTAAAGAGAGACGGGAGACGAAAGCTCGGCCAATCAAGTTGTTTTACTACTTAATAATATAAATCATCAATTTCTCTCGACAACGAGGGGAAGTCACGCGCAACCTTAAAGACCCTTGGTAGCTCTGTCGCTGGTTACAACTGCCCGTACCTCTCATTCTGTTCATCAATCTGCTGCTGTAGGAGTTTTTGTTGCTCGTCATCGAGCTCACGTCGTTTCTTGTTCAACTCTTCTGCCGCCTCCTCGTGCCGCTCTCTCTCCCTTTCTAGCTGCTTCTGCAAAGTTTCTATCTTCTTCTCCACCTCCGCCAGCTGCCTCCTGTGTTCCTCTTCAAGTTCTTGTTTCAGTTCCTCAAAAGGTCTCCTGTCCCCGAACGACCTGCGGGGTGTTGCCTCGTTGGAGGAGGGTGGGGGACTGCCTCCGGCGCTTCCTCCGATACTAGGACTGCGGCTTCTACTGCCATCCTTAGGACTGCTGGCGCGACTGCTGACCCTGCTGCTCTTACCAGAGCGACTGCTTTTGCGGCTACTTGCCTGACTGCGAAGTGATTCCTCACCATCCTCTTTGTCTACAGACCAAGATTAAGCAATGATGAAAAATTCAAATCAGTGATTGTAGTAATTACTTACTTAGTCCATGACTCGTCTCCAGTCGTCTTAACAGCTCGAGCAGTTTGGGAGCGCGAAGTAGGATGGGTAACGAGAAACTGGGAGAGGAACACGTCACCTCCCACCAAAAGAAGACAAAAAACAATCTTTGGAAAACGTTTTCAGTCTCTCTTCTTTTTTCACAATCAACACACACAATTTTCTAGCTACCTTTTTCTTCTACAGCAGCATCGTCTTCGCCCTCTCTCAGATACATGCCAAAAGGGGTCGTTCTGGGAGAAAATAATACAAATTGAACACATACAATGATATAACCGTATTTTCAAGATTCAGCACCGCGTCCCAAAGCTGAAGTACTGTCACTAATAGACCCCTATATTTTCTGTCAACGATATAGTAAACTGTGTATTGTAGCGAAATTCAGGGATGCCCAGAACAATGGATTAAAACCATTGCTCACTTGATTCCTGGCTCCAATTAACTGGCCAACGCAAGAGGATCCCCGGTAGCTTATGTAAGTTTTAAGGCTAAGGAAAGGGAGAGTCTTAACTCTAGCCAACTCACAGATCAATTTAACTTACGATCGATAAGCAGTCAGCAAAGCATCCCGGATGAAACGACAAGCGAAAGTGTAGCGCGCTTTAGAGATCTTCACCAGGTCATTCCTCAGAGAGGTGATCTACAAGAGACAAAAAAACAATGTCTTTGACCGGTTTAATCACAGAGAAAAATTGGTTTGAAGTCATTATAGGTTAAAGAGAACTACACCAGGTTCCCTTTAATCTCTACTGGAGTCAGTAAACTCTGACCCATCTTAACACTCCAATTTACCTTTTTCCCGTTGTATCGCAGTATCGTGTAGCACTTGGTAGCTGGAGCTTTCCGGAGAGGTACAACTTGAACGATTCCCGGCACATAGCACTGCACACCATCATTAATCTCGTCATCCTCTTCCTCGCGTGGAACAAGCGTCTTGACAAGCACGTAATCACCCACCTGAAAGCAGGTCACGCAACAGGTTACGAGGGGGTGCCATTGGGGTAGTCAAGCAACTCTTAAAGCAAGCATTGCGCGAAGGCGACGCAGGAAATCTCGATAGAGTACAGGCCCCGGTTGTTCGAAGGTTGGATAACGCTAGCTACTGGGTAATTCCCTATCCGCTGGACAGCGCAATACGCCCTTTATACAACTGGGCCCCGAAAGGTTTTTCCTGATGTTCTCGTACCTTGAGGGAAGGACATGGTCGAGCTCCTTGTATGGTGATCACATATCTGGACGACACCACTTGCCGGTCAAAGTCCCGGAAGTCAACCTCGACATAACGTAGGTTTAAACAACGGGCAACCACGCCTGCGTAGTAAAATCCATCCACCTCGCTGCGCGCCAGAACCTTGTGGTTAAGAAGGCGGTTCTTGTTGGAGTAAGACTGGGTTGGAAGAGGAGAAATTTTCGGAGGCTGTTGAAGAGAGTGGAAAAGAAATGTCAATCAAGAAAACTTTACGTAAAGTGAACAACTACAACAAACTTAACCGCCGTTAAATTCCAATATGAATGACCTTCATCGACAACATTAGCTATAACATACACGCAGGAACAAATAGTAGAATCTTGACACTGACGATCCACGTGACGTCAGTCTCACATGATCACATCCGGGACACTGCACTTTGATTGCGTTGCTTAGTGATTGGAATCGTAAAATATTTCGACACTTGCTGTAAGTATTTCTGATCGTAGCCAAAAACCCATGATCCTGCCATGGGTGCTTTTATAAAAAAGCTACCAGAAAACGGCAATACCTCACCCCGGAAAGCAATTCTCACTTACCTTTGACATGATTTGCTCGATTCTCTTGTCCTCAGCCTCCTCGCGGGCTTTCTTTTGCTGTTCTGCTATTTCACGGGACGCCTGTCGGAACAGAAACACACTGTTAAACACTGATTTGTATCAATGCACTTTTACTACCGATGATCAGATTGAAGAAAGTCCATGTAAAATGGCCTATTCTCCTTTCTAGCTACCATATATGTATGAGAGCGATCTTCTGGTGAAAATAAGGCCTGAAAAAAATTCAGGCCTGTACGGGGTTCGAACCCATGACCGGTGCCGTGCTCTACCAACTGAGCTAACAAGCCAACTGGGACCTGGTCATTACATCGGTTCGTAATAAACCCGGCGTGAAGTGACGAGTCAACGTTTGTGAATAAATGAAAATCATATATGTGAACTACATTTTCGTTTAAATAAGTTGTGAGAATTCGACACCATTCAAGCAAAAAAGAAACTCCTTCTAATTATATCTAACCTGTTCAGATTTTTGCCGCAGGTGTTTGGATTGTTGGAGGAATGTTTGCGCTTGCTCGATTTCTTTCTCCAGTAAACTGATATCTTCCGGATCTACCGGCCAGCCATTCTTCTCCAGGTCAACCAAAATGGAAAGTTTGTTGTCTAGAAATGAGGGAATCCTATCTTCGGGATACCTTGTTTGATTATTTGAAGAAGGAAAAAAAATTGTAATTTAGACTGGTTTCTCTACGGAGTAAAGAAGAAATATTGTTGCTTTAGCGAGTGGTGGTGGCAATTCCTACTCCAAAGAATCTTTCTCATCATTTAAGAACAGTATTAATAAATTTTATCATAACAAATTTAATGCAAATAAGGATAGATTTTTATAATTAATTAATGATTACTGTCATGTTAATTAAACTGTTTGAGCTACTATGCAACATATTATACGTAATATTTTTCTTACTTTTAATTGAGGCAGTTTATTTTTATAAGGAATCTTCGAATTCTGTATAAACTGACCTAATTATTCAGATCTTGTGAATTTTTTGTTTTAGTTGTTAATTTATCTTATGTTAAGATCTGTATAATTAAAGTTGAGTAAATAAAAAAGTAAATAAATAAAATATGTAAAGAAATAGAGGCGTCTACTCACTTCATTCTTTCTTCGTCGCTGAGGAAAACGAACACCAGCTCATCGAGACGCCTGAAGAAAAAACGCATCAGGAAAGGAAAAGAAAACAACAATTTAGAACAAGAAATAAATGAGATGCAGTGAAAGATCGCTACATGGACTGCCTCAGAAGCTACCAACCTTTAAGTACTCCCACCTTGATAAAACCCCAACACAGCGTAACTGCAAGCCGCAGATTTTTTTTGCTTCCCTTTCTGCTTGTTGTTGTTGTTTTTTTTTTATTCAAAATAAGTTGCTGTTTTGGCGGTCATTTCGCAAGTCTTGGTAACCAGGGGAAGTAAGAGGGGAATACTTAGCCCGAGGTCTTGACAAAACGTGTATAGAGCATGCGTATTAAATGCACGGCATTTTCAGGTATTGCACCGGGAATATCCACTATTCTGACTTGAACAACTTTCTCGGATCGCATGGAATGATTAGGGGCGATACCCAGTCTGACAACTGGAAAACATCCGCTCATACGAGACCGTCGTAGACCACTCGTAAGGGATGCAGCTTACAAAAACTTGGATAAGCTATGCTTGGCCTCAGAAGTTACACACCCCATAGAAAGACCAACGGGTTTTTAACATTGAATAAAGGGGGCAAGATTCTAAAGAAACTGTGCTGCTGCGTCGGTAGGAGTAACAAGGTCATTTGGGTTTTATCACGAGTAATGTAAATTGGCCACCGTAAAGAGTTTAAAAGCTGACGTTGCGAGTTTTTTAAGTCCTTCGTCAGAGCGAAACAAAGGGCTAACGCTCGAAAGGTCAGCTTTTGAACTCTTTAAGGTGGCCGAATTACATTATCAACTCAGCTGATAAAACCAAAATTACCGGGGTTTTAACATTGCTTACCTGGTGTAGTCTTCGATGGCTTTTTCTAACCGAGTCTCGTACGCTTTGAGATTTACGCCTTGTGGGTTGACTAGCTGCACTTCATCACGGTTGCTCCCTGAGGTGTGGGCCAATGGAAGAACCTGAAAACAATGCGTGTTACAAAGTCGTGGTTATTTGTGATCGTGCATTTCACTTGTTGAGTTGGTGGAATTTTTCGCTGAGGGATACAGAATATATCTTTCTCTATTCCTCGCCTGTGGACATTGAAAAACCACCATCGAAGGGTTGAGTTCGAACCCGACCGTATCAGTGATTCGTATATTGTGATCACTCAAGGATTGTTGTTTGTTTTTTTGGACTGTGATTGACGTTTTAGAGAACCAGAGTAGAAGTCATCACCATTCCTTGATTTAAATGATGACTTTCGCTTATATTGGGGAGACGAAAGTTACTTTCGTTGTCAAAAGAGTTTTTCAGGTCTACTCTCAACCAGAGAGTCGCAATACAATAGCAAAAGTTTGATCCTGTTACTCCCAGAGGCTATAACAGATAAATTAGCCAAATATTCTTGATGATAAGAGACATTTGAACAAAGCGTACCCCAACAAATGTAAAGATATTACGATCAGCTTAGTACAAAATTGGCTCCATTTCCGCCGCTCTCTTGAGTCCGGTCTTTTTTCGTGGGTTCGGGGAGGAGCGCGGGCTCCGGTTCCCGAACGGCGGCTGCCAGCTGTACAAACTAGCTCGGCTAGATTTCAAATTTTCTGTAGAAGAGAAGAACTTAAAAGACACAGGCGATAGAGATTTAGTATACCATTACCTGGTCAAAAACTTTGGAGAGGACATGTTTGTCCAGTATCGGAACATACTTGGTACTGTGAGGAATTAGCGTGGGCGCGAGAGCGTCCAAAATAGTCAGCCGTCTGGCCTTTAAACCATGTTTCTTAAGCCATCTGAAAAACAAGAAACCTCTGTTATGGTGACGTCGAAGAGGAGGGTTTAGTTCAGGTAGCGAATCGTCCCAAGCCATCCTCCTTGTTTTGCTCTTCGCTAGTGTCGTGAACAGTTCACCATCCTCTCCCCCCACTCCCCACTCCCCCCCTTCAATATCTAAACGCCTAGAGCAAGCTTAGGGAACTACAAAAGAAAAACCTACCACAATTTATCATCGTGCTCATTCAATTTACAATGAAACCTCTTTTGAGTGGCGGCCAGTTTAAAAAATTTCCCGAATACCTATTTAAATTTATTTCGCAATAATTCTGAAAACAAACTTTTATCTCCCACCATCATTACGTGGCAGTAATTTTCGCCACCACCAACACGTGTTTGCCCTGGAGAATATCAAAAGTTCACCCAAACAGTACAAGCTACCTCGTTGTGGCAACTTGAAGCCTTTCCGATGCTGTTACTTATGACAGAGCTGATACATTCAACTTACTTTTTAATTGGTAATTCCTCGTCCCTAAAATAAAACAAATTTCATATTTCAGTAAAACAAATAAACTGAGCCTGCGAAGTCATTTGTTCTTTAATTCTGCTACATATAAACTCTTCGACACAAAACATTCCATTCTGAAGATGCGACTCCGTAAAGCGGGAATATTTACAGTTGGTAAATATCTCACCCTAGGAGATTACTTTTAATGGAATACTAAAAACCAGTGTGTAAAGAGAGATGCATACTCAGCTGATGTATCCAAAACAACGTTACTAAATGTTCATGTGTAATTTTTTTCCTAAGGGAGGCGGGATAAAGCTATTGTTTCAAAGTTGCCTAAAATGTTTCTAACAAGTTGCATCGTATAGATACTGCATGCGAGGCTGGACGTGAAAACCAAGGCAGGCTCATTGGAAAAGTTACAGGATGCTACGTCAAAAATAGATCCAATGCTATCATGTACTCACTTTTCAAGGCCGTTCGAGTTGGAGCCACTTTTCTTCTTCTTGATCTTCCCTAAAAGTACGAGAATGAACACGTTTTTAAAAGAAATTGAGCCAAACGGTCATCCTTTACACTGAAGCTGTTCGGCTCACTCTTTGACTGGAAATAAACTAAAAACTGCTTACTAACCAATAGCTACTTCGAGACCAAGTTTTTCCCTCGATTTTTTGCCACGCGAATTTTAATGAATTTGCATCAATTCGAATTCCCCAGAAAAAAAAAAAAAACTTATCAATAGAACAAATCCAAAGTCATTCCAACTGAAAATGCAATGACTTTGGAAAAATAACGTCTGAAATTTCTCACAAATCATAGTCATTCTGAATTGAAAATGATAGAATCTCATATTTTAAGGTTACCACCATTTCTGATGATAACCGCTTATACATGTAATAGGTTATTAAAGCAAAAGAAATCATTACGTTTGGGTTGTTTAAAATCTTCAGGTTTTCTGTCCAGGTACTTTCTTGACTCCTTTAGCATCCAGGACTCCGCTGTTTTCTTCCTCAGGCCCATTCTCAGCTGACTGGTCTTCGTCTCTCCCACCTTACGACTGACGGAGGATTGGGAAGGAGACCGCGGAATATTCCGGCATGCAGTGTTGACAAGGTAGTCTTTGTGACTGCTATACGCTATCCGTGCACTGGCTGGGCGGGGTATAGCACTAGCCGGTCGAGGCCTGGCAGGCGCTGGCCGGATTCTGGCCTTGACAGAGCGTTCCGAGCTGGGTGGGGAGGGTGTCATGGCGTGTCTGGCTGAGATAGGCCTGTGGGAGGATGCACTGACGGATCTTGGATGGCTTCTGTTGGGGTACAATATCAAAAGCATCTTCAAAAGCTACCAAAACTTAAGAATTACAAGGGTGAACGGAATTCATTTAACCAAAACCGAGAGCAGAAACGCAGTATAAGCAAACAATGTGCCTTTGCCTTTCGAAATCACTCGACGATTTTCTTTGAAGCGTAAGAGTGAAGATCGGTATTTCATAATCATAGTCCTTGTTGATATCATCCTCATAACCAAAAGAAAATTGTTCCAGTTCAGACACAGACGCATTCATGGACGCTATTTTCTTTTTATAACTGAATGGCCAAAGAGAACTCTCTCTCATCGACCTAGACTCAGGACATCGTTTTTAGCTGCATCCAAAAGAGCTTTTCCGTACAGCCTGATTAATAACTTGCTGGAATACTACAGCTGTCCCCACTAGCGCGCTCCATCTACGAAACAGTTGAACTTGAATAAGAAGACTAATCTAATTTACAAAACTATTCCGAGAAACTGTTTGTGGGAATTTGACACACGAATGGACCTGCAGCAGGGATAGAAAGACCTGACCAGACTGTTCACGTTACCTTCAGAAATGAATACTTAGTTTGAATGGAAATCGAACCGGTCAGCCAGTTCTGACCCTGACAATTTGCTTCGTTATGGTATTTCACATGAATTTATTTTGCATCATTACATGTTCAAGGTACAGGTACTTACTTTGAGCAGCGCCCGGTGTTAGAACCAAACCAGTCAAGTTGCGCACATTCATTTCGGATCAAAGTGACTTTGCGCAAATCTCCCAAACCTTTCTCGATCTCTTCCCTGAGAAGTCTTAAGTCTTCGCTCTAAAATTGAAAGACATATCACCCTGTATTCAATGAAAGATGTGCAGCGGTGAGTAATGATTTTTTGAAGCACGAAAAGGTGACTTTCATTCAGAAAATCAACTATGTACTTGGGTACAATAAGAATTCGCTCGCTTCTCCCACGCGCTCGATTGAGCATGCGTGAAAAAGCCGATTCTCCCAATAAACGCGTACTCTTGAAATAGAGGACTTCACCGCCAGGACACACGAAAGAAAGCTCTCTGCTCAGCTTACCCCCACCGAAGTGGTGGTTTCTTCAGTACTGCGCCCATGCCTCCAGAGAATTATAACGGAGGAGTTATTTCAAGAAAGTAAAGGACTTACCTCAAATGGTCTTGGGCCATCTATGTCATATCCATCTTCAGAGAAATAGTGAAACCTGCCAGACGACAAAAAAAAAAACAACAACAACAACAACAACACGGAATTATCACATAAAATTCGCCACAAATTCATATCTGACTCAAAATATCACGACGCAGTTCTGAAAGTTAAAGACAATGGGGTTTTCACAGGAGAACACGGCTTACCTGCCTCCAGTTTCTGCAGCTAGCTGAGAGAGAAACTGATTCGCTTCCGTATCCGCACAGTTGAAAGAGATGGCGTGAATGGGGACTGGGTTCAGCAGCTGTACTTGGGCAAGGATAGAAGAAGGGGGCTGAAAGGTAAAAAGGTACAGCCATGAGAAACTTCAAGACATACCAAGAGAGGGTTGTACTATTTTTCTGTCGAGTGTCGTAAAACCAAAACTAAAGAAACCACAGGGGTAATCAAAGGAAAGAATCAGAAAACAACAAAACAGAAATACAAAAACACGCGCACGCACCTATAAAAAATCAAACAGCTTGAATTTGATAATAAATATTAGAAGAATAAAATTACGACGTTTCGAGGTCATCTTGACTCCATTACCAAGTAGGGGTGTTGGTTGTAGTTTCGAGATTAAATACAAACAAAGGTGATAGAGTATATTAGAAAAATAAGTGTTTCGTTGTCATTGGTGTTTGACGTGTCAGTGCGTGCGGTATATGTTTAACATATACTGCATGAAGCGCAAATAAACGGGAGTCCCAACTGTACGGTTTGTTTTTATTACTGTATCTTTGATAGGATGGCGTGGAGGGTGTCTAGTCAAATCACAAAACGTGGAGTTAACCCCACAAAATTCTCAATCACTGACGAAACAACTTGAAAAATCTCTGAAAAGGGAACACACTTTGCGAGCGCCGACTTTTCAACTTTACGAGCACTAACTTTCAACTTTAAAAAGTGCTCAGGCGTAAACTGAGGAATAAGAGATGCCCAAAAGTAAGAGCCAACAGAACTATTTACCTGGTCTGGGCGTCCGTCGGTGAGTAGGTAGATTGCGTGACATTGTGGATCCGCTAGGGCCAGTTTAAGAGCTGCTAGCGTGTTTGTGGAGCCACCAGTGCTGAGGCCTTTTACCCACTGCCATGCGTTGTCCAGGTTCTAAAAAAGGAAACGATAAAAATATAGTCTGTTCGCTGTGAGGGAAAGTTAAACCGCTGAATACTAACTATGTTATCTACACGAGAGTAAGTATTTCAGTGAAGAGATGTTCCTCCGGACTAACAACGAAGAAAAAGAAGAAAAAAAAAAGATATACCACAAAAAAATCCGGAGAAAAAGAGAGAAAGGAAAGAAAATG
Source organism: Stylophora pistillata (assembly GCF_964205215.1). Lineage (NCBI taxonomy): Eukaryota > Metazoa > Cnidaria > Anthozoa > Scleractinia > Pocilloporidae > Stylophora > Stylophora pistillata. The sequence goes on along the minus strand of NC_142527.1, from coordinate 27,386,348 downwards.
ACGGCGATGACAAAGCAAGTTCCTTTACAAGTTTTAAAAATATTCTGCTTATAAGGCAGACAGTTACACAACAAAGATTATTTCAAATATTACAATTACGTTAAAGCTAAACGCACTGCACAGTTTTGAACCATGCTTTTAAAAACTGAGGTTTTCAACAACAACAAAATTCTCCGACTTCAAATCTTAGTTAATTATTCCTGTCACATACATGAGTGTTACAGTCGACCAATCGATCTCTCCAAGCTTGGACCCTTGTGTCATATTTTACTAGGTTGAACTTCAGTTTATGACGTAACTGTTCCTAAAAGACATCAAACAAAATCATTTGGTTTAATTAACTGAATTGATAACGTAAACTGGCTACCGTAGAGAGTTTCTAAACCTGATGTTACAAAAGTTGGTCCCATAGGCGTCTGAAAAAAAGGGCCGACGCTCGAAACAAAATCAATTTCACATCTTTTATGATTGCGATGACAAACCTGCATGAGTCTGTAAAGTTTGTCCTTCACAAGAAACAATCTTGAGGCCATGGATGCAGACGTGTCGATCAGCACAGCAACCTATTATAACAATTAACATTCAGCAACATAACCAGGGTAAATCACTTCAGCCAATCAAAATGAGAGTAGCTGATAAAAGAGGCTATTGAGGACTCAAAGTAAGGTAAAGCCCACTTCAGGTAACAGGTTTCGAGCGCAGGAAAACGCGGGTGACCAAATCGAGGCTGGTGTTATTTTTGCCGCATCTGATTGGTTGGAACGGAGGAGCGTGTTTTCTTACCAATCTGTGAGCGTCGTGAGGCAGAACCAAGACAACTAATACAAAGACCGAATTTTTCTCTGAAAATTGCGTTGTTCTGATAGAACACCGGAACAAACCTGATCTTCGATAATTGTGCCAAATAGTTCTCTGCTTCCTTGTTGTAACCACTCCATCCTACCATACAAAGCAAGTGATATTTTGATTAATTAATGTCAGAATTCTACTGTCAAAACTATCTTCACTCCATGTTCCCTCCAAGAAGCCATCGTAAGGACTTGTCCACGTGAGCAGGATGTCACATAACCACTCATGCTAAGCTCTAGTGCCGCATCTGATTGGTTGAAAGGGCGACGCGAGTTTTGTAGACCAATCACAGAGCGAAATAAAGCAAAACAAATCATCGGAATGAGGCAACACATCCAGGAAATTTTTTTAAGCGGCCCGCGGGAAAATTAAAATCCATGGTACAAAAGAGAACATGACCTGCACGTAGAATCCAGGATCATTTTGGACAAAATTGAAACTTGTTTTATTGACACCAGCTTCTCAAAACTACTCACCTCTTTCGATATGAATCCAAAGCCGACAAGATCCTCTGTTCATAATTTCTGTGTATTGGTCCGCTAACGTGCACGTGCATTATGGACCCATCCTTCCAACGTACATGTGCAAACTTATCGCAGTAACGCGCATTGACTAATTTAGGACGAACAATCTGTAGGACAACATTAAAGGAAGACCGAGTTACTCTGCAGTGCACGATGTTGTGTACATGTCGGTCTTCGAACGTTTACTCGCTTCTGAAGGAAATATTGTTTGTTTCAGGAAACATTGATTACAAAATCAAAAAAGTTTCTTTTCTTTAGCATTTTTCCGTGTGCCTCTTGGCCATCCCCTCAAAAATTTACCCATATTCAACCTTTCAGGTTCAATTCTATTGTTCTCCTTTGCTATAATACCGGTTGTCGCCTCTCTCCACCTGAATTTTTCGGAAGGAGTGAAACGAAAACTAAAATACATCTACACTCGCAGGCCATCAATTTCCCTCCGAATGTAAAATAGGGCAATCCATAGGGAGTTCCGCTTATCTCGACGTATTTACAGTGGAGAGGGAAGTACCTTCATAACTCATTTTCCAAATTACCATTGAAATCAAAGGCTACTTGATCTCGACGTGGCTCAGTTATTGCAAGGTCTGCGACATTAGTTACATTTCATGTATCATACTCACCGCATCAGTGCTGTCTAAAGACACAGGGGCTGTCTGGATGTCCACAACTCCATCACAGTGTTTGAAAGCCAGGCTCTGTAGCAAGTCATAGAATAACAGTTTTTTGGACTTCAAACCATGCCGCTGTGAAAATAGAGGCGAAAGATCTATTAGTATGCAAAATCTTGAATGATCATCCCCATACCTTTTACATGAGAACCCCTTTCTACACCCACCTCTGAAATCAAACAAAAAAAACATCATTAAGATACCTTTAGCCAGTCCCGAGAACTCATGTACATTTCACTCTTTGCTTTGGCGTGACCTGAGCCAATAATTATTTCTTGAGTCTTCTCCGGGGAAGTACTAAGAGACGTAGACACTGAAACAGGAAACAATACGTTTTATTGTTGTTAAAATGAGAACCATCAGCTAAAGCACAAAATATATTGTTCATCAAAACCTTCGCGTGTCAACTTTTGCTAAACTTTTTTGCAATGCACGAAATGAAAATCATAAAACGCGCACGGTTTATGAAAAAAGGTATTTTCGGGAGAAAGTTATTTAACTGTCGAGGCGCCATAATCTCCGCGAGGTGGGAACTTCCTCGCGATCTTTTCGCCGCAAACAGCTCCACCGAGAAATCCTATTTCCACTCAACTTTGTTTACACTCGCGTTTATGTGTCGTGGCTTTCGAAAGAAGATAAGTCAGTATGATATCATGAAACACTCAAAAGGAGAAAAAAGTGCTTGGTTAGCGTCCAAAGCAAAGCTAGGGCCCAAAAACCGCAAAACCCGTGAATTTTCTGATTAAAAATAGAAAATACCGCCATGAGTGACAAGAGATTTGTGGTTTTCCCAACCTTCAGAGATGTGCTAAGAACATATTTTTCGCTTGGTTTTACCCATACCAACCAACCGCTCATAAAAGTTAACTTAGGAAAAGTTACTGGAAAACCATCACTGTATCTTGAAGCGCCATTTTACCTTTTGTGAATGTCAGAGGTTCGATCGTATCATTGGCTGGCGGCTTGCAGCGCGAGCCGACCGAGCCAGCTGTTGACTTGAGTCTCTCAAAAGGCGTGAGATGTTTAAAAAACGAAACTCGCCATACAACTCTGACAAAATGCCCGCTCTTCAAATGAATTCATACAGCACAGAATATAATATCATCGCACAGCGTTTATACCTGGTGTTTCTTTTGCATCTTTAATCTCACACAGCAAAGCTTGAATCTCCGCCAATGCGTTCCTCGCCTCATCCAGCTCTTCCCATAAAGTTATCACATCTTCTCTGACTCCCACACCAAGCTTCAAGGTGGGCATGCCATCACCCCTGCCACGCCCTTGAGGTTGCTTAGTGCTATCAGCTTCAATGGACTTGGTAAAGCTGTCAAAGCTATCTTCATACTCATTTATGACTGAATAAGCATGGAACCTACAAATACAAACAAAATTTTATAATAATTATGCATGAACCTGTAAGTACATCAAAGTTGTTTCTAAAGTGAACATTAGGTATGATGCACGATCCTTCCCAGTAGATAGCGCTATTTTTGCAATAGCGAAAATCAGACCTGTAAAAAAATCAGGCCTGTACGTGATTCGAACCACTGACCTCTGCGATACTAGTGCAGCGCTCTACCAATTGAGCTAACAAGCCAACTGGGAGCAGGCTGTTAAGTTGATTCGTAATAAACCCGTGATGATAAATCAGATACAAAGAATATATGAAATTCATATATTTTGAACTGCGGTATTAAATACGTATGATGCACGATCCTTCGCAGTAGATAGAGCTATTTATGCAATAGCGAAAATCAGACCTGAAAAAAATCAGGCCTGTACGAGATTCGAACCACTGACCTCTACGATACTAATGCAGCGCTCTACCAATTGAGCACCATACGTATTTAAAACCGCAGTTCAAAATATATGAATTTCATATATTCATTGTATCTGATTTATCATCACGGGTTTATTACGAATCAACTTAACGGCCTGCTCCCAGTTGGCTTGTTAGCTCAATTGGTAGAGCGCTGCACTAGGTCAGTGGTTCGAATCCCGTACAGGCCTGATTTTTTTCAGGTCTGATTTTCGCTATTGCATAAATAGCGCTATCTACTGCGAAGGATCGTGCATCATACGTATTTAATACCGCAGTTCAAAATATATGAATTTCATATATTCATTGAAAGTGAACATTGTCGCATTTGGGCATTACTAGGAGTCTAGTACCTTCCTTTAGTTATTCTGGATACGTCCTTTAGAAATGTGACAGTTCCAGGATCATTGCAATTAAAAGACACAACGTGAATAGGTACACGACTTCCATGTATCTGCAAAATAGAAAATGAATCAAATATTACTCTTACATGTAGTTATCACCGGTGGCGCAGGTTCAATTCCAAGACCCGAAGCCACAATTTGGTTGGAATTTAAGTTTCATCCTTGCCCTGAGGGATTTCTCAGAATTTTTCCTGTATTCTCTCCAGTGTGAAATGGACTCTTCAAGTCCTAGTAAAACCTGACAGATACTGGTGAATGAAGAACCACTCAGTTTATTTCCCTTAGTCTGCAAAATCCTAATGATGAATTCTATCATTAACACCCTTGATCATTTGATCTATTTACTCTCGTGACCAACCATGCTGATGTAAAATACAGACACCTAAAGGTAGCTGCAGGTTGTAGGCCTGTGTGGTCTGTTTTGTGAAATTCTTGGTATGCCGTTTCAGAACAAAATACAGTAAGAAATCCCCACCCTATTTCAACAACTGTTTTGCAGTCTTCCTACCTTTCTCTTAAGCATTTCCTGAGATCCATTTGAAGCATTTCCCTCAGTAAAAAGGTAAACAGCTTCAATCTAATGACAAGGAAAAAAAATGGTTAAACTTTTTAACTTGAAATTACAGTAACTATGAGTTCCTCAAATTCAAACTGCACCAGACAGCGACGATGCACTTTTAGAGTTTATTGTCACAAGAAAAAAACTAACATGTTGATCAGCCAATCCTTTAAGAATTCCTTCTACTGTACAAGTTGCTGAGTGTGGAACTGTCGTCTTCAAGTCCCAGAGCCAATTCAGAGCTCCTTCCATGCTGTCAAGAGTAACATTTACTGCATGCTCCTGCCAACAATCTGAGTCCATCGCACACCTAAAGTTGAAGAAAAGAAACACTGCTGAATACTCTTTCCTTAGCTAATCTTCACATTTGCAAACACAGTCTGAAAGTCTGTTAAATATTTTTCAATTTTTGATTCGAATGAATATAGTTACCTGATAAGGTTAAACTTTGCAATAAACATTACTTGTTCCTTGAGCACTTGTACCAGACCATGAAGATACGTGCTGAATTCAGATTCACTCGTAGTATTTACATCCAGCACAATGCATATGCAACGTTCTTCTATGACTCCAAACACTCTGCGACTATAAGTTAGACAAAGATCTCCTAAATTAATTATTTATTAACCCTTTAACTACTAAGTCAGAGTGACTAGAATCTAATTTCTCCTTCCAATATAACCCCTGAATCACACATTAAGGTCACAAGAATAAATAAAGTGATGACCAGCCAGAGAGGCTCTTGATTGTTAAACAAATTCTCCTGGTCAGAACCTTAGAAAATGTATAGAGTACAGTATGGAGAATATGCAGACTGATGTTAGGGACTGTAAAAGATTAAAACAGTCAGTAATTGTTTCATGTTAACTTTATAACTGATCATATTTGAAATATGTGTACAACCTAAGGAGGGCCTAAAAACTGAAAAGTAAACTTTGTTGTTATTATTAATTAGTAAAATAGTAGATTAAAATTTTACAATATTTTTCCATAGTTTAGTGCATTGCTTGGATGGTCATTTACCTTTCAGTTGTTAACCACTCAAGTCGTCGCTTGTAAAGTGATATGGCTTGCTTAAGTTGACTTTCTATCCTGCGGAGTTTCTCCTTACTGGCAACAAGCTGTCAAAGACATACATTTTTTCCATTTTTGAAATCCCAAAAACCAGTCTCAGTGATAAATTTTACTTTATAGGTTCCTCAAGGATTTCCAAACCAGGCAGAGATCCTGAGGCTAATTGTTCAAATTTCAGCTTGGTCAACTGGGCTGCAGAGAACTTTTAGAAGAAAGAGCACAAACATTCAATGTACTTCTGTCAGTTCTGTCATTTAAATCCTCTAACCCCTTGGAGTGACTTGTCAGCATCTAATTTCTCCTTACAATATCACCCCTGAATCAAACATTAAGGTCAGGAGAATAAAGGAATTGATCACCAACCAAAGAAGCGCTTGATTGTTAAACAAATTCTCCTTGTCAACACCTTTGGAAATGTATAGAGAACAGTATGGAGAATATGCAAACTGAAGATAGGATGTAAAAAGGGTTGATATAGGACAAGAATCCAACATACAGTTAGGACCAGCAGTGTTGAAAGCCTTACAATAGATCAAGAAGATCCTTACATTGTACACTGAGCCATCTCTGAAGGGAACCTGGGTAAACAGTCCCTTACAATACCTTGCACGAACTGGTTTCTTAAGAGGCCTTACATAATCTGTGGAGAAAACAACAAGTTTAGAATATAATTTTACATCATTTAATCAAATTGAATAGAATATGAATGTAGGTCATGTGATTTTGAATCAAGTTGTATTTTCACCTAGTAAACAATCACTATAAGCAAAATGGCATGAGCCCTCTAAAGATTGACATCTTCCCTGCTCTTTTGATATTAGCACCCAACTTAAGTACCGGGAAGCATAGGTTCCAATCCCTTTCAAGCATGAATTTTTTCAGGCTTCTTTTCCACATTTTCTTAAATTGCAGTACACGCGCAAGTATAATTTCTTGGCTTGTGTTTAGTCAGCACATAACCCCAGCATGAGGACTACCACCCCCCCAGAATAAGCTAGTAAATGATTGCAGTTTATCCCATCGCTAGAATTTCAACTAGCTTTCATTGCATTTTTCTGTCACTCATTTATACTCCCAAGAGGAAAAAAGGCACTGTGATAGTAATAAATTGCTCTAGATTGTTACTTAGTGGCCCAACCAGTGATCAAACCTGCCTCTCTTCTGGTGGATCAGCCCTGAGTACCTAAACCATCAAGGGACTTTATAACTTGGTAAATTATAGCAGGAAATTTTAAATAAAGAAATTCATGAAATACCATCTGAATGCCTAAATCCAATGGAAGGCAATATTTGTCCCATGTCAAGTTTGTGTCTTTTGAGGCCATGGATCTAGAGAAAAAATTAAGATGTACAGTAATGTTAAAAAACCTATGGGAGAGATCATCACATCTAGAGTGACTCTACATGATCGATTATGTTGATCTCAGTCATTTTATTATCAAATGTATATTCAGAATTAATTGTGATAAAAAACATACCTTAAGCCATTGAGATGTTGAAAGGAGCATGCGCACATCAGGTTCCCACCTTGCTGTGTTTGGGGAATTCAAGCGTTCACTTTTAGATGGAGCAGCTGAGTCAAGATTTCCATTGCGATCATAGTGATCCTTGGAAACAGGAGTCGCTGCTTGCTTAGTCTGTCTTGCACCTTCAACTGGACCTTTTTAATATTTGTAAATAAAGATAAATTTAACAGCTACTTTAAACATAATATGTAAAAATTACTTTTCCTTTGAAACAAAATAAGTTGATGAATAACATTGAATCAAAAATAATTTAATCCTTTGGCAGTCCAAATTGAAGGCTCTTGTAAGGTAAGGAAAGTCACAAGGAAAGCCACTTACTGGACATGACTTACAAAAATAATTATTCAAGACATACCAAATAACCACAGAACGCACACACTTGTTTCACTTTTTTATTTTTTATCATGGGCAAGTTAAAACCATAGGACAAAAATTCAAAAGCTCAAACAACGAGATGAACAAAGGATTGCTAACAAGGAGCAAACACCATGACTGTGAACGATAAAGCTTAATGATAATTATAATGAGAATGGAAGTTCGAATTTCATAAGCATCCCAAGTTAGAAAGCTTGCAGGGTTCTTATGACATTTCTGACAACAAATATTGTAATAACTATTCGTTTACCACTATTCACAGATAGTATGAACTCAATGACTAGACTCTCGAAGTGATAAAACTTAAAATTGATCTCGTCTTTGCAATGTAAACATAATTAAATGTAACACACAATCAAAATGCGTTCTTACCAGCTCCCGATCCGCTCCCGTGAGTATGGCGAAAATTTTCGTACATCATAGTCCTAACTTCTGCCTTGCTTCATGGAAACATGATAACCGTGATTACAAATCCACCGGATGAAGAATCCGATTCCATCACCTTGGTTGAATTTATGTATTCTCTCCTGTTGCTACACAAACGCTGTCTCCATCGTACTCCACTTCCTCAACCAATCAAGTATCAGAATTTTTATCATGTGACTAAATTCCAGCGGTTTCGTTGGTAAATAAGATATATGTTATGTATGCATATTCATTTTGTCATTCATACAATGAGGATCAATATTGAGTAGATCACGTTGGTTTGGTTACAAATTGACTCTAAACTGTGACAAATCCAATATAGCAGCAGAAGCTTAAGAGATCGCGACAACTCAAACGAGAAGACGAGATACAACAATTAAGATTGGTATGTACAAAACAATTGAGTCTGTTTTTTCTCTCGGTTGATTCCTTTCATTCTTAAGGCTTGGATTTTTAAAATGTCAACTTCTTCGTCGCTCGCTCTATTCAACCTGTTCTCATTTTCCATATCCTTGCCATTTTCATGCTAACTTTTTTTCTTTTTTGATATCTCAGCCTTTAGTAAATCAATATTTTATTATTCATTCTCAGCGTGAGTGTATTGGCCCTCATCTTGCTCGTTTGTTTAGACGTAATGGATTTCGACCGCGTTCATTCACAAGAAAGCTCTCCTCAACTCGACGACGAAACATACAAGTTCGAGGCTGGTAGTAAGCATGGAATTAAAGCTCTTATGATGATGGACGACTTAAGAAAACGTCAGCAGCTATGCGATGTTACGATCTGCGTGGGAAACAAACAACTGCCCGTGCATCGCATAGTTTTATCCTCATTTAGTTGTTATTTCCTCACCATGTTTACCAGCGGTATGGCCGAGAGCTATGAGGAAAGTATAACCATTAACGATGTCGATTGTAGAGCTGTTGAACTTCTCATCGATTATGCTTACACCGGAAAGCTCGATATCACAGTGGACACGGTTCAGTCTCTGCTCTTTGCAAGCTCATTATTTCAAGTGTCCGCAATCCAGAAAGCTTGTTCAGATTTTCTACATCGACAACTTCACCCTTCAAATTGTTTAGGGATCCGTTCGTTTGCCGATACACATTCCTGCACTGGATTGTTTAAAGCATCGGAGAAATACATACACGAGCATTTTAACGACGTAGTACAGAACGAAGAATTTCTGCTTCTCCCTCCCAACGAGTTGGCCTTGTTGTTGACCTGTGAAGATCTAAATGTGAATTCTGAGGAGGACGTGTACAACGCGTTGATTGCATGGGCGAGGGAAAATGTTGAGGAGAGGCAATCGTTCTTAGCTGAGCTTCTTGGAAAAGTTCGCCTGCCGTCGCTCTCTCCTCACTTTCTAGTGGATCAAGTGGAAAAAGAAGACCTTATTCGTCAAGACATCGCATGCAGGAATCTTTTAGACGAAGCAAAGAATTTTCACATGCTTCCCGATAGGAGAAGCAAGCTCAGAGGTGAAAAATCGCGACCAAGAAGATCTACCTACGGAAGTTTATACAGTGTTTGTGGAATGGACTCGACAGGTCATCCAGTGAAAACTGTGGAAAAGTATGACTTCCACAGTGGCAAGGTGAAGTTGGTTACACCTGTCAACACTCCTCGCAGTGGAGTGGGTGTTGCTGTACTTGATGGAAAGATATATGCTGTAGGCGGTCATGATGGAACAACCTATCTGAATAGGTTAGTGTGATGTCAATTTAACTAACGTATCCAATGACCATTTGGATATATTTGATATCTGGTCAACTTACTGTCCTCTCAGAAAAAATCATCTGACCAAGAGAGGGGGGAGAGTGTAAACCAAAAGGTGACAACTTGTCATGTGAAATATTAATGAACCACAGCACTCCAAGCACCGTTTGGGTGTCATGTTGGCTTTAAAAAAAGTTTGGATAACTAAATGTGCAGTGCTGGTCCCCAATACCATCACCAGTGTTTGTCACTCAAATAATGAGCTGTAGTATGTTCGTGGTGTATTCTTACACTTTTATTACAAAGAGGTATATTTTCATAATATAACGCTCATGGTCCATCCTTTTCTTACATAAAAATGTGCCCCCCTTTTTCTTAGGCCACTCAAGTGTTAAAGCCTTGAAATGTTGCATGAATCTATTGTCAGCCATATTGGACCATTATTGTTTACTTCAAAGACATGTGGTGTGTTCAGTGGTTGAAAAGAAAAGAAAATTATTGGGTCAACAGTTGGTGACTGAAAAAGTTGAATATTTGATTTTATCAAACTACACCTAGACAAGTACAAATAACGCCATAGACGAGTACAAATATCACACGGTATTTGTACTAGTCTATTGTAGAGTACTGGTTAAACAGGTTTTCTCGCATCGCGCAATCAAAGAATTGGATTGTAGTTACGAAAAAAAAACAACTGGCTGACAATTTGAATCATATTTCTGACGACAAAGAGTCAGAATGGCTGGCAAATATAGATCCAAGTTCATTAGATGAATTGAACGAAGAAAAACAGCTTGACAACCAGAAATCTTCTTCATTTAATGAAGAAAATAGAAACAGCAACACAACAACACGCCAATTCCATTCCGCTTTGCATACTTCTGTCACGCACTCCCCGTAAATAAATATCTGCGAAATTCGCCCGCAGAAACAACAGTTTGGTGTGTTGGATAATAAATAACTTATTAGACATTTTGTTGTGTAGTATCGCTGAGTATTTTTACTCATTATTTGTATTTTACTCGCCCTACGGGCTCGTCAAAATACGACACAATTCGTAAAAATACTCAGCAATACTACACAACAAAACGTCTAATAAGATATATATCTTCCTATTCTCATGCTATGTATTGTTACTTTCCCAGTAAATAGAGGATGCTTCATCACAAGGTTATAAAGTCATTGTACTCGTGTCCCCTGACTTTTTAACAATTGAAAATAACATTTTTAATGTAAATCAAAGTAATTGGAGAAGGCTTATGTGTTTTATGCATGGATGGTTCCAGAATTTCTGAAATATTTTTTCTCTTTAGTGTGGAATGCTATGATATCAGGACAAAGCAATGGAAGTATGTTGCATCCATGGCTCATCCGCGTCGTTATGTTGCAGCCGCAGCCTTGGATGGCCTTCTGTATGCTGTCGGTGGCTATGATGGTTTTTCAGTTCTTGACTCTGTTGAAGTGTATGATCCCAGGCTGGACCAATGGAAACCTGTTACTAATATGGCCAATCCCAGAAGACATGTTGCTGTGGGTGTTTTGGATACAAAGGATTCAAACAGAGACAGTTCTGAACCAGGTATAAATACATGCAACAATATGCTTTTTAGTAAAAAAAAAAACACTCCTCTATTACTTAGTAGTTTGTCTGTGGTCCCCTGGATCACATTAGAGAGCTGTTATCTTCTAATACAAATCTTCTTCCCTTCCAACCTTTTACAATTATAATAGTTCATACAAATATTGGTCGCAAAAAGTCAACATCCCTTGGTTTTTCACTGTTTGCAAAATTAGAAGGTCAGTTTGGGATATACAATGTAGTATATGTATGTGGGTTTATTAATCTATTTTTATTGGAAAAATACCTCCAAAATGGTCAAGTTCAAATACATGAGCACAACAGTCTGGCCTCACTTACCAAATAGTGGTTATATGTAGCTCAAACTGTATCCAAAAAAATCAGTGATTTGGGTTTTTGACTGCAAAAGAGAGCTGTGCATCCTCTTGTTAGTGTTCCAGGGTTATTCCCAGCATGATATAATTATTAGTTCAACTTTGAGAGGATAAAGTTTTGCTTCTGATTTAAAGAAGTTTGCTCCTATCCTTGAAGTTGACATGTGTTTGCCTTGTACACTTATAGGGTATCTGTATGCTGTTGGCGGTCATGATGGAATCAACTACTTAAAAACAGTAGAGAAGTACAACCCAGAGACAAATGAATGGACTTGTGTGGCATCCATGGGTGCACGGAGGGGTGGAGTGGGCGTGGCAACTCTTGGAGGATGTTTGTATGCTACTGGGGGCTATGATGGAGCCTCTAACCTGAATACATCGGGTAAGGTGAAATACTTGGAAAAATTTTTTTGTCTCCATAACATGTTTATGTGAAAAAAGGGAATCAACACATAGTGTTACATGGAAATGGTTACCGAAAAGAAAGGAGAGGGCTTATTAGATGTTGGGAGTTGGGGGTTAGGCGTTATAGTTTGTCTGCTTTCATTTATTTATTTATCATTTTATCTATTTATCAACCATATTTTAGCAGAGATGACCAGTTCAGCATATGCTGGTTTAAATGGGGCTCTGCAAACCCACCCATCCCACCCCAGGGGAGGACATCCATCACACAGTAATCTTGTGTGTGGGAAATTAACATCTCCTACCCCTAACCCTGCAGGAGACGGGACCACCATTTATTCGTCGCTATCTGAGAAGACTAGAATATCTAATCATTTCTTGATGTTATAGAAAGGTAGCATATTCTTCTCAATTATTTTTAAGACCTCGAGTGTTGGTCCGGCTGGGGCTCGAACCCTCGACCTCCCGCACAACAGTCTAGCGCTCTATCCATTGAGCTAACCGAGAGGTGGTTAACTGCATCATCCTCTTTCATGGAGACTTTTTGCTTTGTAGTAAATATTTATTCAATCTTCCGTTCTTTGTATTTTTTTTTTTTCTCCAGAACGCTATTACCCAGAGGAAGATAGATGGGCATTTGTGGCTCCCATGAGTGTATGTCGCAGTGGACATGGTGTAGGAGTTGTCAATGGTTGTCTGTATGCTCTGGGTGGCCACGATGGAGTGTCGTACCGAAACAAAGTAGAATACTTCAACCCTCAAGTTGGTGAATGGACGGCTGTTGGCCTTATGGGAAGTAGCAAAGCTGTTGCAGGTGTTGCTGTCTTAAAAGAATACTAGACTCTTTGCCTTGAGTCATTCAACTATATTTCAGAAATTTTTGTTCTTCATAAATGAAATGAATTCATCATGCTATGCATGTGATGTTTTGAGGAGAAATTTATTTTATTATTAATTTATGAATATTTCATAATTTATGAATAATTTCACATTCATTTGGCACATTTGCAAAGATGATGTGACCATCATTTAAATGATTTAGTATCATTTAGGATTAACAACCCATAGGTGAAGGGGGGGTATTTCCATTTTCAATTGCCACTGTCATTTTGTTTTAACCCTTCAGCTCTCAAGATCTCATATTAGCAATTCTCCTCACTGTTTGCTAAACAATTCTTGTAATATTAGTTTGGAGAATTTGGTATTGGATCAACTCACGATCCCCTTGTTCATATTTTTCTCTATTCTCTACACTCGTCTGCTTGATATTGTATTGAAGTTGTAGGGAGAAATTCTGTCTTGGTCACTCATAGAAGCAAAAGGATTAATGCTCCACTAGCCTGGGAAGGGAACTTGTTGTGTAACATTTAAAACTGCATCTATGAAGGAGACCAAAACATTTACAGCCTAGTCATGACTTACGCAGGTGTAAAAGATTCTAATCAGCACACACAAACAAGGACTGGCTGCTGGGTAAACTAAGCATTGAAAAGTTCCCTTTTTAATAATAGGTTTAGGTTTATTCAAAATTATCAGTTCTAGAAGTCTGTTCTACTAACTTAAAACAGACTCCCCTAAACAGATGTCAACAACTACCCGCCCATACAAACGACTCATTCACGACATAAACATCACAAACGACCGAAAAAGAGCGACCTAACTTTACCGACAGATCGAAACAGACCAATCACGACCGACTTACATCACTTGAGTCTTACAGCCAATAACATCACAGCAAAACCAACCGATCATTTCACACGAACTGGAATAAGAACATTCTACTGACAACAATCATTCACTTGACTCTGATGATGACTTCCGCACAGGTTGTCGAAACGTCAGTCACTACCACCGACAACAGTCCTTCTCAGGACTACGCTCACCCGGACGGTCAGATCTATACATGTATCTACAACTAACACTTCATTAGGATTTGAATTTGTTTACATCTTAGTATAAACCAGACATAACCAAGATATCATGCCTTATCTCCTTGAATAAGTGCCTTTCCCTGAATAAGCACCCACCCCTTATGCCATGATATCAGACAAACATCCCCTCCTGCCTCACTTTCTTTAATATCAGGGATACAAAGAAATCCTGCTTCTAATGGCACTTAATTAATAACTTTTAAGCACAGGTTCATTATTTTTTAACAAGCACCTCCCTGGGTTAAGTGCCTTCCATCCAATAAATGCCACTGCTGCCCCTGCCCCCACCCTCCCCCCCCTCTAGGTAAAATTTTAAACAAGTGCCTGGCACTTATTTTGGGAAATATGGTTTATATTATTACATATAGGTGTGGTGAGTAGGATTGCTTTATTTATTAGCTTAAAAAGGTAGATGTAACAAAATAATTGTGTTCTGAATCAGTTTAAAATATTTATTCATAAAAATTAGTCAAAAATGAAATTGAGTATAAGCAGAATATAGCAAGGCATCTTCTGTTTTGGTTTGTCTGGGGGTGATATGGAGTTATCAAGCAAGTTGCCTCTGGTAACCTCTGGTAAGTCCCAAGATCCAAAGTGTAATTCTCCATTTTAACTCCCTAATATTTCCCTGCAAATTACACTGGAGAATTTGGTGTCTTATCAACATGACAACCTCTATTGGATAACCTTGTCTGATCCTATCACTTATTGGCAAAATAACATTGGAGTCGCAGGATTTTACACGTTAGTCATTCCTGAAATAAAGGTTAAAGCCATACTAAAATGCGAGCTCCAACCTAGTAAAAAATTTAAAGGAAATGTTTAAGGAGGAAATTAAAAAATTAAACTTATTTACTGATAGTCTTGATTTTATTTATGGAATGATTCGTTGTTCATCTCAACATCACCCATCAAATGCCTTTTGGCTGAATCTATTTGAGCTGCTAGCCCCGTTGTCTCCCTCGCGGCTATTTTTAGTCTCGTCACGCAACCCTCTGGAGCGTTGCGTGACGAGACTAAAAACTTAAACGGCTGCGAGGGAGACTACCAGTCCCGTGATTCAGTAATCAAACATCCTAACATTGATATTCACATTCTCCACACTGTTCTTGTTACATTTCCTAAGGTGCTGACAAGGGGAATTTGTCTAACAATCAAAGGCTTCTCTGGTTGGTGATCATTTCATTTATTCTTGTCACCTCACTGTTTGATGTCAGGGTGTTATTGTAGGGAGAAATTAGCTGTTGGTCACTCATAGGGGTCAAGGGTTAATTAGACTTTGGCAGGGTTCGTACAGGTCATGGAAAACCGGAAAAGTCATGGAATTTCAGAATTTCATTTTCCGGGCCTAGAAAGTCATGAAATCTAGGTGTGGATCATGGAAAGTCATGGAAAATCAATATGCTCTCTACGAGTGAAAGGCAACAAGACCCAAAGTTGAAAAGTTAACTGACGAGTCCAAAAGTCAGATTTAATTTCATTAGAAATAAACAGAAGCACGTATTGTGAGAATGTTTGCAAACATGTCATGGAAAAATTCATGGAAAGTCATGGAATTTTAACAGGTCAAAAGTGTACGAACCCTGTTAGGGCAGTCCCTTTTTAGGCAACGTTCATCACGCAAAAAATTGATGGAAGCACGTCGCGCTCAACTCCTTATTTGCGCCTCAGTCCTGGAGAGTTTCGCGCAGCGCACTATCATCATTTTTTTTTTTTTTTTTTTGCACTGATTTTGTTCCTAACTCGCAGGACGAACTTCGCCAAGAGAGAAGGGCTGCTTGAAGTCTAACGTATAATATGGCCTGAACAGGCAAAAAGAATATACAGACCAAAACAACTATATCAACAAACGCAAAAATAGGCAAATTATAACGATCAAGTTTTTTTTAAAAAAAACAAAATATAACTGGTTGTCTATCGTTAACTTTGCTTGGTACTCTTAACAAAATAAATTATTTTCCAAAATAATAAAGGCTGATAGTTTCGAAAGAAACTGTTTGGGGCTGCGTCGGTGGGGGTAAAGAAATAATTTGGATATATCAACAAAGTTGAAATGGTAAATTGGCCACCGTAATGATTACAAAAGCTGACGTTTCGAGTGTTAGCCCTTCGTCGGAGCGTTAGCCCTCGTTAGCCCTTCGAAGGACTAACGCTCGAAACGTCAGCTTTTGTAATCGTTACGGTGGCCAATTTACCATTTCAACTTTGTTGATATATCCAAATTATTTTCCAAAATAGTCATCCAAAACAATTCGTGAAAAAAAAAAAGTTTGGGTTAAAGAGGGATAACAAGGTGAATTCTTTGATTTTAGTGCAAACGAAACATTTTCTTTTTCCTTCTCAAAAATTCACGGTGGGTGTCTCCAGGTGTTTTACAAGGTAGTTCCTTTGCTGTTATGATATAATAAGGTAAAGTTGATCATACAACTAGTTTCGTGTTTAGTTGTAGTGGCTATAACCAACAGAACCGGCCAAAAATTTTCCGTTTTGTAGACGAAGACAAGCGCTAGGGGAGTGCGAGGCAAGGGCGAAGCACGAGTCACGCTCGAGGGGAAGAACGCGAAAAAAATAACAAGCGCCCCTCCTCTCGCGTGACTCACGCTTCGTGTTCGCCTCGCGCCAGAAAATCCTCAACAATCACGCCGGCTCGTACAGATCCAGATAGATACACGTGGCAAGGAAAAAGAAATTATGTTACGTTCATGCAACGTATTTTATTAAAAACCAAGAGTACTTTAACTGATTCATTTTCTGTCCATTTTTTCTCTTTCCAAAGAAACTTAAATTTGAATGAGACCTTGGTTCAAACCTGAACAATTTTATCTCACCTTTCACCAAAAAACGCCAACTTGGGATTAGAATTATGTTTGACAAAAAAAAAATCTACCACATGTTAGTGGTGACAGAATTCATAGCAACATATAAAGGCTAAAATTCATATTAAACGGGCCATGGCAGATGCCCACTGGAGTGGCTAATATTTTCTCGCCGCCGTTACTCCGGCGTGTATCATACCGCCGAGGACTGGGCCCACTGCTGTGATTGGTTACTATTGACAGACATGGCATCAGGAGTGGAAGGTACTTCAACAGATGTGCGAGCCATAATTTCTCGCTCCAGTTCCTCGCACTTTTGGCGTAGCTGCAGGGATAATCCAGGCAGAAATTAGTTACGAGCCCACTTTATTCCCTTACACAAGTTTTCAGTTGATCGATCCCGCAACCTAAACTGCGTCCTTACCTGCTCACAGAGAAAATGTAACTCGCGGCTTCTCTGCTCCTCAGATTCCTTAAAAAAATGAAATTAAAAAACAAACAAACGAAAACATTAGTCTGAGAGTAAGCCCTCATTATTAGCGTTTCGGCAAGAGCGATTCCGCGCCTGTATGTAAGTGTGCGGCCTTACGCAACGCGAGCCATCAAAAAGACTGCCAGGAGGTCTGGCCCTAATAATTACTAGTGCCAGATCCTCAATAAACCTCTCCTCGTCTCTCGTGTGGTGAAATAAAGTAAGTTTCGTTATCAGCTTGTTTCAAAACGATTTACACCAAAATAAACTCCTTACGACATTGCCTAAATGCTATTTCAAAGAATGAAACAGCGAGTGCTTGCCAAGCAAAGAATGTCTGCCAATTCTTCCACATCAGACAAGTTAAAATACTAAACGTAAACAAAATCGTTCCCACCTGCGGTTGCATTGTGGGATTCCAGCGAATGTAATAGCGAGTCCACAGATCCAGTCTTCTCATACTGGCAACAGGAAACAAAACCTGAAAAATACCAAACAAACAAGATGAGCAACTGTTTAGCTCATCGGATAAACGTCTCTTTTTAAGTGTCCAAGTTCAAAGACATTTATCACCCTGGGCTCCGGTTATTCGAAGGTTGGATAACGTGATCCACTGGATAAATCTCTCTCTGGTGGATAACACAGTACGTTCTGCCGGTTAACACTTGTAGCCTGAACAGTATACAGTGCTGTACTTACATGCTGATGGAGATGTGGAGCATACAGGGGATTCTTAAACTCCGTGAGCTGCAAGGTGAGGAAAACATGTCATTAGTGGCAACAAAGAGGGAAACAAACAAGCAAACAAACAACTGGATGGAATTTTCAGTATGTTTGATTGAGGCGATGAAAGCCACCGACTGTAAACTTACGGCTTTGTCCGCCTTACCTGACTAGTACTTTTAGAAAAAGGAAAAAAACGCATGAGTTACTTACTCGCGTGTTGATGTAGGTCCACAGAGAAACCGTCTTCACTTTTACGTCCTACAAAGAAACAAAAGTAGAAATGGAAGAGAAAAGACAAGAGATCGGCAAGCAAGCGAAAGGGTGGCAATTACAAGTTGCCCACAGGTAACAACCCATTGTGGATAAAATGGAAGAAACGAGGCAGCCATCTTTACAATGAGCCTACACAATTACGGCTCACCTCTTTGGCTCGCTGGCACTCTGAGTTGTACAAGAAAGTACCAAACAAGCAGCTGAAAAATAAAAGGGGCCAAAAATACTTAAGTTTTCTAATCATTATTGAGAAATAAGAACGAGTTCCAGCCGTTAAGCTCTAGGTTTTGGCTTAGACTGCCCCGGTAACTTTCGATAAGTTTTCGGTGTCTCGGAAAATCAGAATTAGTTGCTGTTACCTTGTGAGGTGATCCAACACAGTTATCAAGAAATGCTCGTTGAACTCAAAAGCACAGGGAAACTGAAAAACGAAAACAGAAAACAGACTGAGCGTTCTTCATAATACATTTCGCAGTGTGGAGTGGTTTTTAAGCTACATCGACATCGCGTTGGTCTCACATCAATACTAGTGTACCAACATCTCTTTTAAAAACAAAACGAGAGGCAGGCCTCGACGAACTCCCATTAGCTCCTTGTGATGCCATCCTTTGTCCCGATTGGCCGTTGTGGTTACTATGGAAATGGTTTTGTCGACGCTAATTTGAAAACTGCTCTATGAAACAAACCTGTTTGGTGACTTGCCACACACAATCTATGAACTGAAGGAAAACCGGCGAACGCTGGTCATCGGCGTGATTCTTATCTCCGTGGCCATAACGCTAAAAATTCCAGAGAATAGTTGTTAATCGGTGAAAACAAGTAAAATAAAAAAAACCTAAGAACAAAAACAAAAAGTGTGCACCTTCTACCTGTTGAAATTTATGCCCAAAGCTTGTCCACTCTTTCTCAATAAGAACCTGTGGAGAAAATAGAATACATACTGATGCAGTGTCGCTGACTTCTTAGGGCACTGGTTGAATCTGTTGGTCCCGGGTTTCATGTCCTCCTGCTACTCACTGGATTTGTTCTCGGTTGCCCCGAGTTCAACTCCTTGGCTGCGCTTCGTATACAGCCCACTGGTCTGCCTCCTGCCAGTGGGGGTTCTTAAACACTACGTTTATGCTTATGTACAATGTTTATTTCCAATTTGCTTGAATTTGAAAGTCACAAGTTTATCAGTTTATAACTGTTGATGTCACCCTCAATAAGTATATAAAAGTATATCATTGTAAGACTGAATGACATGCAACATAAAATATTTAACAATTACCTCAAATCCTTCAATGGTTCTGTAGTAAGGATCAAGCAAAAGCATAGCAAGGGCGGTGAGCTAAAGAGGAAGAGCAAAATACATTGTCTTTACCAGTTAGTTAAAATCTGCAGGCCAAGATCGGCGTCTGAAAAAACTCAATCTACAAATACACGAAATGATGAGACGCATATATATGGAAAATCGGCGACCATAAAATTTTGGCAAAGCACAAAGCCGCTGACCAGCAGTGCTTGTTGGTCTCACCTGAGATGTTCTGTCCCAGCCGTCACTGCAGTGCACAACGACTGAGATACGACATCTATCCACGGCATCAGCTATTTTAACTGCACCAGAAAGAATGACCTACAATGAATTCCACCAGTCAGTTAGTCAGTGGGATCAATAAGAAAACAAGTGTGACATCAATAGTCCCTCAGCCCAGCAATTAGTCGGGTCCGTCCTTTAAACGACAGGAAGATCAAAGAGCTTGTAAGTCAGTCAATCAGTTCGTCAAGAAACCAGCCAGGCAGCCAAGAATACAGGCCGTCAATCAGTCAGCGGCAAGGTAGTCAGGCGACCACTCAGTTCAGTCAATCAATCAGTCAGTAAGTTAATAAAGGCTGATAGCTTCTAAAGAAACTGTTTGGAGCTGCGTCGGTGGGGGTAACGAAATAACTTGAATATATCAACAAAGTTGAAATGGTAAATTGGCCACCGTAGCGATTACAAAAGCTGACGTTTCGAGCGTTAGCCCTTCGTCGGAGCGTAAGACGAAGGGCTAACGCTCGAAACGTCAGCTTTTGTAATAGTTACGGTGGCCAATTTACCAATTCAACTTTGTTGATATATCCAAATTAGTCAGTAAGTTAGTTTGTCTGTTCATTGGTCCATCAGGTAGTCAGTCAGTTCGTTTGCAAAGTGGTCAGCCGACCAGCCAATCAGTGAGTTGGTAATTTGGTTTTATCAACTGAGTTGATAAAGTAAATTGGCCACCGTAAAGGCTTCAAAAACTGACGTTTCGAGCGTCAGCCCTTTGTCCATTCGCTCTGACGAAGGGCTAACGCTCGAAACGTCAGCTTTTAAAGCCTAATGGTGGCCAATTTACATTCATCAATTAATTTGATAAAACCAAATTACCATGTTACCCCCAGCAACGCAGCACCACAGTTTCTTTAGAAACAAACTCCCTTTATACAATCAGTCCGTTGGTCACTGAGTCTTCCAATTAGTCAGTCAGCCAGTCAGTCAGTCATTCAGTCAGCCAGTCAGTCAGTCAGCCAGTCAGTCAGCCACTCAGCCAGTCAGTCAGCCAGCCAGTCATTCAGTCAGTCAGTCAGTCAGTCAGCCAGTCATTCAGTCAGTCAGTCAGTCAGCCAGTCAGTCAGTCAGCCAGTCATTCAGTCAGTCAGTCAGCCAGTCAGTCAGTCAGCCAGTCAGTCAGCCAGTCAGTCAGTCAGTCAGTCAGTCAGTCAGTCTGTCAGCCAGTCAGTCAGTCAGTCAGTCAGCCAGTCATTCAGTCAGTCAGTCAGCCAGTCAGTCAGTCAGTCAGTCAGTCAGCCAGTCAGTCAGTCAGTCAGTCAGTCAGTCAGCCAGTCATTCAGTCAGTCAGCCAGTCAGCCAGCCACTCAGCCAGTCAGTCAGCCAGCCAGTCAGTCAGTCAGTCAGTCAGTCAGTCAGTCAGTCAGTCAGTCAGCCAGTCATTCAGTCAGTCAGCCAGTCAGCCAGTCAGTCAGTCAGTCAGCCAGCCAGTCAGTCAGCCAGTCATTCAGTCAGTCAGCCAGTCAGTCAGTCAACCAGTCAGTCAGCCAGTCAGTCAGTCAGTCAGCCAGTCAGCCAGCCACTCAGCCAGTCAGTCAGCCAGCCAGTCAGTCAGTCAGCCAGTCATTCAGTCAGCCAGTCAGTCAGTCAGTCAGCCAGTCAGTCAGTCAGTCAGCCAGCCAGTCATTCAGTCATTCAGTCAGTCAGACAGTCAGCCAGCCATACGATCAGTCAATCACTCAATCAATCACTAAACCATCGTATCAGGATCACGCTTGATGAAATAAAATATTTCAGTAGCTGCCTTCTTATGCAAGTCACAAAATAAATTGATTACTAACAAACTCGACCTTGTCAAGGTTCCAAAGATAATTGTTTGTACTAAAGAACAAAGCTGAACATTTTCAGAAATTATAATACAGTAGATCTTTGGGGTCGACTCGTACACTTTTAGTCCTCACCCCACCCTTTCTATTTCAAGACCTCTACACTGTTATGTATTTAGTAATTTGACCTTGATGTAATCCAGCCAGTGAGTGTTCTCTAGGTTTGTGAGCCAATGAACATCGTCAATTGTTGGATAACAGATGTCTTTAAGTTTACGCAAGCTATTAAAGAAACAAAAGGAGAGAATGCAGTTTTAATGACAATCGAACACAACATGGTTACAACCAAAAATGACATCACTCAGAAATGGTCTCAGGAAGAGTCAAAAATGAAAAAGAAATTTGCTAATTCACCACTGACATACATTACCTTTCTCTCATGACATGAATGTTTGCAATATCCAAGAAAACCAGTTCTGTGTTCTGGTAATTTTCTTGCATCTCATACCCTCCTCCCTTGGCCTGCAATTAATGCCACAATAATTCAGAAGATTTTAAAATTCTTGAAACGCCAAAAATAATAATTAACTAGACGCATATTTGCGTTCACTCGTGCTTTCTGTTGGAAAGAAACTTTGAAAACGCTATATATCTTTTAGTGTGGGCCCACCGCAAACGCTGTGGGCATATCTTGTATCCGTTTTAAGCGTATTATACACAGTATCTGTGCTGATTTTATACCGCAAAAACTTCCCCTCTTCTGCCATTACACCATGACATGTGCTCATCAGTCAACAAGTCGCACATGCGTCAGAGTCAAAATGTCGCATTTGCATGTTAAGGAATTGACTGCAATTTACCCCTGAACAAAAAACAAAACAAAAACAAAAAAAAAACAAAAAGAAATCCAAGCCGGAATTTCAACTCGGGCATTTCCTTTGGAAAGCCCACGTTAAAAAAAAACTTGTGGCGTGTACCAGGCTTAGTGAGTGAAAATGAACAAATGACCCAGTTGGAAAAAAAGTGAGAAGGAGAAAAAGGGTCTTGAGGAGTAACCTGTTCCCCATTCACTTTTCTCTTGCTTGGCCTGCTATTTTACCCTTCCCCACAAACTGACTGTATGGAATCGGCTACAATACTTGCAAAACTTGAAATATGTTCAAAATACCTGATTTGCCAGAGCATTAATCTTGGGCCTTGCATCCATGATGATCAGTTTATGTCCTCTTGCATTAGTTTCTAGGATGGCCTGGTAACAGAACAAAACTGAATAATGACTCCTTTCAGTTGTGTTTCAATTTGGCAAGACATGATCTTAGCAAAAAAGGTTCTGGACTGAGAATCGAGATCCTCCCAAAAATGGGAGATCTTAAAAGCTAAACGCCAACTGAAAACAAATAGCAGACCACAAACTGTGACCCAACAGTTTGCACTCAGTAGTAATGGAAGGTTTACTACTGCAAATATCAATCAAACTGACGTATCTAACCTGAAAGTATTTTTCATCATCTTTGTTTCTGGTTTTTCCAACAAGTCCAGCATTAGGCTGACTGGCTCGAGTAATAGAAGCAGAGTTCTTTGGATGCACCCAAGAGAGTACCTAGCATAATTCAAAATGAAAAAATAATGAAACAAAGAGAAACAAATGGTAAGAATGACAAGATCTACCAAGTCTTTTGTCCTACAGTTGCTCAAAGGAAGTGGGTGCTCAGGTAACTGCAACTTTTATTTCTGCCCTAATTTCGAACAAAATGAACTTGTATGATTTCTAAGGCAAGTTGTATGTTTTTATTTTTTAACTTTAAGGACTACACTATAACTTGGCTATCTTTGAAATGAGATTTAGAGCGATGTATCTATTAGAGAACTCACTGGAATTCTCTCTCTGCTGCGGAATGTAGCAACTTTCTTCAAATCTTCATCGGAAACAGAAGCAGGAACTGCAAACTAAAATGGAGTGTCAAGCATGAGTGATCTGCATGTGCACTAGGAAACAAGGTAAAAATAAATAAATCTGATTCCATCAACACTTTTGCTAGCCACCACAAAAACGAGTTAGCTAATATGTACATGACTAAAACACTGTCCAGACCACACACAAAACCAGACAACATGTGCTTTTAGATGGAGTAAAGTTTTTTTCATCACTGCACTCACAGTCAAAGAAGAAATTTTAATTCCCCTAGCACTTCACTCAAACAACATTAGCAAAGTTGGTTGGATCTAGCAGCAGCACTTTCATTGGCAGCTTTTTGTGCACTGTTTCCAGTTTGAATTGGAATGTGGAGTGGTGGCTTTAAGGAACAGAAATCTAAATGGCTTAGTGGAATTCATGAGCCCTGACTTTTCTCAAGAGACACACAACAAAAGAAAACAAAGAAAAAGTCATACCAGTGCAGGATAGGTATCACACAACTCATACTTCTCATTGATTCTTGTGATTTGCCAACACTCATTAGGTACATTCTGTCAAAAAACATAATCAAACAACAACAAACATATGAAACATATGTGTGAACTGCGGTTATGAGACGTATATGAGAACGATCCTTCGCAGTAAAGCACTATTTGAGACCAGTAGCACAATCACCACGCCCATTTGGTGCTGTCAAAAAACTTTCACTGATTTCTCATGTTTAACATTTACTAAAAAGCCAGATTTTTGCTCACAGCTAAAGTTGTCTTTGGTGATTACTATAAAGGCAATAGAAGGGTAAAACACATTACTGTTTCTGAGAAAATAAACAAAAAAGATTGAAAAAGGGTCCATATTTGAATGTAACGCGTAACACAATTCTTAGGGTAAAATTTTTCAAAACCAATTTTTTGTAAAAAAGGAAGCTCGCATGGAGAAATGGATTACACCTAATAATAACACACAATAAACACTACAATTGAGCAAAGTTTCAACATTTTAAGTTTATTGATATACATCAAAGGATTCATCAGTTTTGAATATCCTTCCTGTAACGCTGCTGTTTAGAGAATGGAGATTCAGAAAGTACTTGTCCATTGCAAGCCAACCTTGAAACCTATGAAGATAAAAACATACGAACTAAATGCTCATACCTTGAGTTTTAACATGGCAAAGAATTGATCAAAAGCAATAAATACAAACAGAGAAAATACAGTTTAAAGAAGTCGCTACGGTTTATTGTAACGGGGTTACGCAATAATATTTCTTGCCATCTTACCTTTTCCTTCAACCTTCTGATCCAAACAAAGTACAATGGGCTTTCAAAACTGAGCAGATCGGAATGCTCACAAGTTCACCTTGTTATTTCCATAGTTTTGAGCTCACAGCTTTAAAAACGGCTAAAATATTAGCTTCGGATTGAGTCGCTACGATTTTCGCCATCTTAACTTTGTTTACGAAACAGAGTGTGGGCAAATTCAGCGTCTTCAACCGTCTTGAAACCCGAAATTCTCTCCGTAAACACGCCATGCTTTCTTCACGAACTAAAGCTCTGTAACCTCTCCTCATATCATTATTTAGGGGGGCTCCAAGGCATTTTTAAGGGCCATAATTTTCTGTTTGAAAACTGGTGACTCTTGTGCTAACTCTGAGTGGGTTGATGACTGGAAAGAGCTGAAGATTGAAAGAGAAGCATCACCAGCAATTACTAGGAATGCACAGGAAGACACTGTGGCAGTGACAACAGAAACAGCTGTCAGAATAGCTGACTTAGCCGTAGCAGGCAGTGTGGTTGCAGTTGCAGCAGATGCCGACTCCAGCTATGACTATTATCTTTTGAAAGTCAACAGTGACGGAGTTGAGGAGCTAGCAGCAGATGTGACAGATGCTTATGGCAGCATTTACAACACAGGGCAGGAAGTTCTTAAAGGAAACTTTTTCCTAAGAGACAACCTAATCGACATGACATATAAACTTGACGAAAGTAAAGTTGCCATTGTTCATGCAGCGACTGTGAGGCACATTTGTTCTGACCTTCGCACTGTAAAGAGAGGAAGAAAGTCAGTGTATAGAGTACCTGTGATTCTCAATGAGGAGATACTGGCCTCCATGTAATATGAAATGTCTATTAAAAGGTTAAACATTGTTTTATTTATATGGTTTTCTTGTATTGGTGAGCTGATAACCTTGAAAATACCACGCCCGCAAAGAATTCTGGGTAAAATCAAAACTCTTACAAAACATGCGAAAAATGAAATATTTTTCAAAAAAACAGCAAGACTTGTCATATTCTGGGTAAAATGAAGCTAAAAGAGTGATTTGGGTCAAAAGTATCAATTTTGCTATTTTTAAGGCATGTTACAGGATTGGGAGTGATGATTGTGCTACTGATCTTGAGCAATAGTGAAAATCAGACCTGAAAAAAATTTCAGGCCTGTACGGGATTCGAACCACTGACCTCTGCGATACTACTGCAGCGCTCTACCAATTGAGCTAACAAGCCAACTGGGAGCAGGCCATCAAATTAATTCGATATAAACCCGTAGATGATAAATCAAACAACAACAAACATATGAAACATATGTGTGAACTGCGGTTATGAGACATATATGAGCGCTGCAGTAGTATCGCAGAGGTCAGTGGTTCGAATCCCGTACAGGCCTGAAATTTTTTTCAGGTCTGATTTTCACTATTGCTCAAATAGTGCTTTACTGCAAAGGATCATTCTCATATACGTCTCATAACCGCAGTTCACACATATGTTTCATATGTTTGTTGTTGTTTGATTTATCATCTACGGGTTTATATCGAATTAATTTGATGGCCTGCTCCCAGTTGGCTTGTTAGCTCAATTGGTAGAGCGCTGCAGTAGTATCGCAGAGGTCAGTGGTTCGAATCCCGTACAGGCCTGAAATTTTTTTCAGGTCTGATTTTCACTATTGCTCAAATAGTGCTTTACTGCGAAGGATCGTTGTCATATACATAAGAAAACATAATATCATGTAGAGTTCATGTTACATAAAAATGAATAATAACAAGTAATATATCTTATTAGACATTTTGTTGTGTAGCATCACTGAGTATTTTTGCAAGTTGCACTGTCTGAGTAAAAATACTCAGCGACACTATACAACAAAATGTCTAATAAGAGATTTACTATCCAACACGCCTAATTGTTAGTTCAGTGCGGGCAAAATTCACGGATATTTCTGGAGTACAAGTATTGCACATTACTATCCAACTACACTTCGTAGAGTACAAATAACACCATAGACGAGTACAAACATCACACATTATTTGTACTCTAGAGTACCGGTTAAACAGGTTTTCTTGCATCGCGAGAATTGGATTGTAGTTAGGAAAAAAAAATGGCGGACAATTTGAATTATATTTCTGGCGACGAAGAGCAGGAATGGCTGGCAAATGTAAATCTAAGTTTATTAGATGAATTTAATGAACAAAAACAGCTACATGACCAGGAAATTTCTTCATTTATTGAAGAAAATAGAAACAGCAACATGACAATGTGCCAATTCCAATCCGCTTCGCATACTTCTGTCACGCACTCTCTGTAAATAAACATCCGCGAAATTCGCCCGCACTGAAATGACAGTTTGGCATGTTTAATAATAAATAACTTATTAGAAATTTTGTTGTGTAGTATTGCTGAGTATTTTTGCTTGTTATTTGTATTTTGACCCACCCTATGGGCTCATCAAAATACAGCACAACTCGTAAAAATACTCAGCAATACTACACAACAAAACGTCTAATAAGATATATATATTTGTACTTGTTACACATGTTACTTGTACTCTGCAAAGCACAGTAACTGTTGGATAATAATGACAAATATCGAGAAAATACAACTGTGGACATACATGTACTGTATGTGAAGCTTCTAGATATAAAATAATGTGATATAAAGAGAGACACAAGTAGTTAGTGCTTGTTTCTGCACAGTGTACTGTACATACCTAATTGCTTTTAGTAATGCCTATATCAAGTTTTTATTTCAGATCTACCTGTCTTTGAAACTCTTTTTCTGGATCATAGATATCCCAGCCATTGTTATCAAATCTTTCTTTGTAAGTAAAGGCAAAGAAAGGCTGCAAACCAAAGATATCCCCAATGAATAGACATAAATAAAGAAGTGAAACTTATATCCCCATTATGGGATATGAAGGGTAATGTATGCAAGCCTCACACAAGTGTTTGTCATATCATTCTAAGCTTTGAGGAACAGTTTGACCTTATAAGGTAACCTGTGGTGAGCTCTACAGTATATATATGTTATTAACCAAGGGAGAGGTCAAGATGGCTGGATATTGGCCGAGTTCTTTTTTTGCATTTTTATAGACCGAGACTAAGTTGAGGTCCATAAAAATACCAAAAAAGAACGAGGCTAATATCAAGTCATCTTGACCAAACAAGCTTAGATAATAAAGGATTTATTATATTGCAAAAAGATTTCGCTTTATTAAGAATTAATAATGACTTGTTTTCTTCGAGAGCCCAGAAAGGAGGCTAACTGTGTTTGTAGCACAACAAACTCACAAGAGTCCTTTCTGTTTTCTCTGTTTTGACTATCTTCTGCCGCTTTTTGTGTTTCCATCACTGAAAGTGTCCAAAAGTTACGAACATAGTTGTTATTCTATTTTTTTCATGTGTGGGATCAATCCAGGCAATCCCAAGTGGGCAAGATGGGCCCACCTTGCCCACTCAGGTGGCCAATCAGAACACAGGATTCGCTTCATCTTGCCCACGGGCACTGCATGCGATGTAATAAAGCATAATATTAAAGGTCATGTTCTTGCTGGTGGCATGATATCATCTAAGATTCTACATGTTGAAATAGTGTATTCTCAAAAAATAAAGCAAGGAATGTTGGGTAATTTGACAGAATGAGACATTTGAGGCATAGTTATCATCTCATCAAAAACAAGTTACTTTTCTTAGGCTCAAGCTCTTGACCATGTCATATTTCATGACAATGATCAACAGTTCTCACTCACCAAGCATGCCAAAAAAAAAATTGAAACAAAACAGCCACTAAAAACAGCAGGTGATCACAACACACATTCAGTAAACCTTATGTGTCCACCACCTGACATGTTCGAGACAGTAAAAGAGTGACCGAATATTGAGATTTTCTTTAATGACAAAAAAGATCCCTTTTACTAATGCATGCATACTACCATTGAAAGAAAGTAGAATGCAATATTCACTAGTAACAGCTAATATTAATAACAATAAAAATCAGAATTTATCCACACCTTTGAACTTGTTGCAGGAAATGCATAAATCTAGATGAAGATGAAAATAAAACATTTAGAGGTTATAATGGTTAAGGTAAAGAATCCCATCCCACCCACGTGTCAGTATTATTTATTTATTAATGTACAGCCCACTGTTGAAAACCTTCAAGATAATTTGGTTTAATCAATTGAGTTGATAAAATGTAAAATGGAAACTATAGAGTTCCTGAAGCTGAGTGACATTTCAAGCATTAGTGCTGAAATGTCCTTTAGTGCTGAAATGTTCATTAGTGCTGAAATGCCCTTTGTCATTCCCTCTAACACAAGGCCAATACTCCAAATGTCTCTATAATGACTGAATTCAGTTGATAAAACCACATGATCTTGTAATACCCCCGCCGATGCAGCACTAGTTTCTTGAGAAACTTACTCCTTCATTCATTTGATAAACTTCATTCAACCTTTATTGAAATTTACCTGAATTGTACAAGTATGATAAACTGATAATTTTGAATTCCTTGATTTGGTGGAAATTTTTTTCCATGGGAAAAAAAGTTTCCATCAGGAACATTGACTGCATTCTAGTCAGCATTTCAATGTGACAAACAGATACATTACATTAATTACAGTTTCAATCTGTGATTTTTTTATAATATATGGAATTTATGAAGGATTAATGGTTTTTTTTTTTCACAAATTCTCTAATGTTAGATATCTCTAAGATTTTTCTGAATTATCAATTGAAAGGAAAAAACTAACCTAACCCTAGCAATATTAAGTGTTTTTGGTAAACCTTATGTTGCTCATGTGACTTGGATGCATGCATGGTCTCAATTGACTTTCACATGACGTAGGAGGTCGCAAATCACGCACCTCTCTGGGACACAGTTTTCAACTGGTCAACAGTACGAGGTCATAACTCATTTCACCATGGTACACAGTTTTGTACTGGTTGTATATGTTGTAGTTCAATTTTATCCTTGGTTCAAATTTTATTTTCCTTTGTTTCAAACTCATTATCATACATTAACATGACCGAGAACAAAGGAAAATAAAATTTGAACCAAGTCTAAAATTGAACTACAACATATACACCACACAAAGTGGATAAATCAAGGAAAATGAAGAGTTGCCAAAATCGAGAAAAAATAGATTATGTGTACAATATAATTTTAAGCTTGTTAGATTTTCATTTCCCTTGTTTAGGTTCTACAGCTTAAATGAATATATTTATACAGCTCAATCAGGTAGGAAATCATCTTGAGCGACATTTGCCAGGAGCTCAATCATAAATAAATGTGTTCATTAAAAAATCCATTATACAAAATGTCAGCCCTTGTTGGCAAAGACCATCTTGAATTTACCAAAACTGCAACAACATTCATCGGTGTTTTAATCACGACAGAGACTCAAGATAAATACCATAAGCTTGTCATAGACTAGTCGTCTGGAGTGATTCTCTTGTTTGTGTGCAAATCGAAGATTTCTCATGTCCTGGGAATGAATCAATAATTATATAAATCGAATTAATACCGGTACCCTATTTTTAGAGTCAAAATTGATGATCAAGACTGAATGTTCAACAGGGGTGAGGGAGGGTGGGTGTGACCCTGTATTTCAAGTTTCCCCTAACCTTCAAATAAAAAAGAATAACAAATCTTGATGCACTGATTGTGATTCATGGGGGACACTACTGTACACTCATTTTTGAATTGCTGGCCAGACATTAATTTTACACAAAAATCAACTGAAAGCCAATCTTTTTCTGACGGCAAATAGTGCTGCAGGGGAAACCTGACAAACAATTCTAGTAATAGTTATAAATAAATTAGCAATAAAATATTGAAATGAACTTTTTCCCAGTCACATTGAAAAGAGAAAAGCCTCTAGTAGATAAAATTTCCCAAATTAAAAATAACAATAGTTTGCCAAAACACTAGACATATCAGTAAGCATAAACCAGAACAAAAATAAGTTTGGTGAAGATCTAAGTGGGTTCAAATGAAAAACTTAAAACATCAGCCCACCAGGCTGCATTTTCCTTGAAGTACAAAGCTTTAATATTATCTACAGTAAGTTTCTTGACATTTAGGGGACAGTACCTTGCAGTATAGTTCCAAACCATAGGCATTTTCTCCTCTACTGGTGGTCCCACCAATCTTTTCTACTCTATAAATAGTACCAAGAGGTACCTCTACTGTGAAGGGTGGGTCCTAAAGTAAAGGGATAACAAGAATAATATTCAACATGCAAAACTATATGTTGTATTTACAATATATTATTATAAAATTATTACCTCATTCAATTGAACAGAGTACCTCCTTCACTCTTCTATCTTTGGTTAATAATGCTACAATTATGGCACATTTTGGGCTTCGCATTCTGCATCATTGAATTATTCACCTTAAACTAATTTACATTAAAATTCTATTCAATGTTAGAACATAGCTAGCAGAGTCGCGCAATCAAATTCATTATACGTAAGCGTGCTCAAAATCCCGATAGTGCACGCTGATAGCATCAGCAAATCCGACTTCGCCAGAAATTTTTTTTTTGCGCGAGCGGCCATTGCTAGTGCGGGGAAAAATAATACATTTCGCGACAATAATGGATACAAACAGAAACTCGGCCTGCTAGTCCGAAAACGAAGACAATGTTTCAACCTTTTCCCATGGGCTAGAGTTCTTAAATGAGGCTGAAAAAGAGAAAAACAAAGGAAAAGGAGACTCGGCATCAGCACTGTCACGATTCGCTTCAACTGATATTGTTGTCCGTTTTTCGCGTCGCATTTGATGCACAATTCCACCGGCTATGTTCTAAAACAATTGGTTCATGCTTTCAGCTGTGCACTATCGAGTTATGGAGCACGTGGGAAGTTTGGAGAGCACTCAAGAAGCTAGAGTTGCCCTCGGCCATCGCCTCAGGCAACTCTTACGCTTCTTTTGTGCTCTCCAAACTTCCCGCGTGCTCCATAACTTGATAGCGCACGCTAAAGCATGAACCAATTGTTAATTATTGTTGACAAAATAACTCTTGCACAGGTGAGCTGTAATTTAAGCAATTGCAGAAAACAAGCCTGAAAAAGATTGAAGCTTTAATGGGATTTGATTTGGGAGCAGGGCACATATTAATCAATACAATCAAAACTAGCAGAAATTTTTAGATGGCGAGTCTAAATGCACTGTCACTATTACAATCTGTAGTTATTTGAAATTCTTACATCATCTGCCTTGAAATGAAGCCTGTAATTGGTAATCTGAAGTATACCATGCACAGGTCCAGAGAAGGGACACAAATAGGTAACTTCTTTTGCTGTTGATGCAAATCAAAGTATAATAAGGAACACCGTGTCACACCTGCATGCTGCACCCCCAAATTAAGATGTCTTCTTTATATATGAGTGTATAATTGTGAGCCTTTAATTTCAATATAATTATATCACACAGTCTATGTCCTGCATCACAATTTTTTAGGCTGTTAATCCTTAATTCTCCCCTCTAGCTGCTACGCATTCCCTTTCAATTAGTCACAAGAATTTGGCGTTAGATCTAGAAAACAACCTCTGCCTAATTAGTTTAGTTAATCTTGTTAGCTCTTTGCTGGATAATGGGTTTCATAGGGTGAAGTTATGTGTTCATCACTACAGGGAGTTACAGAATTAAGCTCAGAATAGAAGCAATTCTTGTAGCTCATGATGTAAAGGTCTGGAATCCAATCACTTAATCCTTAATGATGTACCAATTTAACATCTCAGTTTTAGTCGATAATTAAAATTATTACACGACTCGAGCAGTCAGAGGGCCAATAACTAAAATCAACCAACCAAAATGCTCTATTGCCAGTCAATATTCTCTCTGTATTGGACCTGGCACTGTCCCGAATGGTCCTGAATGATACCGCACTTGTGCCCCTTTGAACTTCAGTCGTATAATAAATCTCTTATTAACCAAGCTTGCTCGAGACCGTACTGGAAGAACATCAGCCCTCGGTCTTTTTTGTACCGACCTCGCTGCACTTGGTCCATACTGTCAAGACCTCGGCCCAATATTCTCCCAGTACGGCCCTCGCGCTTGGTTAAGATAATTTATATGTAATTTTGCCAGATTTGAGCCTTTGCCTTTGTTCACCAGCAAACATAATTTATTGTGAGAATTACCAGTTGCTTGAACTTTCTCCCCATCAAGCAATTTGAGGTCACCTTGAGAGATGGTGTCGGCCTGAAACGATCATATAACTATCATAAGTTTAATTTAATTTAATTTAGTCCATTTTCACTGCATTAAGTTTTGCAGTGGGGAAGGACTAGAAAGGAACATAGGAACCATTCGTGCTAGTCCACCCTCCCACCCATCCCACCCCCAGGGGAGGACATCCATCACACAGTAATCTCGTGTGTGGGAAATTAACGTCTCCTACCCAAATCCTGCAGGAGATGGGACCTCCATTTATTCGTCCCTATCCGAGAAGACTTGAATATCTAACCATTTCTTGATGTTATAGAAAGGTAGCAAATTCTTCTCAGTTATTTTAAGACCCTGAGTGTTGGTCTGGCCAGGGCTCGAACCCTCGACCTCCCGCACAACAGTCCAGCGCTCTATCCATTGAGCTAACCAGGAGGTGGTTAAGTAAAATACAAGTGAACTGCTGTCTCTCTTCTAGGGATGGTGGGACCCTGGGATATACAAGCCTTACGGCTATCGTAGACGTTAGACAACTCAGTGTTAGATCAAATACAACTACCAAATTGCAGGGCTGGCAAATCTGCTAAGAAAAGGCTACTAATGAACTTTTCAAGAACTCAAAGAAGCCAGCTGTGATGAAATTGCAACATTCCACACTCAGAAAGGCCACTATACCTGTGTTAAATTGTCTCACTTAATAAATAAATGCAGTTGGATCAGTATATTTAGTAAAATGAATATAATGATAATTATATATAAATGTATGATATCAATGAATAATGATATTTCAACCAGCTGTCCATAGTAACTAAAATTGAAAGTGGATGCCTGAGACACCAGCTTTACAATGTCTTTACAGTGACCAATCTACAATTATATCAACTCAGTTGATAAAACCAAATTATTGTGTTATAGTACATCCCACCAATGCAGCACCACAGTTTTGTAAGAATTTCCCCCTCTAAGTTAGTGAAAGTCAATGATGTTAAAAGTATTAGATTATTGTTTTGGAAATAATGATTAAGAATCATAAGTTGGAGCTTTTCCAGATTCAAGGAAGACAATAATTTGGCCCTCTAGAAGGTTACCACAGTAGATCTATCATGTAGAACTTACTCTATCCCTTGAATACCCATCTTCAGATAGATCATTATTTGGTGAATGTGCTCTGTGTTGGGCAGAGCTTCCTTCTGAGCTCTTCCCGTGTGAACCACCTTTCTTCTGGATATTGTCCATGCGTGAGTTCTTCAAAATTTGATGTTTACATCACCTTCAGCACTACAAACTATGTTAACAAAATATATCTATAAGTACATATTACTGTTATGAAAAAAAATGCATGAAAATGTCATTTATCTTGAGTTAATGAAGTTATATGCATAACACAAACTTAAATGTAGGAGCCATCACCGCGATCATACACATTTTTTTGGCCAAGCACATTTTGGAAACTGAGTGAATATTTTGGGTGGATGAACAACCACTGGGAGTGAGACACCTGAGAAAAATGCATAGACAGACAGACATCTATATTTATACAGGATAGCCCCTTCAGTGTAGTAAACACTGGTATCAACGGGGGTCCTGTTACCCACCCAACCCACCCCAGGGGAGGACATCCATCACACAGTAATCTCGTGCGTGGGAAATTAACGTCTCCTGCCCCTAACCCTGCAGGAGACGGGACCTCCATTTATTCGTCCCTATCCGAGAAGACTAGAATATCTAACCATTTCTTGATGTTAAAGAAAGGAAGCATATTCTTCTCAGTTAATTTTAGGACCCTGAGTGTTGGTCCGGCCGGTATTGAACTCTCGACCTCCCACACAGCAGTCCGGCGCTCTCCCAATTGAGCTAACCAGGTGGCACTTGTCAAGAAAATAACATACCGGTCAATTGTTTCCTTATCATTGGATACTATCCACAAAAATTTGCCAACTGCTACAAAACATTAGGACCAAAATCATTACGTTTGAAAATACACGAATTTTCTTTAAATTTTGACTTATTTTCTGAGAGATTTTCAAAATAACTAGAGCCCTCATTAAGTCGAATTACTTTAAATGGCTTAGTATCGAGGTTTTTCACATCTATACACATTTAAATGTTGCATTTCTCAAAGAGAAATAGTTAATGTCACTCCCTCCTTCAAACAAAACATCTACATACACAACTTTAGACTGTTTCGTAGCCTGAAAATTAGGTTAGCAATCAAAAGGCAAGAGTTAAGATAAAATGTTCACGAAGGGAAAAATCGGAGACAGTTTTCTCACCGGAGTTATATTGTTCCAGGAATTCTCATGGAGTTTTCTCGGCCATATTGGATATTTGGGAACAGCTTAGCCTCGGTTTGGAATAAGGGTCTTGAAGAGTCTTGAAGAGTCTGGGTATGAATGACATCAGAGATATATCTGCTTAACTTTTTCGGTCACGCGAAGTGAAAATTACTTGCAAATGATTAAGATAGATTAAGAGAGAAAAATTAAATAAACTGGGAAATGTTTGCGTTTATGAAAATTGTTGTAAAAATATCTGAAAATTTTCAAGGTGATTTCTTTAAAATTAAAAAACTCTGTTTGTACGTCATCAGCGGCAAGCCCTTTTAGGACTGGGCATGACGTTTCGGCACGAAATCGAGGTTGGATTCTCGACGATGGCGACAGCTGAGACGCGAACAGTGAGTATTTCCTTCGAATTTTGTTCTAATTTAACAACAAAAAGATTATGTGTTCTGTTGAAGAGTGGTCAGAATATTAAATTAAGGATTGCTCCAAATTTTGGTCAAAGATTTTCCCTGTTTTGTTCTGGTTCGTGAACAAATTCTTTTTCGAGAAAATTTTGGTCTTCTGAACAATAGAAATTGACATGAAAACAGAAGCTTCCAAACCAAGCAACACCCAAAAGACCATTCGTATTGATGGCAAGTTAGCAGAAAAGTTGCTCTTGTTTAGTGTCAAATTAATAGAAATTGGTCTTAACGTATTTTGAGGTTGTTCAGGAATTGTTGTAAAACATCTGTCTAATAGCATACATGAGTTCGCTTAGAGTATTTGTTTACATAATTTCGGTTTTGAAATAATGTTTAAGGAAACGGTTTTACAAACTTCTTCAAGGAATCGTAGTTCAACTGAACGAAGACGTTATTGTTGAAAAGTATTTGAAAACTTCAGTTGATGTTGAAAAGAAACTTTAAAACGTGACGGGAGCTTAAGTGAATGGTACTTTAGACAGAACTAAACTGAACACATTATTTTCTGGACCACATTCATTGAAAAAAAAAAGCGATCGTGCCATTTCTGTTTCTTTAATTTGGATAATTCTAACTCTTAACCTATACTCCTTTCTCCCTCTAATTATTAAATACCTGGAACTTGCTAGTGGATGTTTATTTTTTTAATGTCCTTGCAACATACACGTTAACACGAAATTGCATTTTCGTCTTGCGTAAAAGAACATGAATGTGGATCAATTAAGTGTCATAATGGTTTTACTGCTTGTTGGATTGTTATTGTTTTATTTCTATTTCAAATATGTATGTGTGGAAAGTATTTTTTCTTTGAGTAAAAAGAATATTTCCATAGATCTTGAAATATCTTTGATAATTTACAATGTAGTGTTGATCCTTACTCATATAAAACTTGAGTACAATACTGTCTTTTTTAGAAACTCTAATGCATTGTTTTAATGTGTTGATAATCATATGCATTGACTTAAAGGAACAATGATCTTTTAAACATGCCTCTTAGTTGGTAATTTTTCCCTTAAGCAAAAGGTATGTTCATGTATCTGGATATTGCTTTGCACACTCTTTGTCCATGTGTAAATATTGAAATGTCTGTTAATTTATTGTTGAACCCAGCAAATTACACTCAAAAACTGAAGACAATTGATAGAAAACTCAATTATGATTGTGTGGTTGTAGCTTAAGAAAATGAGACTTGCTATAGACAATACCTTTCATTTATGCTTAATTTTGTTTGAAATTTTTAGGAAGAAAAGGTCACACAAGAAAAACCAGGTTAGTGACTCAGACCATTCAATAAATGTTGTGGTAAACTTTTTGCTTTTTGTTATTAAATGACTTGGTTTATTAGATTTATAAGGGGCAAGCTTGGTAAAAAAATATAATTAGGCTTACAAAGGGTTGATGAAAATATTATATTTAGTTTTGATACTTCTTAAGCAGTTTCTTGTTCATATTAAGTTCTTTTAGCTGTGCCTTTCAGTCAGATTTTTACCTAACTTGGATTTTAATCTGGGATTTTTTAAAAGTACACTGAATATCAAGAAAACTCCCGGAAAATGTCTTTTTACACTCAACAATTTCCTTTCATAGTTTACCATATTTCTGTGGCAGCCATCGTTTTATACATTTTAAATTGACCTTATCTCTTAGTTACTAATGTTTAGACAAAAATAAACCATGTAGTATTTATCTTCAATTACTAAAATGATAGATACTGTCCAAATTCTGCCTATTAAATATGAAATTAGTATTTCTAAAATACTATGTTGTTAACATGCCCAATACTTGACTTCTGTTTTTATATGAATTAATTCATTAGTTTAGAGGAAGTCAATCAGACATATCTATGCTATACTGTTATGTTAATCCTATTGAAGTAGCTTTAGAACTTAATGCTCTGCCATTGTTTTTTGTACTTCCTGGGTAATAATCTTATCTTGCCTGATGCAAAATCAATGACAGTCATATGACTGCTCCTCCCCATGTGAATTTGCTACTTTGTGTATTCATATTCACTAGAGAATGAGGAGGAAGAGCCAGTAATTTAGAGAGTCACCAAAATTTCTTTGGATAAATTTGGTGATGTCCTGTGTTGCGCAGCAGCCAGTCGTGTAATACATAATGTATTTCACTTGAAACTAATACCCAGTTTAGCTACATGTAAGTAATGAACTGTTATTCCAACTTTAGGAAGTCAAGACTGTATCAAAGTATACACAAATATTTGATTCAATTTTTTATTACAAAGTCATATATTTTGAAAACAGTCAATCTCTCACTGCTATTATAAATTCTTAATGATACTTGATCCATATGAAAATTATCCTTTTCAAATGTAGTTCACATAGTAATGAAGATGTAAATGTTAAAGTACAAGATGCATGTCAGGTCAAAATGATTTTTAACAAATTTATTCAAGTAAACTTCCTTTATTCCAAATATATTGATTTTGTACTAACCATAGTAGTTCTTAAACAGAGCAAATGCAAATTTTATGTCTCAGACTGAGTGTAATTTCAAATTTATTTGAAAGTTTAATATAGATGTATAGTTCCAATGATTTTAAACCAGCCTGATATGTATTTTCCTTATTTTCAAACAAATTTCATTTTCAGTTTCATCTGAATTTGTCTGAAGCCTCTAACATAGATATAAAACTGAAGGCTCATGAACATATTTCTTTGGCATGAAATGTAGTTATATCTTATTTGTAATATTATGGTAAGTATTATTACAGCTAGTTAAGGGAAACCCTTACTTTAAGCCCCACTGTTTCTTAGGGGCTTTCTCGCCATTTCTCTTAGTGTACTACCATGTATTTATAGATCTATGTTGGCAATATGATGTCAAAAAATGCAAGAATAGTGATCTGTATCATTGATGAAAATCAAAAATGATTTAATTTGTGTAGGGAACAATGAGACAGCATTACCGATGAATTCAGGAACAGCTGCACCAGCAGTCCCAGCAGAAGAAAATGTGGACATGGACACAAAGGACGAGAAATCAGCTGGTGATTGCACAAAGACTGCTGTAGAGTCAGATGAAGCAAGTGTAAAAGCTCCTGTAGAACAAGAACAATCCAGTGTCAAGGTACTCTTCTTGATTTGTTGTTGGTTTTGATAACGATCCTCTGATTTAATTTGGTTCAAAAAATTGGTATCATTATATAATTATGTACATTGCAGAACATAATTGAAAAGTTTGAAGCAAGTTTCCTTTCATGATCATAGAAAAATTGTGGTCATCCATGGAGTTTAGATATAACTACAATAGTTTTAAAATAATTAACAACTGTTTGTTTCATAATAGTCTCACCTCCCATGTTAATCATAAGGTTTCAATTTTAGGTGGGTCAAACATTCCTTGGATCAACATTTTTCAAAACCAGTTTTGGTTTAAGATAATGAATGCAGGACAAATAAAGATCACAAAACTGGTGTGAAAAGTTTAAAACCAAGTAAAAAATTGAACTACAACATAATATTATTCATGGTTATTTTGTTTTAATCTGAAATAAAGAAAAACAGGAGTGAAAAATGTCTACGAATTTTTAAATCTAGAAAATGACTTGGAAAACAACGTAATGCACACCCATATGAGAAACTTTCTAATAATCCACAATTTTTCTATGATCATGAAAGGAAACTTACTTCAAACAATGTAATGCACATCCATATTAGAAACTTTCTAATAAATTAGTAATTCACTAAATGATCTTCAAATGTCAGACAATACCTGAGTGCTCAACTTAGATTTTGCAATCTTCATCTTGATATTTTTCACAAACATCTGCTGCCATGGTAGCAGCAATAGGAAATTGAAAGTGGCATGCTAGGAGGTTGAGTTTAATTATGACAAAAATTTCTTCTTTTCAAAAGCAGTAGCCATGGGAATATGGATAGCTTTTTAGAAAATTTTTCATTTAAATTTCTATCTCTCTTTTGTTAAGGAGTAAAGAAAATTCATTTTATTTTAGTACTTCAATTGTTCTAAAATAAAATCATATGAATGGACAATCATAGAACACATTTATTTGTTCTCATATAGTGTAAGCCCTGAGTTTATCTCTGATCTCAGTAATATACATGTACACACCTGCAGTCAAGTGTAGTGAAAGTTTCTATATTCAGGTCAAAATTTAACAAGTGAATGTTTCCTTGTTTTTGGTGCATTTTAATTGTGTGGGTGAAAAAAATGGAAATTTATATCAAAACCCCAACCTATTTGCCCAGTAATTTCTAAGTGTTTCAGTTCAAAATATTTCTTTACCATAGTTTCTTTTTCACTTTTTTTTTTGTTTGGAACACTATTCCTATTGAATTTCTCGTGTAGCAATTCACAGTGCATTGATAACAGGATTTAACAATTTGTTTACAATACAGGAAAGGCTGTTTGTGAAATCCTATAATAACTTGCTTAGTGATATAATAATTCTTTAGAAGTGATTAAAACTCCTCACCAAATTGCAATGGAAAAGATTCATGAAAATGTAATGACTCATTTGTAAAATGAAACCATGGTACTAATTACAATTCTGACCAATTTTTCCTTTAAAAAAAATAACAACTTACAATACAATTTCTACGTATGTTTATGATTTTAGAATTTGAAGACAGTCTTAATTATCAATGCCCTGTTTTTCATAGAAGCAGGGTTCGTATGCATCTTGAAAACCCTTGAATTTCAGGAGGTCAATTTCAAGGCCTTGAAAGTACTTGAATTTCGTTTTGGGTCCTTGAAAGTCCTTCATTTTTTATTGAACAACATCGAAAAATATCTGCTTATGTTTTGCACCATCAGTAAACCCAAAACATAGATGTTAACAGAAACATTTTTCTTGGTTTTGAGGTAAAATTGTCATTACAAAAAGTCCTTGAAATTTCTAAGAAGGGTCCTGGAAAGACCTTGAAAAGTCCTTGAATCTTTGGCCTGAAAAAGTGTACGAACCCTGTAGAAGGCAAATACTTATTTTGTAACAACACTGAACACAGTGTGTCAAAAACTGAGAGATGCGGATATGTGAACAAGGTTTTTATTTTCTTTTTTACATGTAGCTTGCCTTGAACACTTGATATATTTAATATATATTTGAATATTTATCCATATTTTTTTAATATATATTTTTAGGCATCCAACCTTTCCTTCTATACTTTCTTTGTTAAGATAGCAAAAGCGACAGAGCATAGGTTATTTTTTCCTGGGAGGTAAAAATTAAGTGTGATTAAATAGTATATACATAATAATGTATATATGTTGTAGTTCAATTTTTTCCTCTGGTCATAATTTTTTCAACCAGTTCAATTTTTTCAAACCAGTTTAATTTTTGTAAGGCAGTTTTCAATCAACTGTCTGAAAAAGGGCCTTCAATTTTTGGGGTGTGGATTGAAAAATGGGGCTTGGCTTTTTGGGGGGGAATTCTGAAAAAGAAGTAGACATGAGATAAAGAACAATGTTTCTCTGTTTATCTCTCATCACCGTATTATTCCTTAATCTCTTCTTATCTATTCCCCTAACACTCCTCAGTTTTTTTTTTTTTAAATTCCTGACTTTAGACTAGGCGCTCTATCATTATTTCAACTCACCTAGACTTGAACCATGCACCAACATCTTCAGAATCTGTTGCCGTCTCTTCAATCCTTTAGGCCACGCTAGATTTCGTTGACAATCTCACCACTTTTTACACTATTAAAATTTATTAGTCCCAGGCTCCCTGCTGCTCAGCCAAATTTATTATTAATATATTCGTATGCTTACACGCACGCACATTTGATGCAAATTTGGACTTCAAAAGAAAAAATAGCAGAGAACTCATGCGTCTCAAAAGAAAATTTTCTTAAAAAATTACATGATTTAAAAGCGGAACAAACCAAAAATGAAGCACTTGTAACTTTGTTTATTGACGACAGTTTTTTTGACAAGGCGAAGACATATTTAAAACAGCAAACAGAAAAGTCCCTCGGACTAGATTCAGGAGAAGAAACCGACTTACAAATGACCAAATGGGAGATGGACACTTTCAAGCGAAAGAACTGGTCCTATGAAAATGATTTGCTAATAACGAAAGACAAAAAAAAAGTAATCCCCAAAGGATAGCTTCATAACATTTTAAGCCTTGCACACAAACGCATAAATCACCGAGAAAGACAGATATCCGGCAAATGGATCAACAATAACTACAGTGAAGTCAACAGTAAAGTAATCAGCCTGTTTGTTCCTTCATGTCGTTTTCGCGCTGAACAAAAATCTATTACCAGTCGTGTGAAAACGGTAGAAAAACCCCTTCAGTCTCTGCATTTCCTTTCTCTTGTTGAGATTGACCTAATGGATTTCAGGAACTGTCCATGCAACTGCACAGAACCTCATACCTGGACGATTAATAACGTAGATCATCATACCAAATATGTTTATGTTTCACCACCTGTAAACAGAACTGCTGATGAAGTGCTGAGAGCCATAAAAACATACTGTTACACATATGGTTTCCCAAAAATGATTCTCACTGACAATGGAAAGGTATTTAAAAACAAAAAAATGGAGCATTCTGCAAGGAAAATGGGATTAAGCAAGGGCATGGCTCACCACGAACTCCAACAATGCAAGGTCCTTCGCTCCGACGAAGGGCTAACGCTCGAAACGTCAGCTTTTGTAATCATTATGGTGGCCAATTTACCATTTCAACTTTGTTGATATATCCAAATTATTTCGTTACTCCCACCGACGCAGCCCCAAACAGTTTCTTTCGAAACTATCAGCCTTTAATGCAAGGTCTAGTTGAGAGGGCGAACAGATCATGGAAAGAAGACATGAGAGCACTTTTAGTTTCCACCAATAAAGGAACCAATAAATGGTGCCAGTATACCATGGAAGCTGCTTATGTAAGAAATATTGCCTACCACAGAGCAATCAAGCAAAGTCCTTATGAGGCAGTTTATGGCACACAGAGAGCAGCTTACCCCTTCATTGTCACTTGAACAGGAAACTAAAGTTCAATCTCCAATTACTACTAATGAGTCAGCTGAAAGTACCCACTCCATAAGTGGTGAACAAACAAAAAAGCATAAATCTATCAATGAAAATCAGGAAGATTACAACAACAAAATGATAAAACAAACACGGCAGAGTTCCAAAGGCAAATCCTTCAAAGTTGATGATATGGTCTCTGTAAAGATTGATTAAGTTGACAAAAAGACACCTATGCATCCAAATATGCCCATCAGAAAAATTACTGCCACAGAAAATGGCTATGCCAAAGTTGTCACTCAATTTGGAGTGATACAAGGTTACATTGCAACGTCTAGGTTACAACCTTGTACAGCAACTTGTGTGAAATTAAATTATGACAAGCAAATTCCATTTTCAACTGCTTGTAAAGAGGCACACAATTCAAATTGAACATTGAAGCATGTTCGTTGTGAACAATCATCATTTACAACATTGTTAGTAACATTTAAGATTATAAAGAATGACTTCACTACCTTCCCATTTTTGTATTGCTTGTTACTTAAGACTCAACAATAAAATTTATGTGTTGCAAAAACATTATTTGAGTACTTTTAAAGGAAGAAAAGAGCTAGACTAGTTCAAACAGTTCAAGGTTTTCTTGCTTGAATACACTGCTGCAATACATTCCCTAACCCCAACCCTAACCCTAATCTTAACTGCAACCAGTAAAATGAACATTTGCTAGAATGTGGACACCTTAAAAATACAACTTTATTTTATACAGAGTACATTTTACATGTAAGACAGGAAATAAATAAGAATGAACTGTGCGCTTAAAAATTTTAAACCTGTTTAAAAAAAATTAAACCAAAGATAAAATTGAACTACAACATATACACTGTATCGCTGGTTTCACTGTTAGACCATCATCAAAACCATTCAACAAATAAAGTCAAGAATCAAAGAGATAAAAGAAGATGACCATTCAAACACTTTTGCAAAGATAGGGAGATGCTAGAAAAAATGTTTTACTCAAATTTAGAAGGCTTCACTCACATTGCTTCGTCTTCTCGGATAAGACGTGAAGCCGTAGGTCCCGTCTCCCACAGGGTTAGGGGTAGGAGACATAAATTTCCCATGCACAAGATTACTGTGTAGTGGATGTCCTCCCTGGAGTGGGATGGGTGGGAAGGTGAGATCGCTACATGGACTGAAGCGGCTACCAGAGGCACCTGATAAAAATGCTGACGTCCGATCTCAACCTTACAATACTGTTAAGCGCGACTGAACATATCCACATAGAAGTCTGCACTATATAAATGTAAATGTAAATGCATCATAGGGAGCTGCATTTTTGTGTCCCTCTGAGGGGCACAAATATGGCGGCCAGAAGCTAACAAAAGCATATACCATTGAGTTTTGTAATAAAAAGTCTGTAGTCATCTTCTGAGGGGCCATGAACATTTATACTTAGTCTTGTACTTATTCTCATATGAGGACTGTTCAGATTGTGAAATCTCAGCGCCTAAGTCACTTTTTCAATCTACGTGACCGCATTCTCAGCTGCAATTTTAATATTGTGTCACATAAAAGCTTAAAAATTCAACCTTGCTTTATCAAAAGGGAGCACGAATGGCACAGTGGTGAGAGCACTCAGCTCCCTCTACTGTGGGCTGGGTTCGATTCTGTTAAACTGAAAATTTATAAAAAGATAAGTCTTCAATGGTTCTAACAACTAACAAAAAGAAAATCTCAAAAGAATTGATAATTCCTTATTTTTTAATGTTGATGATGTCACATAAAACCATGACATAATCAAAATTCAAGAATTCAAGAATGGTTTA
This sequence comes from Stylophora pistillata, assembly GCF_964205215.1. Taxonomy (NCBI): domain Eukaryota; kingdom Metazoa; phylum Cnidaria; class Anthozoa; order Scleractinia; family Pocilloporidae; genus Stylophora; species Stylophora pistillata. Next base: position 27,341,604 of record NC_142527.1, on the reverse strand, counting down.
GCATACAACAAGTGCAGCTATTTTTCCTGGATTGTACTTGAATCAGGGCTGTGGTCTAGCAGTGCCGGATGGCCCCTGGCGCATTACTTTAATCGCTCTTGGGTGACTCAGGAATCTTAGTTTTTTCATAAAAAGCATATGCTGGGCACCCTGGATTTCACAGTTTCAGAGGACTGGGCTCCCTTAAATTTTGCTTAAAGCACAGCTTTGTGAATATTGCATGATCATTAGTTTTTACCTGTACGTACATGATATGATTATTTGGACTTGGACCACTTTTAGGGAGAGGTTGAGGAACAAAGGCAGGATGAAATCCTGGCCTTCTATGGTGAGGAAGAAACACGTAATTACGACAGCCCAGAAGCAGGCCCTGCAGTGGAAAAAGGTGATGGGTCTAACAAAGGAAAACCAACAACTGAGCAGGTTGGCCAAATGATTGTACTAACTCTAGTATGCAGTACAAGTCAGTTATTTAAACAATAGACCCCACTTTCTATCACTTTACACATGATGTTGGGAAAAACATGAGAAAAGTTTGTAAATCACAAGCCTCTGACTCTGATAATGGTAGCACTGGTAACTGGTGAATTCCAGTGGTTACTCTCCTCCATGGAGCTGGCTGCTAATTGGCCATTCCACCTCCCGGATTGTGCGTTTTTTTTTTTTTTGGAAAACATTCAATATGTTCCAAAGGCAGTCATCATTAAAGGTGTTATTTTTCGATATTTTTTCCCCTTTTTGGTTGTTGGGTGATTTTTGTAACAAGTTCTAACAGTTCAATCAACAACACGATCAGTTTGCTTGGCATCATGTTAAATGAACAGAAGAGAAAGACTGGTGACAAATCTGCATTGATATCCACTGAACTGTCTTTCACCTGCTTATGTCCTAATATATGCTTACTCCTGAAATTAATGAAATCCTTGCTAACAAAAGTAATCATGCAAAACATCAATTTGTTCTCCATCCAAGAGTTTCAAAACTTGACACTTAAACCTTTATGCCCTACCATCAGCGTCTATATTCTCCATACCTTTCTGTAAACATTCCCTTTGGTACTGACAAGGGGAAGATGGTTCTCATCCAAGTGTCCTAGATTGGCGATCGTTTCCTTTATTCTCGTGACTGTAATAAAAGACTCAGCTGTGTAACTGATAGGAGAAATTCAATGCTAGTCACTCTTTAGTCTTAGGGTTTTTGGGGTTGATAAAAGTGCTTTAGAATGAAGTTTGGAATTGAGTGTTGATGCACTGTCATTTTACTTGCTACTTAAAATTTACCCTGGTTTTTTTGGTTTGCTGGCATGGTTTCTCTGTTTTTTATTTGGCTTTTTTCTCTTTCTGGACATGACTTGAGGGTCTGGGTGGTCCAGACAGCAATGTCATCTGTTTTTGCATGCTTGAAAATCCCCCAAATTCCAGCCAGAACTGATTAGAAAATGTTTCCTTGTTTACAGGTTAAGGAAGAGAAACCCAAAGAGGAAGTTCCAGAGGAGGAGCCACTCCCGGAAAACATGGGTAAAGTCAGCTTTTGTGATATAAATCACTCATTGTAGTTGATTATCAACTTGAAGGTCACAAGGGTCAAGTGTTTGCCTGCTTGGGATAAGATAAGCTGCATTGCTTAGCAATGGGCATTTATCCAGAGTGAAATCTGTGTATCGTTCCAGCTTGCTAAATGGCCAAAGGGCCAATCTTAAATGTGAAAATATCATTTCACTCTGGCGATGTCGTATTCTGATAAAATTCAAGTTGATAACCAATTACAGTCAAGTCTCTGTTAATTAACTGACACCTCGTAAGTGGACAGCTCTACTTATGGACACTTTTTTCAATTCCCCTTTTGCCTCCCTTCCAAAATCTCTTGTAAGAAGACACTCTTATATAAGCAAATGCAGACCCTTTTGAAAGAAAAAATTGGATTTTAATTTTGTTTATGCTCTCTTGTAAGTGGACACCCCACGGATAATAATTTACATTAGTCTTGAATTTGCAAATCAATAAAAATATAACTATTTGACAGAGCAACAGAACAGTGGGGTTGGTTTCATCAAATCTCCATTTGTCCACGGGAAAGCAGGCTGTCCATTGATTTGATGAGTCTGCTATAATACTCTCCCATAAGTGGACATCCATCCTATTGTTCATTGGTCTCTGCTTGCAGGAGTAATTCTTTTTCCAATTCCAAAGGGTGTCCACTTAGGAGAAAGTTGACTGTATTTATTTGGTATTTCACAGTCTTGCCAATTTAGTATTTATTTGATAGCTGAACTTCAGTACTGATTCACATTTGTTCTGTATTGTTAGTCAAGAATCATTAATCTCTAAGCTCAGTCATACCTAAACAATATTGAATGGTTGAAAGCTAATGAAGTCTTAATAATGATATTAATAGCTTTGAAAATACTCATTAAAAGTCATGGCATAGCTATTAATACATGTATGACATAATCTCTTTTATTAAATTACTGAGATACTGTTTGGTCCCTGATTGGCTAGGAACCTATCCTTTATTGCAAGGGTAAACCCATAGAAAATTGAATCTTATTTTATAAAAAAAAAAAAAGAATAGACCACACTTTCTGTTGGTTTAGCAGCATGATAACCTAAGCAGGATTTTGGGATTTACATACTTTTCTTGTATTTGCCCAACATCCCACTTGGGGTATCGTGCTGGTAAACAAGTAAAACGTGAGGCCTATTGTATAATTGAGTTGCAAAATCCTTGGCTGTTTATTTTTTAGGTAAATGAGCAACAAAAAAAATTGACATCTGCTACTCTTACAGTGAAGATGTTAGTCTCATTTTTACTTTTGAATTGAATTTAAACTAGTTCTGACAGTTGTGTATTGGTGATTAATATTAAATGATGAACCTCTAAATGAACAAAGTTACTTTCCATTAGTGAAAATGAAAGGGTGTCAGTAGACCTATCCAAAGTGGCTTGTGGACAATGGTTTTGTGATTTGCTATACCGTATTATCATACATGATTACGCAAAGGTGCCTGCTTCTATTTTTGGAATACACTTGACTGTGATTGACACCATGGCAGTTATCTCTGTACGGTTGACACCATGGTCGAGCATACAGTTGATCATGGTTGACACCATGGTCAACCATACAGTTGATCATGGTTGACACCATGGTCAACCATACAGTTGATCATGGTTGACACCATGGTCAACCATACAGTTGATCATGGTTGACACTATGGTCAACCATACAGTTGATCATGGTTGACACCATGGTCAACCATACAGTTGATCATGGTTGACACCATGGTCAACCATACAGTTGATCATGGTTGACACCATGGTCAACCATACAGTTGATCATGGTTGACACTATGGTCGACCATACAGTTGATCATGGTTGACACCATGGTCAACCATACAGTTGATCATGGTTGACACTATGGTCGACCATACAGTTGATCATGGTTGACACCATGGTCAACCATACAGTTGATCATGGTTGACACCATGGTCAACCATATAGTTGATAATGGTTGACACCATGGTCAACCATACAGTTGATCATGGTTGACACCATGGTCAACCATATAGTTGATCATGGTTGACACCATGGTCAACCATACAGTTGATCATGGTTGACACCATGGTCAACCATACAGTTGATCATGGTTGACACTATGGTCGACCATACAGTTGATCATGGTTGACACCATGGTCAACCATACAGTTGATCATGGTTGACACTATGGTCGACCATACAGTTGATCATGGTTGACACCATGGTCAACCATATAGTTGATAATGGTTGACACCATGGTCAACCATACAGTTGATCATGGTTGACACTATGGTCGACCATACAGTTGATCATGGTTGACACCATGGTCAACCATACAGTTGATCATGGTTGACACCATGGTCAACCATATAGTTGATAATGGTTGACACCATGGTCAACCATACAGTTGATCATGGTTGACACCATGGTCAACCATACAGTTGATCATGGTTGACACCATGGTCAACCATACAGTTGATCATGGTTGACACCATGGTCAACCATACAGTTGATCATGGTTGACACCATGGTCAACCATATAGTTGATAATGGTTGACACCATGGTCAACCATACAGTTGATCATGGTTGACACCATGGTCAACCATACAGTTGATCATGGTTGACACTATGGTCGACCATACAGTTGATCATGGTTGACACCATGGTCAACCATACAGTTGATCATGGTTGACACTATGGTCGACCATACAGTTGATCATGGTTGACACCATGGTCAACCATATAGTTGATAATGGTTGACACCATGGTCAACCATACAGTTGATCATGGTTGACACTATGGTCGACCATACAGTTGATCATGGTTGACACTATGGTCGACCATACAGTTGATCATGGTTGACACTATGGTCGACCATACAGTTGATCATGGTTGACACCATGGTCAACCATATAGTTGATTATGGTTGACACCATGGTCAACCATACGGTTGATTATGGTTGACACCATGGTCAACCTGAATTAATCAACAAAAATCAGAGACATCTTGCAACATCTTAATTTTATTTTGGACCATATTTTACTTGAAAGTAAAGAGGAGATGTAATGGTCATAATTATGCAAAAATTGTTGAATCATTCCACAAGCACCTTGAATACAACACTGTCACCTAAACTATTAGATGTTTATACCACGTGGCTATGTTCTCTAAAGTTTTGTCAACCATCTGTGGGCTGTTTTAAATGTTTCTTACAAATTATCTAATTAGTTATAGGTTAAACACACGCCATGATCAACCCTTATTAGTATGTTCCAGAGTTTCTATTAAAATTGAGATTAAATGCTTAATATGCCTTTAAAAATGTTCCTTTAAATTTAACCTTTTCTAATGTCTAACACAGTAACTGTTTTGTTCGATACAGCCAAGTGTGAATTCTGCCACTACATTGGAATAAGGGAATCCTTTTTCTCAAAGTCCAAACGCTTTTGTAAAATGGAATGTGCGAAAAGATACTCATCTGCGTCCAATATTAAACAGAAGTCGAAGGGAGACAAGATTGGGACTCCAAAAAAGAAACACAGAACTTCAGACAGACACAAAGTTTCTTTAAAACTCGACCTTCTTTCTAACCTAGTGACTGTTTTGTCCGATACAGCAAAGTGTGAATTCTGCTGCTACATTGGAGTAAGGGAACACTTTTTCTCAAAGTCCAAACGATTCTGTAAAATGGAATGTGCAAAAAGATACTCTGCATCAAATATTAAAAAGAAGTCAAAGGGGGAAAAGATTGGAACTCCGAAAAAGAAACACAGAACTTCAGAAAGGCACGCACATAATACAAATGCAGCAGCTGCTGCTGCTTCAGCAACATCTTCCGCTACTTCTGCGGCAACAGCTTCTGGTGTTCAAGAAATGAGTCAAGATGGGCAACAGGTAAGACGAGACATCCACATGCCCCTATGAACCCTTGTAGCTCCCATGAATCCTTGTAACTTCCGAGAGCCCTTGTAACTCCCATGAAACATTGTAACTCTCGTGGGCGCTTTTGGCTTCCGTGGGCCCTTGTTACTTCCACGAACCCTTGTTACTCCCACAAGCGACCAAAATGTAACTTCTCCTTACAATATCAATACGTTATTAAGCAATCAGGCAACGAGGAGAGTTGAACTTATCACTTGAAGAGTGTTATCGTGATTTTAAGCCAAATTCTCTGAACTAATATTGAAGAAAAATTGTAGCAACTAGAGGGGAGAATTGCTAATCATGCACATCTTAGAGTTGGAGGGCTGATGAATTTATCACCACTTGTTTTAACTCACTTTCTACTTTATAATTAATCTACTCTCTTTTGTGCCCTGTATTACTAGTATTTACACTGATCGTGCTTGAAAACTCAACGCTAGAGCTCTAAGGGGTACAGACATACGTAGCATGTTGTAACGGAAGTTCTGTAACTCACTGGGAAACGTTGCAATGTCTTGCGTATTTGAGTAGAAATTTTTACAGCTAATTTTTGGGCATTCTGCACACATTTTAGGAGGAAGCTGAAGGCTCTGGGGCAAGTGCAACCCCTCTGTCTAGAGAAGGTAAATTACGTCTATTCAATTCATCGCTTATGGAAAAATGACGTTTATTGTCATTGCATCAGGGTTTTTATTAAAGACCAGGCACTGGGCAAATTGACCTGCTTTGAGGAAAGTTTCACCCACCTGGTTTGACCATTTAAAGGAAAGTTGATCGTATAAAGAAGTTCAGTTCAAAAAGTTTGGCCCATCTGTGAAACCAGTCGCCTTCCTGCCCAAAAACATTCATGAAACCCCTGTAGCTTATACATGCTCTGTATTTATTTTGATTTCTCCTTAAATAAAGATGTTGGTGAAAATTGGCAGAATCGTAGCTTTGACTGGACAGAATACCTCAAGAAAACAGGAGCTAAAGCTGCTGCTACTCATCTGTTTGAACATGTAAGTTTGAGTTGATATTCTTTGTGAAGGTGTCTTAGCCATACGTGAGAGTTAAAACTCTAGTTTGGGACAACCAACACATAAGTTGCACATTTAAAGGGCTATGATACAATATGATAAAGTGGCGGTTTTTTAGGACCACGAGAAGGATGTTCATTTTTCTTGTGATCAAAATACTTCCACCACTGATAAAAAATCCTATGTCGTAGCCAAAGCGGGGCTGGCAGCATTGCGTTGTTGACTGGGCTCAAAGCTGTACTTTTTCAAAGTCGTTATTTCATAATCTAGAATCATAAAATGATCGCCAGAAAAAAAGAGAAATTTTGTGCGTTTGCTTAATCTCCCATGCAAACGTATGAATTATTTATGAATTACGTTTATAGGTCAGTCTGAGCCCGTGTTTGAAAGGCGTACATGTTGGCATGAAGGTGGAAGTCGTAAACTGCAGTGTGGACGTCGTAGATGACACAGATGTGGCTTTTTGGGTAGCGACAGTGATAGAAATCAGGCACTACAGAGTCAAATTACGATATGAAGGGTACGAGGTAAACCCTGCTGGCGACTTTTGGTTTGATCTAAGGTCAAAGAACATCCATCCAGTCGGTTGGTGCGCGAAGAGAAACAAACTGCTCATACCGCCCCCAGGTATGGTAAACTAACATCAGTATGCGTATTCTCCATACTTTTCTCTATACATTTCCCTAAGGTTCTGAAAAGAAAAGGGTGATTTTTATGTACGCATGTGGGTTACGTCCAGAAAACGAAATACAAACCAGCGGGGAAAGGTTTGAGACCATGGTTTGTTACCAAAGAAAAAGTCACAAGCAAAACTTCGATAAACGTAAAGAACTTTCTAATAGTTTTTCACTCCGGCTTGGGCATAATTCTCTGTTTACACAGAATATCCCCTCTAAACTCTAATAGACGTCTTTAGCTTGAATGTTTTGTTGATTTTTGTTTGTTCATTTCAGGTCATGTGATAACTTGAGACCTGAAATGGGTAAACAAAACATAATAATAATAATAATAATAATAATGATAATATTAATAATAATAATATTAATAATGCAAGTGGTGTGGACGTGTTTTAGAGTGTTCTCATAAAAATCCGTTCCCATCGAAAGCAGGCCGAGTTTAGAGCGCCAGAGCATCCTTAAAGAAGTATCTAGTATACTTCGCAGATTGCTAAGCAGTTTTGCGAGACTATTTGGCGTCTCCGAGCGGGAGTTTTAGCTGAGTTGATTTTGATTTTGTATGGATGTGCGAGCGATTTGTGTCATGGCGGATGGACGACGACAACAGGCGAACGGAAGGATACGATGGAATGTTAGGATGAACAATGACTTGTTGGAGTGCAAGAAGAGAGCTTTGGAAAGGGTGAAATCAGATAATCGCCCGCAGTTGAATAATGGACGAAAGATGGGTTATATGCAGATGATGAAAGAATTGTGGGAAGAGAAAGGATATGGTGACTTCGCACTGACGAGTCAAAACCAGCGGGATCAAGCCGCCAGACTAGAGAAGACTTTCGGTAGTGTTGCAGAGAGTTTAAGTGCAGGGATTGGGGGGAGTGAAAGAAGGAAGGAGGGAGAGAGTGTTTGCGAAGAATTGGGTGAAGATATTAACGGTTGCAAAATGCTAATTCGTGCGCTGTGCAGGAAGATTTGGATTTGCATATGAGAGAACGATTTAGTCCCGAGGGAGTGCAAGTACCATCAGTGAAGAGGCACGCACTTTGCTTGAATCATCAATTACCATCTTACGCCAAATTAACACCTCCCAAGGTCAGTACAAAGCTCGCGAGTTTGACACCCGTATTAAGGAGAAGCCAACAAAGCGCGACCTCGACAACATCAATCAAGCCTTACCAGAGCTGATGAGACAACAGAAAGTACTCCCTACGGACAACCCGTTCACGTATCTTTGGATCGCAAGCTGCGTGCTGTACTCTGTTGTTATTGCATTTTTGTTGTACAAAGGTTGGAAAAAGAAAGCCCCGAAAAGACCATCAGCTTGAGAGAGTAAGCAACAGAAACGGCGCCGTTTGTGCGTAGAAAAAGTATGTGAAATAAGGAAACAGATTTCAATTGCCAAAGCGGAAGTGGATCGCTTGAAAGAAAACCGAAAGCTCACCTAGAGAGGGAGAAGGAACCGGGAGATTTTGCACAAGGAATGCCGCACGTTATCGATAGCATCACTTGTCGGGTATATTGAGAAGAAGAAATCCTCTTTACGAAAACTGAAGAAAGGCTTTGTGCGAGGCAACAAGCTTGAGGAAGCATTGTTGACTAATCAACAATTTAAAGATGATACTAGCCGGGTATATGCGGGCATGAGAAGAGTGTTGGCTAACGACCAAGAGAGTGAGCGTCCAAAATATGTAGACCCTGGGAAACGGGATGAGCAAATAGAGGATAAGGTGTTTGTTAATATCGAAGAAGCAAGTAGCTTTTGGAAGGAATTATGGGAAGGGAGCGGAACGGGAAACGGAAGCGCGGAATGGCTGCATGATTTGCGAGCTATTATTCACGATCGTGTCCCTCCTTCAGTGGAGGAGGCCTGGGACATAGTTACAAGTGAGGGTGTAAACGTTTTAGCGCGGAAGAATAATTGGAGCGCACCTGGACCGGATCGTATCGCCAATTTTTGGTGGAAACGTGCCCAAGCACTGCATGAGGGTGTTATTTCGTCATTCCGTGTGATCTCCGAGTATGAGGAAGAGTATCCAGCATGGTTTTGTGAAGGGAAAACAACGTTAATCCCAAAACCCGGAGAGTTTACCAGCGACAACCAACGACCCATCACATGTCTAAACACGCTTTATAAGTGATTCACTTAGTGTCTGCTTGTCACAACAAACTAGCATCTTGAGGAGAACGATCTAATGGAGGGTGCGCAGAGGGGGGCACGTGCAGGTTGCAGTGGAACAACAGACAACTTATTGATCGTCCGAACAGTTGCGTTGGATTGTCATAGGAGGAGGCGGAATTTAAGCGTGGCCTGGATTGATGTTAAAAAGGCCTACGATTCTGTAGATCATAGTTGGTTGAATGGGGTGATGACGTTACACAGGTTTCCCACATGGTTGTGTAAGAGTTGGAACACAAAGGTAGTGGCGATCACAAGGGAAGGGAGACAGACCTCCGAAAGGATTAAGTTCAACAGAGGGTTACCACAGGGGGATGCATTGTGCCCGAGGCTGTTCACCGTATGCTTGAACCCAGTGGCATGGAAGATCAGAGCCGCTGAAGGATACCGTATGTCCAAACCTATTAACAGCAAGGTTACGGGACTCTTGTATATTGATGATATCAAGATCTTCGCTGCATCGGAGAGTAAGCTTGAACGGGTTATGAAGATGGTTAAGTCATCTATGGAGGATGTGGGGCTTCAGTGGAACCTAAAGAAGTGTGCGGTGGCCCATGTGAAAAGGGGGGTACAAGTGACTGCGGTCTCAGGCGGGAGAGTTGTAGAGTCGACTAGAATACCATGTCTTGATGATGGTGAGCGGTACAAGTTCCTTGGAGCACTTGAGAGTGTTAGGCAGGAGGATAAGTTGGTCCTGGAGTGTGCAGCAAGGGAGTATCTCAGACGATTGTCAGTTATTTGGACAAGTCCCTTGTCCGATTATAATCGGGTGGTAGCGTCAAATCAGTTTGCATTGCCTGTTCTTGGATATCGTATGTGGACACAACAGTGGCCGGTGATGGAACTTAAGCAGATCGATAAGGAAGCGCGCAAGATTGTTGTCGAGAGTGGGGTAGACACCCATGTAATGCGAATGCATTGTTGTATATGCCAAGAAGTAGAGGAAGGCGGCGATTGCGCTCTGTTGAAATGGAGTACAAAGCCACAAAAATCAAGGGTGCAGTCAGACTCCATGGTAATGAAGATCGTGCTCTGGGAATGGTACGGGAGTTTGGAGAGCAAGCGGTAAGGATGGGGCGGAGGTCAATTTTTAAAGAAGCGGCTAAGTGCGCGGAGGAGTTGGGGCTGGAGTTGGATTTGGAACACGCGCAAGGGATCAAGAAAGAGGTGCGGAGGTGCCAAATTGAGTAGTTAGAGAATGAGATCAGAAACCAACAATGGCAAGGGCGTCTAGTGACTACTAGGCTGGAGGATGAGGGTTTGAGTGCCGATGGGTGTTTCTGGTGGCTCACAGAGTGGAAGAACTGCCCATCACACACAATTGCTGGACTCGTCGAGCTATACGAGCAGCTATTGCCAACGCGAGTATACACGAGTCAGAAGACCCACACAAGCGGGGAAGGCGAGGTGAGGTGCAGATTATGCGGCAAGGCTCCAGAGAGTGTGGCACATATCTTGTCAGGATGCAGTGCGCTGGCCCAGAGCAAGTACCTCTCTAGACACTACGCAGCACTGAAGGTACTGTTTTACGAACTGTTGTATGATGAGGGATTTATAGACGAGATACCACCCTGGTACTCACCCGACAAGCCGAAGCCCGTGTATGAGTAAGAGAATGTTAAAGCTTATTGGGATGTCCCTATATATGCTGATCAACAAGAGGTCAGATGCAATAGGGTGGATGCACGCATTGTAAATCATATGTGCAAGAGAGTTGTGACGCTGGAAATGAGCTGCCCGTGGGTTAACAATCGGACAAGAAAGTATGAGGAGAAGACACTGAAGTACGGACCCTTCGCTGGGAACTAAGGCAGTAGTTCCCAGGCTACGAGGTGAAGCAATGTAACATCATTATGGATGCCCTCGGGGGGTGGTCACGGGAGCTGGATGTCATGATGCGCGAGCTGGTGGGAGGCAGAAGCACAGACGTACTGCGAAAGATGCAGAGGGCAGTGCTCTCGGGCAAGCTGAATATTGCCCGGACTTTCAAGGTGGCAGTTTGACTTCCTGTTAGAAGGAGGACCGCAGACACAACGGAAAAGCTTTTTAGGATTAGTTAATGTACATCTATTTTTTATTCCATGGCTCACAGGTTACGGTTTTCGCCCTGTGCTGCCTGACTAGAATGTAGCATTCAGTTGATTTCTCTGCGATAATAATAATAATAATAATAGTAATAGTAATAATAATAATAATAATAATAATAGTAATAATAATAATAATAATAATAATAATAATCGAAAACAAATGCGTCAAAATGTCCAGTAAAAATCCCAGAAAAAGCTCATGGTTACACACTTCTTATAATAACTACAATGATGATCATAATTAAGGTATAAATATTACAAAACAAGTTTAAAAAGTCTCTAAATGAGAGAAAAGTTTTGAATCTCTTCGTTATTAACTTAATAATAATAGTAGATTTTTCCTTAAAAAATATTTCACAAAAAGCAGTTCTCTAAAAAAAAAAAAATTAAAAAAAAATTAAAATCAATAATAATAATAATAATAGTTTAATATTTATATTTCGCAAATTAACATGTGGATATGATCAAATGCGCATCACAACACTTTCGGGGGACTGTTCTTTATCCGCGCAGAACAACTTCCTCCTAAATTCTAATTCAGTACAGAAATGTAGGTCGCAAGTCTCTCCTCAGGGAGTTTTCAGTGTAAACTCTTCCTTAGGGGAGTAGGGATGGCGCAGTGGTGAGAGCACTCGCCTCCCACTACTATGGCCTGGGTTCGATTCCCGGACTTGGCGTCACAGTGGGTTGAGTTTGTTGTTGGTTCTCGTCCTTGCTCCGAGGGTTTTTCTCCGGGTCCTCTGGTTTTCCTCCCTCCGCAAAAACCAACGTTCCAAATTCCAATTCGATCTGGAAACAGTGGACAAGAAGAGCCACCCAGTGGAATGTCCATTGCTAAATTATTATTTATTATTTATTTATTATTTAGTTCTTTTTTCTGTCCTACAGCTATCAGAGAGAAATGCGCGAACTGGCGGGACTACCTCTTTAAATGTCTCTCTGGAGCCAAGACTTTCTCGGTAGAATTCCTTCAACAACTGCAAAGCCAATCGTACAACAGATTCCAGAAGGGCATGAAAGTGGAAGTGGCTGATCGCAAGAACATGTACTCCATGTGCGTAGCAACCATAGTTGATGTGATAGGAGACCGTCTGAGGATGCGGTATGATGGACTGGATGACGATGTGGCTGAAGACTTCTGGTGCCACTACCAATCTGCTGAGATTCATCCTATTGGCTGGTCATCCCTGGTTGGACATACTTTGCAGCCGCCCATTGGTGAGTGTATGTTGTGACGCCATAACAAAGTACAGTACCGCTCGCGTGTACTACAGCACCCCTGCGTGCGCGTGTAATTCGTGGGTGTAAAAGGGTCATGCCTCGTTTCTTCGATAGGTTAATAGTGCTATCTACTGGATAAAATCTCTTGAAAAGGTTATGCCAACTTTTTTTTTATGTCTACCCAAAAGCAATCTGTAGATCTTTAACTTTCTCCTATTGCGTCTATCCGTTATCTTATCTGGATTTTCACCCCGTATTTAGGCATATGTGTCGTGCACAGTTATCGTAGTTTTTCTTAACACCAGTATGTGCCTCCATTTGTCATCTAGGCTGGAAACACAGTCTCAGCAAGTGGAACGAATTCTTGGCGGATGATTTGGCAAACTCATTGGATGCACCTCAGGAATTCTTTGTACAGGTATGCCTCTCTAAGTGTAATTTCCAAGAAGTGTGAACAACGACAACTTCGAATATGCATAAGTTTCTTCTTTAAATTATAATTCAGTGTATAAGCCTATTGGCACAGAAACAGACTTACATTGAATTTTGAGCAAGGATTTGGAATTCACAATGCAATGACTTGCAAACCGAGGCACAACATTTCCGACAGCCTGAAATGGTGGTTCGAATCGTGTTGTCCAAACACAGGATCATCAGGGGCGGATCTTGGACGGAGGCACGGGGGCCCGCCCTCCCCCTCGCCCCCCCCCCCCCCCCCCCCCGTCCTAAATTTTTTTTAAATTCTTTTTCATTTTTTTTATTTTTTTACAATCACCCCTAAATCACACGTCAAGGTCAGCGAGAATAATGAAAGTGATCACCAACTAAATAAGCTTTTGATTGTTAAACAAATTCTCCTTGTGAGCATCATAGATATGAAGAACAGCATGAACAATATGCATACTGATGTCATAATGTAACGTTACAGAGAAAGAACCTCATCCTAGATTACTTTTGGCCATCAATTAAAAAATTTTTTCAAAAGAAAATCGAGCATTCAGTTTTGAAGTGTATCACGGAAGATAACGTGCGCGCCTCATCGTCCAAGCATTCATTTTTTTTTTATTTTTTTATTTTTTTTCGTTTTGTTTTTTCAAAGGACTCAACGGGAACAGCCCCTGGTGTTCACCAGTTTAAAGTGGGTATGAAATTCGAGGCAATTGACCCATTCAACCCGAGTCACGTGTGTGTTGTGACGGTGATCAAGGTGCTGAGGTTCAATTACTTCGTGCTTGGAGTCGATTCCTTGGCCACTTACTTCGTGTGTCACGCTAATTCAATTAACGTGTTCCCCTGCGGATGGGCTAAGGCTCACGGGCTGCAGTTACACCCGCCCAGAGGTGGTATATGCTTCTTTTTTTTTTTCCCTAGAAAATTAATGTTTTTCGGGAAGCATTAGTAAGCAGACACACCGGGAACGCAGAGAAAGTGTCAATAACTGGAGTTAACCGCGCGTGAGAATGGTTCTCGTCGGAGGGCAACAAAATTGTAAGCGGTAGCCATACAAGGTAACACAGCGGTCAAACGTGTGGCCATGTGTGAACTTAGAAATGGCTCAGAAGCGTCCAAATCTGTTGATAAAGAGTTTGTGTGGAAGTTCAATCAGGGTATTACGAGGACGGTCGTGGGAAGAGCTATCCTTTTACCTAAGGGTTCCGTAGAGTGATTTCATGCGGAAATGCCAGTGACGCACCAACAGTGTCGCCAAATGAAAAACTGAGTTTAACACAACCCTGGGTCCGGCCAAAACAACTGGCTTTCAATCTACGTTGGAAATCAGTATGTTCTCTTAATTAACTACTCCTTAAGGCCGGAAGACACATTGTAACACTTTGGTTTTGATTCATTTAGATTATACCCAAGAGGCTTTCAGCTGGCCTGAATATCTTGCCAAGACGGGTGGTATTGAAGCCCCTCCACAGCTCTTTCGACAGGTAATAACTACTTTTTTTACCACAATTAGCTGTAATGTTGCAATCTGATTGGCCAGTTTGCCATTGTTGATAAGGGTACAAACAACGCTGCGCGCGTCAACGTGTCACGCAATGGTCATGAACTGAAAGAATCGTTTTATTTGACGTCGATATTGCGTCCACAACATTTTCACCGCTGTGATGACGAATGTCGTTGCGGTTAAGAGTATAAACCACGCTAAAGCACTGTTAAGTTACCCTTTGAAGCGCTCAACTAGTGACATCGGTACATAAATTCAAACTTTTCTCTATCTACGTATAAAGGATGTAAGTTTCTAAAGAAACTGTGGTGTCTCGTCGGTGGGAGGTATAACAAGATAACTCGGTTTTATCAACTGAGTTGGGAATGTAAAGATATTCCAAAGCTGATGTTTCGAACTTTAGCCCTTACCGTTACACCGACTTGAATAGGACCATTAGCTAACCATTGAACGGTTTCATCTCTCATTGTTCAGGAGCAAAGGGGCGAAAACAATTTTAAAATTGGAACCAAACTCGAAGCAGTGGATCTGCGCGAACCCGCGCTCATCTGCCCCGCGACAATAACAGACCTCAAGGGACCCCTGCTGAGAATCCATTTTGACGGCTGGGACGATTCCTACGACCAGCTGGTGGATAAAGATTCGCTGGATATCTTTCCTGTCAGCTACTGCACCTCAGTTGACCATCCTCTGCAACCTCCAGGGTGAGAATTGTTTTGTTTGTCTGTATTCCTATCTGTCTTTCTATCTGGTTGTCTATCTTTCAGACTGTCTGTCTATGTGTCTGTCTGTCTGTCTGTTGGCCTGTCTGTCTGTCTGTCTTTGTCTGTATGTCTGTTGGTGTGTCTATCTGTCTATCGGTCTGTCTGTTGATCTGTCTGTCTGTCACTCTGTCTATCTTGTCAGTTTGTGTTTCTGTCTGTCAGTCTGCTGTTTGCCTGGCTGTTTTTCTGTCTTTCTTTCTTTATGCCCTTTCGGTTGTCTGCCGTCTCGCCGTCTGTCTTTCGCAGTGTTAGGTTGAAGGAATCTCGCAATATTATTGGAATGTATAAATCATTTTCATTAGTTCCCTTTGTTGTGTTTACACAGCGACCCTTTCTGCTCCTTCATCTAAACCCTGACTCTTTCTCGGCTATCTTTGTGCAAATCGTTCCTAAGTTTTTCAAGAATGCAGAAATTCAGGATGTGTTTTATGGGTTCAAATTAAGAAGGTGCATTACTCGTAATTTCATCGCGGCAATTCAAATTCAGGCAGCTTCGGCTATCCTTTAATATAGAGCCAATTATTAGCTTTAAGATTTGGTGTGGACGCTTTATGCCAAGTGTTATTGAGGTTTTTCGTCAACTCCAGATCGCCATCGTTGTAATCAAATTTATGTGTGCCTGTGGTCCAGTTAAAATGAAAATCAAAGCAATCTTTTGCTTACATCTTCGTTGATCATGACTCACATCGCTCGTCTGTTCGTTAATTTTCCCACAGACCAATGCCTGATAAATTTGTGGAACGTTACGGTCCAGTTACGGATGTCAGCCGTCAATCCGCACCCAGACCCCTGAGTAGGCCTGTCAAGAGACGAGCATCCGCTGACGACGATGGGCAAAAGAAAAAAGGTGGGTGCCGCCGCCTATTTTGTGCAGCGGTATGAGAATGAAAAGCTGTTGTTTACATCTTATCATTGTACCGTTGCTAAAGAAACTAATAACCTGACGCAGTCAGGATGTCGACGCCAAGGAAAACGTTGATTCAAAAACGTGAAGTTACCTTTTTCGGGAAGAATTTCTGGAATGATTCCATGAGTTTACCTTTTCTAACAGAGCCTGATCTCATTTCGAGCACAACATGAATAGATAGCGTTGAGTTCTGACTAACCCTAAGAGTCACAAACATCTAATTTCTCTTTACAATATCACCCCTGAATCACACGCGAAGGTCAGGAGAATACAGGAAATGATCAACAACTAAAGAAGCTCTTGATTGCTAAACAAATTCTCCTTGTTAGCACCATAGAAAAATTCGATAGAACAGTAAGGAGAATATGCATACTGGCGTTAGGCTGCAAACGCTTAAAACAAGACTGATTTACCTTCAGTGTTCAAGTCCTCAGACAACGAAAAAGACAGGCGATTTCACGTTGTTGTTTTGCGTTAGACAGCCACAAGCTGCACTAAGCGCGTGCTGGGCGATTGTTCTCCTTATTAAAGTTTTTTTCCTTCATTTTCGTACCCGACGTGGTTTGCTAAAGGCTCCTACTTTTGCTTTTCGCGGACTGGCAAATAGAAATTTTTGCTCAGACGAGCGTCTAACCTCCAAAACTTCAACTTCCTAAAATTTTAATAACCGTAAACAACTTTACGTTGATGATTAGGGAAAGATTCTAAAAAACAGTTCAAAACCTTTTCTGTTTCCCATCACAGCCAAATCGCTGTACCCCCAGGAGGAGGTTTACCTAAACAAGCGCTGCTACCCAGGACCACTCTTGAGCCGAGACCTAGTGCGCAGTCTCCCCGATGCTGTCAGAGGCTCCGTGGTAGGACCTGAGAAACACAATATCATGCGTCTGTGTATGCAGCACCTGGTGTCCGCGTCTATCAATCCCAAACAGGTCCTGGAGTTGTTTAGCCGCGAGTTTTATCAGAGCAAGAAAAACAGGCAGGATATTAGCTTATATGCCCTTACATTGAAGGAACATGTTTAAAAAAAATAATGGTAAACAGTAAAGAGAACTATTGTAGAGATCTAGGGAGTGAAGGAGGTAATCAGACAGCCCTTGTCAGTCGAGGCTACTTTTATAGGACCGGGTTTATCACCCAAACTGACTCTCTGTTTCCTTCCCGTTTCTTTTTGTTGTTACCAGAGAATTCCAACTTGGCGGAACAGTTTGCATTGAGACTAAGAGCAAGAACGGGAAGCGACTTATGAGGCGTGTCCGCGTGGTGAATAAAGCGGAACATCTGCAGCCTTATCTGCAGCGAGTCTGTCAAGTGCTGGGGTGCTGCTCGGAGCTTGTCAGTTCCACGCGCTACGCTCTCGGTTCCTGCAATCAGAGCAGCTGTCTGAAAGGTTAGGAAGAAGCTCATGTTTTTTCTTTTTTTTTTTTTTTTTTTTTTCCGCAGTTGATCATGTGACTTTTCAGATAAATTAGACATGTTCGTCTGGAGGAAGTTATTACCGCGAGTCTTCTTTCGTTTACTAGTGAAATATCCAAAATATTAACGGGAGAGGGTTGGGTTCTACTCGAAGTTACTAAACAATAACCAAAGAGGATAAAGCCTTGACTTTATGACGCTGTTGGGGCGTACAAATAAAACTTTGTGAGGTAACACCGTGTTGATTTCACTCTCTTGTTTGGCCAAAAAGGATCAGATTTCCTGATGACTCGGACTGTTTCGAATGGCGTTATTACTTTTAAAAGATGAGGAATGGCGGGGATTTTGTTTGCTTGTTTCTTCGTTACTTACTTTTTATGCTGTAGGTGTATATTTTTCATTTTGCAAGACATTTAGAAGATAAAACAATCCTCTCTCTTTTTTTCGAAAAATCTGGAGTATTTATAAGCGTGGACGTTGCATTAATCGGCACTTTGTGGAATATTAAAAAGAAACGTCTTGTAGCAACTTTCTTCCTCGGCGTGGAGTAGTGTTGTTTTTCTAACGAATGATTACCTTCAGGGAAAGACAATGGTGTGACATCGTCAAGCGATGGCCGCGCCCTGCAAGAAACAACCCTTGATATGCCACACCCACCCATCGCTCCTCCTAGCATGAAAGGCCATCACGACTCAGCTGTGTGGCTGCAGCCTCTGGAGAGAGAATCTTCACACGACTCGATGGTGTCTTCCACAAGTAACCTTCCCTCCTCTTCCGCGGCGCAAGAATCAGACGCAGCTTCAGTTCTGTTGTACCAGAGCTGTAACAGCGGTAAAGATCCCCGGCTGTGGAACGTGCAGGAGGTGACAAGTTTTATGTTCTCCATCGGCTGCTCAAATTACGCGGATGCTTTTGTCAAAGAGGTATGTCAGTTTGTTTCGGCATTTGCCAAACGGTGCCTCAATATGGATTGTTTCTTGTTTGCCTTTACCTATTCTGGCGTTTGACGGAGACAAGTGCCTCTCGTGCACGCTGGAAGGAGGATTTAGTTATCTTCTCTTGAACGTGCTAGAAGAGACGTGAAGTAAAGGAAGGGCTGTGCTGCGTATCTCTCAGCGCGCAGGACGTCTCCTCTCTCGCCAGTTTCCACGAAAGCCTTTTTCTTTTCCCTCTCTAACACTTAACCTTACATGTATTCTTTAGTAAGTCGAATTATCTTTTTGGATAACTTCGAAACTTGTTTACAAGCTTCGAGTATGTTTGGTAAATCTTCAAAAAGTTTTGGGGTATTCTTAAGAAACAACGAATTTTCTGCCTGTTGTACATCAAAAACTTAGTGACGTCCAGGAAATCTCTGGAGTAGCTGTCGCTTTTGAAGACCAGCTCGTTAATAGGTAGTCTTTGCGCCACTTTTAGGCATACAAAACGCGGAAGATATTGAACGATTGCTAACTCCCTTTCAGGGTGCAATAACTTGAAAAAAATAGGAGCAAAAAAACTCAGAAGCAAATGTCGTTGTTTGCGTTGGTTGTAAACTTGTTATCTTGGTTCTAGTTTGTTCTTTTCTCCCTTTGCAGGAAATCGATGGTCGCGCACTTTTGTTATTGACGCAAGAAATGCTGGAATCGCTGACAGAAAACAAACTCGGCCCTATGACGAAAATCCAGAGCGCCGTCAAGGCTCTTAAACAAGCGTGGGGCATTTGAATATATGAATCAAAATTATATAACGTAAACACTACAGTTTTATTCCGAATTTAATGTAACCACAGTCTCTTGACTGGGCACGTTTTTGTAGTAATATTTTAATGTGTTTTTTCTACTTAACCCTTCATCCTCAGCATACAAAATCTCCCAACTGGCTGGCATAGATATATCTATACTAGAATCTTGGAGAAGGTGCATTCTTATCAAAACGGTGTTTCCTCAGGGATTAGTGTTGGTTTTCTCATTTCCTGCATGCCCGATAATTAAGAGAAACTCTGTTTTGATAATTGTTGGGGTCTTAGAAGGGTTGAGGTTCGGTAATGTGCGCCCTCCCTCCCCCCATCCTGACAAGGGTATAAACTTAGGGTGGGATCGACAAATAACAATTATTGGATCGAGAGCACTGAATCCACAGTCACTTTTTAAGGAGTGCTGTCTTTCATTTCATAGTTACTTTCGGGACAGAAATTTAAATGAGTTAAGTAGGCATAGAACTTTATAACTGACAGAAACTCATTTAAAGGATTTTGAGCAGTCACATTATGTTTTCATCATCTTGAAAAGGTTTGAACTGAATTTTTTTAGTTCGTGACTCGCAATCCTTTTCAATTTTCGCTATCCTCGGCCATCATTGTTCCAGCGTGGCTTTTTCCTGCCTCTGTTGATTTCGTCTTTCTTACTTAACGTATTTTGTAGTCCCCTTCGGTCATAGGGTTTTTTTTTTTTTTTTCTTGTTTTTTTGTTTGTTTGTTTCTTGGTTGCTTGGTTTTTTTTAAGAGCGCAGAACATCACTCAAAATGTTCTCGATGAGTGCCCTGTTCCCGCTGCTGAACTAGTCAGATTCCAAATTAAAGCTAATGGCGACTCGGCAAACTACGTTTCCCGCGCAAACCCACTATTCTCATTGGCTCTGGTTATATTTTCCTTCACTCCTATTGGCCGTTAGATCAGTTTGGTTTTTGTTCTTGGTTTTACAACACTCGACTGAAAACGCTTCATATGCAATTTTTTTTTGTTTTTTTTTTTCATTTTTATCAATTATTTTGATTCTTCAGAGTTTTCAAGACAGTTTTGTACTTAAGAAAAATTTCGTATCCTTTGCGTTGCTGAGAGTTCGTAAAATGTTCTGTCAGATATCAAGAGAAGATTTTGCACCCTTTTACTCATAACCTCTACTTAAAAGCAAAAGGCAGCGCCCATGGGAAAAAGTGGTTCACCATGTATTCGTTTTCAATAACTCCCGATGTAGACCTCTTCTAGTCCCAAAGCTTTATTTATGCCGAAGTTGTTAGGTAGCGTATTTGTTTAGTTCAAAAACGTAATGCGACCGTCATCGTGTGTCGCCAAATTTACTATAGTTGTTTATAGTCGTTAGTCGAATCATAGTTAAAATATTTTAACGAGATTTTTCCAAAGCCTAAAGACGCAGACTTAATAGCACAATAGCCACTCAATTTGTTGCATGTACAATGAAATGTTCCTAATTATGAAGTATGATAATGTAGGATAAGTGTCGGTATCTGAAGTGAACAACGATGCACCCACCCCTCTCCTAAGCCAACAACAATCAACTGATAACGGTTTAGGGTTAATGTTGGGTTGAGGGAGGGGTGGGTGAGCAGTTGCGTTGGATACTGCTATTGACCTATATGTATTCACTCTCAAATGGTTAAACTGCTTCTGGTAAATTATACTGCCACAAACTAATGCTGCTTGGGTTTTGAGAGATCTTTTATTCGAATTGACGAGAAAGTTATGTTAGATTTTGTTTCGTTAGCGTACATTTAAACACTTTAACCTCTTTATTTCACCAAATTGATGGTAAACAAACCTCCCTGCCCTCTTCTTTATTAGTAGATTGTTAGTTTAGAGTAGAATTTATTTTTATTAGTATTTTATGCCTTTTTTCGTACGTCAATCTTGTATCTTCCACTCCTTTATGGCGTACGTGGAAATGAGTGAAAACAGAATCCGCTAAATAATCTGAATCAAAGCAATTGTTTTAATATCCAGTAGAGAGTCTGTATCTTGATAATTTATTATATTGTTCACTGCCCTAATTTGCGAATATCTACCTTTTAATGGTTCTATGGTATGTCTAAAGGTCTAAATTAAAATTTCACTCACGGAACTGCCTGGTTCGGTTTGTGAGCCCACGGTTATAAGTGTGTCACTGAGACGTAGTCAGGTGATAGTTATACAAACTCTCGTGCATTAATGGAAATCAACCGCCTCTCCCTTGTTCCGCCTCGGACAGAGACAATTTTACGAGAGGCTGGAGGCGGTCGATTATTAAAAGAGAGCTCAGTGTGGACTTCCTCTCACACTTTATTGTAGTGTTTATTCGGTCTCCTCTTCTTTAATCTTTTACATGCTGATATCAGGATGCATATTCTTCATACATTTCATAAGGTTCTTACAAGGAAAATTTGTTTAACAATCAAGAGCTTCTTTAGTTGTTGATCATTGCCTTCATTCTCCTGACATTAATGTTTGATTCAGGGATGATACTGTAAGGATAAATTACAACTGTAGCTACGATCACTTGGGAAATGCGCAAGGTACCGCGCTGGTCCATAAGTTATCAATCTACGTGCCCTCAGAACACATTTCTTATTATGAATCCAGTGCGAAGGATGGAAATTAGAAATTGTTTACACCTACGACCACCTTGAAAGGAAAAAGTGTTAACCGTGCTAGAATTGAAAATAAAATGGAATTTCTGGCGTTTGAGTGCCAACGGATAAGCCGGAAATTAGAAATTTCTGCGGCACAAGAGCAACAGGACAAAGGCCTGGGCCCTTGAGTATAGATGCATTATGGGTATAGTGATACGAGTATTAAAGCTTGTGATTGCACGTGGGCAATCATTCTAGGCAGACACCTTAGCTATTGCTAAGTTTATTCGCGATGGAACAACTGCAGGTTGAGCAAATCGTCAATGCCGCTATAATTAAGAACAACGAGACTCTTCTCGGTTCAATGAAGTCAATCCTCGACAGTTCCCTTTCCGACATTAAGAGGGCTAACTCTGACACTGCTGACTCGCTTCTTCGTGAAATTAAGAAATTGAAGTTCGAAGAACCCCGCTGGTTCAAGAAGAAGGCCAATGAAGATCAGTACAGATTCAACTCGAAACTGACGAACGTTCTAGATGAGGCGAAATCTTCATGTTCTACGCAAAACCTGGACAAGGTCAAAGAGTCGCTAGAGAAAGGCAGGTGAGAACTTGTTAGCGGAAAGGCAGAAACATATCCTTTTAGCGGACAAATCAGATTATGGCTGGATGGTAATACAAGAATATAAAAAGAACGATCTTGCCGACGATTCCGACGATGAAAAGAAGATTATTAGAGCAGAAGCGAGAGCGAGAACCAAGCAGATTTCACAGAAAGCCAAGTCAAGAATGACTGCTTCAAGACGGGAGTTTTCTAAGAGCCAACCGGTCGCGGCTGTTTCTAACACTGATGTCAGTTCTGCTTTGAGGCCAATTCCAACCATCGATGCTCAATTCAGAAATCAAACGAAGCCGGGATCTTGTTTCGCTTGTAATAAGCCAGGCCACTGGAGAGCACAATGCCCGCTGTTAGCTGCCAAGTCCCGTGCAGGTCAATGACTAGCTGACCTCGAGGATGGACAAGATCAAGGTGTAGTTGTTTCTAATTTTTGCAACGCTTTTCCTAGTTCTTTAGGCGGCCCAGGCAATGGTCTTCAGGACGATCTTGTTGATTCAGATTATTCATCGTTGTTTGTCACTGTTAAGTCTTTGACAACGAGTGAATTTGATTCGTGCCAGTCTAAAGTTTGCTCGGTTCGCGGGAATTTAGCAAAGTGTTGTCAAGAATGGGAGAAAATTGGTGCTTCAGACTTTATTTTGAGTGTTATACGTGATGGGTACAAAATTCCTTTCATTGAATTTCCACCCCCCAAGGTCTGCCCAAACAATGGTTCAGCCCTGAAGGAAAAAGAGTTTGTTTCCGAGGCTATTTCTGATGTTCTTGGGAACAGATGTGTGGAGGTTCTCGATTACCCTCCTGCCATAATTAATCCACTTTCAGTTTCTATTCAGTCTTCAGGCAAGAAAAGGTTAATTTTAGATTTGAGACATGTTGATCTGTATATTTTCAAACAGAAATTTAAGTGTGAAGATCTTAAAGTGGCTCTCAAGCTTTTGTCTAAAGGATTTTATTTGTTCAAGTTTGATCTTCAGTCTGGCTATCATCATGAAGAAATTTTTCCAGACCACAGAAAGTTTTAACAATCAAACTTTCCGCATGTAGTTATAATGCTAAGCTTTCCCGCTTCAATTCCAGATTTTACCAGCCAGGTAATGAGACTGTGGATGCTTTTTTACAAGACTGGGACTGAGTTTGAAAACAATTGGTTACTCCCTCCAGTTTCGCAAATTGCGAGAGTTCTTGATCATTTGAAGTTGTGTAATGCAGAGGGTACACTTGTTATTCCTATGTGGAAGTCTTTTTTTGGGTATTACTGTGTAATGATGGAAGACACTGGAACTCGTTTGTTCATGATTGGGTTGTGCTTCCCAAATTTAAGCAACTCTTTGTGAGAGGTAAAGCTAAGAATGACATGTTTGGTGCAAGAGAGTTGTCTTTTGCAGTTGTCGCACTGCGTATTAGTTTCAAGTTGCCTGAGAGGAGAAATCCAGAAGGATTTTGCACTCATGACAGTGGCTGTTGTTCTATATGTCGCAACAGCTAGCGTCTTTTGTACACAGTTGGTTGGAGTCTTTTGCTACTCCACGGTCTGAATTCACGTTTTCCATTATTTGTTTGTTATTATTTGCAGGAGATCTTCGGAATTCTATTAAATGGGAGCAGCTTTATTTTCAGATTTGTCAGTTACTTTAGTACTCAATATAAAGTTATCTTGTTGCTTCTGATTTCTCTTTTGTTTTGTGTTCTCTTTTTCTGTATGGAGATTTTCCAAGAGGGCCTCTGGAAAGACACTTCGTTTAAGGATCCAGATTTACAGTCCCTTAGCTCCAGGCTCCAGACGACCATTTTGTTAGCGAGGGCTCCTGGGACGGTAAACATGTATGACAGAGCCTTTAGGAAGTGGAAGGAATTCGCCTTGCGCAAGCAGGAGCTGTCGTATTTCCCTGCTAATCCTATGCACGTTGCTGTTTATTTACAACATGTTTTAGAATCCACCAGATCGAGTGCCTCTGTTGATACTGCTTTTTATAGTATCAAGTGGGCTCACGAGTCAGCGGGTCTTGTATCCCCAACGGATAACCTTTTAGTTAACAGGGTGCGGGATGCCGCCAAGAGAATTTTATGCACTAAAAGGGGTAATAGAAAAGAACCTCTTTCCATTGAAATTCTCCAGGATATAATCGATGGTTCTGATTTGTCCAATACCCTTCAACTTAGAAATGTATGTCTTTATGTGCTTTGTTATGCAGAATTTTTTAGGTCCGAGGAAGTCACAAGAATAAGAAGAAATCATATTAAGTTTCTTGAAGACCACATGATAATTAAGGTTGAGAAGAGTAAAACTGATCAGCTTAGGCAAGGATATGAACCTGTTATCGCGAGTTCAGGGGGCAGCGCTTGTCCAGTTTCCATTCTTCAACAGTATTTGAGTAGGTTGAATATTGATCCTCATTCGGATGAGTTAATTTTCAGGCAGTTGGTCAAGACCAAGTCGTCCTATAAGATGTAATTTGGATATATCAACAAAGTTGAAATGGTAAATTGGCCACCGTAACAATTACAAAAGCTGACGTTTCGAGCGTTAGCCGTTCGTCGGAGCGGATAGAGGAATTGTGGGTTGTGTGTGCCTTTAAAGGCAGAAAATGGAGCTACGTTGTCCAATACGTTGTCTTATAAGATGGTTAACAAAGACAAGCCAATTAGTTATTCTACCTTCAGAGATCATTTATCAAAGAGTTTACGTAGTGCAGTAACTGACCCTTCTGTTTATGGCACCCACTCGTTTAGGTCAGGTGGGGCTTCCAAGGCTGCCAATAGTGGAGTGGGTGATCGCGTTTTTCAGAGGCATGGGCGATGGACGAGTGTTTCAGCCAAGGACGGCTATGTTAAAGATGATATTGCATCTAGAATTTCAGTCTCTAAATCCTTAGGCTTTTAGTTCCTAGGCAATTGTCTACTTCTTCAAGCCCTTTCTTTGACTTCTATGTGTTTCTTTGCTCGGCCGAAACATGCAAAATAAACCTAATGGTTCACTATATTAGTGTCTGTTGAGTAGTGTAGCTGAAATATGGAATTTCTGGCGTTTGAGTGCCAACGAATAAGCCGGAAATTAAATATTTCTGCGGCACGAGAGCAACAGGACAAGGGCCTTGGCCCCTGAGTATAGATGCATTATGGGTATAATGATACGAGTATTAAAGCTTGTGATTGCACGTGGGCAATCATTCTAGGCCGACACCTTCTCAGCTATTGCTAAGTTTATTTATTTATTTTTTTTGTAAGTATGCATATAGCCTAGTAGGAAGGTTAAGTGAGCTTGGGCCTGGTTCCTACCCAGATTTCCTGTCTCTTTTTCCCTACGGGGTTTTTTATGGCAGGTTTTTTCTGGCCGCCGTTCTAACCACGATGTTTGCTAGTGATTACTAAGCTCTCGGTATGTCTTTTTGTCGTGTGCTTTGGTAACGATTACCGAGAATGCAACGGTTTTCTATATGTGTTTTTTCATTATTGTACGCTGGTGCTCGGCCGAAACATGCAAAATAAACCTAATGGTTCACTATATTAGTGTCTGTTGAGTAGTGTGGCTGAAATGGAGTTATTTCCTGACTGTGGTGGAACGGATTGGTCAGTTGTATGAAACTTGTTCCCCAGGGGCGGTAGTTCGAAAGGTAGTTATCGCTAATTCAGGACCAATAATTAAACTTGTCGTTATTTCTGCCATGTGAGAACTTATCTATTACAGGTCTAACCTACTGTCGGGTGCAATTTCCCTGAAACAGACACCGGATGGACAGTAAAAAAGTACGCCAGAGATAAGGACTAACTATTCAAATTACAATGAACTGAACAACTCCAGCAGCCCATATATCATTGTAATTAAGGGTGTAAGTTTCTAAAGAAACAGTGGTGCTGCGTCGGTGGGGATAACAAGGTAATTTTGGTTTTATCAACTGAGTTGATAATAAAAATTTACCACCGTAAAGAGTTTCAAAGCTGACATTTCGAGCGTTAGCCCTTCGTCAAAACCAAGGGACACCTGACGATCTTCACTCGTTCACCAGTTTAAATATGCAAGAGTGGTTGCAATCAGAGAGAAAATTAGCATACATTATGCACAAGACAACGTGTACAAACAAATACAGTTGTTACTCTCTGTGTGTGTGTGTGTGTGTGTGCTAGTTTCTGTTTTAAAATGGCGGATCAAGATAAAAGAAAGACCCAAGCCATATCAAACGTGAAATACAGGGACGTGCTTTTAATAAAGACAGACCAGCTTCGAAAAGAGGGAGTCCTTTGCGATGTTCGGCTTCTTGTGGAGGATCAAAGTTTTCTCGCTCATCGCAGTATTCTCGCCGCCAGCAGCCCGTATTTCCGAGGTTTATTCACTTACGACATGAAGGAGAAAGATCTAATGGAATGTAAGCTTGACCAACTGAAAGCCTCGGTTATGGAACCTCTCTTAGGTTATTTGTACACCGGGAACGTGACTCTTGACGAAGATAACGCAGAAAGCCTCGTGGCAGCGGCCGATTATCTGCTCATTCAGAGCCTCAAAGATATTGGGTGCGAATTTTTGGAGGGTCTACTTTCTCCATCAAAATGCTTCGCCTTGAGAGATTTTGCTGAGAGGTACAGCTGCGATTCCTTGAAAAGCTCTGCCACAAGCTACATTGTGAAACACTATAACGATGCCTGCAATACTGAAGCATTCAAATCAGTCGAGTACAGAGTTTACACCGAAATAATTGCGCGCGACGATCTCGAAGTCTCGCGCGAGGAAGATGTATACGAGACACTGATAAAGTGGGTAAAGCACAATTTGGAAACTCGAAAGGAATATTTCGAAGAGCTCTTCAGCAAAATTCGCCTGTCTTCGCTATCGAGGCATTATTTGATTAATCAAGTGGAAAAAGAAGAGCTGGTCAGCAAGAGTTTTTATTGCACAAAGCTTGTGGTGAGAGCTTTGAACGCGTTCATCCTCCACGAGTATGACGATCACGAGTGCGCTCGAAATAATCTAAAAAGATATCTGGACGTCATCACAGTGTGCGGCGGAAATTTGTGCAAAGAAGCGACCTGTTACTCCCCGGCAAAGAAAAAATGGCTGACCCTAGCAGATATGTTAAAGGCACGTGATGAACACTGCACGGCTGTACACGACAATGTTCTGTACGCATTTGGTAGTACCCAAACGGAGAACGGCCAGTCAGTCGAACAATACAATGCGCACACTAACTCCTGGATAGCGGTAGCGAACATGCCTCAGATGCGCTGCGCAGCAACTGCTGTCACGTGTGGGGATCACATCTTTATCATTGGAGGAAGAATACCAAACGGCGGCGGTTCCACCAAACAAGTCATGCGCTACGATGCGGATATCAATAAGTGGTTCATTGAGACATCCATGTCTTTCAAACGTGCTGGTCTCTGCTCAGCAGCCTATAATGGTCTCATATACGCGATCGGTGGTTTGAGCGACAGGAACGAGTTTCTGCGTACAGTTGAACGATATGACCCTCGAAAACAGATTTGGAGTGACGTCACGTCCATGCAAGTAGCGCGGTATTTCGCATGCGCAGTTGAAATGAACGGAAAAATATTTGTAATTGGTGGCCAGTCCTCCAGCGGCGCGTATCTGTCCTCTTGCGAAGCGCTAGATCCTTCCACTGAGGAATGGGCCTCACTACCAAACATCTCTGTCCCTCGACAAGCGGCTGGGGTAACAAGACTTGGATACCGAATTTACTTGTTTGGAGGCTGTAATAACTCAGGTAGTCTTGACTGTGTTGAGTGTTACGACGACAGGAAACGAAGCTGGGAAGCAGTCACTAGGATGCCATGTAAAAGGTCTTGGGTACAGTGTGGCGTGCTCCGTGTGGCCAAAGATCTCTTCGAACTCAACTGACCGAGTTGGGCATTGCAGCACACGTTTATCTCAAACTCATGAAGCAAGACACAGAAATGGAAAATACGAAGAAAACCAGGAAACTTTACACGCAAAATGGATCAACCGAAGAATGATTGATTTGACCGACTGTGAACGAAGATTGGCCTAAGCGAAGAAGTGGCCAGGAAAAAAGGACTGATCTTTAAATAAACCATATTGGGGAGGTAATTTCTAAATACCAATTCTCGGCCAATTTGTTTGTCTAAATCTCTCTTCCAATCCTATTTTTTTACTTTCACTTCCCAGTTCAAGTACTCTGAGTCTTTTTTTTTTTTTTACGTGCAAGAAAAATTAGGCGAATCCCAGTACTTCTGTTACTCCTTCGTCCTCTCTCGGCCTAACAACATTGTTTAAATTAAAGTAGTTAAGCGTCACACTTGAGCCTGGCCTGCAGCATTCATATATTTTAAGGGGGGGGGACTCTAAGACTCTTTGTTGCTATGGAAAACGACCTTAGTCATGACCAGATTCATCGGCTCAAAAGAGAGACGGTAACCCTTAGCGTAAGTCATGGCGATGTACTCATCTATCTTTCACCAAACGATGCAATTTTTTCGCCTTCCCGTATTCTAACGTTTATAGACCACTTTCATAAATGGCTGCCGGATTAATATTCTTTTGTTTAAATTTGAATTAGCCCTACTGGCCTCGTTCTCCAGTACAAACTTCAAAAGAATACATTATCTCAAGCGAGGCCAGTAGGGCTAATTTAAATTTAAACAAAAGAATATTTATACGGCAGCCATTTATGAAAGTGGTCTATGATCTGCACTGCGGAGCGCAATATGTAAGAAAAAAGTGGAATAAAATTCTCCACTCACCGCAATGTCTGCCGCTTCCAGTCCTTATTAGTATCATAAATCCTCCACAAATGAATTTCCAGAATAAAAGAAAAAAAAAATGTTTGAGTAGGTAAAAAAAAATAAGAATTCAGCGTCTCTGCATAGTTCACAAATCACTTCGAACGTACAAAGTAATTGCAAAGAGTTCCTGGTGTGATCGACAAAAGTACCGCGAAAGGTCCCAAAAGACCTCAATCTGAGTATAACAACAGTTTTGTGATGGCTCTGGAAATGAGTAATAAGCCCGTTGTCCAGTTTTAGATACTTAGACACTAGCGTCCAATGTTGGACACCAGTGTCCAAAACCAAAGAGGGTCCAAAGTCAAACACTTATGTCCCAAACTGGACAATAGTGACAGACATTAGTGGCTATTAACGGTAGTGTCTAAAAACGGACACTAATGTGTAAAATATAACCGACTTGTGTCCAACAGTCCAAAATCGGAAAACCAATGTCTAAAATCAGACACTTGTCTAAAATCTGGCTAGTTTCCAAAATCTGACAATAGAGTCCAAAATCAGACTATAGAGTCCCAAATCGGACACTAGTGTAAAAAATCGCACACTAGTGTAGAAAATCGCACACTTATGTCTAATACGGACACTAGAGTCCGAAATTGGACATTAGTGTCCAAAATCGGACGCTTGTGTCAAAGAAACTAGGGTCTAAAACCGGTCATCAATGTCTAAAATCGGATATAAGCGTCGAAAATCGGACATAAGCGTCCAAAATTGAACGCTAGTACGTATCTTAAATCGGACAAAAGTGTCTAAAATCAGACACAAATGTCTACAATCGGACACAAGTGTCTAAAAACGGACGCTAGATAGAATCCAAAATCAGTCAAAGGAGTCTGAATCGGACACTAATGTCAAAAATCAGACAGCAGTGTCCTAAATCAGACACTTGAGTCCAAAATCGGTCAATAGTGTCTAAAAATTACCCTTATGTCTAAAATCGGACACTAAACAGTGTCCAAAATCGAACAAAAATGTGCAAAATCAGACAAGAGCCCAAAACTGATCACAAGTGTCTAAAAATGGACACTTCTGTCTGAAATCAGAGACTAGTATCCAAAATTGAACATTATATCAAAAATCAGACGCTAGAGACATCAGACTCTAGAGTTAAAATATCGGACACTAGTGTCTAATTCGGACACTAGAGTCCAAAATAGAACATTACCCCCTTCACCTCCCCCTCCCCTTCCCCTTCCCCTCCCCTCCCCCTCCCCTTCCCCTTCCCTTCCCCCTCCCCTCCCCCTCCCCTTCCCCTCCCCCTCCTCTCCCCCTCCCCTTACCCCTCCCCTTCCCCTCGGCGATAGACAATGTCTGTTACGTAACAGAAAAAAGTTTCTTACTGTCTCACCCAAGAAAATTGAATACAGCTTTATTAGATTTGATAAAAATAACTTCAATTATTATGGTTGGGGATATGCACATAAACCAACATAGACTATGGGCTCTGTACGCACCTCTATCTTGAATCCACCGAGGAAAAAAAAGAGGCGGAAGAGGAACGTGGGCTCATTTCCCGACCAGTGGCTAATTATCGAACCTGGCTACCTTCACTGTGAATATAAACAAATTCAGACTTCTATTTCTCGAAAGTTTTATAGAATTTTACTGACTTAAAATTTTCAATCTGTAGTGAGCGAACCGCATACGTTTTCTGACACTTTGTTCCAACTTTACCGGATTAATTTGAAAGCGGCGTTTTCCGTTTTCAAAATTATTAGGCGTAGAGCGGTTGAGGTCCAATATCGCTCATACCTGTTGGCTATTTGGAAATAATATGTGCGTGGTCTTCTATTCATCAAACCCGACAGACTTTGAAAGTTCGAAACAACGTCTGGAAATTCTATTTTTTTATTTTTTTCCAATTTTTATTTTAGCTCCGGGCGTTTTTAAACGCATGCTCTGGAAGAGCCAATTCAAAAAGTTCTGGATTGGTGAGGAAGGTAGTTCAGTCTAACCTTACAAAAATTATAAAAAAATTGTCCGGGGTAGTTTGATTAAAGCTGCTCTCGTGAACACTCGACCTACGCTACCGTTTAAGCCTCGAATCATCGGTTGGAAAAGAGTAGTTGACTCAAAATAACAGCTAATTCTGCATTCGCTTTTGTTCATTTGTTTACAGGTTCGTCAGACAACAATGATCCTAGTGAACTGTCGTGGACGTAAAGTGATATAACTTAATTAAAACGTCGTTTAGAGTTTATTTTGGACAAAATGGCTTGCGGCAGGACAGTAACATGTGTATTTCAAGAGTCAGAGTAGCGCGGAGTTTTCGCTCAAATTTGCACCATTTGTGAAACACCTGGATTTTTCGATGTCGTCTCATAAAATTTGTATATTAATTTGACAAAACCTTTGTTTGAAATCCTTGAGAGTTTAAGAGAGCCTTGAATAACAACAAAAGCGTGGTAAAATTTCCATGCGAGCAAGACTAAAGTTGGATCTCTTCTGAGAACATATTTCCCCAGCAAAGAACAACAAAGCGCAGGAGTTGTGTTCTTCTTTATAACTTTTTATTACTACCCAGCTAATGTTTGGGCGTAGAGTTTCACCTAAATGTGTGTCGTCGTTTTATTGGCGCACTGTTTAATAAACTTAATGTTGTTTTCAACCTTTGTTGAGTCTTCGCAAACAAAAGAACAGTAAAAGTTCGTGTCTCTGCCGAAGATTGCTAACAACGGAGAAATTTGGCTTCTTCAAGTTGATTCTCTTCAAAGATGAAAGGCTTCTTAAGATAGAAAGCGAACACCTAATCTGCATTACGTGGTGTAGAAATTGAACAAAAGTTGTCGGAGCTATTTGGAATTTTCTAATGATAATTAGTGGCCAATTTCATATGGATATGGAAATATCAATTACAAAGCAATCCTGAAATTATCGGTGCCGGACTAACAGATAGAAAAGTTCAATTTCGATTTTATTTTCTCATTAATACAAATGGTAGATTATGAGAGAATACGCCGCTGACATGGTTGAAGAATTTAAAGACGATTTTAGCGCGGTTTCGGTCGAACTGATCCTAAGAAGACGTCTAAATGTCAGATTTCTTAAGTAGCTTTTAGAGCATTATTATTATCTTGAGAAGAAATGATAATTATAACAATATACACGATTAGAAATGCACTGCGGTTTCCGTTCAGTTTGGGATTTAACTGGAAGAACTTTTCCCCGTTTAAACACCTAAATGATTCGGAATTGGACAGAATTGTTGTTTATTTAGTTATTCAAAAGATGAATTCCTTGTACAACTGATGAACGAACAGATATAGTAATAAGCCGAGTGAAACATTTCTAGATATGTTTCAAATCGATCCCCGAAATAAAAACCTATTTAATGTCGATTTTTTAAAAATTGATAACGACAAATTGCTTGTGGAACAGATTTTAGGATCAGGAGACGAATGAGCTATACATTAGGGTTCTGTCAGGTAATGTGTTTCAAATTGGCCTTAACACATGTGCAATTTCCTGGGCTCTTTTTGCCTAATTACGATGGCTTTTCTTCTTACAGCGTTTTTATATCTCGCCTGAGGGAATCACTGAAAATTAAGCATGGCGGTGCCCGACAAAAAATTCTCATAGAAATCGCTTTCTTTTCACTAACTCGCGGTATAGGTGATCGGATTTCCTACTGTTAAGAGAATAAACATCATTTTATTCCATGTTATTGATTATTGTCTGACGCAGTCATAAACTGCAACTTCACTACTTTAAAAAGAAATTAGGAAGGTATGGTCGAATCATATTTCTGACGCCATGAATCCGTAAAAGCTCTTTTAAGTGTAGTTTGCAAAAGCAATTTGTTTAATTTATAGGAAGGAAATATCGCTCACTTATTCATTTCGGGGTTTCTAAAAACCTATTTCCCCGAATATTAGGCAATTTAATTGTTAAAGCTGTTTTTGATGTATATTTTTCATTTCGAGTGATATCGTTAACATCTGTTCTACTTTTATTAAAGGTGCTATTTCTTTCTTAAAGAACACAACAAAGGAAATATAGCCAGCGACATTATTTTCAATTCTGCAATATCAACTTCCTTTCAAATCATTTTTCAATTGCTTTTTCTGTAGGTAAATTTAAGGCTTTACCGGCCACAAGAGTCTGTTAAAAGTGAAAATTCATGACAGATACAAGGAGCTGGTAAGAAAAATTCATCCCGATTTTACGAGTAAATGTGTCATGGAAGTTTATTGAAATCCTGTTAAATTCACGAATGATAATAATTCCAGAATCGAAGGATGGAATAAATAGATATTCAGTCAATGTTAGTTCTTAAATGTAAACTCTTTTTTTGTTCCAACCAAGATTGCCTGAATTAAGAAGCCCTACGAGATACAAAGCCCCGAAATGCGTGTTAAAATATTTAACATTTTCCCGTCGTTTCGCCAAAGATTTCTTCATGTCTTTTGACTGTTTTTATCTTTCTGATTTGCATCTGTAAGCAATATAATTCACTTTGTTCTAATGATAAAGTGAGCTAAAAAAAAAGCTGATGTTTATTCCTTCAGATTGCTGAGGGACACAAAGCCCAAACAAAAGCCTGTGAATTTTCTCAGTGAAACAGGGCAGCCAACTGAGATGAATACCGTAATTTAACAGTGTGTCGCCACCTCTTGTTTTGTGCTATATCAGTTCTTTCAGTGTAAGCGATATTGAGTTTTTAATGATAATTACACGAAGATGCATCATAAAAACACATGTAGCTATCTCTTAAAGCACAAAACATAGTGTGTTAAACAAGTTTATTCATCAACAAACAAAAGGTTCAAGTTTCGCAGCTTTAAAAAAAAAGCTGAAAAGGTGAAAATATTTTCTTCGGTGATGTCCTTTTTTAATAAAGAAAATAATTCTACCAAGAAAAAAAAAAAACCTAATTTCTCCACAGTTGTTACAAGTTTAAAGCTACTGACAAATTTTTCTCGTTTAGAGTTTTCTCTTAAACTCTCAACTCCATACGGTTACGTTGGCAACAACTTTTAGCAGTATTAAAATAAAAAACAAAACAAAGCAAGCCGTCTGGTAACAGTACAGTGTAACAAGAAATTTAAATACGTATATATATAAATATACATTTATCATGATTTGTTATCGAGTCAAGAAAGCAAAGAACGCCCTATTATTCTTTGCTTGAACTCCGCAGTATCATTTATCAGTTAAATGACTATATCGGGCAGTAATTTTAAAAATTATCTTATTTGCAGTTTCATAGAAAGCTGACAAACGTAATCAGCAAAATCGAATCCGAAGGTTTGCCATCTTTCAACTGATAATCAAAGCTGATGATTACAGTATTTAGCTGAATAAATCAGTGAATCATGATTTCATTTTAGCCTCTACACACTGACAAGTCCTAAGAACAATTTGTTTAAAGATAAGATAGATAATTTGTTTGGAAATGAAATAAAAAGGATAAATCCAGTCACATGAAGAGGTCACTTTTTCTCAGTGCATTTGGCTTGGTCAGCCACTACATTGTAACGAGAATTTGTTCCAGAGAAAGTTAGAGAAAAAGTACACAAAGACGCGTGCTCCATTTGCTCGCAGATTGGCAAAAAATGGCTTCGATCGACACGTCATATTCTATTGCAAAAGAATCAACAGATTATTTTCCTCTTATATAAATCGTCAAGATGGTAAATTTCTTCCATGAACTAGGTGTTACAGTTGAAAAATAGCTTGAGAATACCTGAAAGAATCCTCAGAGAGTTTTTAAAAGTTAAACTGAAAGAGAAAGGTGACAACTCAGTGGATGAACGGTTGTTAGTGTGCACGAAATACGCGCGTGTTTCATGCGTGTGAGATGAGGATGGATTTTTACTTTAATCCTTATCTCTGTTCAGAAGTATGCAACTCGATTCTTTTAGACTTTTTCGATGAAAAAAGGTAGAAGTTACAACAGAAATACGAGGATTTTTGCGGCTATAAGGTGTGGGGATCAACCATTACAATTTAATAGGGATTACCGTCACAGTTTTACAGCCAATTTAACACAGACTGCTTCCATGGAAAGTATACGTTGTTAACCCTAAAAAAATAACATTTGAAGAGAGAACGGTATGGAGAACACGCATACCGATGTTAGGATTTAAATGTTTAATTGATTCAAATCGCAAATCACATGTTTGAGCATTACTGATAATACTTTTCAAATGGATAACTCATGCATTTAAGTTTTACTTAAAGAGTTTGTCGAAACTTTGTTTAAATATAATTGTCGCAGTCTTCACCATTATCATTGTTATCGTTTTCGTTCTCTTCATAATTTCCTTATTATCGTCATTATCATCACCTTTCACAGCGTCTTCATTATCTTCTTTGCCTTCGCCTTCATCTTCGGCTTGTCTTCTTCCTTACAGTGGCCTTCACCGCGTTAATTTTCAATTCAAATTCGACTATGTAGACGATCAACAGGTTTAGTTCCTATACCAAGAACAACACTAATGCTTGGTTCTTTTTTAACTACACAATGTCGAGGTTGAGCAGTTTAAGAAGTCAAATAGGTTCCGTGATAACGAGAGAGAGGGCGATCTTGGCCGGTAGCCACGCCCTCTCAACCATTCCCTCTTTCACTTCCCCCTTCCCTTCCAATCAGAATTTCTCGTCGGGTTTCATGGCCATTTACCCATAGTTGTTCATTTATCTGGGTGGAGAGAGGCACTTGATCAAATGGGACCCTTAAGACGTAGATGGGATGTTTTAACAATTACTGATCTCAAGTAATTTCCCATGCAGTTGAAGCAGAGATTCAGGAATTCATTCCCGACATCAGGATCGTGCCTGAATGTTGTTAAGATTCGAAACCCTCAACCCCAAATTCCTGATGATCAAATTTTTTCGATTTATTCTATGGCGTTATTGCTATCAGCTTCTATCAAGTAACAGAGTCGGTTTTGGTTCCTTAACATCCTAATGAAAACTAAAACAGAACAATTAATGATGACCCTTTACACTGAGTTATACATCGGAAAAAGATCGAACTTACTTCTTAGAGTTGAATATTTCAACTGGCCTGCAGCAGCAGTCTTGCTTTTTTATTTTATTTTTTTTTTTTTTCTTTTTTCCGCTCTTCTTGTTTTGTATTTGGTTAGTCTCTTGTTTTGTATTTATTTATTCATTTCATTGAGAGTGCTTCAATGGAGAGTGGTGCGGAAAATGTAAGGAAAACTGAGATTAACCTTGCTTTTTCTTGGTCATACAAAGAGGAAAACAGAAATTGTATTGGGGCATCTCACGCCCATTAAAGGCCTTCTAACAGACATGAAACGCTTGCAGAAAAACTCTTTTTGAAAGTGCGAGTATTTGTCGGAAGATTTGAAGAGATTGACTCAAATTTAAAATGAGAGCAAACAATCATACGCTGTTGAACTCCATGGCCTATAAAGATGTGGTGCTTTCGGAAATAGAACAAGGAGACTTTTTTTTCAGTCTCGCGAAACAGGGGAGAGATATCTTTCGACTTTCAGAAAGAATAATTTCTTCACTTTGTAATTCTGAAAATTTTAGCTTGACACTATCCGGTTTATTAAATTGATTTGCTGCGGGAAAAGTAGTTTTTCAATGGCTATATCTTACGCGCTCTTTATTATATAAGATAGGAAATGTTTGTTCTAGAAGAAAAATTTAAACTTCAACATGATTAAAAACAAAAACTGAAGATCTACCTCGCAAAGATATGACCTAAATTTAATTACATGCAATCAGACTGGTTTGCAACTAGATTTCTCATCAGTTGATCAGTGCCAAGGAAATGTCAAGAGTACGGAAAATATTCAATTTTCGAAAGAAAAAATATCAAATTTGTTTCGTGTTTCATAGGGTTATCTCGTATCACTGACAAATTTATAGAAAGCGAAAATATGTCTATAATCACAGCAATTTCATGGCTCTAAGTTGGTTCAAGATTCGTCTGCAGTGGTAGAAGGTGCTACAACGAAATTATATTCTTTCTTGAGGCTCTGCTCAGGAAATGGCACAATTTAAACTTTTTATGAAAATTTACCGTGGAGGTTCGTGATGTTTTTTCTTGACTTGTCCGAAAGTAAGCAGTCCCATAGCGGTTTTTAAATTTCTCACTAATTCCGTTAGAAAGTTAGAAAAAATCGAAAATAAACAAGACTTAAAGTTAATTAAAATGTCGGTCAGCAACTTTGAATTTTAAATTTGTCTTCCCTTTAATATTTCTGTTATCGCTGTATTTTTTCTCGCCCTACATTGATGAAAAGATAACACCTAGATTAATAGTATTTTCAGATATAGGAAGAGCTTAGAAAACCCATCGGAAGTTACTCTCGCCACATCGGCCGATTTTAATGCGGAAAAAAAAACTTTTGAATTCGTTAAAAGCCAAAGTGCTAAAAGACGCTAAAAGGCTATTATGATTTAAAATCACAGGTAAGGGAAAGATATTTCAGAAACATCTAATTTTGGCACTTCGTCGATTTGTTATTCATTTGAGAGATTCTACTGAAAATCGGTTGGCAAGAATCGTCCACAAAACAAACAGAACTTACACCTTATAATTAAAAACTCATTTGACTTGAAGAAGTGTTTGCGAACTTTACCCGCAAGCACAGGTGAAGGAAATGCGTAGTTTGGCCTTATCTTGATGGAGATAACACGAATCGTGCGAATCTTAAGGATATCGCGTGTGAATCAATTTCATTAACTTCACGCGTATTGGCGCACCGCGCGCGCGTGCTGTTGACAAAACGTCAATCTTTTACTTCCATCCCGACTGCCATTCATGAGGCAGGCGATGGGCGCGCTGATAAGCCAGTAAATGGGGTGCAAGCCGAGAGCGGTTCCGACCTGACAATCAATACTTTTTATAGCCGCTATCGAAAGCTTTTGTACAAGAGATGAAACTCTAAGCTTCAAAAAAAAAAAGCTTGGAAGCGTGAATTTTTATCTCAATGTCTATCCGTTCTCCTCCTCAGACGAGTCTTAAAAATTTATAAATTTTTTGTAATGAAATAAGGAATAACCTTTGGACAGGTGGATCGAAAGGAACAAAATTCTTGGTCCATTGCATAAATTTTACGAGATATATCAGCTTTCCTACTTTGAAATTCAATAAGTATAAACAAAACTTTTTCTTTTCGTCTCATCTAAATCAAGAATAATCTAATCACTCCATCACGAATGCTGAACATTAAGAAAGATTTGGCAGGTTGGAAAAAAGAAATTTACCATAACACACTCTAATATCAGTTCGATAAACCCATATCGCAGAAAGTACTTCAAAAAAGAAATGCGAATCGGGCTTGCTACTTGTCGTTTTTTATACCAGTTTATCCACGATAGACGTGCAAGATTCACAGGTCTTCCAAAATCTAATTTTTATGCCTGTTCTTGTAAACGAAAATGGATTTATTCTCGACAAAAATAAACTGCAAGGTATACAATTTAGTGTTCTTACTCCGCGATAGCGATCCACGAAAGTGTCAATCGAAAAACTAGTGCTCTTGTCGTTGATAAAATGAAATAAATTTGGCCGTGTAAATACTATTTTTACTTCAATAAGTTATCCTCTATTCTTACCCACACACATTTCAATCTTTTCGTCTTGGATTAAGATTCCATTGGGTTAGTGGGTTGGGGATTTTGACATATCCGAAAGATTAAGCGACTTTTCGACTTATTGTGCTAGACATGTACCATTTGTTTACGGCAGTACATTTTGCAGTGCCTTGCAAACGAGAAAAGTTAGCGAGATATTTATTTTTGATTTTCAAAAAGGAAAAACTACTCTTTCCCTTCTTACTACTCAGAAATATTTTGTTCTTCAGAGTGCAGGTTTTTTTTTTCTTTCCTTAATTAAAGTGGCATCAAGGAGTTTCTCGAAACGAACGAAATACAAAATCTACCAGTTTGACTGAATGGAATCACTTGTCGCTGTCATTGTGAATTCTATTCGAGCACCGAAAAGTTCGATAAAAACCTGTACTTTTCTAACCACCCGACAGCTTTCCACTGAATAAAGAAGTCACAGATTTATTAGGTCAGCTATTTGTTGCGCGAAATGGAGAGGTGCGGCCGTTTTATCACAGAATGTCGTCTTCGTGTCTAAGAACTTGCCCTCTATCGTGGCCTTTTGGGAAAAACGAATGTACGGTATGTCTTTTCCGCACGAAACTATTTTTATTTTATGATCTGTTTGTGGACTAAGCGCTCTTTTGTTGCCATTTTGTAAAATGGAGAGTAAAGTTTATCCAAAGATTTCAATGTTAAAGGGATTTGACACAAAATATTATGTTTTATGGTTTGTAGGGGGAATATCATCAATTTTGTGTTTGGAGGGAAAGCATATTTCGAAGGGACGAGGTGGTATTTGCGAATTGAAAAAAATATGTATGTTTCTAAACATTGTTGGAAAATTTTGTTTTAAATCATAGTTTGAACAAGCACATTTGATAACTGACAAAGAAGATACTGGCTTGAACTCTGTGGAGAGAAAAAAAATTCTGATCCGTTTTCAATAGTTGTCGTATCAAAGAAATTCAACTGCCGAACAGTAATTTGAATTACAATTTATTTCTTGTTTAAAGGTGATTATGGCTTCTGTTGATATCGCCAGTTAGACTATTATTAAGCATAAAACCCCGATGCTGTTCAAAGGAAAAGGACGATTGGAATACCATAATAACGTGGCATTAACTTTTCCCTTTTTCTGTCGTTAAAGTTGCTCGCAATTCAAAACACAGGAGAAATTACAGTGATGCACACGTACATTTGACATGTTTTATGTCAAGAGATTTTCAACGTTCTAATTAGAAATATTAGGGCTAATTTACACCTTCAGTTTGGTTTTATTTCCGTTCCTGCTAAAAGCACAAACTAGCTGAGAATAGCATGACAAGCTCGCTTTGATTTCTGTGTGAATTTTTTTCGGGCTTAAGTTTCATCCTCAAAGACAAGTTCGTCGAGTTCACCCAAAATACAAGTAATAATTCCAGACATCTTTTATTAGACATTTTGCTTTATTATTATTCTTTTTCCCATGTTTTCTTCTTCAGTGTTCATATATTTATATAGATATATAATATTATAAGGTTTTTCTTTATCGCCATAAAACGATTCACAGAGTAAAAGATATTCATACAGGTTTAGGTGAGGGGGACGTGGAAATAACAAGAAATTTTACAATTCAACTATAGTACTAATAAAGAACTACGATACGAAAAAAGAACTTAACATCAAGTAAAGATATCACAGAATCTTCCTTGACGATAAAAAGAATGGCCAATAGAAGAAATCTGTACCGCCTGATAACACAACCTGCATGAATTCATTCAGTTTTTTCTCGAGTTTAATATTTACAACGAATATTTTCTCTTTAGGGCGATACGGTCTCATATCTCACAGATTTTCGAGCCTTGAGACAAGGAGCGATATACGAATATACGATAAAGCTTTTAATTACACACAAATATCATGAAATCAAATATGAGAACTTTTATCGTCTCTGTGAGCAGAAGCAGAGCGGCTTTATCTGTAGGAAAGTTAAAATTCTCCATCGTAACACCTAATCTTATCAAAGGCTTGTACAATATTTAAACTGTCCATAACCGTAAAAGAACATCATCGCGAATATCTGCATTTGTACAAGCGGTTCTGCTTTCAAGATCGTTTGCGACGCAACTTTTCGGTTTCCTTAAATCATTCTCGCGAGGCTATTCCAGCGCGTGATTTGAAACCAAAGAGAGAGCATATTTCTGCTAAGGTACGCATCGTTTCAACTAAAATTGTACCTTTTTCTCCGTTTCTTTTTTCCCCCGGCCTTTCCGTGGACGAAAGTTCACTGATTAATTACTTTTAAGATACAAGAGAAAGTTTTTAGTATAAC
The DNA here is from genome assembly GCF_964205215.1 of Stylophora pistillata. Lineage (NCBI taxonomy): Eukaryota > Metazoa > Cnidaria > Anthozoa > Scleractinia > Pocilloporidae > Stylophora > Stylophora pistillata. The sequence goes on along the minus strand of NC_142527.1, from coordinate 27,300,386 downwards.
TTGGAACGGGCGGGCGGCCGCGCTGACCAAATGACGGCTGAAGCGTTTTGTTTTTTTTTTTGAAGCGAGCTTACTAGTCAGTTCCAGATGCGATTCTCGCTTTTAAACGTTTTAATGTTCCTTTAAAGAAGCTGTCTTTCCGTAGTTTCTTACGAAGCGTTAATCGATACAGATGAAGGAGCTGATAAATAACTTGACGGATTGGTGGTAGCAGTAGGAATAAGCGGTCCATAAAGACCTGGATGAAGCGTTGGAATTCCTGTCATTGATGGTCTCGAAAACGCCGTCGGTGTGTGAATTGTAGGACTTAAAACAGGACTTATCATGGAAGAAGCTGAGCTCCCTTGACTTATACTTGGCATGGAGTCTCTGCCATGACCCATAAGCTTTTCTTCACTGCCGTGTTTCTGTTCTTGTTTCACTCCCTTGGACTTGTTCTTGTTCTTGGAAGAAACTTTTCTATTCCTTGTTTGAATACCGTCCTTCTTCATCGAGAGCGGGCGGTTGACCTTCGAAAGGAAAGAATTACGAAAATTAGTCCTTAATGTCCAAGTAATTACAGAGTGAAGATGAACGAGCACTAATCCCTTGTGTAAACTATCCCCAAGAAGTTTGACTTTGGGAACAAGCGACAATATGTTAAATTAATTATCACCAGCGATTTAGCGTACAGTGTTTAACCTATGCGAATCCTAACGACACGATGGTTATAGCTGAAAATTACGTTAAATATACACAAGCTTAAGAATTGGTGATCAAGATTCTGTTCGATCAAGCGAGTTTGACATAATTTTTATAGAGGGTAAAAAACCTACAGAAGACCCGACGAGCAAAATCGGATAACTGTCGTGACTTGTGGAAGCCCGTGAAAGCACTCTTCATTCTCGTCCATTAGGAGCGGAAATTGGATTAGGGTATGAAGTGGTGAACAGAGAAAGATTCAAAAGGCTGACAGCGAAAAGTCTCGTTTTTCATCAAACTTCAATTGCGGTAAAGCTTTCTTTAATCTGCCTTATGTTCCTGACGTTTACAGCCAACAACTTAATTTGCTTTCAATAAGCGAAATTTGCTGGTTTAAACACGCACTAGTATCAATGGTCATTTCCCGCTTGCCGGCAATTCTCTCTTTTTTTCTGCTCTTTTGCTTGTGAATGCGCTTTTTATTAAAACGGAATATTACATGACAACTGCTAAAACGGCTAGAAGAATAGAAAATCTGCCGAAAAGAACCGTCTAAGAGCTCAAATGGTTTCGAGGCAACCGATTGTAATTCACTGAATTTCTTTCATGTCGTAGGCCGCACTCTTGTGAAACAAAGAAGCCTTTTTTCTTGACATGGCAGGCCATACGTTTTCAGACTGCGGCGATTTAAACAAAATACAAAAGGAGGTAGGCAGGTGGTCTTTGGTTTAAAATACCAAGCATCTTCGTTTGACTATAGAAGAACCATTTTACTTTTCAGCAAGATTCTAAATCACGATTCTACATTAAAGAATAGATCTCGAGCTTCCAAATTGAGCGAGTCGCTGTTCAAGCGTTCGTGATTGTACTCTGAAATCAACCCTCAAACGGGTGATAAAAACAGTACAATTTTGCGAAATTAAAAATTCATGCAAGTAACTCATTATATTTTAAGACAACGCGAGAAATAAAAAAAAAAAGGCTCACAACGGCACAAAAAAATTTAAGGAAGCGAGTTTGATTACCTAATAAACAATCACACAAAAGTATTTTTTGAAACCACAATTACAGAGTTGGCGTTTATTTGAAAGCTTAAAATTTTAGACATTTGTTTCTAAGAAAGCCAGATAACATAACAAATATTAAACTCTCTTTATTCGCGAAATGCACAGGAAATAGAATCGAACCCAATTCGCCTTAACGTATGAAAAGGAAGCTATTAACTCGATATAAGAGACAAGTTGATCTTTGGAGTTCAAACTTTAGGCAGGAAAACAAAGGGTCTCCGACTACCAGAAGGCTTCTGTTCTGACAATTAAATTAACGCAGGAAATATGAGTTTTCTGGTGTTTAACGGACACACAAGTCATTAAAGATTAATACATTAAGATTGATTAGCATGGAAAGCCCAGCTTTTATCCATTGAAAAGGTGTCGCAGCCGTGTTTTTGTGAAATTACGAATGTACACAATGCAAAACAAAAAATAAAGCCTCTGTTTGCTAGGAGCTAGCCATGTGAAATACTTCTGGCATACGAAACCAAACAAACTCCATCGGACATGTAAAAACATTTACAAGCTTGCGAAAAAAAAAAAAAAAAAAGATCGGAAGCCAAAAAAGCACTGCACATTAAGCTTTAACTCAAAATAACTCAACCGGATATTGGGATGAAATTACCCCAACTTCGCTAAAGACTAATTGATGAGCTTTGTAATGGAATATAATCATCCCACATAACGGCTTCTGCAACAGCTGGGGACTATCTCAGCCAATACTTCCCCATGAGAAGAGAGACGGAGAGAGAGAGAGAGAGAGAGAAGCATACATTTGGTTCAATTTAAAAAAAAAAATCGCTCGGGCTGATTTGCATTACTTCCCCGATCGCAAACGGCTGGCATGGATGAAAAAGAAAAATTAATTGTAAACGAAGAATTGAGCGATTGCACTCGGAACTTTCTTATCTAAACCGAAGGAAATTCGCTTTTCTTGACGTTCTTAAATTCTGTTTGTTTATCGCTCCTAAGCCATTAAGGATAAATGAATTTCTGATAGTGTGTGTGATAAACAAAATTCAAACAGCCTGTCGGTTATCAGGGACATCTTATCTTTCATGCTTATTACGTCCATCTCGACGCTTTTTATTCCACAAGAAATCCCATTTCACCAAACACAAGACGTGTAAAGTGTTCCCTAGTCGCGTGAAGACACGCGCGCGATTTCAACTTACCGCGTGTAATTTCCAGTAAAGTCCACAAGCGTTGCAGACTGGGTCTCCATTCTGGTTTCGTCGCCACAATGTCGTTTGAGTGGTATGACAATTAGCACACGATGTTCCAGCTCTGCGGGCTGCCGACTGTTTGAAACAAAAAGAAAGCAAATTATAGATAAAAAAGAAAATCTCACAATCCATGAAAAATGAAAAGGAAGCTGTGAAAAAACCCCATTGCTGAAGCGTGGTAAATAAACTCCTAGGATGCACGCCTTGTCCTGAGGCTTCTTGTTAAGGGTTCCATTATAGGCGTTGACAAGTGGCAGTTACGCGTTTGATGTAATTTATACAGTCTGATCGTAAAGTACCCCGATTTTAATAAGTGAAAAGGGACACGAAAGCTGTAATTGGCAAATTACGCATCGCCTTAAAATTTTAATCAAATCCCTCATGACGAAGAACTAAAAGATAAGTAAAATTAAAAATTTCCTAGGCCTCAGAAAATTTCACATGGGCTTCCTGCACGCGTCAAATTCCCCTCGTCTTTTAGCCAGCAATATAATTTAGAAAGCGCTTTCAGAATTTTCACACTCTTTACTGTCAACGGTAGAAACTCCATCATGAGATGTCCACCAAATCTAAGATGCGACAATTTGAAAATTAGCTTATAATAGCAACAATATGAAGAGGTTTTGACTTGAACGCGCGCAAATTCCTTGCAATAAAGCACACGAGTCTATTTTCGCTGAAAAACACATCGCGCCACTCACCAATCTTCGTTTAGGTTTAATAAGCGGCCGGCTGGCTCCGTTCATTTTATGGTACAAACCACAGGCGTTGCACAAGTAATGACCGCCACCATCTCTCCGCCATAAAGGAGTCGAAGTAGCTCCACAGTTGACACACTCGCGCCCATCGGCTGATTTGGAAAGACGAAGAAGCCAAGATCAGTTGTCGAGCTTGACGAATTTCCGCGTTTCGAAGTTTTTCTACCTTCCTCTATGGTAACCACTCGCGAGAAATTTAAAATAAATCGATAACTAAAACAAATACGGTACCGGGTTTTACGTTTGTACGCGTTTGGTCATATCAGATAGAATCGTGTTGCTCAGAGTAAACAGCTTTCCTCAAAGGTCATACTTAAAGACAACATATAGTGTAATACTTTTTATCTTCCTTGGTCGGCTAAAACTTGTTAACTGTTTTACAAACAGCCGTTTTATACAACAAGAACTCTTTTCACTTCGTCAAAAATCAAGAATTTTACACGCGATCACGACAGTCGCAAACGATGTTGAGAGAGTTTGACGTTTGGCCAGTAATCAGTTGAAGCTATCCACCAAAAATTTGCGAAGTGGTTACCGTAAATAATCTGAACTACAGAGTATAAATACGAATAACGACAAACATACATACAACATATGGTTATCAAAGAGTCTCTGAAAGCTGGAATGCCGCAAGTAGGAACGTTTCAACTGTGAAAATTACCGCACTGTAATTAAATTTATTTAGGGGCATAATTAAGAGAGGAAGAGGCTAAAGCGAAATTTTGCGGAGAGGAAAAACTTTAACTCCCGCAGTTCTTGTGGAAGGAAATAACGCTAATCTTGCCGTGAAAGTGGTATTTTGGAGATAATTCGATTTTGGCGATTAATTTTTGTTTGCTCGGGTCTAAATCCTTACTAACCTGAATTCGATCGGCTCTTGGTTCTCGTTCTAGGAAAGTTTCTATTCGCCATTAGCCCGGGCAAACCAGGCAGTGGACCGAAAGAAGACATATTTAGCTCTGAGCCAACGTAATGTGGTAGAGCTTGCGAAGGATAACCCGCAAAGGGTGTTGTGTCAGGTCTTGGGGATACAAGCGGCATTCCGGCTTTCAAACGCGTCTTCTCTTCACTACCGTAGCTGAAAATTTCACTGCCAATGACTCCGCTCTCGCCAGAGCTTTCCTTTGGCGGAGTAGGAGGGAAAGGGAACAAGTGCGCGGAGCTGTGAGACAACGACATGGAGCCTGAAACCGCCGAAGGTGGCATAGAAACAGGCACAGGACTCGGTCGATGTCCCTGCTGGAAGGAAGGACACCACACTGACGGTGGAGTTGCTGTGGAACACCCGTGCGACATCAAACCAGGAGCTGGCTTGCTCTCGATCCACTGGATCGGCGTGTGGAAATGAGGACGACAAACCTGACCGGGAGGAACGCGTGCTGTAGGCAAGAACACCCGGCTACAGCTTCCTTGAGGCCCAGATTGGCTTTGAGGATCTTGAAAAGCTGTTGCACCGTGCGCAGCCATTTGGCACATTGACGGGCGGTAAGCTCGGCCGCCAGGAGTGTATGACCAATTTGTTGCGTTTCCCGAACTGTCGAGGTGGTGAAAGAAAACGTCCACCTCGTCTGGTGGAAGAAGTTGGTTCGTCTCAACCAAATTCATGTTGTTTGCGGCGCAGTTCGAGGCAGACGGCTGCATTCTCTCGCTTGCATGAGCGCTCTCGTGTTGCTGACTGACTGAAGGATGAATCCATCTATGTTCAGGAGTCACAGCTTCCATCTTCAAAGTGCCAACTCGCGAGAAACCTTCAAGAGAACAGAGGTGTTGCTTAAGGCAAATAAAACACAAAACTGACAGTAAGGCGTATATTTAAATGGTTTAATAAGTCCCATAACAATAACTACAGGAAATAATAGGTAAAAGGAATTTCATTGTCAAGGCATTATATTCAATGGGAAATTCGGTGAACGGTGCAAGACGTCAAGGAATAGCGTGCATCACCAAACGGAAGTCTCTATTCACAGTTTTTTACAAGTAAAATGAAGCCTGCCCCACTTATCTGATGAACACACTCTAGAAATCTGTAGAAGCTATTCAAACAGATATGGAATTTCTCCAGGGCCTCTAACACACAAAAGGAGATCTCCGAAGCTGTAGGGAATGATGAGTGGGTAGATAAGGCGCTAAAATAAAGTGCGTGGCATTAGCTTTGTAAGGCATCAATGCTGCGCTACTTCGTTTGTACGTGACGCGCGAGACAGTCAAAGAAAAGAGGAAAAAAATTGCCAAGGGTCTAAGTCCGTTGTGCGCACCTCGTGAAAAACCAGTCCTTCACACGTAGAGGGCCGTTCAAGAACCTGACGGTGTTTTGTAAATAGCTCACTGTTGAGTCTTATGGGTTAAACCCCGCAATGCGCAAGCTGAGATGTGGTGTCTGGTTATATTCAAACAATATTTGAAAGGTTTTGTAAGCAAACCAGGTTGAAGTTCGCTCCCGCTTGGCCGGCGCCAACAAACCTGCTTGCATACACATTAGGAGTGACAGGTCAGGCTAAGAACCAATGGGAGAGCGTGCTCGTTGACATTTTGTTAGATTCTCTTTTCCATTCAAAACTTCATTGGTACACAAATCAAACAATCAATTCTTCTGCTAAAGTGAGCTGCCAATCAAGCGGTTGGACGCCATGTAAAGTTTTCAAACAGTAAATTAGCGGCAGTGTTTCACGTGCGCCCTGTTCATCATCTACCACACGTGACGGACGCGCGTTTTAGGCGGATGCAACGCGCGGCTTTCTGATTGTGAGCTTTTCGCAAACTTGCCAGGAAAAAAAATGTTCGACCGATCGATGTATAATTTAAATTCGTACGTGGACCATTAGAGCACGCTACTTTTCGAAGTCAGATTTAAATTTAGATCGGTAGTTATCGATGTAAAATCAACCTGTTTGACTGTATTTGTTATCATTATATACTGTTCTTACAAGCGATAAATAATCTCCTATTTGACGAGTCAAAATTAACGGCTCTGAAAGACGCATTAGGGATGGTCGAGTGGTTTTCCATGACGTTTCGAGAAAACATCCCATCGAGTCTATTTGTCGAACCAATTTGGTCAACTAGTGTTCATCTGGATGGGCATATCCGCCATTACAGATCAAAGAAAAACAACTGGGTGCTTTGCTTTACAACTAATTATTCAATGCCGCACGCTGATTGGCTACGGTGTTAAGTTCATTGTTAGGACAGGTGGAACGTGACCGCAAGATAAAGCCGATAACAAAGATAAGCTCCACAAGGATTTTATTGCGTATTTCAAGGCTTGTTATCTTTGTAAATGTTTGCTGAGGAAAACCTCTTTACGGATGATAGGAAATAAATTGAACTCTTAAAGCACTTTCTAGCTCCGGTCAGCCGTGCGATGGCTTTACCGCAGCTCGGTACTAGTCACCCCACGCTATCATTTGTACGTTGTGACCTTTCGCGCGAAGAATGAAGAGAATGACAATATAATTGGTCAGTGTTATCTGAATTTTCAAACGTTCAACAATGTTGATGATTTGCGTGCGTGGCGATCACTCTGTGCAGACAACTTGACGCTGGTTCACAGGCTGTTTAAACGAGATCTCACAACCCCAGATGAGGACCATGAACCATTTCCCGACCTCCGGCGTAGCGAAATTTCGTCCCATGACATTTAAGACGACAAAAAAAAATCCTGATTTAAAACCACTTCTTTAATCGTCGGTCGGATTCCTGCAGAGTTTGTATCTATAATAATGAAAATATTTATGCTTTCGTAATCATGGAGCAGCAGAAATTCGTAAACAAGTAATAATCATAATCGCTGTAATCACGGCCGATTACCGAGACAGTGCAAAGTTTGACCGGCTGATAAGAACGAATCGATCATGCAATTTACACTCTACAGTGTGAGTGTTCCAAATGTACAATGTTTACCACAGGGATCGTTCTCGCGAAATGATATTGCAATCCATAGCTAGTAATATAACGGAATAACTCAGGTCTCCGGAAGAAAAAATTCTTTTCTTCCAAATGCTGAATCATTAAAATTTCTGTGCCCCACCTGGAGTTGGAACGAAATACAATCAAATTACAGACAGAGTGTTTGGATTGGTGTGGTTTATGGTAACATCCCACGTGCGTAGTGAAACTTACATGAAATCGACCCATAGCAAGCTATGCTTCAATAAATATAAAAAAAATTCTTTTTTACGTGATGTCCTTGAAAGTGCTCAAAATAGCCTCTATATTTCCTCTAGTATTCTTGCGTTATCAACATTTCAATTATTTTCCATTATAAGTCATAAATTTTTAAAGCTAAAACTCTTTAGGATAACAAGAAGTAAAGATAACCCCTTTATGAAAAAGAATAATAGTTTTTGAAAGAAATTAGAGTATTTATTTCAACAAATGAGAGGCTTCGTTGTTGAGAAAACAAATTGGTCTGAGGGCACGAAAACTATCCGACGCTTAAGAAAAGTAGGTCCTTTGAAGGTGGTATTAAAATTTAGTGTAGTTATTACTTCGCAAGAGGCATTAGAGTCCCTAAAATGAGTCAAGTTATTTTATCACAATTAAGATCGAAAAATTGAATTACTTAGCTGCGCAGAAAGAAATAACTTTTTCATGCATAATTTATCTTCGGTAAATTCGCAGAACTGCCACCGCTATTGTGGTTTTCTCAATTAAACACAGCTTTCGCCGACCGACAAAAAATCTCCAACTCCTTCATTTTAAAGGATTAAACCTGTTTGAGGTCTCTAAATATCCGAAATGAAGCCATAAAAATTTTCGCCGTTTTCTGGAATGCACCTCTGAAGACTTTCTCACGAGGCACTGGATTGTTTAAGCAGACTGCCTGCGCCCTTTGTAAGAATTAAAGACATAAAACATTTACCAGGAAAAGGTGTTTGAAGGCTCTCAGGCAGAGTTTTACCATAAAACATCGCACGCAGACTCCCCAAGAAGCATGTTCCTTGGTTAACAGTCTCTGCAGACATGGTGAAGCGTTTCTTGTTTAGTTTTATCACTTGCAATGCACACGCACTTAGCTACACCAAGATGAGTGGTCGGCCGCCTTTCCAAGATCGTGATGCAGTCACGATAGCTGGTGTAGTTATATCTATCCTTACACATTGCTCGCGTCTAAATCCGTAAAACACACATGCATCGCTTTGTATGGTAAAGATAAGTCTACTGAATAACGGGGGTTATCAGTGTAATTTTCCTATTTTTCTTTGTGCAAGTTGGCGATGAAATCTTTTGAATAATCGCCAACGGGCTTGATTGCATTTCTGATTTCTGAAAACACACAACTGTTTATTACGTATTTTGTCGTTTTTGTTTTGAAAATTTAGTCTTGGTACATTCTTCAACTCTCAAAGCCGCCGCCCATAAAAAAGAAGAAAACCAAAAGAAGGCTCAATTTCGGCGTCGACGGTTCGCGGGTGTAAAATCCATAAGAGCAGGGTGATAATTTGAAAAGTTTTCGAAACAGGAAACTGCGTTTAGTTTTATCAGATGAAGGGGGCTGTCGTATCTCGCTCACATACTGTGCAAGGGTCTTGTACAGTATCATTTGATCGCTAAAACAAGTCTTAATGTCCGTGATCGATTTTATATCTGGAGTCCGAACAGAAGGGCTTTAAAAGCGCCCTCAACAGGGCGAACTGATAAAGCTTCAATCGTGATAAACTCGGATTAGATTCATAAAACGTCAAAACGTTTACGGGTCCAACAGACCGTCTACGAGCGAGAAAGAGAGCGCGGCGCTTTCGTACTTACGTGCTAATTCGTACTTGTCCATACTGACACCAAAGGTGTTGCATAAAAACACGGAAAAACAGATCCTTTCCTAGGCCAAAACAAAGGTCGTAAAGTGATATATTTTTGTAGCGCCACGACAACTTATACCTGTGCCATATATCGGTTCCACACAGATGAATATCGAATGCTTTAGGATAACTGGAGACGTTGTACATGTAGGAATTTTTGTGGCAAAAAAACCATCTGCGACTAAATCAGTTAAATGCGGTAGGTAGCTTTGATTTTTCTTTTGTTGCTTCGTTGGAGGGCCTTAGCTGTAATCCATTGGAAAGGGAGGGTGTTCTTTATAATGAAATACAAGAAATAATGTTGAGGGAAATTAGAAATATGCTGACAATATGAAAGAGCTCGTTGCAGTGAAGCACGACCACAAGAATCCATACCGAGAAGTACACTAAAAAATTGCGGCGAAACGGCTTCAAAACACATTCATAAACTATCATGAGACTTATTGCGATTAAATAACACCATTGAGCAAGATGAGTGCGAAAAATTAGACCGATGATTAAAACATTTCAGACAAATTTCTGGCTACTGTTTTCCTTTTCCGTTAGTGGGGTAAAATAAGTGAAGGTAAGATTCATCAATGTGTTCACAAGTCGATAATTGCGATGGAAGTCGAGAACAGACACTAAACAGCATTCATGCCACACAAGTGAACAGTAAAGCATGGTTTATTTCAACGTGAAACTGTTGAAATCCAGTTCACCGCAAAACCTGCCTAAGCAGCTTGCATTTTCATGGGTTTTCCTAAAAGGCGTTTGATCTGGTTAGGCGAATTTCCAATGCTTCAAATAGGATTGCCTTAGCGAACCAGAAGTACCCAAACAGGAAATTCTTCCATACTATTTGATCTTCGTCTGTTTCTATCTTTAGCTTGGTTCAGTATCGAAGAAACAATCATTTCCAATGACTTTTTAAGCTACATGTTTTATGTTGTTAATCTAAACCAAATATACATTTCTCTGGTATTGGGCCGGTCCGAAACCATATATTGCGATTAAAAATAGATCGATGTCGAGATCTCGGTTTCCATGTCTGCGTGCAGAAATTCGATTTTAGCTTAAAAAGAAACTAATCTTTTCTCCCATTACTCAATATTAATATTGGTCGACAAAACTCTTAACTCAACTAACAAATCTCACACACCAAAACAGAACCCTTATCTGCACGAATAAACCAACAAAAGGTTAACCCAACAAAAACTAAAAGAAATAAAAAAACCGAGCAATAAATCTGTGTCGCGCGCTCTATTGACACGCAAAATTTCCATAACAATGAGAGAAGCTAGAGCAACTTGTAAAACGGAGAAGGCGTTTAATAAGATAATACTGGGCCGGATATATCTTACAACAAAAATAACCGAGAAACTTAAAAATTTAGCGTTCAAAATGGAAATTTTGCAAAGAAATTTCATGCTGCAACTGATGCTTTATCATAAATAAGCACCTTATTGTGTGTTCGGGCGGTAAACGCCTGTTTTACGATCATTTTCCAAATGCAAATTTAGTTCTTGTGATCTCGTTGTGGGCATGTAAAATGCCTTATCAGTAATAACCAATTTACTAGTCCTTAAAACTCATCATTTTGCCTCGGAGGGGTTGAAAATTACAAAGCGAACCGACTTAAGGTGGTTAATGGCCTACATGAGAACCGGATTTCTCTTTAAGAGATTTCGTGATTGACAAACGGTCTCCAAGACACTTGAATTAGACCTACTTCACCGCGTTTCTAAACGGCTCTCGAAGAAGGATTACTTTATACAAGACATGTAAAGCAAGCCAATTTAGTCCAAAATGCCTTAACTGCGAGACACTCAGTCATGAGCGGACGAGATGCATTTCTCTCATAAAGGAACTCGAAAAAACTCTTGAACTTTTGTTGAGAAAAGCAAAGTTGTTTGTTCTACAGGATGTTCCTTTGTCATTCGGAAAAAAAAATGCGAGAGCAAATAATCCTTTGTTTCCTAAGTAGGTAAATTCACTTAAATTAAGATTCCTAACTACAAATGAAGGAAGTAGTAATTACAAGATACGATGTACGTTGCTAGATTCTTCAAAGTCGTTCTGTCGAAAACCCGTTTCGTTGCCATCCAGTCGATACACACTATTGCGTGATCTGTTTGTTTGCAAGTGGTGTTGAAATTTAAAAAAACTATTGCGTATAATTCGATAAAAATTACAAGAAGTTTGCATGTTTCCTTATCGCCGCACTGAGGACAAAGCCAGGATACCTAAAGCGAGCCCAAGAAAGCAAAGCGAAGAACAGACAGTAAACGAACTTTAATTAAGAGGTGTTTTCGGTTCAACACCGTTGAAGACGAGACAATCCCACTAGAAACAGGGACATTGACGCGTGCTAGAGCCGCTCTAGAATAATAGATGTTTCTAAAACCAGTGAATCTTTTATCTCTTCAATTTGGTTAAATTTTAGGGCCGAATGACCTGGAACACTCTGCTCTATTGTTCTTCGACTACAACAGTTTTTATTTGATAAACGTGCTCACGAAGGCATAGCAAGGGCGTAGGATGGCAGTCTGGCCGAGAGTTAAGAAGCTTTTTTGGCAAGATATCTAATGCCCACGAGTCCGTTAGGCTACCTCTGAAAGCTGGCCGTCAACTCCTCTAGAACTAGCTAAAGTAGCGGTGTAAAATAGCATTTTTGGCTTAATGGGAAAATTCTTCAGAGGTCAGGGTGGCGACGTGAAGTCGGTTGTCGGTGTCTTTGATTTCTCAACACTACGATAACCTCCTCAACAGTTACAGTTTGTGCAGAGTGCATCTTAGTTCCTGTACCAGAAGTTTATTTATTCTGCGCAACGCAACCCAAAACAAATTCCTTGTAGCTTCACCACAGATCTGATCTAGAGAGTTCATTTTCTCGAAACTAGAATAAAGGGATGTGATCGTGGTTTGGTGCCGGAAATGCCAACGGGCTCTTGATATAGCCAGCCACGTTCCTCGGTAATACAGTACTAGCCTCAGCTGATGCGTCTCACGTCAGAGAACTGAAGCCTTGCTCAACTTATCAATCATTCTATCTAAAATCGATAATTGCATAATTATCACGCTTTGGATCTACGCTTGATACTGAAAGATATGAATTTTTACCTACCAAGATTGTAATGTTTCTCTCGGTTTGATGTAAACGGGCTTGAAACAAGCGATGCGACTCTCGCTGACAATATTTTTTTCCTGTTTGCTGCTTTCGCGAATCGCATCGCACCTTTAACCTGACCACATGGTGGAAAATGCAATGGTTTGCAGCTTAAAATTTATTGCCAAATAAGCGCGCTAAATAATTCATCTCCTTTCGTCTGTTCTGATTTCCCACCCTTTTAGCTTAAAACTCAATAACTCGGTGATTTGATGGTAATAATTGTTTATTCAAAGGGAGAGAAGGATAAATATTTCTCGATATTTGCACAAACGTGTGCTGATATGATTGTCACAAGTGAGAACATTTCCCTCCCACTTCATTGGCAAAAGTTATGAAAGCAAACCTTCTTTAGGAGCCGTTTTGATAGGCTGTGAGCTATTGTGCCTCTCATTCACGAGCTTTGTCGAGCCATTAATTTTTGATAACTTTGGCCATCCACTCTCATTTCGCGCCTAATTGAATCTTCGCAAACGCATTTAAAGATTTTAGGAAGACGAATGAGTTGCTGTCAGAATCCCGCTTAGTTTTGGTCAAATCCGTGTTGCTAATGTACTTGTATAATGGCTTCGCGACACAAGTTATCCGCATATCAATGGCAAAAGATAATACGGCTAATAATAACGACCTAAGTAACTTGTAGCAAACGGGGGTAACAGATAATTGCTCAATCGAAAACCGAAACATTTTCTCGTCTAAGTTTAGCAACTCTGGGCCAATATAATGTCAACGCGAATTGGTCAGTTGTCACAAGCTAAACCTCAAAAGCGTCTCTCGCAATTAACAGAGCGTGGTTTCTCAATATTTGCGTGAAGCATCTGCCTGAATAAGTGAGGTAAAAAAGCTGTCTCAATAAAAATGAACGTAATTTTATAATGGCAACCCTTTTGTCCAGTGTGTGAATAATCTATGCATAAGTGATGAAGCAAGCCATCAAAGTCTCACACATTTCTAATGGTTTGATAATAGGCTTTTGGCAAATTTCGTATTGAAACATCTGTTTTTCAACCTCAAAATGTAAGGTGTTTCTAGAGAAATGTTTTTTTCAGAGACCGTCAATTTACCAAGGATAGAATTCAAACGTAGTTTGATTCAAAGCTGTAATCACCAAGGCTTGAAATAAAATCACAGTCTTTTACAAACTACATAAACTCTCACTTCGATTTGAGTTTGAAAAGTCGATCAATTCAAGAAACGGAACTTAGATATTGGATTATCGACAGCACTTAACGATAAGGCGGGTGGGTTTTATTAATATTCTCCGAGAGTGATGTGTAGGTATTTACAGAAATCAGTTTGTTGTTTCGTTGAGCGAAGCTACAGCCTTATCGAGATAAACTGATCAACCTCCTGGTGTGATAGCGCAGATACAGCAATTTTCATTGATCAGCGTGATTAAACGAAGTCAAAATCTATCTTTCAGCGCTACAGGGAGCTTGTTCGTTCAAATTAGTGTATACAGAAATCTGGCATGAACTCGTTACTACTCAATGCTGCGGTTCGTTGGATAGCCAGAGACCTTTACTGCCTTTGCACCAAAGAAATTGCTGAGATGAACACGCAGAAAACCTCACCACAAACCACCGAGGCGCAAGGTAATCCGATTAGATTTTGCAAGTAAAACAAAAGCTACTCACCTCGTCGGAGATTTATTTGTTCAACGAGCTCCTACGAGCGATGACTTTTTCTCCCAGAGAAAGTACACTTTGAAAGACCGAGCTAGTGTTACATGCTATTTATATGACTTCTGAGCTGCGGCGCCAATGGGGCGCCAAGCGAACCGGTCTAATTCACTGCTTTGTCTAACTTACACATGCTTTGCTTTACCGACTTCTAAGCACGCAAGATGTAGCTGAGATTTGTGCAAAATCCAACTACTTTTTAGCTGCAATGTGTTAAGTTCGTCCGAGCGAGTCACTGCATTTAGAACGAATACCTCACAAGATGACAGAGGTTACTCAAGTGTGACGGATTTGTGGTGTTCATATCCGCGCGAAGTGTTGGCGCCGAAATTGTGTATTGCGCTGGGTACGCTATTTTGATTGAATCCATTCTTTAAGCAGGGCAACAATGAGCTAGCGTTGTACACCCAGTGTCTACTAGCTCCTTACCCGCCCGTGCATTGGAGCGGGGGACCTGATAGCCGCAGTGAAACAAGCGATAAATTTCACACTTAAATTTTAAAAGGAGCGTTACATGCTCAGGTGTGACCCGATTACGAACGGAAATTGAAAATTGTTGACGTTGACAGTACTCGAGGGTAGGTAAGTGAGACACGCAAGAAGAGGAAACCCAAAATTTAACGTCAAATGACAAAAAAACGAAGGCCTCTTAATTTTTGGTTTAGAAGGAGTTGACAGACTGACGGTTTCTCTCTGGATATTGATCCCTGGGAAATGACGTACGTTTTATCTCGTTATTTTCTTTTTTTTTTTAATCGATCCTTCCTGCTTCCCTCTCGAGAAGAGTAAAATTCCCATCAATGGGATCACCTCTATGAAACCGAAATATTTTAACCGTGGTAAAAATTTTGATCGAAAAGCGCTGTTGAAATTTAATTACGAAACAGAAGAACAGTGTTTTCTGTAATAATCGAGATACAAAGCCGCAAACAAGACATTTTTAACACGGGGATAGATTGAAAGACATAGAAGGTTGTCACTTCAATAATTTCTTGAGACATGTAGTGATTTATCTCTTACGAGACAGCTAGGAAACTAAAGTATGACAACAGAAAAGGCCGCCTTCATTCATTTCTGTTGAGAGTAACTGATGCTATAACTAATTAGAAATACATTGTCAGTTTTTGGCCAAATTCTTTGAACCCATCTGGCTTGTTCGGAGCCACAAATCTTGTTTCCGTATACAAATTCGCCCACCTATGGTGGCTTAAAGCGAGAAAAAAATCCCTCAATAAAAGACTGAATAATAACAAATTAATGAGCGTGTGCGGAATTTGTAAACACCGTATTTTGACTGAGCAAAAAACCAAGGCGGCCATACTTGGAACATCTGCAGTACCGCACTACCAAAACTGAACGTATTAAAAGACTGATCTGCGCTACAATTTCGCTGCCGGCTTACTTCGTTTTCAACAAAAGCTGCGCTTGTAACGGGATCCCTTGGTTTTGACATTGATATGTTGTATATTAGAAATTGTTTGAATTTCTGCCTCGTCTACCAAGACTTTTGACGCCATTAGATTATTTTGTGAATCGGTTGCTACACATCCCGCAGAAGGCGGGGTTTATTGTTTTCTAGAAAGTTCTAAATGTCCAACACGAAAAACCTAAAACGGGATATGTTGCCCTGGTTTTCTTAAGTTGCAAAAAATTGTGTAAATGGGAACTTTACGCGCGACAGTTAAACCTTTTGCCTCGCGTATGCCTAACTGATGTGTCTTTTTCCACCACACAAAGTTTCCTTTAGTTCGTTTACAATGATTTCAGGCCTTGAAAGATTACGCAGATGATGAATTGAGAAACCGCACGCAGGGCAGATTTCAGTCTTTTTTTCTGCATAACCTGGGATCATAGTTGAAAGCTAGAGAGAAGCGAGTAAGCTTGTACCATCGCAATATCTTCACGTCTTCATCAAGAATCTAGCTAGCGTTCGACGAGATGAACATCGAAATCTAGAATTCAACTGAGAAGATGTGATCATCTACTTACAATAACTCTTAGCTTTCATAAATTACTGAATTTAAAATGTGTTAAGGTTATCTCTGTTTGTAGGATGGAAATAATCCACCTCATTAGAGTTACTCCTTCCTCCTTTAAACAACAGTGTATACCGTACTCATTTGTTGTCGAAGTTGAATGTTTCGTATTTCGTATCAGCTTTTAACTGCAACATCGCCTAGCCGTTTAGAGGAAGAGGCCTGTTAAATACGTATTTCCTTAGTTCTGCCCACAACGCAAGTCCTTTCAAATCGTAAACATATCCTGCTTTCCTTCCCCATGCGATTCATTAGGACAGTCGGCAAAAATTCCTCGCAATTTGGTGTCATTACACTAAAACAACAAACTACATCTTAAAGAGCGCCTTTGGGTTTATCTAAGATTTGGAAGGTAGATATTTAAGCTTAAGTTTCATAACAGAAATCTAGAATCTCACCTCAGGAAAGATTAGAAGGTTTCGTGAATGATTTGGTTTATCTTTGAAGCTGATGTCTCCACTACTGGATATACAAAATTCAAGTGTTTGCGCTTACTGAGTTTAATAAGGTGATAGGTGTCAGAGAATAATTTTGATTTGCGGAAAAAGACCTGAAAGGTCACCCAAACGAAAAAGGAATCTTGTAAACAAGAAACGCATTCAAAACTTGCGTAAGCAAATGGAAATAAACTGGACGATCTTGAGTCAGAAAAATATTGAAAAACAGCAAAAAGCGTATCCAAAGGCTTACCGTGTTGTGGATAATGGGAGAGACAGTTGAACTTCTTGTTTTGTCCTTGTGATATTCGCGTTCAGACTGGTTCAGTCTAAAATATGGCGAGATTCGATTAACTGAGGAGAATTGAAATATTCTGCCTATATTTATAAAACATATTAACCACATAACATAATGGGACTGGTTTTATATGCATGGCTGCACGACCAATCTCGCGCGCGCGTTGTAGAGCTGCGCGAGCGGTCCGCCCACGTGACAAACTTCGTGGGAGCAGATGTACCACATCGGTCAGTTGCGTTCGAATTGAAAAGATCAAAAGTGGCTCTGTTTTCTTTGTGATAAAAATAAAACGAAGAATTCACTCTGAGGAAATGGAGAATTAAAAAATCTTTTAAGACGTTAAGGAACACAGTTTAGGTCGTAAATGGCTTTTCGTAATTGATTAAAAAGATTCCTCGCCGCATGGGTTCGTTGGCAGCACCGACCCGTTTGCGTGTCAGAAATAAACTTGCGTGCTCAGAATGACAGTGGCTTTTACTGGACTTACACGTTAACTGCATTTAGTGTCAGATTTCATAGGATTACGCATTAAAATTTAACCTGTGCACGACCTTTGTTCAGTAAGAATATTACGCATGCTGGCTGTATTGAAAATATCATAAAGGGTAAATGATTATACCAGCAAAACATGACGGGAAAACTAAGGGTGATCTCCTCCGACAGAGTCCCGTTTATAGAAGTCTTTCCACTATCAATCTACGTTCTCACGAAGGCATTTTCGAAACGATTTACCTTTATGAAATAGTGTCAACTAATGGAGATATAAAGATATTTTCATTAATTCACCGAATGGTATGTGAATCACATTTGAATCTTGTTTTGCAGTCACTCAAAGAATCTATAATAGTGTTAGACTGAAGAATTACTCCTCTTCAAAAAACACAAATCTGCTATTTTGTCGCCTGAAACGTAATAACTGTGTTAATGCTTTATATTTCGTTGTAACACTTCTGGGATAACTGTTTCTTACTTAAGAAAATACATATCTTGAATACCGAAGAAAACAAGGCGGCCCATATCTACCTAGATTTCGTCGTTTGCTAAATCATGTATCTATGAATAAAGAGCGAGAAAAACGTTTCGTCGAACTCATTTAAGAGACATTAATAGTGTTGAAAAATTACTTCAAAATTTAAACAGGGTTTTCTATTCAAAATGTGGATTAAAATCTTTATGGATAACCTGCTTGAGTACTTTAAGATCGACACCGTGTCTAGTGCGAGAGATCTTTAAGTGTAAGGCAAATTCCGACAAAATCGGATGGGTGAGTTTTTTAGAGTTTCACGAAATAAACGATAAAATGCCTTTCCTCTGGGTCTCGTGAATCAATACCTGTCTCTGGTTTTGGAAAGAGGACTTATGGTTAGGAAGGAAAGCAGTATCGAGATATACAGTTGTTTGAAAATGATAATAACAACCCGAGAAAATAAGTATATAAAGGTGACGAAAATTCTCGCTCAGGAAGCCAAAGAGATCCTAAGCTTTCCTGTAAGAGACTTTAAGAGGATCAGATACGTAAAACCCAAAATATAATCCTTTGGGTTTCTCTGGCAATCAGATCAATGCATATAAAACACGAATAAAGTTAACAAGTGAGGTTTAATTACGAGATAAAAACTCTTGGGCTTTTACATGCTGCTTTTTCAAGGGTCTTCACCATAATATCACGATATGTTTGGGATTTTTGTAAGAGAATCAAAAAAGCCAACATGAGATAAAGCAGTCATGATGGAAAAAGATATGAAACTTTCCCTGTAAAACATGTTTGGGTTTTAAAATGAGGTTTCTTCCCCCCCACCAATGTTCTAAGTTCGATATGACGATGGAAGGACTTAAGCTCTGGAGAGATGTTTATATAAAACAACAGAGGTGCGAACTAACTATAAATTTTTCAATAATTTATCGCGATCGCGCTTTGAAAAACCTATCTCGGAAAAAAATATTGCGAAATGTCTTCGCAAAATGTGTAATCAGTCACGTAGATATTTCAATTTTAAAGTCTTATATTGAGGTAATATTTTTTCACTAAATTCATGTCTTCTTTATCGATAAGATGCCTATTATGGAACTTAAGTTTAAGTTTTGTGGAGAAAACTTGTGATATATTTAAGAGATATTCCTAAAATCATAGTGCAGTGACATAGGGAAACGAAAGATCTGTCTATATCGTCCAAAATCTTTAAAGGGACAGCTGTAGTGACAGATATTTATTTTATCAGGAAAACTCGACGAGGATAATGAAAAAGAGAAAAAAATACTTGAAAAACAAATCCCCACCTTCTCTATCTTGAACAATCCTCAGGAATCACGGATTTGAAAATTTTTAAATGTGCAGCAGGTCTCCTAAGATCGACTGTATTGAATTGGCAAAGTGATTGAAAAACTCTATTTAAGGAAGTTTTCCTTCTTTTTAATAACCGACCACTCTTGAGCCATCTCAGTAATCAAGACGGTATCAGAGCTTTTTGCATGATCTTTAATTTGTTTATATCTGAGAGTGGGGTGCGCCAGTAAAGTACAGGGATTTGAATTTGAACTATGAAAACACAGGCATGGCCCAATTTATTTATTTCATTTTTCCCCGTTTTCATTGTCGCATTAGTTTCTAATAGGAAAGAATCAGTTGAATACATAAACATTAGTGCAAAGAATAACTAGACAAAAATCGGTGATTTGAAGCATACGAGATTTTCATTAATCAATGAGAAACGTTCGCCACTGTCAACACGGAGGCAATCCCATTGTGTCTTGATAACGATCGTATCATACATATTTCATGTAGGAAACATATTTTCAAAAACCCTGCCAAGCTTAGATTTTTCACTCTGATACGTCGTGTTTTGGCTTGTTGGGCGCACTTTGCATAAACAGTTTGGTTGCCGAATTCCAACTTCCGTTGACAAGCATTTTAGGAGATCTTCAATCGCCCCGGCGTAAAAGCGATCGCTATCAATCGATCTTTTATCTCCCTTCTTTAAAGTTTTCATCTCGAGGGGAGATGAGAATTGAGAAATCTAATATCACGTTTGTTTCCTGTTTTCTTTTTGAAACTTTTCCTTTTAATCTGATGCCGAAAACTTAAGTAAGAATGGCTCTCTATATCTTATTTCCTTCAAGTTAACCGAAAAGAAAGAAAAAAAAAAACTTTTGAATGCAAGGAATAAACTTTGTGGCTGCTTCAGTAGAAAATAATTCTATCAATGCAAAATGTCCCATTAGTACAAACATTAATTACTTCTTTAACCATTTTTCTAAGAATAAAAACTTGCTTTTTCTGTCATCAGCGACAAAAATCTTATCGGACTAAACCTGACATTCGACATTAAAACACTGAAAGAAAACTCAGAGGGAATCAGGAGTCCTTCAACATAATTTAACAAAAATTCATCTTTATAAATTGAATTTTGTTATTTTTTCGATAAAAGTCTAAGCTTTGCAAAACCTGAATGAATTTACCTCGCCACAGTGTACAGCATTCACACAATGTTTTTCTCTCAGAAACTGTCGTTATTCACTGATCTTGCTCAATAGTCTAATCAAAGACACGTATCGCTCACTTTAAGTGGCTCTTGTAAAACGTTCATCAATGTCGTGAAATATCTGACTTTTAAAAGATGTCAACAAATGTTGTGCCCAAAGTTTCAAGTGAAAACTGACCTTCTAGAGTTATTTTCAAAAGGTGATTCTCTCTTGATCGAATTGCATAATCCTCAGGCGGTATCACGCGTGAAAATGTAGGATCACACACCATGGTTTCAACGCACGCTTTAATCACTAATGCATTCTCACTTTTATTCGCCCTGTTCGGAAAATTTCGATAACTTTCGGAAGCAGGTTTTAACCTGGATGGAGCCAAGTCTAACATAACATGCTCATTCTCCAAATCTTCTTGATGACAATTTCGTACGATCTTATCACTGTTTTGAACAACGAATGGTCAGACATCTTGCTGTCTAGAAAATGTACCCTCGACCTTACTTTCTAAATTTGTATTTAATAAGGTTTTCGCGCCCCCTTAAAGCAAAAAAGTATCCTGGCCTTAACCAATAAAGAGATTTGTAATTAGGAATAAAAAGTTTACTCTAAAAATCTTTCGGAAATTTGTTTTTCAAAAAGCAACCAAAAGAATAACAAAAATCACAAAAATTGTACATATAGTCATTCAATATAGTTAAATCATTAGCTTTCCATAACAGCTCGCCTGAAGGAATAATATTCAGAAAGTGCGGGTCTTTTTCTAGATAAAATCTCTTTCACTACTTAACTACAAGCGCTTACAATGATTTACAGAGAATCACGGGAGGTATAATTTTAAAACTCAATTAAGATGCGAAATTGAAAAAAAACATTGACTTCTACTCACAGATGGCGAAAAAGCTGAAAAAATCTCTCTGCGAGATTGTGTTGCCTCGAATTTTCCTTCTTAGTCAGGTTTAAAAAACAGTGTATGGCAAATTGCTGAGAATAATTTATTTTGACATAGTTGAAACTTTTTTAAAATAACTTGAGGTAAACGAAAAAACTTTCATGAACAGTTTTATGCATGGATGTAAAAGAATCCTCAAGAAAAGCAGAAAAAAATATATATATATATGAACTTCATATATTCATCATATCTGATTTATCATTACGGGTTTATTACGAATCAACTTAACGCCTTGCTCTCAGTTGGCTTGTTAGCTCAATTGGCAGAGCGCTGCACTAGTATCGCAGAGGTCAGTGGTTCAAGTCCCGTACAGGCCTGATTTTTTTCAGGTCCGATTTTCGCTATTGCTTAAATAGCGCTCTCTACTGCGAGGATCGTGCATCATATATTCATCATACCAAAAGAAGAATTGTTCTTAATTTGCGGATGATCGAAAAATGTGGTTAGTTTAGTTAAAAAAAATTTCACAAGTGCATCAGATCAGTAAAGAACCATTCTTACAACTCCCTTCATATAATCATTCTCTAGGTGAAAAACTGATAAACTTTTCCAAACCAAAACAAGAATGCTTGTTTTGGCGACACACCCTGGAAACAGAGTCGGAATAAAATAGCCTCTTGTAGCAATGCGCGAGTTGAAAAACATCAACATATCTTTTTTAGGTTTGGCAAGCTTTCCCACGCTATTTGGTTAATGAGAAAGTTCTTGAATTGTCGTAAACTAACCCAAAAATTCTCCCTAATTGACCTGCATTTCCAACCCAAGTTTTTCTTCGAGACAGGACCACGTACAAGTGACAGCTTGCCATCAGTTAGACAAAACACAAACCCGCGCTCAGCATTTTTTGTAACGTGGCAGAGACAAGCCATTAATTAAAACAACAAATAAGGATTACCAGGTCTAAGGCAACATTTTTAGAAAACTTTCAATTAAAAATTGCCTTGGATTTTTGCAAGAGGATTATGCTCACCAGGTAACTTTGAAAAACTTGGCTACTCTTACAGTGATATAAGTAAATATCGATTATATTGCACAGATACGTGTGAATTTCTGTTCTTGTCCTCTATGGTTGATAACCAACAACATTGTGGGCGAAATGAAAAACATTCTTTCTAGCTTAGAACAGGGCATAAATATGCAGGAGCGGAAATCAAGAAACAACAAAAGATCTTCTTGATTATGCACTTCCTTTCGCATGAAATGAACCTTGTTTTTAACACAAGAACATTAGGCAACTATTTCCAGAAAAAAAAATGTCATCTTGTTGGTTCACTGATTGATAATCATAACTAACGTAGTTGCAATCGCTAATTAAGAAAACTACAAATAATCCAAATTACTCCAGAACTAATCACAAAAACTAACGTTGGCTGGAGTTAAGAGCATTTGGTTTGAATTTCAGTGTCTCAGCTAAGACGTTGACCTATTTCAGTTGTGAGAAGTTAAGCATATTAACAGCACTACTTCCTTTATTAAGTTGACGAATTCTTAAATTCTCTCTACTTGTCTGCCTTTGAAAAGCGCTCGTAAGAGTAACAAGATTTTGAAATTTGAAAATACTGAAGACGGTCAAAGGTTTAATGATACGTGCCAAGATGGTTATCGTGTTATTTTTAGCTCGCGACAGTGATAGTCTAAAATGTTTTAGCTTTGTTGCCAAGAAATAAAACAACTATGAGGTACTAAACTTTGATTAAAGAGAAGAGGTATACTTGGCGGTAAATGGGTGCTACCGAATCACGAGTGGTGAATATAGATGATAACGGTTTTTAAGGAAGAGATGTCTAGTTTGAAAATGTTACCAAAGATTTGGTTGATACTGTAGAACCTTACTAAATCGATCCACTCGAACTTCCTTATAACTTGGTCTTCTTTACTTTCTGGTATCTCCAATGACTCAGTTTCGTTTTCAAGTCCTCAGCAATGCGAGTCAGCGGCATACTTTTTTGATCAAATATGAGTTAAAAAACAGGAAGCGATGAGTGGGGTGGTCAGTGGACATACAGCTGCTCTTTTTGCGCTGTTGTCCATAGTCAAGTGTGTCAAATTTTCCTGTATTACACGTGAAAGTATTCACAAAAAATGCCTCGGTATAACATTCAAAGTTTGTCTGTCATGATTTCAAATAGTATTGCGATCTATCTGATTAAATGAAGACGTTCTTTTGAGGTGCCGATTATGACGCAGTAGAACGTTGGCGCATTCCCATAATCGCTTCAGGGTTTTGAGACTTTGTGACGATAGGCTGTGACGGTAGTGAAATCAATATTTGGCGGTTACAGCGACATGCCAGAGTTATCTGATTTTGACTTGCACTTAACCCCAACTAAACGATGGAGACTCGCAGAAAATCTAACACTATGTTTAAGGATTCCTTTAGAAGTAAATACACTGAACGACCTTCTATGTGAGATAGAATAAATATATGAAAATCATCGTGCATCATACGTGACCTTCTATGTCTTGAAAATGACAAGGGTCGAATTTCTGTTCATAAATCGATTCAGGAATTGTTGACTGGGGAAATAACTAAACATTACCAATTCCTGCCATTTCTGCTGTTGTAACTAATCAAAACGCAGGACATACATTAAAAGGCCGACATTTTTCTCGGGGTGCCCTTTGATAATCGAATAATAAAAAAATCGCTTCAAGATGAAATCATTTCAAGACGAAATCATTTCAAGACGAAATCATTTCAAGACGAAATCATTTCAAGATGAAATCATTTAGGCAAATAGAACACATTTTTCCGGTCTCCATAACTTGATAAAGCCACGCGCGATGTTAGGAGAACACGAGGAAAACCTCTAATTCATTTGCGACCTTGGGCTTGTGATATTTAAACTTTCCTCGTGTTCTCCCAACATCCCAAGTGTCCTTATCACGTTGTAGAGCCCGCAGGGAGAAATTTGTTCTATCGCCGTATGAAACAAATAGTTACATACGAGCTCTAGAACCTAATAAAGCATCCGCTGGAAACTGAATAGACCAATAAGACGATGCGTACCATGTTCATTATGTTATAAGTTACAATATTTGGGAAGGTTTCGCCTTTAACTAACGGCTTCCAAGTAGTTCCAAATTCAGAAATAAATATGTATCATTTTCTTTTTAATTGATTCTGGGGTTCGAGTGCAAAAAATGAAAACGACATGGAAATCGAAAAATTTTGAAAAATTGTCAAGATTCACGTGCACACACTGCGACATTGTTAGTGTCTTCGTTAGTCATGATCAAAACATGGCGCCTTGGGTGTGCAGGCAATCGACGGTTATCGATACAAGATCGAAGATAAGATATTTAAACAAAAACTATTCGAATTAAATAATAAGGTAAAACAGAGTCTTAATGGGTTATGGCTTTTATGGCTAACGGTGAAAAGTTTGGCGATTTTACAGTTAACATTTTTTACAACTATCGGTTAAAAAAATTGCCCAGTATTTACGCCTAACGGCTGATGTTTTTGGCTGTTTTACGGCTATCAGTTAACCCCCTTTGAGACCCTCCTGAAAGAAGTTAGATTTGACTGGCAGAGGGTGTCAGACTAAAGCGGCTGATTCCGAAATGTTTCAATACCTGTTTGCAACGGGTATCAGTTTAGCAAGAAAGTTTCCTGCTACAAAAACGCAGATACAAAACATTCAAGATACAATTAAAAAGGTTGGAAAATCACAAGCGGACGCTTGCCTGCAATAAGTTCATCCGCCTGGAATAAAGAGTAGTTTACTTACCGTTTTTCACTACTGTTTTGCAATCCTAGATGTGTTTGAGGCGTGTTGAAGTTAAGGATTTTGATCTTTTGTATGAAATGCCCTGTCTTGGCTTTTTATATCAAAATGAAGCCAGAAAAACACTTTCAGAACCAGCTGTTGCTAACGTTAAGGCCAGTTCAACCGTCGAATTTCACATGTGCCGAACTTAACTCCTATTTTTAGTCGAATAAAATAGTTAAATAAGGCATTTGATTCAGACGTCGAATTTAACTCTGATCGCTGTCAATATTCCCAAGTGCACTACTTATTTGCTAGACGAAGACGTCTATTGAGCGTTTGCTTCATTAATGGCTTTACTGATGTTTTTGTTTTGCTGTTTGTTTTTCCTTCGTCATGATACATTGACTTGATTCTCGTTCAATCATTTCCTTGAAACACGACCCACAATATCCCACAGATTTTCCTACTTTCCACGTGTCCTCTTCTATTTCAAAAACCGAACACCTCTTCCAAAAGTAATTAGCGCACGTCAAACAACTATATTTTGTCTTTGCAAAGCACTGAGAACCACAAATTCCTTCGTCTTCCACGTCGCACTTCACATGCATTTAACTCTCGCGTTCGGCACATGTGAAATTCGACGTTTGAACCTGGCCTAACACAGTTAGGTCTACTTTCTAATCAACAGCTGCCATGAATAACACACATCTCGAATGGTATGTTGCTCTTTTTCCACTACTACTACTATTACTACTACTACTACTACTAATAATAATAATAATAACAAATTAAGTTTTATTCAGAAAAAACGATATCTTATTTTACACACGAGTTTGTGATTGTGAGGGCCCTCGGTTTAATTTCTTGCAGATAACTTCGGAAGGTTATTAAAGGTGAGCTCAGTTCTGCAAATATAAATCTATCGTAATACCTGTTTCAAAGGGAGAAGTCCTGACGATCGATTCTTACTGATCGAGGTTGGAAGTGCTGACACGTACGTTAAAGTTTGTTCCATCTAGATGTTTACAGCTATACTCTTACAGTTTTGATCGTTAAAACGAAGTTGTTGTTGTTTTATTTTTGGTATCACCTTCTGCTAACAAAAAAACCTCCGAAGCCAGGACTTTTACACTTACAATGTAGAGTGTGCCGCGAGAAATGCTCTTTACCTGGCCTCACATAAAAATTTCGGGCCTACTAGCTTTATCTAACGAGTCAATTGATTAGTAAACAACTGCTTCAACAGGGGTTTGGGGGGCAATTTTCAAATCCATGATACGTAATCTGTAATAGAGAGAAATGTAACAACAGGTGTGACACCATTGATGTTTTAGATATATCAAGCTGTGCCTCATTTGTTTAGCCAATTAACGTTAATACTGTAGACATGTAAAATCCAAATGTAAAAATTGTGCTCGCGGCAGGCAAGTTCTCGTTAATGCTACACTGTTTAACGAAAGTGGGCGGGGCAGTGCCGTGTAAATTTGGGCCCATTCCACAGATCGATGGTTTTCATAGTATTCGTTTGAGTATAAAACAGAGGTGGAAGGCTCTTGTTTTCTTGGTCAAGATGTGTATTATGTTTCTATTTTTCTTCAATTGCTATACTTAAATAACATTTCCTTTCATAATATAAGAATTATGTTTTATCCATCTGTAAAGTTAGCGAAAAATGACTGGATTGCATTTCACTTTTTCAAAAAAGGGAACACAACGACAGATTCTTCCACAATACTTTTTTTTATGAAGAAATTCAGTTACCAGGATTCAAATGATTTGTCAAAGTTTCTAGTAGCCGTTTTTTTTTTTGCAAGGCCTTTTCTGTTATAACGCCCTACTGTGGCCAAAAAGGGTAATTCAACGCAAAGAGTGGGATATGCAGAATACTGACTTGACCTAAAGCTGTGTCGTAGTGAAAACCAGCTATCATGGACAGAAAATATATTCAGGTCAGTGTCAGTAGATGCACTACTGCGCACCCACCCATCCCCTGACTGATTAACCCTGAGGGGCAGGTGCGCAGGAGCGCAGTTTCTCAGGTACTCACATGCAAGTCAGTATTCTGCATATCACATGTCATCATGTAAATAAGAGTGAGCAACTGAGTGGGCGAGCGTCCGTAGACAAACTGGTCAGCAGCTTGTGCCTAAATCCTGTTAAAACAAGGAGTGAGGGATACGAAGTGGAAAGTGGGAATGGGAAGAAGAATATTGTTCGATCTATTGAGTTCGATTTCGGAGAAGTCTCCACTCAGAGACGCCGCCATAAGTTCGAGATAGCGCTAGACCTCAAATGTATTATCATAGACAAGTGTTCCCCTGGGGGAGGGGGGAGGTCTATAGGCATTTTGGTCGTGTTACGATAAAATGAACCTGATCCCTCCATGAGGCGCTATAACATTCTTAGACCCCGCCTCATTGGCAGTTAACTGGCAATCAATTTTCTTTGCCCCCTCCCCCAACTTTATACTCTGTTGGAGACGAATGATCCTCATTCCGTTTTCTCTGAAATCAAGTGATCCCAATATCCTCCACCCTTCCCCCGCAAGGTGATAAATAAGGGCTGTTCCTATAATTTACCTACGTGAAGTCATTTCAGGTTAGAAATTGACATTGACATTGTTTCCATATTTGTGGGAAAATGCTTCTACAAACTACTAAGCAATTGACACAGATTTTGTTTACAATAATCGAAACCTCATAACAAAGTGTTAGCGGCATTTCATTATGTAAACATTCCAGAAAAATGAAGATACCAGCACCTTAAACGTTTGCTGATTTATTTGTCAAGAAAATACTTGGCAATTATGTTGTACACCAAGCCTTTTATGATGGAATGTTTTCCTGTTTGCTCAATCGAGGATGATATCAGGCTACTCAAACTATTCAGTATCAACTGCTCTCTCGACGAGGGATAAATCTTTTCGTCAAGAAATTATCGTCCTGTGGACGATTGCTTAAATAAGATTAATATCAGACTAACAAGGAATAAAACTCATTTTTATCACTTAATAATATCTGTATTTGAAACACGCTGCATCGATAAAACTTAGCATGTTTACACAAAATCATGAACTGTGGCATCGGTTGATTTAAATAGTAGCGCCTCTTAAAAATACAGAATGGCTAATAAACCGATATTTAAGATAGAGAAGTTGCGACGCGCGAGGCTTCCGCGTTTGGTTCCTGCCACGTGATAACGCGCACGACTAACTAACGTGTGACTGTCGCGCGCGATAAACTAGCGATCCGCGAAGCGACTCGATTGGAGACAGAAGAGTCAGCTCTCGCAAGTCACCTTGCGTAGAATTAAACATCAGAGAACGAAAGGCTCACAGAAAGTCGGTCTTGTAAATTGTTTCTCCCATAAGGATGCATGAAGCATCAGTCTTTAACAGCTACCATCGACTGAAACGAGTTATTATAATGAATAGAACAGGACCGTTGCATGAGTTTACCTGGTGTTATCTAAAGAACACATGGATTTAACTTCTTCGTGCGACAATGAGTATTCTTCTACAGAGGCACTCTCACATGTTTGACGGTTGTTCATTTCTGACAAAATCAGGTAACAGTCCCAGTTGACATGCTACGCACTTAAACTAAACATGGGTCACGGTCTCACAATGGCATGGGACTTCAGACAGATTAGACAGGGTAATAAAAAAAACAGCGAGAGTAACAACTGAAAAAAATTCAAGTACGGATCTTGAAGATTTTACAATGAGAGAACCAAGGGTACGTTTGGGAGGGAGAGAGAAGCTACGCCTCATGTCTAAATCCGTGTTTGACATAAAACCCGCGACCGTGCATAAGGCATACGGTTTAGTCGGGATCCTTATTAATCTCGCTCCCAGACCTCCTTTTCTTCACACCTTTGGAACGAGGTTGAACATATAGGGAATATATAGCTATCAAACTCCCAAAAAATTGACATTTTAAAGCTGCGATATTTCCATTTACAATAGTTTCTTGGAGGTTCCCATCTGCCAATCTTTGTTTGTTTTTCTGTCCTCTTTTGATACGTTTCATCAAGAGAATACAAACAGTTTATAATCTTTTGTTTACAGTTTGTAATCTCTCGGTTCCATTCATGGACAATTCCTTCTGCAAATAAACGTTTTTACTGAAGTGGCAACGTTTTCTCTGCTATCATATTTATTACCATGTTTATCTGCTTCGAAACGTGTCAACAAAAAGCCTTTACAGAGCTCAGTCAACGGCTTTTCGAAAACTCTTTAGGGTGCTTTTATCTCGTAATATTTGCTTAGCACATTGGAAAAACAAAGACGGACTGTTTTCGTCGTCTAGACACTTATTTTTCTGTCGTTAGAAAAAGAAAACAAAAAAAAAACTCTTTCTTGGGCTGGAAAGGCCAATAAATAGGACTAGAACTTTAAATTTTCCTTGCCTAACAATTAATCTTATTTACCACGTAATGTAGGGGTTGAATTCAGACAGTCATTCATGGAATTTTAAAAACACGCTTCCTTCAATCACCTATGGTCGATCGTATTTTGATTTCCTAACAAAAACAAGCTCTACGAGACAGGCTGTTGGATTTCATCCATATTTATCATAATTTTGTTAACGCTTGGCTGCTATTTTTTCAATCATTATCAGTCTGTTTTTTCCGAAATAAAGAAAACAAAAACAATCATCCTTTCAACTGAATAAGAGTATTGTTTTTGCACATTTCTCATAACAATAAGGCAGTCAAGGTGTGTTTCTCAATTTCACCGCTGCCCTGATTGAAATTTGAATGATTCAAAATGTTTGAGACTGTCCCAATGTTGTTTTAATGATGAGAAATTCGTTTAAGATATTTTCTCTTATTACGATAAGCAAGGTCTGATAACTTTTATTGTGAAGTAATTGTTTTATGCAGCCTTCACCATGGATAAATCAGTTTCTTTTCTTAACGTTCGTATTTCTCAAGAAGAGGAGATCGGAGTGCGGCGGTAAAGCGAATGCTTCAGTCCACTGGCCGTTTTCACAACAGAACATTTGAATAAACTGGAATTTTATGCCAAACTGGAAGGAGAGCCTTGCCTCGCTGATGCGTAAAGGAACAGTCAGTGGATTAACGCCGCGAATTCTTATAATTCAGATTAGTGAAAACAAAATATGCTGATTTGTTGGGCCGGAAAGATATAATTAAACGCTTTATTGAATATAAGTTATGGAAACCTTACTCTTCTTTTGATACCTTATCATTCCCTATTCTAAGTGTTAAAGCAATTTCTATAGGCGGGCGACAATAGCTATATTTAAAAATAAATTAATCAAAGATTTAGAAAAACACTCGTGTTCTGTTTGTTAAACAAAAGAACACGAGTCAATGGCGTTCTGCTTCACCAAATTTTATCTCGGAAAAAATGATACCTGAATCTTCGATTATTTACCTATTTATTTCAGTCATTTTCTTCTGCTTCGCAAAGCTTCCTTCATCGCTAAGGATATCACGGAATACTTGTGCGGGAACAAAAAATTGGACAAGCGAAGCAATTAGAAGCCGAGAAAAATTGAATAATGTAGAAGATTGAAACCACTTTCAAATGAAGGAGTTGAAAAGTCAGCCCTACTTTTTATAAGATCCATAATTGTAACGAAACTATCAGAAGTTTAAACCCGTTCTCGTTGTCAACCACGTTAATTGCTTTAAAAGAACTTTATCGCGACTGTTTGCAAACAAGCGCTTTGGGCTATTTACACCGCGTGAAATAGACACCTGAACAGAGCAGTGTCTTACAAAGAGAGAGACCTGTTTGGCGCTACCCCGGAGTCATGCAACAATTAGCAACAGAGTGAGCAGATAACGGCAAAATGACCGGCAAAACGTCGCCGAGATGACAATTTCGTTACTGCCCCCCCCACCGAGGCAAGTGAGCTGTAACGAACCTCATTGTTCGATTGTTGTTCCTCCGTGGGAATCAAACTTGTACTACAGCCAAAACATTTTGCGCAAAAGACAGCAGGTCGCAAATTAGACAATTTCTTCGTCGTCACCCACTGAGCTAAAGTGGCCGGTCTACGTGCCGAATTGTTCTCCGCCCGTGAGATAAGTCACTTGTTGCCCACCAACTGAGTCAGCTAAGTTGCTTTGCGGATTTCCGACAATATGGTCTGATACATGGGGGGCCCCACGTTTTAAAATTAAGCACGCTTCTAAAATTTACATTTCCTCGAGAAAACATAGAATAAGTAGAGCCCTTTAAATATTGAACAAATACATACTTTCGTCTAAATAAAGTTCAAACAAGTAAGTTTCATCGAACGAATGCGATACGCCCTAATCGAACTCAAACTAGGTTCAAATGTTTATTATTCCTAATATTTCTTTTGGTGAGTACACTGTGATCAATTGCTGAACTGAAAGCAAGGTGAACCACCTTTAATCACGCAAAATTAACAACAGCTACAAATTTGTGTTGTATAACTACATAACTACATTATAACCACACTTTCAAATTGCTATATCTTTGTCCCTTCACCCTTTCTAAAACACACGTATCACCATACCACACAGCCATGCGAGTGATGTTAAAAAACGTTTAATTAAAAAAAAAACAGGGACTATAAATAATAACAAAAATAAATAACATCGCTTGAAAATATAACCAAACATACGCATATTTCTCTTAGAAGGAGATGAAATCCAACCTTGGATACAACTTTACTAGGGTTTAACCCTTAAACTGGCATGAGTGACCAAGACAGATTTTCTCCTTAAAGTACCAAGCAGGCAAGCCATGAGAATAAAGGAAAATATAAACGAGGGGATTTTCAGTTGATCCAATACGAATTCCCCAAACTTGCATCATAAGAATTGTATAGCAGACAGTAGTGAGAATTACTATGAAGATCTTGAGAGCGAAAGGTTACAAGTGACTTTTTCCATAGGCACCGACTCATGATGTGATAGGCGGCTATGCTCGAACAGGAACCGTAAGTCGAAATCCAGACACGAGAAAGAACCTGCGAACGGCGGTAAGAACTTCTATACGCGGCGGTCCAATCAATCCAAGCGATAGCAGTATTTGAACATCACGATACCTATTGATTAAACGCATTCATAACGATATTGCACCACGGTTGATCTTCTTCCACGCGCGAAAATAACGCACACTGTCCATTTTCACAGGCATAACGCGTCGTGCATGGTCGTATTTTTGCTAAAAATCGGGAAGCCGATAACCAATCACGTTCACGTATCTTGTAGTAATTTTCATTAGTTCGAAAAGTGCTCCGAACAATTCAGCTTAGAAGAAATGAGTTTAGTTACAGGAGTATCCAAACGAGACCACTGACAGGACACGTATGTAGGTTAGTGCGTAAGGATGTTTAAGTTTCTTAGTTCTTTGCTATGTCGTAAAAAAATGACTTCCAAAAAGTATGACAGTTAGTTTAACCGGGTATACCATTGACCAGGAACACTTTGGAGGATGAACCAGCGCCCCGACTGCTCAATGAGTACATCTAAAATGAAAGAAAGACACGAGGATGTTCAGCAAAAGAGCAGAAGCTTTACGTATCTTTTAGGAGACAATAAATGGTAATTATTTGAAGGATAAGTTTCTAAATTCAAGTCGCTGACTTCCTATTCCTATGAGAGAGTGGTAACAGATAACTGGACACATTTATAAAATAACCCATTCAATCGATGGAGCCTACAGTATTTTTTTTTACCCTTAAGGAGATAACTACCGTTTCGTCGTGTTCTCACGTTTATCCCTCGCACCCTCGACCAACGGAGAGTGTTTCACACCTTTTGTTTACCATTACGACATGCTTCCTCATGAAAACAAAAATGCCTCTTGTAATCAAGACTGCCTGCAGTGAGTACCAACCGAAAGAACAAGAAAGTTTGAATCGACCTTCAAAAAAAAAACTACGATAAAACGCCCTTCAACCTTGGATTCCTCGGGATATAAAAGAAACCCCTCGGGTTATAAATAAAACCCCACGGAATACAAATGAAACCCCGGATTAAATGGGTCGGGTTGTTAAACACCCTATTGACACTGATCCTCATTTAAACTCGTTTAAACCCATATAAACTATGTAAATCTCTGGATTGACACTGCTGAAGATTGCGCTTAAAAGCATTAGGCCCAACATTGCATGATTTCTAAGCTGTCAAGGTTTGTCTTCATTAAAAAGCCATGTTTCTTTATTCTTACCTTGCGCCCTTTAGTTTCAATGCCACGCAAGAAAATGGGATGTCTGTATAACGCATGCGCGTACATGGCCTCCCTGAACTCTTGAGCTAGGGCAGTCTGTGCCCATTCGGCTCTCTTGTAAGATTCATTTTTCTACCACAAAAAGGGGAAATAAGTCAGAAGTATCAAGAAGCTAACTCCACACTAATTCGTCCAGTTCCTCACGTGGAATCCACATCAACCCTACCCGCCCTTACAGGTTCTAGTTCCTGGAAACTGATTTCTCTATCTTACCACGCAGAAATATTTTGACTTCTCTTCGAATTGAAGGATATTTGGCAGAGCACAAAAAGAAAAAGACTTGTTTGTCATGTGAAATAAATCGCATTTACAAGAAAATCTCAAATTATCTTTATCATCTTACCAGATCAGCTAGAGGGTACCGTTTTCTTATTGGCTCATCCAGGTCCAGGTACTTAAGCTCTATGTTGACTTGTCCCAGTGAATTGTTGCTGCCAACAGCTTCCTTGTCAAAAATGTGAAACAACACAGCCCTACCGACAAACACGGGAAATCCAAGAGTTGAAACCGTTGAAAGTTGCACTTACGTTTCCACCATCATAACGTTTGCGGCAAAAACTAACTTTAGACTTAAGAACTGGGTCGTTCAAAGTAAAATTGCAAAGATTTTATCCAGTGACTATATACTTCATCACGAAGGCCCACAAACCAAAAATCTGTCCCAAGGAACGCAAAAACTAACTAATAACTTCCGGCTGCAAAGAGCGTTTAAGAACGAATTTCCAATCGTTCCGACGAGGTCACTTGGAAAATTTTTTCATTGGGTATTGAGCCTTTAGCTACAATTATTAATATAATTATATTTTCCTTTCCTATTGGAGAGAAATTGAATACTACAGAGAATAATATATTAGATATACATTTCTTTACCTTGACGAAAACTCTTCCGGCGGAACAGTGAATTCAAACGTTTCTTCGAATTCTGGACACAACGTACCACTCACAACCTGAAGAAACAGCACAATAGTTTTGAGCTTGAGGATTTTAACGCAAGAGACACGGAAAGAGAGAGTGGTGGAAAACAATGAGACTTTTTTTTTCAGCCTAAGGAGCAGACAATTTATTATGCTCAATTTTTAGAGCCAATGAAGTATTTGATCGCTTTTATTCGTTAGCAATATTTCAATCGTAAAAAGGAGGCATACACAGGGGGCCTATTTTATTCAAAAGGTTAAAAGGGGCGTAACTGATTGATGATACCAACTTTTGGTTTCTTTTAAGCTTTTGATGAGCAGTTGGTTTGTGTTAGTGAATACCTTTTAGAGTCTTTAGAGGGTTGTCTAAGACTGCTTTCTCTGTAGTATGTGAATTTTTGTCTGCAGATCACATCAATATATTAATGGAAAGTGTTGACTACATTAATTAAATAAGTATGACATTGAAATGGATCAAAGCCACACAATCTTTGCACAGAGGATGTAGTGCTTGTTGGAGGCTCAACAGCATGTTCAAAAGTATGACAGCAATCTAGCAGCTCTATTCTAACTGGCCAGGATACTGTAAAAAGATAGTCAAGCAGAGTAGATACCACACAAATTATTCAAAAAAATTCCCAATAGCTGGTAGGCTAGCCAGTTGCCTCTTTAAAGAGAGAAGAGGAAATTAAACTTAAGACCTCCAAGATACAAATCTAACCGTGGAGGACATGAAAACCTAGGTCTAAAGATTACAAGACCTCAATAACAGATTAGCAATTTTCCTATTTCTTATGGTGTCAGCTGGAAAATTTGGTATTGGATGAAATAATAATCCCCTAATTGATTATTGCTTAACTCTAGTCACTTGTCTGTTTGATATTGTTAGAGGACTGATCCTGTGGGGAGAAATTCTGTCTTGACCACTCATAGAAGTAAAATGCTAACCCTTTAACTCCCAGAAGTGATTAACATGTAACGTCTCCCTTCGATATCCATACACTATCCACCAAACAGGTCATGAGAATACTCAGACGTATCAGGAAGAAGTTTTCATGTTGATCTAACACCAAACTCTCCTAACTAATTTACAAGGAAATGTGTAGCAGCTGGGGGGAAGAATTAAAGATCAGATCTTGGGAGAAGCACTTGGCCATGCTGTAACCACATCCTGTCAGTCTACAAGCCAAACACACCTTAGTTTCATATTGAAAACTGGTTCCAGAAATTGCACACTTGACAAAGGCATCAGACGTGTTCCTCAGTGTGTTTCCAGCCTTGACGTTGAATGCTTTGTGGATGGTTACTATCAAAGTTTCAGGTTCTTCATATTCAAGACTTATTTCTAATTCTCCTTTGATGCTGAAATCAGTCTGAAAAGGAAGGATAAAAAATATAAACTTACGTGTCTTGTCAAGATATCATTGTCTTTTTTTGCTCCATTGACATGTAGATTCCAAATAATTTATACACCTTTAGAATCAAAAATGGGATGTATTCTGAACTCAGAGTCTTAGACTTTCTGATCAAAAAACAGTGGGTAGGAACAAACCTTTGGTGTGTTGGTGGGAAAAATAAAATAACCCAAACATCCAAAAAATGGTGTAGTTGTCAGTCTTAGAGTTTTTCATAATAATTTGGATATATCAACAAAGTTGAAATGGTAAATTAGCCACCGTAATGATTACAAAAGCTGACGTTTCGAGTGTTAGCCCTTCGTCGGAGCGAAGGGCTAACGCTCGAACGAAGGGCTAACGCTCCGACGAAGGGCTAACGCTCAAAACGTCAGCTTTTGTAATCATTACGGTGGCTAATTTACCATTTCAACTTTGTTGATATATCCAAATGATTTCATTACTCCCACCGACGCAGCCCCAAACAGTTTCTTTCGAAACTATCAGCCTTTAGAGTTTTTCAGCAAAGAAAGGGTTTGATTGCATCTGATGACAAAATCTTTGCTCATAATGTACATAATGGAGCTTCATGAGGGGGATACCTATTTATTATATAGATACTGATGAAATACCAGGATTTCTCCTTTTACTAAAAAATCATATCTTCACCGTTCGCAGTGAAGATACTATTTTTATCTTTCACATGTGAGGATATTGGTGTGGCCATGGTTACCAACATAATTACCCAATTGCTGTTTCAAAATTGAATAAAAAAAGTTGTCTTTTATGTGGAAATTTCATCAGTATCTATATAATAAACAGAACATTACATGGCCGCTTGGGGATATGAATTTTATCTTCTCGTGCTGAAAGTATCTCTCACGAGTGAGTGCAGCGAACTCGTGAGAGATACTTTCAGCACTCGAAGATAAAATTCATATCCCCGCACGGCCATGTAATATCCTCTATTTCATTTCTATTTCCCTTTTAACTTGAGTTCAGTTCTTGTAGCTGTAGTTACACTGGTCCTAGAATCTGTAATTATTTACTAAAACCTCACTGATTACATCTATATTGCTGCCTTAACAAGATGCTAGGGAGCTAAAATAGAAAATATGGGGTTGAATTGGATGTCAATGCTACGAAGGATCCACCAGTAAAATATTTGTAGCATTGCTGTTCTTACATGCACAAACTAACTTGAAAATGCAAGATAACATTTAGATGAAATTCTTTGCCAAAAACTGTTCTCTACCTCTAGTTTTCCAAGAAAGGATAGAAACCTTTTGCAAAATAATATTCTTTGTTTTCCTTCTCCCAGAAACTTGGGCGAGGTTTAAAAACAGTTAATATTGATTTCCTTCCTCAAAAAATTGGATCAATTAATTTTCACTTTGAGTACATAAGTGGCAACTACAAAAACCCTGCTTTTTGTTGCATTAAGCAACAAGGAAAATTACTTCTTACTCTGGGAGGTTAATCACCAGCTAATGCTCAATCCTTTGCAAAGTAATCTGTTGCATTTTCCTGGCATTTTGGTTCACTTAATACTACTGGGCTGTGTTTTTCAAAGCTGGGTTAAGATAACCCTGGGGTAGTGTGAAATCTGATCGCAGATATGAAAGCTTTGAAATAAAATTCAGTGGTCAGAATTCTTTTTGTTGACAATCTGATGATTGCATGCTCTAAAATTTAACTGTGTGTTAAAATTTAGCCCTAGGTTAGTCCTAATTGGCCTTTGAAGAACTGGACCCTAAATAGGAAGAGGAACATTTAAAGGAATGTCCCCTTAAGAAAATGATATAATCAGATCACCATTTATGGCTCAAATCCAGACCTCTCGCTGCAAAATACACAGCATGTGGCCACCAAGTTTGTCATGTTTCTCTTAAAGGTCAAGACACATTAAGTCCATATTCAATCATTGAAAATTTCTGACATTATGAGATGCACTTAATAAGCAGTTATTGGATGAGGTTGAGCATGATATAATAAATTATCAAAGCTGGGGTTTGAGTTATCTGCTAAAGCCATAGGCCGAGGCATATAACAGACTTAAGGTTTGATAATTCCTGAAATCATGCAAGAATGGAATCCGATAACTGTTTTATCATATATTCTGCCAGAGAAAACACTTCTCTCTAAGTTTGCAGAATTTTGAGAACACTGGATGGACAAGGGGGCTTGGTAACAAGGCAGACTTTGAAATTGACATGACAGTCCAATACCTGTTGCAGAATGATAGCCCAATACCTGTTGCAGACATTGGGTTATCAGGTCAACATCACATGCTATTAATTATAGATTGAATGTATGCTCTCAACCAATCAGGGTTCCCATAGCAAGTCTAATCAATAATAACAGTAAGTGTGTACCGCAAGCTGAAGCATAAACCAATCCGTGTAAGTCCCAGTGCCAAGACTGATTGTGGATAAGTCCACTACACCTTCCCCATTGAAGTCATCTTCACCAAAAAAGTCATGGTCCCAGACTGCTACTCTTAGCTTTGTGTCTGCTATGCATGATTGATCCAATTGGAAAGAAAATATTTCGTTGAAAACTGGATTGAGTGTCTTGGACTTGTACCCTGTCTTTTTCTGTCCTTCCTCGTTCCTTAAAAGAATAGAGCTGAAGGGATTAGACAGAAGTATGACATTTGCATAAATAAAATTAGAAATGGTTTCATGTGTAATTGTCCTCAACTTGAATGAATTTGTTTGGTGAGCTTGTTTAACCTCTACTGATTTGCAAGGGAACTCTGTAAATTTTAATGAGAGTGTAAGAGCTAACCTTTTTGATGTGATGCAAAAAGAAGAAAAAAACTGTATTTGTCATTGGTAGACTACGTCAATAGTTAAATTTTATAAAATAACACACTTACATATCTGGGACAAGATCTAACACAGCATATGGGTCTGACTTTCCATTGAGATCTCGGGGAACAAGGTCTCTAGCTCGAATGACTTTAACTAGTAAGAGCTGTTGTTTGTGATTGTACTTGAGAGACAGTTGTATATCTCCTTTAATATCTCCACTATCAGGTTGTGTCACAGTTGGGTCCATGCGCTTGTAGAGTTCTTTGATAATATCTGTTCCGTCAAGCTAACAAAGAGTCTTAAATGAGCAAGTTTATGTACAATACATATATCTTATTAAACAAGCGCGAGGGCTGTACTGGGAGAATATTGGCCCGAGGTCCGTACAAAAAAGACCGAGGGCCGATGTTCTTCCAGTACGGTCCCGAGCAAGCTTGGTTAATAAGAGATTTATTATATGACTGAGGTTCAAAGGGACACAGGTGCGGTATCATTCGGGACCATTCGCAACAGTGCCCAGTCCAATACTGAGAGAATATTGACCGGCAATAGTGCATTTTGATTGGTTGATTTTAGTTATTGGCCCTCTGACTGCCCGAGTAGTATAATAAATTTTAATACTGACAACAGTTCAAAAGTTTTACGCCTGTTTCCAGAGTCTTTCTTGTAGTGCTTAAAAGTCAATCGTGTTAGCCTCTGAGTGACAGGAAAAAAGAGAAACTACATCCTTTTAATAAAGATGAGACAGCAAGTGAGGCTGTGATTACAACTGAGTGGTTTCGACTTTACAGAAGGGAAAGTTTTGTAGACTTTTGTTGAGGCCAAGGGATAGAGAAAACTAACAGCAGCTCCTCTCGGTAGAGAACTTCACAGGCGAGTTAAAGTTACCAATTATCTAATATTCAGTCCGTATGGAATAAACCTTTGGAAATTTTTCTCAAAAGTGGAGCTCTGTTGTTTGTAAGTCGTACCTTTGAAGGATTTTTTTCTTATCCAAACATAGATTAAGTGGCTAAGAAATCATTACGGAATTTTGCCCTGCAAGTTGTATCGAACACCTTGCAAATGGGTAATGCATGCTTTCGACTCCAGATACCTGTTTCTGGAAACACGCTGTGTTCTTCTCTTTACTTTTGATCTTCAAAAACTTGTTTTTAGCTTCCACTAATTTCGTCATTCCAGTCATGTCGTTTGTAGGAAGGTTCGCATTTGCGGCCGTACGCGGTCTAACATCTTCAACAGCCGTATTGTCTTCATCGGCTGCAGTCCACTGCTGCCTTGATGTACTTGCTCCCGTCCCCATTATTGGTCACCGATCCTGTTCACTTCTTGTTCACGCTATAGGATATTTTTCCTTCAGACATGCATTGTTTACTTCACTACTGTGGAAGCCATGTTTCAGAAATACTCTGATTTCATGACGTAGTCATGACGTAACGGTCATAAATTTGGGAGGGGGTTAAATAGTCTCCTTCGCAGCCGCTCGGGCCGGAGTCACGCAACGCTCCCCGTCCCCACGCGTGGGGACGGGGAGCGTTGCGTGACTCCGGCCCGAGCGGCTGCGAAGGAGACTAGGGGTTAAAGTGCCCATGAGGTAATAATTTTCGTACACCATTTTGTTCATTTTCACGTTCAGCGTGTCTCCTTCATCAACTCTACCAAATTTCAATTTAGTCCGAGCACCAGAAGTGTCTTTTTTGGGGCCGTTAAATTCGCAAACTTCAATCGTGCAGGAATATTTGTGATCTGCTCCGAACACTTCTCGGAAGACTGTTTTGAGAGATCTGTCCTCTTCGAAGGATCTAAACGAAGAATTCAACCGCGTTCAGTGCCTACCGTTCAAAAAAAGGGACAAGAAAAACCGTCCTTAGTACGATCTCGACGAAAGGGAAGTTCATTTATTTGTTTAAGCAGGTTGATTAATTGGCAGCTGTAATAGCTGATGTGGACCTGCTGTCCTAACCCACCCATCCCACCCCAGGGGAGGACATCACACAGTAATCTCGTGTGTGGGAAATTTACGTCTCCTGCCCCAACCCTGCAGGAGACGGGACCTCCATTTATTCGTCCCTATCCGAGAAGACTAGAATATCTAACCATTTCTTGATGTTATAGAAAGGTAGCAAATTCTTCTCAATTATTTTAAAACCTTGAGTGTTGGTCCGGCCGGGGCTCGCACCCTCGACCTCCCGCACTACAGTCCAGCGCTCTATCCATTGATAGAGCGCTGGACTGCGGACATCTGCGTGTTTTGTCACCTTTACATGTGTGCTGATTAATATCTGCCTTTTAGTAACAACGGAATACCTTACGCAACGGAAAGTACTCGGCGAACATTGTAAATAAAAACGATCAAATAGCCGAATTAAGGAATGAG
The DNA here is from genome assembly GCF_964205215.1 of Stylophora pistillata. NCBI lineage: Eukaryota > Metazoa > Cnidaria > Anthozoa > Scleractinia > Pocilloporidae > Stylophora > Stylophora pistillata. The sequence continues at coordinate 27,259,385 of NC_142527.1, read as the reverse complement.
ATTTGCGACCTCAAAGAACTCACTTTTAAACAAAAGAGATGGAAAATATAAGTGTGTTCTCTGTTTCTAAAAAAGCTAGGTTTAGTATCAGCGAAAACAGAACAAACAGCTGAAGACACATGGAGCGTAGAAACATTTTAAAATGTAGGCTTGCAGCCAAAGAAATGAAGAAAAATGAAAGATTGTTAAAAAATCTCTAAAAAATTTATCAACCATCTGACAGCCAAGTCAGCGTGCTATCAAAGGGTCTCAGATTCATCCCAACATGCACCCTTGACAAACGAATGTAAAATCAGGCCAACTCTGAATTCAGGACGAGATTTATTCGCTCGACGAACGTTCACCGACAAAACAAAGAATCACTTCCGTTTCATATCAAACTGAATGCTACCGGTTCAGTCTTCTATTGCCCTTCAGAGCTACTTGGAAAACTATCATAACATAACTTGCAGACTGTATCTAAGCCAAAAAATACTTTGTAAAGCAATGAAGTCACGGCTCTAAAAGAGTTGAAAAAACTCTGCTTTAAACCTCACAGAAGCAACTCAACAACAGTCATCATGAATATAATACAGAAAAAAACAGAAGAAGCCAAAATGCAACTCGATCGACAGCAGAGTTCACTTCAAACCTCTCAAAGCAGAAATAGTAAAAAACACACAGCAAAGGGTTAATGAGATCATCGACCAAATGCATCGGGGCAAACACATTGATGGCTTGACTTAGAAATGGCTTTCACAAACTCCCAATATATCCGCTTTGATACACAATCAGCCATTGCCGAAAACAATTTTTATATATCATCCAATCATTTCTTACAAAAAGGGAAAATCCCTTATGACAAGCAAAAGTACAATTTGAAGGCGATAAAGCTACGCGACCCCAAAAGCCACATGGGGAGTCCGTGCCGTTCAGTATTTACCCTTATTCTCATAGCAAGAATTCATCGTTTGCCGACGCAAAACTATCCTCAGAAGCTTCAGATGATTTCCGGGACAATTCATTGTCAGTGAAAGTCGACATTTCACGACTGACAACGAAACAGTTCTGAAAAAAGTGACATATGTGATTCTTCGTGCAGCGAACAAAGGGAGTTGTAACAAATCAAAGCACAGGTTTGTTGAGCCTTTGACGTCATGATGACGTTTTTTGCAATACGATTGCGGGCTCGGCTGGAACATATTTTCAGGAATGGCGGACGATTTTTGGACGACTTTGAAGCGGTAAAAATTGGTCATCGAAGGTTTCTTTTGAGTTTTTAATGGCGAAAAGGGTTTTAACTTGTCCAAATTCAACAATCTGCAAACAAATTAGCCCAAAATAAATCGGTCAATTTTCGTCTTAGGGACACTTCCTCTCTTCAACTGAGGGCTATTTCCTGATTTTTTTCGAGTTGAATTTTTGTCATACATCCTCTAAAACCGGAGGAAATTTGGTCTGAAGGCCTTTTTTATGAGAGTGTCATTATTTTTTTTTCCGGTTCAACGCAGACAGAGATCGGGCCTCTTTTAGGCGCCGGGGCCTAAAAACGCCCCACATGCAGTGAGCCCCTAGCATGCAGCGGTGTTTTTATTTTCTAAATTTAGGCCTCACGGAAAGATACTCACCCAGACCCCACCCATGGAAATCGTAACCCCATGAAACTCTCAGACGTGCGCAGATTACATTACTTTGTAACACTGCCTGAGGAAAGGAACGCGGGCTCATGTCATTAGTTGTTACAGATTTGTGTTAGATACAATGTATATATGAAGTTCATATATTTTGAACTGCGGTATTAGATACGTATGATGCACGATCCTCGCAGTAGAGAGCGCTATTTATGCAATATCGAAAAGCAGACTCATACGTATCTAATACCGCAGTTCAAAATATATGAACTTCATATATACATTGTATCTGATTTATCATCACGGCTTTATTACGAATCAACTTAACGGCCTGCTCCCAGTTGGCTTGTTAGCTCAAATGGTAGAGCGCTGCACTAGTATCGCAGAGGTCAGTGGTTCGAATCCCGTACAGGCCTGATTTTTTTCAGGTCTGATTTTCGCTATTGCATAAATAGCGCTCTCTACTGCGAGGATCGTGCATCATACGTATCTAATACCGCAGTTCAAAATTTATGAACTTCATATATACATTGTATCTGATTGTGAGGCGTGAGTAGTCCAGTGGTCAGTGCGCTGGACTCTGGGTTAAACGGCCCGGGTTCAAGTCCTGGGTGGGGCTTAACGTTGTGTCCTTAAGCAAGACACTTCACTGACATTGTTTCGTCTTCTCGGATAGGACGTAAAGCCGGAGGTCCCGTTTCTTAAAGGGTAAGGGGTAAAAGACGTTAATTTCCCACGCACGAGATTACTGTGTGCTGGATGTCCTCCCCTGGGGTGGGTTGGGTGGGAAAACAGCAGGTCCACATCAACTTATACAGTTGCCAATAAATTCAACCTGCTTGAACAAATAAACATGATGATGATGATGACGATGATTTATCATCACGGGTTTATTACGAATCAACTTATCGGCCTGCTCCCACTGAGTTGGCTTGTTAGCTCAAATGGTAGAGCGCTGCACTAGTATCGCAGAGGTCCGTGGTTCGAATCCCGTACAGGCCTGATTTTTTTCAGGTCTGATTTTCGCTATTGCATAAATAGCGCTCTCTACTGCGAGGATCGTGCATCATACGTAGATTTGTGTTAATTAATCGCTCGGTTTAACAAACCCCGTTAAAACGTTGGATGCCCATGAAGAACTGGAGAACCTGGATCAAATCTTAAACGCTGTTAATTGTTTGGACTCTCTGATAAGTTTGCCAGATGATGTGTATCGAAACATTTCCTCAGCAAGAAACATTCTAAAAAACTTAGGCCGAACATCAGCGAGAACTAGGTCGCCCATCATATGACATTACGTAAGATCAGCTACAGTCGTTGATTGGCCTGAGGTTCACAATTCCACAAATTGCCGAGTTACTTCAGGTATCAGCGCGAACCATCGAACGCCGTCTCGCTGAATATATGTCGGCAAGGTGATTGAGCACCATCGCAGATGAAAAATTAGACAATGAAGTTAGATTCATTGACAACTTTCATCCCAACTGCGTATCAAAGAATTTGGCCGAGTGTCTTGCATCTCGTAATATAAGGGTATCCAGGCAACGATAGGCCCTTGCAAAGAGTCGACCCGGTGGGCATAGCTGAGCGCAGATGTAGAGCTATTTATCGGCGTGTTTAATCGGTATCTCGTCCGCTAGCATGGCAAGGTCGTCCGCGTCCGCCATGTTGACGGAAGGGTGAAACGTATATGTGCACGATCCTTCGCAGTAAAGCACTGTTTGAGCAATAGTGAAAATCAGACCTGAAAAAAATTTCAGGCCTGTACGGGATTCGAACCACTGACCTCTACGATACTAGTGCAGCGCTCTACCAATTGAGCTAACAAGCCAACTGGGAGCAGGCCAGTATCGCAGAGGTCAGTGGTTCGAATCCCGTACAGGCCTGAAATTTTTTTCAGGTCTGATTTTCACTATTGCTCAAATAGTGCTTTACTGCGAAGGATCGTGCACATATACGTTTCATAACCGCAGTTCATACATATGTTTCCTATGTTTGTTGTTGTTTGATTTATCATCTACGGGTTTATGTCGAATTAATTTGATGGCCTGCTCCCAGTTGGCTTGTTAGCTCAATTGGTAGAGCGCTGCACTAGTATCGCAGAGGTCAGTGGTTCGAATCCCGTACAGGCCTGAAATTTTTTTCAGGTCCGATTTTCACTATTGCTCAAATAGTGCTTTACTGCGAAGGATCGTGCACATATACGTTTCATAACCGCAGTTCATACATATGTTTCATATGTTTGTTGTTGGCAGGGTGAAAGGAACGCGGGAAATGACTAGTTACCAGGTTTTGCTCCGTAAACAGGGCTGGGTTAGTCCCCAGACTGCTGCGCCATATTTTTTAAAGAGCACCATTTACAAAAATTGACTCGAGCTCTCGAGCCAGCATTTACAATAGTAAAGACATCATTTTAGAAGATTCTTAGCACCATTTGGGGAAAAATAGTCATAGATTATCGTATAGGGGCAGCATTTACCAAACGATAGGCACCATTTTATGAAAACAACCGTCACCATTTTACAGAGGCAGCATTTACAATACTATCGGCATCATTTATAAAATCGAGGCACCATATTAAAACAAAACGAAGGTTGCATTTACAGAAATGCAAGCACCATTTACCAAAATGCAAGTACCATTTACGAAAAAACACAAGGGCTGAACTTTTGGCGGGAATGGCACCTCATAATCTTTAGGTGTCATACAGTATCGAGAGTTTTACGGATGAAGTTGTGTTGGAGGTTTCAATAAACATGAACAAAATTATCTGCGCACGGACCAACGTGGAAACACAAAAGAAGCTGATAGATCTAAATTACTCAGACACCAGCCTGGAGGTCTTGGATACCGCCCGAGGCCGTAGGCCGAGGGCAGTACTGAAGACAGAGGGCACAGTTTTTCCCACTACGGACCGACCTAATGCTGGTGAATAACATTTTCATTTTTTTCTCACACATAACAAAATGATTTCCAAAAAAAACCCGGGTGATTTTGGGCTACAATTACGAGTTTAATTGCGGGAAAGTATTGTTTGTTTCTGACGACGAATAATCTTCAAGATTTACCTTTTTTCCGTTTTAAAATGTCACGGAGAGTCAAAGTTATCAAAACAGGCCTCAATCACATTTTGTTGAGACCATGCTGCACAATGGAAAACCAACGCCAGGACCACAGAAGCTGCATGTGAAGTTCATGAAGAAAGAATGAAATATGCCCAAATGCTCACCACAGACCTTTTGCAAGAGGCAAGAAAGAACTTTAGAAACTTAGAACAAGATTAGAGAAAACAGCACACACAGGCCACTTAGAGCAAATTATGTTTACCCTAAATCTTGGATAGAAAAGAAAGTAAACAACGACTCACCAGATATGATTCAGTCTCCGTGAGAAGCCAATGGTAGCAAACTTGAACTTCATTGAAGGCTTCTGCCAAGGGAACGTCTGCACTGGAGGAACAAAATGATTGCCAAAAGAACACGGGTGATTTTGGGCTACAATTGCGAGTTTAATTGCGGGAAAGTATTATTTGTTTCTAACGACGAATAATCTTCGAAGATTTACCTCTTTTCCGTTTTAAAATGTCACGGAAAGTCAAATTGTAAGTGAATGCAGATGTGTATTTTGAAATTCAGTCTGCTCGTTTGTTTTCTGCAATAGTGTGTGTAAATCTGTCTTTCTTCCACCGAAAACTTGAGCTGAAGTCAATAAGAATCTTTCTAGGCCGCAGATACAAAGGGACTGATGCGACTTTATTTATCGAATTCCTTCGGTTTCTGTTCGGAAATTTAGGGTAGAAATGTCCAAATTCAAGGGATATGCAGAAAAACCAAAGCGATTCGAGAGAGAGAAAAGAAAGAATTAATGTTATTTATCGCCAAATGGTCGTCAACGAAGCCCTTACTTTATAATTTTTCCCAGCTGGCAAAATGAGATATATTTGTGACAAATTGCGATTAATGAAGCTTGAGATGTTCTGCAAAGTGACTCAAGCGAAACGATAACGCCCGTTGTGAGCAGGCCGGATGGGAGAATACTGCCCGCTCTCGGTACCAATAAGATCGCAGAATTTATAGTATACCACCCGCTCACGAGCTGAGAAAAAATAATTTCAGATATTCAACCTTACAAATCCCTTGCAATTGTGATAACAATTTTTTGCTATAGCTAAATTCCACATTCTAAACATACCTCTTTGATAAGAATTCTGGTAAGATTTTTACTTTGTATTCTGTCTCCATGCTCTATCATGTGAAATCAGTTACATTCAACTAATTTCAATTGTGTGACCTTTTCATAACTTCAGTATTTGTAATAGGAAAAAACATCCAATTGAAAAAGGACGCGTTGAAGCTCCAAACTCAACTTAAAAAGAGTAAAAAAAATCAGACGCCCACTGAAAAAAAAAAGGAAAAACAAGGCAGTAACAAGCTGAGGGGGACGGCAAGATCTGCTTTCTCAAAACTGAAACAGAAATTGCCGAGGAACAGTGAAATCATCAAAAATAGGTATTTCCTTGTGGAGACATTTGCACATAGTCACAATGGACACAACCAAAGAACTTTTACGTTTATGGCTTATGTCAGATACAAGCAACATGCATCTTTGTTATCTTAACAAAAGACACCTGTAGCATTACATTTGCTTTTTAATATTTTGTTTGATTGTAGCCGCCCAACAAACTTCCTTGTCTCCCCAACTACGCTTCCTGAATGAAACGTTCTTTTAGGTGAAGCCAACAAATGAGTTTTTTGCAAGTGCTTTTCAAATTCCAAGTACGATTTTCAACTGGGGAGCGATGACTCCCACAAAGGAGGAGAAGAGAGGCACATAGTTTACACTTGGCTTTAGTTCACACCTGGTGCCCAATAGAGAACAAGCCTCAAGCTTATGTCCTTGCAAATAGCTTAACAACAAGTGGGTCTGTAAAACACCAGTCTGATGCAGATTACCATGTTGTAAAAAATGAATATGATATTACCAATGTTTCGGGGTTAATAATAATAATAATAATAATAATAATAATAATTTTTTTTTTAATAACAATAATCTTTATTTAGCAATAATTTCCATAAAATCCTCTACAATACAAAATATTAACAGCGTAAAAAAACGATCCAAAATAACTCACTTTCGGCCCACATCTACTCCTTTTTTTTAATGTCAAAGTGTCTGGAAAACTATAAATAACGGAGTCAAATCTGAACAGATTCAAAGTCTAATAATCTGGTAAGTAAAAGCATATCTAAAACTATACAGAAAAGAGAAAGGTGAATGGCAAATCTAGAACCCTATATACAAGGCTGCTAATAATAATAATAATAATAATAATAATAATAATAATTATAATAATAATAAGGCAGCAGTTCCCAGGCTACGAGGTGAAGCAATATAATATCATTATGGATGCCCTCGGGGGGTGGTCACGGGAGCTGGATGTCATGATGCGCGAGCTGGTGGGAGGCAGAAGCACAGACGTACTGCGAAAGATGCAGAGGGCAGTGTTCTCGGGCACGCTGAATATTGCCCGGACTTTCAAGGTGGCAGTTTGACTTTCTGTTAGAAGGAGGACCGTAGACACAACGGAAAAGCTTTTTAGGATTAGTTAATGTACATTTATTTTTTTACTCCATGGCTCACAGGTTACGGTTTTCACCCTGTGCTGCCTGATTAGAATGTAGCATTCAGTTGATTTCTGTGCGACATAATAATGATATTTATCAAGGGAGCCCACTCGCCTTGGCGGTTTTCAGTGGGGCCCTGCAAATAATAAAATAAAATTACCTAGGAAACAAAAATTGATACTACAACATTAAATTTATTTTCAAGTCACTCAACAATGAGATAGCGCATTAGTTACAAACTTTTAAGCTTTGCCTTAAAGAGGGATAATGATTTGCTGTTTTTAATGTCATTGTCTAAGTTGTTCCTGTCCTTAGAGGCTTGATAAATGAAAGTTTGCATGCCCCAATTGGTACGCACGCGAGGAAGATGTAAATCATTGCTTCTGCGATTTAGATGAGAATGAAAACTACTATTGCATCTGATGTCAAATTTAACATGAATTTCCCCTAATAGATATTTTTGCATGATAACACAGCGATGGAAGTGTTGTCTCTTTGAGAGGGGCTTTAGGTCCAAACGATCTAGTGCCTCAGTTGATGAACTTGGTGGCAAATTAAGCAGGACCTTGGCTGCCTTGTTTTGAAGAACTTGCAGCTGACCCATGAGTGTGTCGTTATTTTTGTAACCCCACATTGTGTCTCCATAGTCAAACAGTGGGATGATTAAGCAATCATGTAGTGTTCGTTTAGCATGTAGAGGCAAAAGATGTCGTATTCTCTTTACCATTCCAATCCTTTGAATGATCTTTGTACTGATGGTATTAATGTGCTTGGACCAAGACAGAGTTTGGTTTATAACAACTCCCAAGTACTTAAGTGAGTCAGACCTATCAATAGCAGTGGAATTTACTTTAATAAAGACGTCATTGACTAGTTTAAGCTTCCGTGGGTTACCAAAAATAATGAAATTGCATTTAGGAATATTTAGTGTCAACAGATTACTCGAAAATCAGTTGGAAACTGCCATAAATGGCTTGAACCCGGGGGTAATATGTGAAGGTGTAGTCTGATTGTCCGGGTGAGTGTAGTCCTGAGAAGGACTGTTGTCGGTGGTAGTGACTGATGTTTCGACAACCTGTGCGGAAGTCATCATCAGAGTCAAGTGAATGATTGTTGTCAGTAGAATGTTCTTATTCCAGTTTGTGTAAAATGATCGGTTGGTTTTGCTGTGATGTTATTGGCTGTAAGACTCAAGTGATGTTAGTCGGTTGTCATTGGTCTGTTTCGATCTGTCAGTAAAGTTAGGTTTTTTTTTTTGGTCGTTTGTGATGTTTATGTCGTGAATGAGTCGTTTGTATGGACTCCTAAACAGATGTCATTTGTATGAACTCCCCTAAACAGATGTCAACAACTACCCACTCCATACAAACGACTCATTCACATGTTTACATGTTAGAGTTATCAAAACAGGCCTCAATCACATTTGTTGAGAATATTCTGCACAATGGAAAAACCAACACCAGGCCAGGACCACAGAAGCTGCATGTGAAGTTCATGAAGAAAGAATGAAAGAATAATTATAGGGGCAATAACTGAGAAAGCAATTAAACCATATGCTTTGGAACCATTTACCTATTGACATTAGATCAATCAACGATGTAAACAAGTTCAAATCTAGATTGAAGACCTTTCTTTTTAAGCAAGTTAATGAACTATCCTAGGTTCTCCATTTTGTAATTTTGTTATTATGTATATATATATATATATATATACGATTATTTAGGAAAATAAAAATTAAAACTTGATACTACAGATCTGTTTCGAAAGGAAAAGTCCTCTCTCGTCCAGATCTGTTTCGAAAGGAAAAGTCCTCTCTCGTCCACCTGACGAGAGAGGACTTTTCCTTTCGAAACAGATCTGTAGTATCAAGTTTTAATTTTTATTTTCCTAAATAATCGTTTACAAAGCTCCATATGATTGTAGAGCACTCTGCGATTCAAAGATAAGGTTTTTTACACATTTACATTTATATATATATATATAGGTATACGATTTAAGTCCTTTTTAAAGCATTGTAAAGCGCTTAGCACTGAAAAGGATAGGCGTTATATAAATATTTTATTATATTATTATAAAGAATTATGCCCAAATGCTCACCACAGACCTTTTGCAAGAGAAAAGTGAAAAGTGAAAGAACTTTAACAAGATTAGAGAAAACAGCACACACAGGTTACTTACAGCAAAGGATGTTTACCCTAGATCTTGGATAGAAAAGAAAGTAAACAACGACTCACCAGATATGAATCAGTCACTAGAAGCCAATGGTAGCAAACTTGAACTTCATTGAAGGCTTCTGCCAAGGGAACATCTGCACTGGAGGAACAAAGGTCATTCAACTCAACAGTAATTGAGGGAGTTACCAGTACACCTGATGGACAAGTTCCAGGACTTTAGCAGGGCTAAAGGTGTTGAACCATGGAGAGGACTGCTACCAATATATGATCTACCAAGAGAATACCAGTTGTGTGTACAAAACCTTCCAAATGTCTTCCAGCCTCCAACTGCTTGTCTTTCCAGGTGCCACATGACTGTACATGTTATGCCATTGCCTGCAGTCATGAAGAATATCGCAGTCACTGACCCACACTGCATGAAATAATTATATCTCAGCATGAATGAGTTTTTACACACAGAGACACATCTAATAATTAATAAATGTTTCAATGCAACATGTTAGAACTAACCTAGTATAAAGCATGTTGAATATGCCATTTTAGTTAAGTGAACATATCTTAGTGTGTGTAGCATGCTAGCTTTGCAATATTGTAACTGGTTTTACAGGGTAAAAGTAAAGCACATGGTACCAAAGCTGAGACAGGCATGTAAAATCATGTTGTATTGGATCTTGAATTAAATGAATTGACCTTTACATTCAAATTGAACAGTAGGTAAATGAAGCTGTAACCTATCTGATTTTAAATTGTTATGCATGACTGTAGCTTAGTATAATGTTGAACATTAAAGTGCTGTCACTTCACTAGACTGAGTAGTTTAAGACTGTAATAGCTGATGTAATATTTATCTACATGTAGATTTTATCATTTTCATCATGATATGTAGTCAATGAAAAAACCTGCAATCCAATGCTCAAACAGAATATCACTTGTGTGAAGCTGAAGGTGCTTTTAAATCTTAGTTTTGGAAACACCCCACAATTTGACGTTATTTTAAGATATAAAGGAACACGTAGTTGGATGAATCACTGTATAAACTGTTACTATCAACAGATTGTGCCACAGCATTACTATCTTTTGGATACCCTAGTTACACCATTGCACATGTACAATGTAACATATTTATTAGCAGTATGTAACTTTTAATGTGGTAAGAGCATGACTTGTAGATTGGTGTTCTTGTACACAAGTGTATCATTTAATTTGTACAGTAAGGGCAATGCAAAGTGATGTAGCCAATGTTATGTTAAATATAGTTAGTGTACAATGTATAGCAAAGATATCAGTGATGTCACCTACTGTTATTAATATGCCAACAAGAGAACTATTGGCTACAGGTTTTGAACATTTAAATAACAAAGACAATGTTTGTAAATAAATATCTTCTCTATAACAGCAATAAATTAGATTTACAACATTGGATCTGTTCAAAATGTGCCAGGTTTATTATCCTGTCTTTCCTTATTCTGTGTGAAAGATAAGTAATATTACTCTGACTCGTGATGAATCCTCTCCCTGTTAAAGGTTTTTTTTTTTTTTACATCAATGAAATTTTTTTCTCACATACAGGAAACTTATGATAGCCACTATTTACCTGTACCTACACCAATTATTAAATATGCAGTGGTAAAAAAAAGAATCAGTCTATCGGTCAATACTCCACATTCAATGCGCCCAAAAGAAATAACCATTAATTTAACAACAACAACAACAACTTTATTTGTACCCAACATAAAAAAATACTGATAAAAATAACGATAAATTGACAAGAATATAAAGGAGTACTAGCTACCCCCAATAACCATAGGGGCTAGAAAAAAATAGGGCAGCTATACTTAGATATAACACACACATCATCATCATCATCTCCATAACCCTAATTGTTACCAACGAGTACCCGAGAAGTGATTGATATACTGTTCTAGGTTCCTGTTGGCGAATAAACTCAAGTTCACTCTCAGTCTCGAATGGGCGATACTACCAGCACACCCCAAGGTAGAGTCAATTTATTATCTTACCTCGAGCATCGGGCGCTTGCTGTACTTTCGATTTATTTCCTTCCTTCATGGCATCTTGAGCGCGCGTCAAAAAAATTAAAATAACTTTCAAACGAACAATAATGGACTCCAAACAATTTGCCTTGAATTTTTACGGTGCCAACCACATAAAAAACACCACGCGTAATGAACGAAAAAACAGTACGAAAAAATAGCATTTCCACCACTAAGTCGACGAAATGAAAACAAATAAAACGGTAGAATCTTCGGCAAAATTTCCATATATTAAAAGATAAACTACCGAAAACTTTGTGTTTTTACAAGATATATTTAACGGTAAAGTTTTAAGAGGGGAGGAGAGATCTAGAAGTAATCACATGAAGGAGCCTCTTCGGCACATGCCTGACATTCCTTTGGTACGTCATCGACCAACTTACGGTCACGTTCTTAGCGTTTGGAGAACTCGGCGTTTGGAAACCTAAGGGGAGGGGGAGGTGGGGAAAGGTGCAAAAAATAGAATAGGGAAAAAAACACAATGTTCTCGTTTTCTTGCATTAATAAAATTTTGAATCACTATGAGTTAGCTTTATTTGTTGTTTTAGTGATATTTATCCCACGTTTTGTAAACGTTATATCGCTGAGAGCCTGACGAGAAACCTGCCCCCTGGCCCTGCTACCACCCCAGTGAGTAAAACACACACATGTTGTACAGATATTGTGGCTGTACAGATTTCCATTAAGAGGAACACAAGCTCTTTGATAGCAGAGCGCATCATGTATTTGCGCTTAGTTTGCGTTTTTCTTCTCAATTCACTCACCAGAGGTAAAGAAACCTTATTCATTTATTTGAACGATACATTATCTTGATTCAGTATGTATCACGTTATTTCTGATCCTCCATGAAGCCATAATTTCAGTTTATTGCTAGTTTTCTCGCATTATTTTCGATTGTAGGTTGGGAGAATACCCGGCCACTTTCGTCCACCTCATTTCCCTGTGTCGGAAGGCTTTAAAGAACGAAGCGTAACACAATAGAGGCTATCCTTATTCAATGACATGCGAATGAGTGGCCGGGTATTCTGCAATTTAGCCATAGGTTGGCCTATTATGCGGCGTGTTAGATAACGGCGAATTATGCGATTATTGTGGGTATAGTTTAGTTTATCTAGTGTAAGATTTTTTTACGCCATTAACTTAGTCTGGACAGCTGTACGATTTTTACGCCGTCAGCGTTAAATTTTACAGTATGTAATCTATTAAGAAACACCTCCTAAGTATATTAAAAAATTAGAAAATAATCTACGTTGTATCAAAGTAATCGTCTAGAGGGGAAACTTTGGAAGCACTATTCTCTGCTTTGATTTTCGAATCAGTTGGCCAAACATTTGGCTCCTCCACAAAATCAAAGATATTCCCTCGAAAATTGGCACAGAGTGAGATCATTAGTTGAAGCAAAAACTGCTTTTCGGAATAGTTTTTGAGATATGTCATGGAGAATTCAAAGGTTAGCAAAAAAATTTTCATACTTGAACTAACGATTATAAATTTTAAAAGGTGTCGATCAACGATCGTTCACAGGGTCTCTTCGCACAATATTTGCTTATTGACTTCCCAAAGACTGTTTTCCCAAACAATACTAAACGTGAGCTCATAGAAATCGGTTGAAGACACATGAATTGAGTAGTTTTTTTTTTTCTGCTCCCGAGGTTATCTTTTCTATATTTCAAAAATTAGAAAAAAAAAAGCAAAAAAAAAAAAACAAAAAAAACAAAAACAAGTAAATTACCATATTCTTTAGTTTATAATTTTTAAAATGGATGTTCAGTTTTACAGGGATTACCTCCAAGCACTTGCTTTAATTATAGTAATTTTCTGTGACCCACCCTTGAGTGTATCTTGTATGGTAACCTGAAGTCCACAATTATCTCCAACCCAAAGGCTAAGGCGAGACTCTGAGAGAATTCAGTTTTCAAAGTTGGCAGAGTAGTCATAGGTGCCTGCCCAGTGCTGCAAGAATATACAATAAACTACTCTTTTGGCAAGGAAAGAGGCTAACAAAATCAAGTCTTATATGAATTAAAGTAAATCCCAAATTTTGTTAACATTATTACTCTACATTAAATCAAGCTTTCTTTATGCTTAGAGAGAGATTCTTTCTGCTTACAGGCCTAGGGCAGGCTTTAAATGAAGATGGCAGCATAACATTCCAAAATGAAACCGTTTGTACAACAACGGAACAAAATGTCTTGAAGATAGATTGCAAAATCTCACTTCCAAACAACACAGTTGCAGTAGATGGAGTTGAATTTTGGCTCTTTGGCCAAGATAGTAAAAAAGAAGTAACTGGTCGGCTAGCTAGGGGACTCTTAAATTCCTCTGGTTTGGAACAGTTTGCAGTGGACCCCCAAGTGGTGGGAAATTTCAGCCTACAGAAGGCAACCATCAGTTTGACTGTTAAATTGTCCAAACTTACTACTGGTCAGTTTCAGGCAAAGACTTCATTTGGCATACACCTTTCTGAGACAACTCTCACAAGTCATCCTGTTGTGATGAAAAAAGTGATTGTTGTTGTGTCTGCTCAAGAGAAATATCCTAATGCCACAGATAAAATAATACGCCATCGACATGACAAACTGTTTGTCATAAAATACTCCAATACATGCACAGGTTAGTTCCTTACTGAGTTGTTTAATTTTATTTGTTAAAAGAGATGGCCATTTATTTCAAATTTGTTTAAAAATTATTTCATGATGTGATTTAGAGCTTGAACATAACCTTTAGCTCTGACTATACTGTGTATCATTTACTAGCATGCTATTTGATGATTCATGGGCTTAATGGCTTTTTGACTGTTATTGAATTTCACTTGTAATAAAACAGTCAAAGCATTCATTTGAGTTAAGACAGCCATTAGCTAGGGTAAACTTTTCTTTTTTACTCATTCTTTGTTAGAATTATTAAACAGTGGAATACATTTCCTAAAGATATAGTGGATGAGCAGGATTTTTGAGTTTTTAAAAGCAATTCTTAAAAAACTTTGTAAAATTGAAGTGAATTCTTAAATGATTCTTAAATTTTAAATTGTATTATAATCTAATACTTACACAAGGGTATTAAGTGTTCTTGAAAGGGATAACTTGTGACTTTTCCTTTTACTGTATCTGAGTGTTTAGATATTAAACAAATCCCATGACTTAATTTGAAATCAGTGTATTTCATTTTATATATAGATAACAGACGTGAGTATAATTGTCTCTCAAATTTTAACTTTGGTTTTTTACATTTACATTTCTTTCAGCAGGACTAACACCAACACCAACACCAACACCAACGTCGACATCAACCTCGCGTATGTTGTACATAGGTCTTCAAACTGCAGCTTAAGCAGTCAATTAGTTAAAAATCCTGTTAAAGAAAACGAGAGGGACATGAATGAAATAACCATGCAAACAGTAGTGTAGAGCAGGCTGGACAGTCATTTTGTAACACCATACGACTATGCATGCAGAGGCTACTGTATTCTAAAATTGATTAAGTTTATAAATTTAACTCACATCTGTCAAATTTTGGGTTTTTGACTTGAGGGATGGTCAGTTTTTTGGATCATTGGGAATTAGCACTCTATAAATACTGTATATTATTATTATTTCATGTGAATTTGAAGAATTTGAATGCTGATGGCAAAAATGTTGATCATTGTATTTCATCTAGTAACAATTTTTTTTCCTATTTCTTTCTTACAGCTAGTATTTCTGAAGCAGTAAATGTAACTGTTAGCTGTCAACTAACCCACCCGCCAAGTAAACAGAAGGACATTGTGGCTAAAGGTTTGTCGCTGTCAATTCACTTACATAAGTGCTTAAAAAGAAATATACATGTAGTTCCCTGAGAGGAAATGAGCTTACTGTTAAAGGGGAACTGAAGCCTAAAATTGGTATATTGTTTGCATTCATTTCTAGTTAGCTTTAGAGGAGTAAGATAAAGTGTCAATATTCATTTTCGTTCAATTCTTGTTTTTTACGAGAAAATTCGAAGTTGCCCTTTTTCCTGCTTTTGGGGCTGTAAGACCGACGGCTCAAAATAAGTCAGCAGCGGTCATTTATGATGTCAGTGGTGGGGAACCAACTTAAGAAAAACAACTGTTACTGTTTCATTTTCGTAGTTAATCCCCATTACAAGTCACACAACTTTGATAACTCCATAACCAAACCAAATTTCTGTAGGCTGATAGTTTCGAAAGAAACTGTTTGGGGCTGCGTCGGTTGGGGTAACGAAATAATTTGGATATATCAACAAAGTTGAAATGGTAAATTGGTCACCGTAACGATTACAAAAGCTGACGTTTCGAGTGTTAGCCCTTCGTCGGAGCGATAACTTCTTCGCTCCGATGAAGGGCTAACGCTCGAAACGTCAGCTTTTGTAATCGCTACGGTGGCCAATTTACCATTTCAACTTTGTTGATATATCCAAATTTCTGTAGGAAGAGTATGGGTTTATTATCTTTCTTCCCCACCAGTGACGTAAGAGCAAGCTAAAATGACTGCTGACATCGCTTTTCTGAGCCGCCGTACTACGAGGCCAAAATACCACTTTAAACTATTTTTCTGAGACAAAGTTGGGCCCAAAGACTGAAAAAAACCTTTGAACATTGCTATTTGAACTATAAGCTGCAATTTAAAAATGGTTCATTTTTAGGCTTCAGTTCCCCTGTAATGAATAGTAAACCTAATAACATTGGTTTGTGGACATTTTATAGATAACTTCTTTGATGCCACATTGAAATTGCAAAATTGGCTCTTTTAAATGCTAACAATTTGTGTAAGTGTAGTGTGATCGTCTGGGTGGGTGTAGTCCTGAGAAGGACTGTTGTTAGTGGTAGTGACTGATGTTTTGACAACCTGTGTGGAAGTCATCATCAGTCACTTGACTCTGATGATGACTTCCACACAGGTTGTCAAAACATCAGTCACTACACCATCTACAGTCCTTCTCAGGACTACAATCACCTGGACAGTCACACTACACTTGCACATGTTAACCCCCTGTTCAAACCATTTACTGTATTGCCAACAATTTGTCACTTAATATGACATAGACCCTTCAAAAATAGTTTCTCAAAACCATTGTCTAATTGTTTACTAGAATCCTGGGACTATTTGACAAATCATCCAATTTTCCCCACATCATGCATTTGCTATCTGATGTGATTTGAGGCCTGATGAGCCATTACATTGCAAATTTGCCCCAAGAGGTATCAAACCAGGGACCCTTGATCAGCTTCTGAACCATCTCTGGCATGCATTTTATAGTGACTGGCACGGTTCATGAGGTCTTACTTGATGGGTCTTACTTTAACTTACCAACACATCCCCTGATATAGGTCTTTACTGGCTATATAAAGCCCTGCCCAAATAAGTGCCCCCCCTCCCTCCCCCACATTAAGCTTTAATTACAGTGAAATCAGTACAGGAGAATTTTTTTTTTTAATCCAGTTAATTTTTTCTCCATATACTTACAGAGTTCCTTTATGCATGTTCTGTGTTTTATTCATTTTTTTTCCATTCCTGTCCAAACATATCAAGCTCCCCTCTCAAGTGCCTTCTGTCCAAGTGCCTGAGCACTTACTTGAGGAAATACATAAACCTACTTGGGGAATGCATGTTTTTATGGTTGTTCATTAAATAAATGTTATAATTGTTGTTGAGAAAGTGATGAACTACTTGAAATTGATCCCACAGAAGTGTCGCCAACTTGTTATTGTTTCATGATATCCTTAGGAACTACACTTTTGGTAGTCTACATTGCTGGTCCTATTGTGGTTGTCATGATTGTGGTTCTGCTGTGGTATCTAAAAAGAAAAAAGGAAAGAAGCTATGCACTTGCTGTGGACATGAGATACAGTGGTCTGTTGCCCTCACTGGTACAAACATAACCCAACACGGTGACCTGATTGGTGCGACATACAAATATGTTATTCAGCAGCTGGGAGGTCCATACTGGGAAAAACTGTGCCCAAGGTCTTGAATACCCAAGACTGTCTTAGTACTCAATAGTGAGGGCACTGTTTTTCCCAATACAGACTGACCTAGGCTGGTGAATAACATTTTTTTTTTCGAAAACTTAAACAAAATTCTTGCCAAAAGAATCCAATGGATTAAGGGCTGTAATTATGGCAAGATCTTCTCTAAACTTTACAATTTGAAAATGGTGATTTAAAAGGTTTCCAAACAAGCTAAGTAAGTTAACAAAGGAGCAACTCTTAATTAACACAATCTAACATAAACTTGATGTGATCGAACCCAATACCGACTTGATCTGTAGAAACTATTTCCTGTGATAATCAATTCATCCCACACAAAGGATTTCAGGGATTTGCATCATAAATTTCCTTTATGTTGTCGCACTATCACGCCTAGTTTCAAAATCATAAGAATTTCCTCCCATCGGTCAATTCCTTATAAAAGAAGTTAGTTTAATTCAGTGGTTCAAAGTGTCAAGACCTGCTGCAAGCTCAGGACCTCTTGGTCACAAAAAGTAACTCCAGGGTAACCTCAAGTTAATGACCTATTTTACTGAGGATTTGGTATGTCACATTTGACCTTGTTATTATTGTCTTACAGATTAAGCTCGAGAATAATACAGTTCATACAGGGCTTGACACTAATGGTAGCCCACTAGCCACAGACTAGTAGAAATTCAGTTTTGGCTAGTGGTTTTTAATTTCCTCTAGCCAGTTTGGCTAGTAAAGACTGAAATTGTCGTAACATCTAAAAACATCTACGATGTCACTAGCCACTTGGCTAGTAAGCTGAAAAGTTAGTGTCGAGCCACATCATATGTACTTATCTCAATTCAATTGTCTAGTCTTTGCTAAAATCCTTAGTTGATTCATGTCCAAAATGTCTAGAGTGTATTCAGTTTTCAGAACATTGCATGTATCTGTACTTTTCGTTCACTAGACATGTTATGTGATACTGTATTTTAACATTGTATTTATCTGTACTTTTTGTGATCACTAGACATGTTATGCGATACTGTATTAGACCGAGTTCATTGGTGAAATTAGATATTTTACTGTAGTTTTCATTGTTTAGTTCATCAGTAATGACAGATGTTGTACCATCACAGAATGATATGTTGCCAGTTTTCCTTGTTTTTTGTCAAAGAAAAATATGAAATTTCCATCAAGATTAGTTTTATTTATTATTATGCTGTGTTGAGCTATTGTTTTATCATTATTAAACTTGTTTTCAGTTTTCATGTATAGTTCTAAGAATAACTCATCATTTAATAGTTATATGTTTGAATAGGAGGATTAGTATTTTCTTAGTGTCACACAATGATCACTGTTCTGTCATGCAATGCTTTGAAATTGTCTTGTTTGTTAAATTTAGTGCAATGCCATTGCATGACAATCTATTGTACTTTTACTAGTTGTTTTATTTTTATTATTTGAATTATTTTATTGTAAATTATATTAGTGATTTGCTATTTGTCATTTATTTCTTTTAGCTTGTAAATATCACCCTTTTCTTTTTTTGTAATTTCCTGTATAAATAAATTTTATTGTGGCTATAAGTCTGTGCTGTTGTTCAAATAACAACACCAGAACCTGTCTCGGTCACATCACCTATTAACTCTCCTGGTCAAGAAAAATACTTATCCATAGAAATAAAAACCACCTTAAATGCATTGAATGTTTATACTGCCAGACTAGCCCTAAAATGATTGGGGGGCAGGGGTCTCAATCAACTGGAAAGTCACATTTTATAGTTACCAATTATTCACCAAAGTGGAGGTTACAGAGCCACAAGGCAGCAAGGTAAATATCCACCAATTTCACTGATACTAAGGTAAAGGATTGTTTTAGTATAAACCACACAGATACCAGGTGATTTTATCTCACCACCTGCTTGGAAGTGAACAGTACTTGCCATTCACTTCTGAAATAACCAAACAACAGGCACGAAAAGCACTTTTCCCATGTGTTCTATATAATTATACCAAGATTACATATCTCATAGGTTCTGACACCTCTTATTCTACTTTACAGAATTGATGTAAGCATAGAGAAAATTAAAAAACCTTTAGGCACTCATACATGACATTTATAATGTGTGGGTTAAAATATCAGAAAGCCAACTTCTAACAAAGACGTCAATTAACATTTCTGAAACTAAAAAAAAAGTGCACAGTTTAGTACGTATACATGTTCATCATGACTTACCCCAATACAGAAGGTGATTGAGAAATGCTGTATTTCCTAGACATTAAAACTGCCTCAGCATAACATGACATAGGGCATTATTGGTGTAACGACAGCCGGGTAGACAAACAGTGACCGCAAATCTGCAATTATTTAATACTCTGGTGAACAGCAAATCTACAAGATGGCTGTCCGCCCGAAACTACGTCACGTGACCCCCAAGGGAGGAAACTAGACTACTTCATATAAGCATACTCGTTACAATTGGTACAGTAGCTGAAAGTCATTTGTCGCAGATGCACAATTTATTTGGAAATTGGTAACTATTGCTAGAACCCCAAGTAGGCTGGGCTGCGTGTCCATTACAAGCTAGCTAAAGGTTGCGATTCTTGGTCGAATAGCAGTGTTGTCTGCATTTCTTGGCAATAAACAGTGGTTCTTGTTTTGTTGGGACAAATAATTATACACATTTTAAACTCAGCAATCCATGAATTTTTCTTTAATGTCAGCATTACAGCCTCTTAATATGATGTCTGTCCTACAGTAACTGTTGTAGTTAACTTATAGAAGGAAGAACTAATACTTCTACAGATCATCTCAAGAGTCTTTCTGTGTACAACACTTACATGAAATCCTTCATTCTTTGTATTACACCTGTGTGCTGCACTCAGAGATGAACATTGTAAACTCACAGAGTTGAAACTTGCTGCGAACAAAATGTATGAATCAAAGCAGCTGTGAACTACTGAACTTGGATTTTGATTACTGGTAATGAAAGGCTGGGAATGGACTTTTTTAATCAATTCATAGCTCAGGGAGGGGGGGGGGGGATCCAATTCCAGGAATATTTTTTTGCAATGCTTCTTTTTAATACTTTTCTTATACAAGCACTTGTACACTCACTTTTATAAAAGGTTTATGAAATTTGTATTTCAACATCTTCTTGGTACTGTAATTGAAAATGGGAAGACTATTTTGTTTAGATAAACATGGTCCACAGGCTGAGATGCCAATGTTGTCTGCATATTGTCACCATTCAAGTTGTCTTATTTTACCATTTTCCACTGAAATTGATTATGTGTAGATGTTGAGTAGTGCACTGGCTAGTGGCCTGTAAAATCCCAGAGTATATAATATGTTTTTTTTTTTTCATTAAAGGGATATGTTTACATACTTGTATGTCACCTGGTGTTACTTTCAGGTCAATCACTGACAGGGCACTACTTCCATTGATCAGTATTGAATTGGTTTAACAGTGAGAACTTCAAACTAAAAATAATATGTTGTCAACCATGTAGAAACAATCTAAATGTATGAATAAGAAATGTTTCCTCAGAAATAAATCACTTTAAGGCTCAACCTTATTTGACTTGGGCGCATTCAACTGCCAATGCTTTATGCACTGGTCAGCGGATTTAGAAAAAGGTAAAAGGAATTGATGGAAGAACGGAGGGAAGGAGTGAATACTCCATCCATGTCTATATCTAGGATGATGACTATGTCATTATCTGAGTTAAGAGGGTGTATCACACTAGTGTGATGCACTGAAAGTTGAACATTGTAAACTAAATGATTTCAAGCTTGCTTGCAAGTCAATATCAAACCAAGGCATTTCACAGCTCTGTCAATGCACCAGGAAGTACCATCTACAGTTCAAAAATAGACAATACAAGTTGATTCAACAGCATTTAATCGGATCATCAACTCATTTGAATATTGTACAAGTGCGATGAAAACTAAAAGGGAAAAATTACAATGTACAAGATAAGAAAAAGCACTAAGACTAATTACAGAAGAAAAGGAATCAAAAGGAAAAGAAACGGAATACAATACACTGCAACTTTCATCTGATTCTGTTTTAAAGGCGTAGAGAAACTCCATCGCTGTATAACTTGAACAGACAAACTCTAGTAAAAATTCCATTATGACTCCTTTGATCTCTTAACTCCAACTCTGAAATACTAAGGGGCGCATTCTCTAAAAAGGGTATAACTGTAAACCAGTTCAAACAGAAACCACTAACTACGTAAGTGATTCAAACTGTGAAAAATATCATTAGAAAAACATGGGGGTAAACTTGATGATGAAACAAAACAGAACTCCAACAACTTTAAATTAGAATTAAGGTAATTACGTAATCAGAGTCCTTTTTTCAATGTTCATTCCACATTTCACAGCTCTGTAGTGCACTTGAAAATGAGCTCACTTATTGATGAATCTGTCGGGAATCGGTTTTCACCGACAAAGAAACTCACAATTCCTTGATTTTAACAGTTTTAATAGCCCAGCACTCAGCCTAGCTGTCACAATTCTTTTTTTTTTTTTTTCAACTCTCTCCCTCTCTACTTGTCTCATAATTTATATCAAAAGACTCAAGGTTCAAACGGGCGAATTTGACGTCTAGCTGTCAAACTTATGTAACGCAACTCGCAGTCACGACAAACCCATTACTATTTTGAAGAAATATTTGTATTGTAATGGAAGTATATAAACTGAATCAAGAATTTTCCAAAAGGAAAAAAAGTATTAACTCCACTGTTCCTGGAGACATTTTTGATTACACAGTTTGACCTGATTTTTCAGATGAAGTACAAATTTAGCAAAAACTAACGATAAAAACCGACGTTTCGGTGTCATCACGACGCCATTGTCAAGGAGAAATAAAAAATGAAGTTTGTGGCAAGGTGTAACACTAAATTAGCATAAATATGTTACGAGCTAATTAAACAAATACTTTTGCGCGAATTGAATCGCTTTGCACGTTCAGAGTGGGTTTTAAGTCTCTGATGAAAAGCATTTCGTTCACCAAACAATCGAACTTGTTACTACACTTTTTCAGAATGCTAAAACGTTTCAGTAGGTCTTTCGGGACTTCGCTGTGCCGTTCGTGGTAGTGTTTATATATTGAAGATGCCTTTCGTTTATGTCCATCCACGCGTCTCCTTGACAATGGCGTCATGATGACACCGAAACGTCGGTTTTTATCGTTAGTTTTTGCTAGTCTTTGCATTTCTAAATCTTTATTGATAAGTACAAATTTCCCTCTGAAAAGAAGCCTTTACACAAATTGATTCTTTCATACAACAAGTGAGAAACTATGCGCAATATCATTTTTTCATAGTTTTGTTTTATTAAGAGAATGTCAACCTGATTGTGATGTTTCAGAATTGTGCATATCAACCCCTGGTCTGATCAGGTCTGGAGCATTCATTAAAACCAAACACCATGGTTAAATTGGTGCAATATTAACATTGCTACCAAGTACAAACGCAAAGGTAAATTTACCGCTGCAGTTAAACAATAAACCCTTTGTTGACCTTTTTAGAGTAGAACTGAGATCTCACTGAGGGTCTCATAAGAAACATATCAGGACATCATGACATTTAACTTTAGATCAGTGGTCCAAAATTCAGTTTTCACCATCACTGCTGAGGCACACAGTGATACCCACTCTGCCATAACATCATTAGGTCAGCACCTCAATCACAAGAAATCCGCCTGGTTTACTCAAAATTTGCATCTATTAAACGTACGGGGTTGTCAGGGTAGTGAAAGTTTCGACAAGACACGATTCGGTAAACTTAAATTTTCAGCATACCTTCTCCACCACTAGAGAGTTAACTTCGTGACTTACTTGTGTCTGAACACTTGTGGAGGATTAAGCCTCTTCTTAAGGAGAGGCACAAATTTTCCAGTCGTGAGTGATCGTGAGTCGTTTTGCCAGTCACCAGCAGTCAGTTTTCCAAGTCCATATTGAGCCCTGCTAGTCAGCGGTAAAAACTCAATTGAAAAACTTCCCGCCAAAATAATCGCATGCGCAATTGCCTTCATTGATCCGAATTTCCAAGATGGCTGCTGCTATGGACGACAGGAATCGATCATTGAAACAGGCCCTCATAGATAGCCTGACAGCTATCTTGTCGCCAGACCAACAGTCTAGACAGATGGCAGAAGAACAACTCAAGGTTCTTGAGGTCACGGAAGGTAGGATTTGTGATTTACTATAAATCCACTGGGAACACTGTGCTCTCCAAAAGATCAAAATGAAATTAAAAATGTGCAGATAGATGTACATTTCACGAAATGGAAGCTTGCATGCGAGCTGGAAACTTTGAGCTCAGTTGGGTCAGCGATTGCCATAAAGAAATGATAAGCTTCGCGTACTGACCACTTTCAGCTCTCACATGGATTTCTTTTCATGCAAGCCATTAAAAAAAGCTATAAATTTGCAAGAAAGCTGACGTAAAAAATTATAGGTGCTCGCTAACTTTCTGAAATAAGCTCTGCAAGGTTTGCCTAGCCGCCATTTTTTGTGGGAATCAGTCTGAATTACTCAGTTTATGTAATTTTTCTATCAAATTCAAATTGACTTCCAGTATGCACAGTGAATTAGAACAGTGAGTGCATAAGTTTACCTTGTTGCAACTTTTGCATAGAATGCATCATATATGTAAATGAATTGTATTCTTCGTTCAAAAAAAGAAGTATTGAGTGGTTTGAAATGTTGTTCACATCCTTCCATCCTCTGCCAGTGGCAGCTTCTAAGGGGTTGGCAGCATTTTTTCAAGGATCTTGGATTACTGTTTTCAATTGCTTTCTTTTGAGCAGAATTCTCAATGTGTGATATGTTTGTTGTTGTTTATTTCGCAGAAACACATAGTGCTTAAAATTGAAAACTCAACTAAACTAGTAAGAGAGGTTTTCTGCAAACAGAAAACACGCTTAGAACAAACGAAATTACAAAATACACAACTGGAATGAAAAACTCACCGACTGTTCAAGCTTAGGGTTTCTATAAACAACGATAATCCACTTTATTACACGACTCAGGCAGTCAGAGGGCCAATAACTAAAATCAACCAATCAAAATGCTCTATTACCGGTCAATATTCTCTTAGTATTGGACTGGGCACTGTCCCGAATGGTCCTGAATGATACCGCACTTGTGTCCCTTTGAACTTCAGTCATATAATAAATCTCTTATTAACCAAGCTTGCTCAAGACCGTACTGGAAGAATATCAGCCCTCAGTCTTTTTTGTACGGACCCCGCTGTGCTCAATCCGTACTGTCAAGACCTCGGGCCGATATTCTCCCAGTACGGCCCTCGCGCTTGGTTATTAAGATATATGTAACAAATATTTCAACATGAATGCGACGATTTCCTTTCCAAAAGCACATGGGCGATTGCCCAGATGTTTTACATAAAACAGGCCCACAATGGGAGCTACATTTGTTCAATGGCAAACCTCAAAACCTATTCTTCTTTGCTTCATCCCCACATGTGGTGCATTTGACACTTTGTCCTTGCACTGTGCTCCTCACATACTCTCCTAGTAAGCTCAGGTTGTAGTGCATATGACTGTGCTGTGGAAGGGCCAGGGTTCAAAAATAGTTACTTTACCCACCAATCTGATTTTTTATCCTTTTCCAAAGAAGGGTCTGATAAGCCACTTCAAATTTACAGTAGCCACCAGCTTGAATGGTGCACAATGCACTTTGGGCTGATGACATATAATTGTTGCTTGGTGCACTCGCATAACAGTGTTTCACTCTCGTTGATGCCACCTTGCTGCCATTTTAAGAAAATTTTAGAGAATGTGTCACAGATCTTCACCAACTTCATGTAAAGCTTAACTTTGAAATTCTTTATGGAGGCCAAGTTACATTACCTTAAAAATTGTTCACAGCTTATCATTGGTAGTCAGATGAGAGACACTTATTAGTCAAAGTTTTAACTTTACTTTCAGAATTTGGTGTCCACTTAGCAGAACTCACAGTTGACAGAGAGGGAGCTCTTGCTATCAGACAGGTCAGTGACAGAAATCTTGACAATAATATGAAACAACAGAGATATGTTGCAGTTTTGAATAAAATCCATGTAGTTTTTGGGATAATTATTTCTTTAAAGAATCATAAGGTCAGCTTGTAAGCCAGAAGGCTGATCTTGTTGATGAAAGCTTATCCCGGTTTTGTTGGCATGCAGCACCTTGGAATATTGCTACTGAGATTGTGTGACTGCATCAGGTTTCCTGGACAGCATTCTAGAGCCCATCTTTAATTCTTTATCAGGTCAAAGGCACTGCTAGGGTTACATGTACAGTAAAATGTTTGTGTTAAAAAAAAAATTAATAACCTTGCCTAAGCTTTCTTGGCTGGTCAGTTACAATGAATATGCAATACTTGATGTTATTATCCAACTACACTAAGACGAGTACAAATAACGCCATATATATATTCCCTTAGCTCCGGTTGGAGCATAGGCCATTAACCACTTCCGTCCTCCATCGGGTTCTGTCCTGGGCAAATCTTCCTAAAGTGGCCCAAGTGTGGCCCCAGTTTCTCATTTGGGACTCTACACCTCTTCTCCAGGAGTTCCTGGGACGACCCCTCTTTCTCTTGCCCTGAGGGTTCCAACGTAGTGCCTGCCGGGTGATGTTGTTAGCCGGTTTCCTTAGGATGTGACCTATCCATCTCCACTTTCTCTTTGAGATCTGAGTTATGATTGGTTCCTCGCCTGCTAATTCCCACAGCATCTCGTTCGTTACCCTGTCAGTCCAACTGATTTTTAAAATTCGCCTAAGGCACTTAATGACAAATAACGCCATAGACAAGTACAAATATCACGCGGTATTTGTACTTGTCTATTGAAGAGTACCGGCTAAACAGGTTTTCTTGCATCGCGCAAGCGAAGAATTGGATCGTAGTTACGGAAAAAAAAGTGGCAGACAATTTGAATCATATTTCTGACGACAAAGAGTCAGAATGGCTGGCAAATATAGATCCAAATTTATTAGATGAATCGAACAAAGAAAAACAGCTTGACAACCAGAAAATTTCTTCATTTAATGAAGAAAATAGAAACAGCAACACAATGTGCCAATTCCATTCCGCTTCGCATACTTCTGTCATGCACTCCTCATAAATAAATATCCGCGAAATTCGCCCGCACTGAAATAACAGTTTGGTGTGTTGGATAATAAATAACTTATTAGACGTTTTGTTGTGTAGTATTGCTGAGTATTTTTATGCGTACGGACTTGTCAAAATGCAGCACAACTCGTAAAAATACTCAGCGTTACTACACAACAAAATGTCTAATAAGATATATTTATTTCTATAATTGCTTAACAGGGCTTGACACTTACAGTAGCAACAAGCCACAGAGTAGTAGAAATTCAGTTTTGGCTATTGGTTTTTGATTTCCAGGAGCTAGTTTGGCTAATATACAGATTGAAATTGTTGTAACATCTAAGTTCTTACCAGCCACTTGGCCAGTAAGTTGAAAAGTAAGTGTTGAGCCCTGAGTTTAAAATTTTAATGGTTTCTATCAAGCTTACATGAATATTAAGTCTGA
This sequence comes from Stylophora pistillata, assembly GCF_964205215.1. NCBI lineage: Eukaryota > Metazoa > Cnidaria > Anthozoa > Scleractinia > Pocilloporidae > Stylophora > Stylophora pistillata. The sequence continues at coordinate 27,232,419 of NC_142527.1, read as the reverse complement.
AAGAAAAGTATTATTTTTTAAATCTAGTTTAACCGTAACATCTAGACTTAAAAGATTTTCATTGTACACAAATCCTTTTCAGCTTGCCTCAGTCATTTTAAAACAGTACGTTGAAGCCCACTGGAATAGTGGTGCTGAGAAATATAGACCTCCTGAAACTACAGAGGCTGTAAGTACATCATTTTGAGTAAATTTCTAGGCCAGTAGAAACTGTAAATCATTTCTGTGGAGCAATGAGTAATGAGTTCTGATACATATGATGCACGATCCTCGCAGTAGATAGCGCTATTTGTGCAATAGTGAAAATCAGACCTAAAAAAAATCAGGCCTGTACGGGACTCGAACCACTGACCTCTGCGATACTAGTGCAGCGCTCTACCAATTGAGCTAACAAGCCAACTGGGAGCAGGCCGTTAAGTTGATTCGTAATAAACCCGTGAAAGTGATAAATGAGATACAATGAATATATGAAGTTCATATATTTTGAACTACGGTATTAGATACGTATGATGCACGATCCTTGCAGTAGATAGCGCTATTTGTGCAATAGCGAAAATCAGACCTGAAAAAAATCAGGCCTGTACGGGACTCGAACCACTGACCTCTGCGATACTAGTGCAGCGCTCTACCAATTGAGCTAACAAGCCAACTGGGAGCAGGCCGTTAAGTTGATTCGTAATAAACCCGTGAAAGTGATAAATGAGATACAATGAATATATGAAGTTCATATATTTTGAACTGCAGTATTAGATACGTATGATGCACGATCCTCGCAGTAGATAGCGCTATTTGTGCAATAGCGAAAATCAGACCTGAAAAAAATCAGGCCTGTACGGGACTCGAACCACTGACCTCTGCGATACTAGTGCAGCGTTCTACCAATTGAGCTAACAAGCCAACTGGAAGCAGGCCGTTAAGTTGAGCGCTGCTCTAGTATCGCAGAGGTCAGTGGTTCGAGTCCCGTACAGGCCTGATTTTTTTCAGGTCTGATTTTCGCTATTGCACAAATAGCGCTATCTACTGCGAGGATCGTGCATCATACGTATCTAATATCGCAGTTCAAAATATATGAACTTCATATATTCATTGTATCTCAATGAGTTCTGAGTCGTCTTTTTCAAATTCCATAAACCAGTATATGGCTATTTTTTTTAACCTGTTGACTCCTATTAAGGGAGAAGTTTAGACGTTTTATTGTTAGTATCACTGAGTATTTTTACAAGTTGTGCTGTATTTTAGCAAGCCTGTAGGGTGAGTCAAAATACAAACAAATTATGAGTAAAAATAATCAGTGATACTACACAACAAAACATCTAATAAGAGATTTATTATCCAACACGCCAAGTTGTTATTTCAGTGTGGGCAAATTTCATGAATATTTCTGGAGTACAAATATCGCATGATATTTGTACTCATCTCGCACATTATTTGTATTCTATGAAGCTCAGTTGGATAATAAAAGGAAATAATCACAAAATGACATGTAAACCATAAAAACCAAATTATGCAGATTCCAAAACGGAATGTGTGGCATGTCACTTATAAAGTTCTCTGCATGGAGTACCTGGTATTTATACAACAGGAAGTGCTATACTGAGGAATAGTAATAGTGTTATAGTCCTCTCTTCTTGTTCAGTGGAGAAGAGGCAACCATCAGGTGCACAGAGTCTGATTTAGTGAATGGTCTTTTACATTTGTATTTCAAGTAATTTATAGCAATATTGAATATTTAACAACTATTCGCCAAAGTGGAGGTGGTTAGTGGTGGATATTTACCGAGCCGCGAAGCAGCAAGGTAAATATCCACGGCTAACCACCGACACTGAGGTGAATAGTTGTTTTAGTATATACTAAAACAGTGATATAATATACACCACCTTCATTAATTTGAGGGAATTCTTCGCTTGTCACGGATGCAAACCGGGACGCCATTTTTTCCCGAGTTGCTCGGAGGTAAATAGCAAAGGATATTCGGAGTTTGACTAGCCAATCAGAGCGTGTGTTCAACGCTATCCACTGTTTTAGTATACACTAATTTCACATATTGCCATTCATCAAAGGTTACAGATTTATTCTCTTTTGGTTGTCTTTTAGGCTAAGGCAGAGATTCGTCGTCTTTTACCAGGAGGTCTACAGGAATCAATCAGTAAAGTCAGGTCAAGTGTGGTAAGCTTTTTTAATGTTCAAAAGTTAACTTATGGTGAGAAGTTATTCTTGGCGTCACTCGTGATCAACTGAGTGTGTAAGTTATCCTCATGGTCAGGGGAAAAAGCCTAAGTTTAGAAGCAGTTACTGGCGTGACTATATTTACCAGACATTGCCATGAGTTACCACTCGCATTGAGTTACCAGTTTCCTGAAGAGAGGAAATGACATCAAGACTTACAAAATTAATGTAAATTTGCAATGACTGCACTCTCAATTTGCTTTCGAAAGTTAGAAAATCTCATGATCCATTTGAAAAAGTTAGGTTCATAGTCTTATTATTGAATTTTTTCATCTGTAAGTCTTTCTCAACACTAGTGATTTCTCCTTATTTCTTCTATTTATTTTCAGGCATATGCAATCTCAGCCATAGCATATTGGGACTGGCCAGAAGCTTGGCCACATTTGTTTGGGAATCTGATGGAGGCATTGACAAGTGGTGATGGTAATTTGGTTCATGGAGCTATGAGAGTTTTAACTGGTATGAAAAACTGTACTTTAATAAAGTTCGTTCAGGGTGAAGGAACAGCTGTATGTACTGGAAAAAGGAAGCCATGTAATCCTCCCCAGGGCTGTGGTCTAGCAGCGCCCGGTGGCCCCTGCCGCCCTTCTTTTGCTCATAGGCAACTCAGGAATCTTAGTTTTTTTCATGAAAAGCATATGCTGGGCACCCTGGATTTCACAATTTCAGAGCACTGGGCTGACCCTTCGATTTTTCTTAGAACACAGCCTTGCTCCCAACTTGTTCAAAACTGTTTCACTCCCAGGATTGTAATATCAATTTTCCACACTGTATGCCATACATTTCTCATAATAATTTTAGATCAGAAAATTTGGCTTTTAATCTCAATAATGTGCACTTTTAAGTATGAGACTGTAAAATGAAAGTTAAGAAAATTAAAAGTGTACCATTTAAAAAAAGAGAGAAATGCATATTTTTGCATTTTTGCCTGTAAAATTGTTATGTGCCAGTATTATTTTGGAGTGCCCATTTTAAGTATATTTGTCTAGCCTATTGAGTGTTTTTTGTAAGTCTCACTTATTTCTGAGCAGCAGCTTGCGTGTAAAATGTTTGCAAATCTATCCACAGAGTTCTGTTGTGAGGTGACGGACACACAGATGCCGCATGTTGCACCTGTGATCCTTCCTGAAATGTACAAGATATTCATTCATGCAGAGGTATGTAGGTGGAAATTGTGCACTGTCTGTTTGAATACAGCTGAAAATTGAAATTGTGTTTTGGTCTGTATAGAGTATTCATGGGTCAAGTGATCGCTGTTATTCCTCTGATTTAACTGTATTTTATTCAATAATCAAGATAATATATTTACCATACATTACTTGTAATCAGTTTCATTACTTTCACTTAGTAGAGTAGATTTACAGCACGCTTGAGTGATAGGAGGTTCCTTACAGTGGTAATGCTATGCGAGGCTATATAATGCAATACACTACAGTCTGAGCAGCTGTATCACCCTTTCAGCATAGTATAATGTGGTCATTTTTGTTTCAAATTCTTTTTGTAGACATACAGTATCAGAACAAGATCCCGTGCTGTGGATATCTTTAATACTTGTGCTTCACTAATCAGTACAATGGAAGAAGATGCTACAGTGAGAACATTTATCCCTTTGGGTCCAAAATTATTGTTCTTTTTCTGCCCTCTTTTGGGATTTTGAATGGAAGGAGGGTTACCAGAATTTCACAACTTTTTAATTTTGAATTGATTAAAAAAAAAATTTTTTTCTGAGTAAAATTTAACCTTTAATCCTGGTCAGACACTTCCTCTCCCAAACCAGACGAGTCTATAACAAAGACACAAGTGTGCTGATGTAGGACCATTTCATCTTTGTTTTCTCATTATTTTTTGCTGAGATATACAAGGGGAGGAATAGAATTGCAGAAAAAGAATTTGCTCACATGGCTATAATTAAATTTTTGGGGGTAACTTCTGAGCAGTGGCACCAGGTAATTTGGAGATCTTGGACTCATCCAGGTTGTTCATGAACCCAAAGTTATTATGTGGGAGTGGGTGGTGAGGCAGTTTTGGGGAAATCCTTTTGGGATAGGGGTGGGGGTGACAGATATTTTGTTTCTGTTGTCGCCAGAGGAGGTTGAAATTTTTTTTTCAATTTGACACAAATTATAGATTTACCAGAGTGTGTTAAGCATTTTATATGCCCTTACATTTTGTGCCTCTGGTAATGCTCTGTTATTTATTGCGATGTGGAAGCAGTCAGACCAACGATTTTGCATGCAAGCAGTGGTGTTGCAATTTTGTTTCTCATTAATTTTACAGGTTCAACAACATTTTTAACAAAGTTCTCATTACAGGGTATTGCCAAGGATGTCTTATTTCCTCTGCTTCCACAATTCACCCAAGCATTTGTGGAGGTTCTTGCAATGTCAGATAGTCCCACAGTTGACTGTGGTTTGAAGATGGAAGTGCTAAAAGTTAGTTTTTAACTGGTCTGTTTTGATATAAATTATAGTTGCCAACTTTCTTCTGCATATCCTTGCTTCCTTGTGTAAGTACACAACCCATACTGCCCAATTGGCTGTGAGTGGGTGTAAGAGTATAGGCCCATGATGCATGCATGAATTTGAAATTTTTTGTTAATAAATTATTATATCACCGTCTAATGCTATGCATATGTGGTGCAATGGATAAACCTCCTCACAAGCCATGAAGGTCAAATGTTTGAGTCTTGGCAGCATCAATTTTCTTTTATCTTTTTTACTTTCTCTTTAACTGTTTAAATTTACCCTCTTTTTCAAAAGCATATGTCTTTCTCATTCCACCCAAAAAGTCACCATCTATTGTGCAGTAATTGGCATTCAAGAAGTCAATTACTTGAGTGCAGCTTTTTTATTTCCTTTTCCTTCTCAGAAAATGACATGCTTCAATCCCAAACATGCCGATTCCAGGAAGTGCATAAAAGTTGCCTAATTCCCTTCGCCTCTCTTTTTGTCGATCACGAACAAACTCGACATATTAGCTCTGGTTCATCCAGTATACTTAATTATGTACTCATGTTCAGTTTGAATCGTGTTGTATTTATTATAAAAAAAAAAAAAAAAAAAACTTCATTTGATTTATCCCATTTAGGCACTAACCACATTAGTTAAGAGCTACACCAAACAAATGGCACCACACTTGATGCAGATTCTTCCCCACATGTGGAATACATTGACCCACAGTGCTGATCGATATGTCCGCACAGTTGTAAATTACACTGATGATGCAGATGACCCTGTGGATTCTGATGGTGAGTTAATTCTTCCATTGATTTAACAACAATAACTGCGCTGAAAGGATCAGTTTGTGGAACACTACATCTTCTTACTATCACCAATCTTTCTTTTCTCCATTTCAGGAGAAGTATTGGGATTTGAGAATCTTGTTTTCAGTGTTTTTGAGTTTATCCATGGACTTATAGAAACACCAAAATTCAAGAAAACCGTGAAGAAGTTTTTAGATGAACTTATTTATTTCTTGGTGTTGTACATGCAAATCACAGAAGAACAGGTGGGTTCTGTTTTTCGTTTTTTTTTTTTTTTTTCATCCTTTTATCCCCAATTTATGGAGCACTTACATACCCAACAACGCGTGGCTTAGAAATATTTGTCACATAAACCAAACCATACTTTTTTTTTCGAGTTTATTTTCCTCTTTTCATACAGGTCCAAGTGTGGACATCCAATCCAAATCAATTTGTTGAAGACGAAGATGACGATACCTTTTCGTTTTCTGTTCGCATTGCGGCTCAAGATGTTCTCTTGGTAAGTGAATTGAACAGGTTTGATATCCAATTCACATCTTTTGTATAGGTATAAACACTGTTTTCGTATGGGGCTCGAATAATCTTGTCCGCAACGTATAGTCATGGTATAGTTGTATAGTTTAGTAGCAGAGAACCGTTCCAAAGGATCTTGAGATTAGTGTAGTCTTCAGAACCGTTCCGAAGGATCTCGATATGGAGTTTAAGTTTTGGTGTTTCGTCCGACCGACACACATTTACGTCTTTAAAGTGCGTAATTTAGATGCAGCCACTACTTACATGTATGTTAGAATGCGCCTTAAGTGCTTCTATAAACGTGCCATGGGGCCCGTTTCTCGAAAGTCCAGGTAACTTAACGGGCCTGACGCCATTTTTTTTTTTAAATCAAAATTTGAACGATAGAAAAAGCAGGTTCTGGCATCCTGACCAGTCCATTTTGTTTCTTTAGCTGCTAGTTTTATTGTATAATTCTCAAAACTGTTGAAAACCCATCTTGAATAAAAACAGAACTGTTTCACAGGCCCGTTGAATCAACGGGACCGTCAAGGGTAACTATCACTAAGAATTATAAGTTCCAGGCCCCTTGCAGTCCTCAAACTTTCCCTCGTTGAATGGTGTCGAGGACTTGAACAAATTTTTGCGTAATTTTCACTTGTTATTTTGTAGGCGGTTGCCGCTGACTTTAAAAATGATAGTGCAGTCGCATTAACAAAAGCACTCAACAGGCATTTACAGGAATCAAATGAAAGAAAAAGTAAAGGAGATGTTAACTGGTAAGTGATGAAGTGGAGCCATTGAATTTTGTATTTTCTTCACTTGCTTGCCTTTTATGGTGGTTCTGGCTAAAAGACAGTTATGGTCTAGTTTTAGTGGAGGTAAAGAGCGCACAAGCGGAGCCACTATACTTAACAATTATTCCACGAGCGCGCGTTGGATATGAGATGATAGATAGCCAACGAGGCGCGTAGCGCCGAGTTGGCTATAATCATCTCATATCCAACAAGCGCGAGTGGAATAATTGTTTTATTAAAAACGTTGAATGAAATTATTAAAGTTTATTAAATTTTTAGCTCCCTTTTAGTTTTAAGCTGACACGTACGCTTACCATATTTGTAGATTATGGTATATTGGCTGATATAGATTATTAAAAACTAGATCATTGGATAATGCAATTCAAGACTTTTTATTGGCTTAGCCATTATGGTATATCAGCCAATATACCATGATCTACAAATATGGCAAGCGTACGTGTCAGCTTAAAATTAAAAGAGAGCTAAAAATTTAAAATTTAATAATTTGATTTAACGTTTTTAATAAAACAATTATTCCACTCGCGCTTGTTGGATATGAGATGATTATAGCCAACTCGGCGCTACGCGCCTCGTTGGCAATCTATCATCTCATATCCAACGCGCGCTCGTGGAATAATTGTTAAATATATGATAACATATCAAGGTACAGTAAGGTGCTGTATAGACTATATCTCCTGAGATGTGTCCCTATAGAGACTGCGCTTTTGGATTTTGCTTCAATATATGTATTGCTGCTCTTCATTATCCATGTATTTTTACGAAGTCTGTCTTCTATATTTCAGGTGGAAAATTCACGAATCGTGCATGTTGGCAATGGGTTGTATTAAATCACTGATTATTGACAAAGTCTCCAATGGGAAAGTTTCTATAGATATGGCGTCATTCCTCACCCAGGTTGTGTTAACAGACCTCCAGGAATCAGGTTAATGCTCGATTTACCTTGAGAAGCGAGACAGTTGCAGTAAAAGTTAACTTGTGCGATTCGGATAGTTAATAGCAATTAATATGATCGTAAGTTAGACTGTGGTTTGTCTTTGTGGTAAATGTCACTTTCAAAAGAGAAGTCAGTAGAATCGTTCGTCTCGTGATGTGGTCACTGCGGATGTAGATCGCGACGTTTCGAATGCATACGGCTAGTCTTCTTTAGGCGGTTATACTTCTTTTTTTTTTTTTTTAAGTAAATAGCAATTATTTGTTGTGCTTTGCACACTATCAAACTAGCTAAGAACCTGGACAAAGGCCGTGGCAACCAAAATTGGGTTGTGAAATTTGCAACATTAACAACTGCTATGTCTTTAAAATGTGCTACACTCCTACTCTCGCATATTCAAAGTATTATCAAGGTGTTTAGTCGTACATTGTAGTGAAGACCACAATGCAACGTCAACCAACTTTGTTTCTAAGGTGGAAAGGGGCAAAGAAACAAAAATCTTTTCGGCGTGGAAAATGTTGCACTAGAAATCAAGTAGGATGTCTCAGAGAAAATGATAATATAAAACCAATTCCGGCATTCCCGAATCACTTTCGATGAGGAATACACGGGAAAGCACCTTTTGGTTCTTCTGTTTTTGAGGTCCTGAAACTCTCCTGTCAGTCTGCTTATCTCACGAGTTTCGAGAAGGCGCCAAAAATTCCCAGCAGCCAACGCCAGGCTAAGACAGAGTGAAGAGGTCCATCAATAAGTTAAGCTCAATCAAAAATTCGAAAGATATTCTTCAATTTAAAGATGCAGTTGTTTTTGAAGAAAATTTTTAATGGGAGTGTTTTCTTCGTGTTATCGCTTAGTATCTCCTTTCCTCATTGGTCAAGCCTTATGGGTGGCAAGTCGCTTTACTCCGCTAATGTCTCAAGAGCTTTTAATAAGGTAAGATGACTAAAGCAGAGCAAATTTCTCCATAGAATTGACGGGGGTTTTTTTGGCAAAATTTTCTTTAGTTCAGGGACTTTAAGTTTCAAACTTTCTTTAGTAATACGTTGGAACACGAACAGCCCATATACTCATGAGCTAGTTTGATAATAATATTGCTAAAAACAATTTTCTTAGAGAATTATCGGCTTGTTGCTACATGTACCTGGACAATGTATTGTGTGCGAGGTTCCCCCTCTTTTATGTTACAAATGTATATCTTTGAGCACTGAATCTGCTGACTTTCCTCTTCATGTTTAGTTTCATCGAAGCATCTGTCGCGGGTCTTCAGTCAACACAGTTGCCTGCGGTCAGAATATCAGCTGTGAGAGCTATTTATGAGTAAGTGAAACGATTTTTTTCTTTTTGACTCATCACTCTTTCATATAAACTAAGGGCCTAATTACATGAGCCGAACTGGCCTGGTTAGCCGGGCTGATTTCTTTTGTTTTCACGCTTTGGCGAACACCAAAACAAAAGAAATCAGCCCGGCTAACAGGGCCAGCCCAGCTCATGTAATCAGGCCCTAAGAAATAGTTTGAAAGCGTTGACAAATACCACTAGCTACGTATGATGCACGATCCTCGCAGTAGATAGCGCTATTTAAGCAATAGCGAAAATCAGACCTGAAAAAAATCAGGCCTGTACGGGATTCGAACCACTGACCTCTGCGATACTAGCACAGCGCTCTACCCATTGAGCTAACAAGCCAACTGGGAGCAGGCCGTTAAGTTGATTCGTAATAAACCCGTGAAAGTGATAAATCAGATACAATGAAATATATGCTCCCAGTTGGCTTGTTAGCTCAATGGGTAGAGCGCTGCACTAGTATCGCAGAGGTCAGTGGTTCGAATCCCGTACAGGCCTGATTTTTTTCAGGTCTGATTATCGCTATTGCTTAAATAGCGCTATCTACTGCGAGGATCGTGCATCATACGTATCTAATACCGCAGTTCAAAATATATGAACTTCATATATTTCATTGTATCTGAAATACCACTAGCGTAAGAAAAGCTAGGAGGCTTGAGGATACCAGCCGCCGAAAACGGGACTTCAGAAAGGCCGCATAAACCAACTCACGGAATTCTTAACCGGGATGAATTTTGTCTCACACTTAAGGGCCAAAATGTAGATTGACCTTTTCAACTTTGCATCAACCTAGCTTTAAAAGAAGTGCCAATAGTATCCTAACCATTGTGACGCTTTTGTTTTTCAACCCTTAACTCCCAAGATCTGATTGTTAATTCTCCTCTCTGGCTGCTACGCATTTCCTTTTGAATTAGTCAGGAGAAGTTGGTGTTAGATCAAGATAAAAACTTCCGCCTGATAAGTTTGAGTATTCTCATTACCTGTGTGCTGGATAAAGTATGGATATTAGAGGGAGAACGTGCTCGTTAATCACCTCTTAGGGTTAAAAGGGTTAAGCTTTGACGTCATGTGTCATCAAGTAATCCTGTAGCCCAGTATGTTATGGACTAGATTTTTTTGTTAATATTTGCAGATTCTGCGCCCATCTTAAGATGTCAAATAATACTCAGATTCTTACACCGTACCTGGTCAAGATCATGGAAGGTTTATTGACCATGGCGACTCAAACAACAGATGATGTGCTGGCTCTTGTTCTCGAGTCTCTTAGAATAGTTATGTCGGTAAGATGAGGTCTCGGGTTTGTTTTTTCAGAGCGATGTTCAGTTGAGTGTCAAAAGTAATCGGGAATCGTATTGTTCATGCTTCGGTGCGGTTTTTGATTGGTTATTAAAATTTGCGGCACCCTCTCGACCAATCAAATGTAAATCTAAAGCAGAACGTGTCTTGGTCACTCGCCTTTTCCCGCGTTTTACCTGGAGTCCTCATTGGCGGCGCCATGTGCAACCTCGTTCCTTGGGTCTCTCATCTTCCCGCTCCTTGAAGCGAGAGAGAGTCCCTGGAAACGAGGTTGCGCCATGTGATTTTTTTCTCCTATTCTGATCGGTCGTCAAAAATCGATGGTAAGCATCTATCCATACTGATGAATACTGCCTGTTTTCAGGTCAACAAGGAATTTACAACGTCTTGTGAAGGAAAAATAACACCGCTTACGATAGCGCTCTTCATTAAGTATGCTCACGGTAAGTGTGATTGATAAAGGTAGAGTTGAAAGCAAAAAAAACAAAACAATTTCTCACTTGGTGAGTTATCTCAGTACTCAAAGATGTTGGAATTAGCATGATATTTTGCAGTAACTTATCATCAATTTGTGCTTGTTTCTCAAGAATATAGTGTTATTGTAGTCACGTCGTAGTTTAAAGGCTGATAGTTTCGAAAGAAACTGTTTGGGGCTGCGTCGGTGGGAGTAACGAAATAACTTGGATATATCAACAAAGTTGAAGTGGTAAATTGGCCACCGTAACGATTACAAAAGCTGACGTTTCGAGCGTTAGCCCTTCGTCGGAGCGTTAGCCCCTTCGCTCCGACGAAGGGCTAACGCTCGAAACGTCAGCTTTTGTAATCGTTACGGTGGCCAATTTACCACTTCAACTTTGTTGATATATCCAAGTTATTACGTTGTAGTTTAGTCGTACAAACAGAGAGGCACGGCAAACTGTTCTAATTTTCGAAAGGAATACTCTCCTCCGGTTTCTTCCAGAATTAAGACTGTTTAATATTTACATGGCTAAACGGGCGTAACACTGTTTGTAAACCCCGAGACTAAAACCTTTTTTCTTCCGTACTGTACGTTGAGAGTCCCTCGAATACCTCGCCACATCGATGTTGACTGTTTTTTCTCTTCAGATGCGGCTCTTATTCCGTTAATAGAAGACTTATTCAAGGAACTTGCCATGATAGAGGCCTGTAACAAGGTAATTTTTCTACTCCGATAAACGCTTCAAATTAAACGGTCAGGTACCAAGCGTGGGAAAAAAACCCACAGGGATTATTAGGGAGTGTGACCAAAGTGGGTGAAACATAAGTGGGTGGGACCTCTAAAAAGGAGACTTAGCCCGGAAACACTCAAATCTAGACGGAACCCTTCGGTAGCTGACAGGAAATCGGGCAAAGCCGTCGGAAATACGGCAATGGATCTGACCGAAATTATACAGAACTGTGCAAAGATAACTTCGTTCGATATCAGGTGGAATCGTCCAAAATCAGACGTAACCTTCGGATTTTCGACGGTTCCGTCCAACAACGAACAGAAATGTGTGAAATCAGAAGTAACGTTTCGAAATAAGACAGAACCGTCCAAAATTCGACGAAACCTTCCGAAATCAGACGAAACCGTCCGAAATCAGACGAAACGGTCCGAAATCAGACGGAACCGTTCGAAATTAGAAGTAACTGTTCAAAATTGAACGTCACTGCCCGAAATCAGTTGAAACCGTCTTACATCAGACAGACCTATCCGGCAATGAGCAAAATCGTCCTAAATAAGACCGAACATGAGTCTTGCTTAATTAAGTTCTGGTAGCATTTCTTTAAAACTTTACTGCATTAGTGCTCTGTTCATTCCTGACAAATTTCTGTCTCTCTTTCTTTTCTAGCTTTTACAGCAGAGGTTTCTACCGACATTAATAAGTATTTTTCAGGCTCCCCCAGAGAAGGCACCTTTGGGAATAAATGCAGTAAGTTAAAAACACGGTAACATTTTAGATTAAGAACAACGGCTCTAACTTGCAGAGTTCAGATATTATTTTGTTATGTGTCTACAGTTTTTCTCTTTCTCGTTTCTTTTTTTCTTCCTACACCCTTGAATTCCTTTAATTGTTTTCCCCTCCTTACAGGAAAAATGACAACATGACGAGAAATAAGTTTTACCCTTTTGAACATGCACAAAAATCGACAAACTCTTTAACACCCTAAGCCGTGACCAGCATATTATTTCTCCCTACGGTAGCACTGCTCAATCATTCACCACGATTATGAGAATGAAGAAAGTGATCGCCGACTTAGAAGCCTTGATTGTTAAACAAATTCTCCATGTCAGCACCTTAGGAAATCTATAGAGAACAGTAGGGAGAATATGCACACTAATGTTAGGGTGAAAAGGGTCAAGATCCAGAAATAAGAATCAAGGAAGCCTTTGATCGTACTTTGCACTTACCATTCATGGAACCCAACTCTAATGTTAGTTTAACGTATTTCTTTAACCTGTGGAATGTCCACTCATCACTCGATCTCACCCGTCCGTACTTACCTCTTCGCAGGTCTGTATGGATATCCTGTGTAACATCATTCGGTGCACACAGCCTCCCCTCTCCGATCTTCTGTTGAACTCAGTGTTTCCTGTAGTTGTCAAAACAATACTCGCATCTGATGACAACGCAGTATTGCAGGTAATTTAGATATCAATTTTATTGCTCAAAAGACGTTGGTATGTTCACACACGGTTCGTACTTCGTTAAGGAATACATCCTCGGCTATTTGCAATCCGTTTAAATCTTCTGCATCCGGAACCATTTCAGTTTCTTTTTCAGTTTCTTCTTGCCTCTCTGGCGTTTTTCTATCCTGGCAAATAAACATTCAAGGTTTTCTTTTTTCAATTAACCTTAATTTTCAGAGTCTCAAAAAACAGCTCAGAACATCATTATGTGAAGTAGCTTCTTTAGCGATGACTCATCAAGAATGAATAATGAATAATTTTTTTTTCGCAAATTGCGCTACGAAATGAATAGCCCCTCTCCATTATGACAAGCTTGTTTCAAGAAGACTAGAGGAGTTGGGGAAGATATTTTGAATAGCTGTAGATTGTCCTTATGTTGGCTTTGCCAATGAAGATTTTGAAACGAAGGCATATGTATGTTGCTCTCGGGCATAGTCTGTTTGTCAGAGGCAAAAAAAGATCAGCATACATGTATTTGCACTGTGAACTCCAAGTTGAGACAAACAGGTTTGGATGGGAGCCCGTTGTGACAGAAAGCCATGAAGATGATCTTTTATAAATACAGTAATATTTTATCAAGGGACGGTACTATTTAAAAAAGCTGAAGTCTCTTTGGTTTGAACCGTTTTAGCCCGAGTGCTGACTAAGAGAATGAATATCTTCGTTTTTATTCCAGGGAGGCGGACAGTGTCTTCGTGCGTTTGTCTACGTATCTCCTGAGCAGATGAGCGCTTGGTGAGTGACCTTGTCCCACTCATTTTCCTTAAAATTACAGTCCTTACAGTGATAAACTCAACTGTAGTGAGGTTCTTTTTTACAGACATTCTTGTGAGTACAGACCGATTACGATCGCCTCGACAAAGCCCTCTAGTTTAGAGCCACTTTGATTGAGTGAATAATGTAAAACGAAACTCGATATGATCATCGCGGGCAATCAGAATGAAAGACATTTCTCCATAAATCTGATGTACTTACACTGTACCCGCTTACTTATTGCGTACACTACCATTTCTTCCAACAAAATTTTGAACTGCGCGTTTCTCGAGGAGGGTTTCTTTCTAATTTTTATTGGTTTTCAGGCGGGATTCTCAAGGAAATAGCGCCATTTCCTACGTTGTTCGAGCAACTTCCCACTTACTCGACCCCAGGGCTCCGGAATTCACGGCCTCCTTTGTTGGTAGACTGGTGACTACTTTAATCAATAAGGCAAGTGACGAAATCACCTCGTAAAACATGGTTTTTTGGATACATAGTAAGGCAGACCTGTGAAAAAGTTTTTATGCTCTTGACGGCTGGTACACTCCGCTTTTGCACTAATTACAACTTGGCATTTTCGGTGGATGCGCTTAAATCTCCAACTACCAGACATAATCTCCCCTTTTCATCTAGATCGGAAGTAACCTCGGAGACAACCTTGATTTGCTTTTAAGAGGAGTTCTCAGCAAACTTCAACAGGCAGAAACGTTAAGTATAATACAGGTAAGATACTTCAAATGAAATTATTATCAATCAACAAAGTGTTTCTTTATTTACTTTGTTTATCTTTTGGGAGGTAAATTACGGTTCAATGGTACTTGAATTACCCTGATATATCTATATTTTTTAACAGTCACTGGTCCTTTCGTTTCTTCATCTGATGAACAGTCAACTAGAAAGGACTCTGGATTTTCTGAGTGGAGTCCCAGACCCAACTGGCAAGTCAGCACTGGAGTATGTGGTCAAGATATGGTGTGCAAGACAACCGGAGTTCTTTGGCGTATATGACAGTAAAGTGAGGTAACTCGAAGCCCGATTAGAGCCCATGTCGATTGAGTATCGTTTTATAAAATATCAAATCTACTACAACGTCCGATCAGAATTGAGGAAAGCATGCCAAGGAACCAATGAGAAAGAAAATAAATGAGCGCCTGACTGAGTCGTCAGTTTTGCATCTGATTGGTTGAGAGAATGGCGTCAGGTTTTTTGACCAATCACAGAGCCGGAGTGACGAGCACTTATGTTTGTTACCATTTTCGCTTGGGTGCCTTTTTTGTGGGTTTAACTTGCTGTTCACCGTATCATCTTATACGAAACGTACACGAGGCATTGGGATCCATATATGGTTATCAATACCCTTTAAACTCGCCGTTGCCATCAAACCTTACTTGGAAGGGATCGCGAGGGTATGGGGAGGTGAGGGAAATTTTTCGTCCGACGTTTGTAACTTTTTATCGATTCATATTTTTTTTTAGTACTATGGCCCTTTGTAACGTTCTTCAGTTCTTCGTGAACACTGGTGACAAAAGACTCTCCAGTATCATTGTGAAAGGCGAAAGGATTTTTCAGCAAGATGAAGGTACCAATCTGTGTTCGTGCTATAACGAGCTGGTAGCCCTTTAAGAAAGAGGGGAGTAATTGAGATCCAATAATTTCAGTTCCAGTAATTATAGATCCAATTTCATGTGCAAAACTTTCTCAAATTTCTTTGCTAATCTAAATGTTGTCCTTACTTTCAGTCGTATGCCCATTTTTGTCGTTTGTGATTCCCAGTTATAAAGATCCCAGCGGAAAAAAGTATTAATGAGCAAATCATCTTCTTCATTTCCCAATGCATGATGGGTAATTCTCCTTTCATGTTGCTCTACATTTCTTTGTGAATTAGTTCAGGGAATTAATTGTAACATCAATATAATACTATCTGAGGGTTACATTTGCATTTTTTTTTCCAATACCTGATTGATGAATAAGGCAGGAGTCGCACTTGCGCTTTTGGTGTAACACTGGACATAAAATCTGTCATCGCGTGCTTGCGACAAGTGCGACCCTTATGTCGCAACCAGACATAACTATGTCCGAAGGACCTAAAGATCAAAACTGAGCCGATGTCCTGCCTCGAGGCAGGCCATATCTCGTCTTATCGCCTTGAAATAACAATTTTTGTTTTTCTGCTGTCGCAACGTCGATCAAATCTGAAATACTAGCAAAAATTTGGATTTTCGCAATTCTGCAAAGACAACACGTGTGCACAGCTAGCTATCGGTTCAATATTTTAGTCACAGGTTTTCTCGACACGTTTTAACTGGTCCCTATGGCGAATTTCAACCCATACCAATTTAGAAATTTGCACTATTCACCTGATTATTTTCAGTATGGGAATGGCTTGTTTTCACCCTTTGGCTCGCAGATCTTTTCCCATTTTTTCGCATCCGTCGACGTCGGTTTAAAGCGGCAAGAGCCAACATTTGCCGTTGGCGAATGTTGTACAATGCGTACAAATTAATAGGGTTTTGTACATTGAACAAATTAAACAGAGAATGAAGAAATGTCGCTAATAAAACTAGCACCAGCTTCATGTCTACAAAGTTTTATTCGGTGCTCTTTTCGCCTGTGAAATATTCAGAGTTGACAGTCTGGTTTCAAATATCCTTTATGTCGCACAAGTGCGACCTCCATGACTCCCGTGGTGTAAATGTTGCGACATATTTGTAGGACAACTTATGACGCGACATAAAAAAAAAAGGCCACAGTGCGACTCCTGCCTAATTTGTTTAAAATGTAACGAGAGGCCCCATGTTGATGACGCCCAGAAGCTAGGGGTTAAGTATGATGTGTAGCTGTTGCGACAACGGTGTGTCGAAAAGTTTCCTTGCAATTTCTTCTTTTCGCTAGGAATCCGAACAAGATCAAGAGCTGCGAAAGGTGGGTCACTGACATGTCTGTCTCAGTTAATTATACACAATCGTGCACCCTTTTCTCAGAATTTTCCCGAAAACGCTATGAGTTTTCTTTACCACAACATCTTTATTGAAAGTATTTTTTAAATGTTTGTATTTCCCTCCCAAATCAATTGGATGGGCGCTTAGGCAAATTTTTCCCGCTAAAATATCATTCCTGTGTGCATAGTTGTGTGACACATTTTCGTGGTAACGTGAGTCTGGTGAGTACGCAGTGCTTTTTCCCGCCGCTGTCACCCATGAGTTCGTGGGACCTTGTAACTCTTTAGAGTAATTTTCAAAATTGCTTCTTGTTTCAGCTCCCGAGCAGTGGACGTTAATTCCTGTACCAGTCAAGCTCTTTAAATTAATCATCAATGAGCTGGGTACCTTATTGGAAAGTGCTACGGCGGGTGCCGAGCACGAGCACGGGGACTCAGACGATGTAAGCAAACCGAGGTCCCACCATTGTTTAGTCCCTTGTTGATAACTTGCGCGCATTGATTTGTTGAGAAAAAAGGATGCAAGAGGTCTTGAAAGATTTTGGTTAAAAAATGATACAAATTTCCATGGGTGGCAAAAGTTTTTTTTTTTTTTTTTTTTCTAATTCAGTACATATGCAGAATTAGTTTTAAAGGGTTAGCATCAGGTATATATGTGTTTTTTTCCCTTCTTAATAGCAAAGTAGCAGTTATGACACGGAACATTTACCATATCATCATGCTGACATAATAGTCACGGCCCACTAGTATAGCTCACTGCCATCCTTACATATTTCTGTGTGGGGACCTGGAGACATCTTGTTCGTAATATGCTGGCGAGGCCCTAACAGGCTGCAACTTTTGTTCACGTGGCTGCTTTCCCTTTTTTAGTGACAACTGCCTAGTGTCATAATCATTCTCGCCTTGCTACGCGCTCTGTAGCTTTCATGCAACTGCCATTTACCACATCGCACTGTTCAGAACGCATTTTGATTGAGTATCATAAAGCTGAAGCCAAATTTATCCCAACAGCCATCAGAAGAGAGGAAGTTATCTTGAACCGCATCATATTCTACGCGGGTATTTCTTTTCAATGTCCACTGAACTATAACAGAGCTAGAGGATAAACCTGTTTTCTGATCGATGTTAAGCTGATAGACCTGCTACTCACTTTGGTTCGTTTGTCGCCAGGGAGAGGAGGGTTGGGAGGACGTAACTGATGAGGAAGAAGGAATTGATGCCGCTGGATCACCTTTTGCGCCTGCATCTGATTACTTAGGTACGACCCCTTTTTTTCGTTCCTTCGAATATTAAGAGTTTAAAAAACGTTTTGCGAGCTTAGGCTATCTGTGTAAACAACTCTGAGTAAGACGCCAGCTTATTATTTTATGACCAGGCCCTGCTAGAAGAAATTGATGCTTCATGAAATTAGAGCGAATTGTGAACTTCGCATAAAGTTAAATCGCCGTAATTTTTGTCATCTTTAATTTCCGCGCCAGAAATGAAACGGGAAGTTAATTTTGAAATTCGCGTTGCTTTAACTCGCCTCAATGCTAATTAATTATCTTTAATTTCCGCGCCAGAAATGAAATGGAAAGGTAATTCCGCCCCATTTGTGAGACCTGACCCAATGTTCTGTTAGCATGGCGTGTAATGCACTTAACTGTTTTGTTTAAATAAAAACAGCTGCCCTTGATTGTCTTGATCTTGTTATTGTCCAGGTTTTGATCAAGAAGACTTTGAAGATGAAGATGATGATGATCCAGAGATAAAGAGTGATCCTATTTATACACTTGACTTACAGGTAACTACGGATTATTTTATCCCTCTGTGATTTAACTTCCCGCTGTAAGATTGAAGATTACAGATGACAACTGCGAAAATCGACACTAAGCACCTTTAGAAACAAACCCTTCACTTGTCAAAATATTTATGTAATGGATACTTTTTCCGCGCCAGAAACGAAAACTAATCAGACAGCTGAACGCAATACTTTTTCAACACCTCAGAGGAGAGGCTTTTTCGTAGAAATTGTAGGTAAACAGCCCTAAGAGCTTGAGTAAAAGGGGTGAGTTTCTAAAGAAACTGTGGTGCAGCGTCGGTGGGGGTATTACAAAATAAACTAGCTGAGAATGTAACTTGGCCACCGTGAAGAGTTTTCTAAAGGTGACGTTTTGAGCTTTAAGGCCCGTTTAAACGGTTTCAACATTTGCTTCAACATGCATTCAACACTTTGTGGAACCAAATGCTCAGTGCGTTTGAGCAGGTCATCCAACATTGTTGAAAACGTAAAAAATGTTGAAAGCTTGTTGAAAGCGTGTTGAATCTAGTTTAATCGGTTTAAAATTTCATTCAACATCGATTAAACTTCTACTTTGTAAGGCCTTTGAAAGACCGCATTTTAGCCCTTCGCATGACGTTATCAATTTGTGGTCACTGATTTCTTACATTTGTTTTGATTTGCAACGATTCATCTCGGCTTGATGCTCGGGAACTGTTTCATAACAACTGCCGTCCCTAACCTTTGATTCTTTGAATGTCTTTTTGACATTCAGCTAAGGCTCGGGCTCACTTGGCTAACAAAATTGGTTCAGTTGGCTCTCGGTTGAGTTGGTGCGGCTCAAAGTCTTGTGGTTTACATCTCAATTTCTCTTTTATCCAGAGTCACTTAATCAAGTTTCTTCAGACCTTCGCCCTGCAGCAGTGTTATCCGAGCTATTTACAAGCATTGAATGCCCAAGAACGACACACCTTATCCAAGATCGGAATAGTTTCGTGAAAAGTTCAAAGATGTTCTATGATAAATTCCCCTAATTTATGTTCCTAGTCACAAGAGAAGACAAGAATGGAGAAAAATGCTGCTTTGATGGTTGAATTCCCACCTTTTTATTTGAGATGTGACGCCAAACTTGCACAGAGGCTGTAAAAAACACTTCCTCCGCGACAAAAAGATCAAAGTAAAATAAAAATGTCGACGGATATGCAAATAAACGTTTAAATAGAGGCCGAAAATACGTTAACTTAAGACGTGAGAATAATTTATAGGAGAAAAAACGTGCGTTTTGGGGCAAAAAAAGCCGTATTCGCAGAAAGTAGTACGTGATTTTTATAAAGTATTTGTAGGCTGGAAACTTATCTATATCCCTAGAGATACTAGAAAATTCTACGGAACCTTGCTGATAATTTATGTTTTGTACCTTTGGCGAGAGATTTTTAAAGATGCAAAAACCTTTTTTGTAAAAGACTCATAATGTGGTTGAGGTGAAGTTGCTAGTTCAGCTTTCTCCTTGTTGTTTAATCGGCGTGAAATGATTTACAGATGGAAAATGCTTAATAACAAACTCAAAAAGGACTTCAAATTAAGTGATGTTTTAAAAAAGCTGAATATTTACAGAAGGATCCTTGGAGGCCTTGAGGGTCTCAATTCGTTTTTTACGCCCTTAAGCTAGAATAGGTAGCGGTTTCTTTTATGCGAACTTCTCCGATTGGTTGACAAAAAAAAAAATCATCCCTACCATGAATTCAATGCTGAGGATTAGCAGAAATTAAGTTTTCCACCCGCCTTGCGAGAAATGCTGCATGTAGACTTGTCACTCAACTTTGAGCAAATCGGTGAAATTTTCAGAATTTTCGAGCGAACCATTGTGCTGTTTCTGCCAAAAATCGCCTTACTGCACAGTTGTGATTCGCCAGTAGTAAATGGTATAGTGTAGTTTGTAGATAGGACTTTGCAAATAAAGAAGCTACTTAAACCAACACGCTGAGGGTTTCTTTTTACAGTCGTTACTTCATTCTTGCGGTTTTTCAGACTGTCAACCTTGTTATCTGTAGCTCCTGCCCTCGAGCTCCAGCTCAGACTGTCAACCTAGTTTTCTCCAGCTCTTGCCTTCGAGCTCTAAAAATGCGCGCTATCGAATGGATGCAGGTCACTGACCTTCAGTGAAATACGTTGGACCTGCGTACAGTTTTGCCTTCGTGGCTCCAGATAAACATTCAAGTAATCAGCTCTCCTACTGCTTTAGAGTCCAGAAGACTTGTCAGCTGCGTACGCCTGCAAAGCCTAAAATGTGTGACTCACTCGCTCAAAAACATTTCTAAAAATAACTAAGGATGAACGTTAATTTATAGCACAGACTACAGTGAATATCCGGCGTCACTTAAAAAAAAGGCAGTTTTCAAGCAGACAAGAATCTTTCGACTGCAGTGCAAACGTAACGATGCTCCGCCGGAGTTTTTCCGAGCTACACCTGATGGTTTCCTCAATCCTTGACCGTAGAAATTTAACCGCTGAAAGTAGTGCTTGGCCGTGGTTTGTGGGGCAAATCCTGTTTTTTTTGGTCGGTTTTCTTTTTAAATTTTTTCCAGTAATGCCATGGTTAACGTAAGCTGGAACGTCATTGGTGTCACTCAGGAACCACCCACCCGCGCCAGATAGTCTGGGAAAAAGTTTCGCCACCCCTGTCACTTTCCGAAACACTTCTTCAGTTTCTTTGAGCGTGTTTACCTTATCACCGAGGTACTTCACAAAAAAAATGCCTCAGCAGGACCATTGTTTAAAAGGTAATTTATTTTAGGTATCATTTCCCTTTGACACCGTTATCTACGGTACTGTCTTGAAAACAGTTGTTTTCTTTAACACCTAATTGAGAAAGTGTCAGTTCGAAATCTGAAGTGATTGATGGTATATTAAAGACTCGCTAATCCCAGATTACATCCTTTTTTTCTGCGTTTAATATCATTTGATTGGCATTTTAAGGAGGTGGTACCCTCTGTGAAGTTATCATGAATTGTTTTTTTAAACACTTTTCCTTCTAACTTGACAAGTGTTCAGACCCTCCCACGTAGATTTGGAAGAAACTGTTTCTACATATTATATCGCTGTTAGAATACTTTGGTTAGAGTTTTTCCCCCTTGATTGGCTAATTTGTACCACTCAATGGCTTTCATTACTTGATTCTGACGCGCTTGATTTACGAAATTGACATGTTATCTCTGTAATAACCAATCACATTGCGTTACGTTGAAAGTAGACGCAGTTTTTACCAACGACGGTGCAAATTACGCGGAGTGAAGCTAGTGTATCTTTGGGAGGATCAGAAAATGAACAAAACAGGGAAATCCGTACGTATGAAGTAATTATTAGCGATATTTTTTCTTCCTTTTACTCTGAGTCTTGTGATGCCTTACCTTCTTGTAAATTTTGCGACAAACATCCTGGGACCTGATTAGCGCAACCTCGTGATGGTTGATTCATAGCGGATTAGCACAGGAAATATGTCACTTGAATCGGAAGGGGCAATAAATTCTGTCCCTTGCACTCGTTCACGCCTTTGTCCCCTATGAAAACATTGGAACTAAATAATTGGGAGTAGCTTTCTTTATCTTGGAATTATGAACCCAGAGAAGCTTGTATAGTTTCGTAAAACGTCTGTACCTTTCTCGCCTCGCACTTCTTGGTTGACACTTGATTGAATTGTGCTGAATCTTCGAAAGATGATCTTTTAAAATGATTTTTTCTTCATCTGTCTCTTCTAGGCTTCAAGTGTTCCCGATGGACACGAAATTATCAATCGGGTCTTTATCGGGGGACTGGCTCGCGATGTAAGTTGAGCATATCTATCGAACATGCCCATTATGACTCCCCAGAACTGTTTACAGTTTTACGGTTTCATTGGAAATACTCGTTCTTAACGACTTCGCGTTTATCATTTCAGTGACGGTGTAGTTTTCAGTTTCGATTGCATAATCGTAAGGTACATTTCAAAGTTCATTCTGCTCAGTTCAGTTCTGCATATTATCGTAAAACAGGGTTTAAGCCTAACGTTATTTCCTTCAACGAAAGAACTATTTTTGTTTGTCTTTTTTTTTTTTCGCGGTATTTCTTTGTTCTCTCTGAAGTTGTGTTAAGATTCGCCACCCTGTTACACTCCTCTTCAAGTGGAAACTCTTATCAGACTCGACTTTTTTTTTTTTTTTTTTAATATGTGCACCGAGGGATTTATCACAACATACATAACATTGAAGTTAAACCCACGGTGATGAATTTAGATGTAATTGATTAGGTATTATGACCAGATAAGGTAAGTAAAGGCGTCGTCGATCGGCGGCTTTGAAGGTACAAATAGATAGTCTTTTGAAAGTCAGATAATCGCAACATGTGGTTGCTGAAACCGATTTGGCACACTTGCGGAAAAAAAAAGAGCTATAACAAGTCTTGCTAATTACGAGTTTAGTTAAAATTTCAAGCTATGACCTTGGCTTAGCCTGACAAACCAGTTTTTTTTTTCCTTTAATTAACAGACAAGCGAATTGGAGCTTGAGAATTTCTTTAGTACGTTTGGAGAAGTGACGGATGTTCGCATTGTCTGCGATCGAAAAACTGGCTGTAATAAAGGGTAAAGTCATTCTAGTGAAAACCTTAATTTTCTTAACAAGAAGTTCCTTTCGCATATTTTTTCTGTTAACTACGAAAATGCACAAGACAGAAGGCGTGTAAAGCGAGAACGATTCCAAAATCTCGGCTCATCGCTCCACCACTGGCGACTCTTTTTGACCAATTAGAGGAGTCGGGTCGTCTGTAAGGCGCGAAAAGGTACATTAGGACATGTGGCAACGACGCCGCCGAAATAACGTCGGAATAAAGAACTTTCTTAAAGTTATTTATCTGAAAATTTCTCCAGTAGCTATAGCCATGTTCAACGTGGCTATCATATGTTAGTGTGTTATCCTCCGTAGATTAGGTGGAGCAACTTCAGAATACCCGTCCACTTCAGTTACATATGTCGGGAGGCTTTGAAGAATGAGGTATAATACAATAGACGCTATTCTTATTCATGCCCAATGACATGTAAATGATGTGGCCGGGTATTCTGAAGTTTAGCCGAACAAGGTTCCATTATAATTTTCTTTCGCTCATAACTATAAAGAAATGTACACTGTCAGATAATGCGCGTGCAATGCCATTGTTGGACTAGTTGTAAATTTCGGCTCCTTCATTGTTTGTTTGCCTTCGTGATCGTAATCCATTCATTTGGGGAGGCATTTCTTTTTTATAGACCAGGCTCAGCAATTTAGTTAAGGTTTGCTGTTTTAAAAACAGACACAGAAGCCCCAAAGTGTGAACCTCATACTGCCTTCACCCGGTGAATTAGATGATGATTAATGCATTTCAGTGTCAAAATTAGTGTCCGTGACTTGTTTATTTGTCTCCAATCTACTGGCTCCGAATTTTTTTTTCTTTGCCTAGTGTTCTCTCATAGGTTTTCAAGTTAATGTTCATCAGCAGGTTTTAAAAATGTATATTTTGTCTTTCACAGTTATGGTTTTGTCACATTCAATACAACAAAAGCTAGAGATGATCTCATTGAAAAGGTACCCACAGTATCCATGTTTTTATTTTGTAAGCAAGATATAATTGTTTTTTATTCTTAATTTTGGTGATCATTAGCAGCCTGCTTTGACAGCATTAAAACTCTGAAGTATAGAGGTACCTGAACATGAATGGTATCTGCTGCTATTAGTTTTCTGGATTGTAAATAATGTTTAGTAATGTAAGTGTCAACTAAGTAAATGTAGCTGATGTTTGGAGAGAGGAATAAAAGATAATACAAAAACATCAAGGAAGTTCAATGATGTTTGAAGCAGGTGACAGTTTCAGAACATTAAGCACTATTTAAAGAAGGGGGAAAAAAGAAGCGTTAAAATTTTATCAAAACATCACCAGAATCACCCGCAAAGACCCAGAGTAGACCACACCCAATACAGTTTCTTAAGGTAGTTTTAGAAGTGTTTGCATGGTAATGATTACATAAGATTTTATCAATTTTGTTTCTAGATTTTTCAAAGATATTTTTGGATGATTTTTGACAGAGGAAACAAGAATGGTGTTTATATTTTAAATTTCCCACATCTTTTGTAATTGATCTGAATAGCTTCTGAGTCCCCTCTTTCAGCCCAGTGTTCTACAGTAAATTGACAAAGGCTGCAAAACTAATGGAGATACTGGTTGGTTCCATCAGTAGTGACTGACTACTGACTGTGTCAGTCCAAAGCACATGGTATCATGTTCTTTAGTTATATCAATTTTGTGTATGCTCTTCTAATTTAGGGAACAATTGATTACAAAGGTGGAAGAAAATTGCGCCTTCGAAAAGCAGTGAAAAAAGAGGTGAGGATTCAATACATGAGACTGGTTTAAATATTTAAGAGAAACGATAAGTCAATTTTTGGTTTATAATTCTTTTTCCCCTCAAATGTAAATTTTTAAGATGACAATTGTTTTTCCTCTATCTGAAGAAGTTCAAATTTAAATACCAGAACAAAGTTACAATGTCTCCTTGATTTTTAGACTGTGTAATATAATGGTGTTTAAAATTGTTTAATTTTTTAGACAGGGGGACAGTTCTTTTCCACAGGATCCGGTAATCAAACAGGTTAGTTTGGGTTACTCATGGTGTAGATGCAAATAATTACCTTAATCATGATGGAGGCTTGATGGTCCCAAGTTGTCAATCACTCACTTCATGTGAACACTGACGTCACTTTGAGCAGTTTTATATATATTACATAAGAAATAGTTATTACCTCAAGATAAGCTTGATTTGTTCATTTTTGTTGTTAATGTAATTGTTTCTTCCTTTTTGGTTTTTAGTATAAAATATCTCCCCCGCCCCAGTGTTGAGATGAGACTATGACATAACCAGGAAAAAAAAAGTTTGCTATTCCTTTTAATGACATATTGGTTTACCTTGTTTCCAATTCTAAACACAAAGTGCGATATCAGAATGTTACTGTGCTTAGAAGAAGAAAAGAAGCAATGAATTATGAAAATTTATAAGTGGAAAATAATTTCCCAAGTATGTTAACGTAGCTTCAGTACATTTTTACCAGGGCATTATGTTTCAATTTCTTTTTCAGGGACACAACCACATCAACAACTTGTTCTTGTGCCTTTGGAGCCAAACGTGAACATGAATATGCCTCCCTTGATAAATTGCAATGCGGTAAGTTCAAATTCTGTTGTATGACACACTGCACCAATTATGGAAGCCATGGTTTTCAAACATAATTGCAGTAATAGACTTTTTGGCTGTGTGCACTAGTGCTTATTAATTTAATTCCTTTTATTTTATTACAAACCATAATCATTGTGGGATGATGGACAGAAACTGCATGCACTGTAAGTATACCTCCCAGTGTCCCTTACAAATTCTTGAAAAAGTTTCCTAGGGATTTCTGAGGGACAAAGGGGAGTACTAACAGTGCATGTGGTTTGCCTCTTGTCATAATTACAACCAAGTAACTTTTTACGTTACAGATGATTATCTTACAAAGAATTAAGCCAAATAATATCAATTGAAATGTATTGACTTTCAGCTTCAAATTGGTTCAATGCAGTGATGAATTCAGTGAACTTTAGAATGAAACATTTGTTAATTAAAAACTCAAAGAGGGTCCCAGTTTTTCTGTAAGGCAATACTATACCAAAGACAAGTGAAATTATATTTTTCTTCATGACTTGTGTTAACACCATTCTACAAAGACTTCATATTTTCTTTAGGTAACACCTTTGACACATTCACATTTTATTTATTTCATGAATAGGTTTATAATCATCCAATTCAGCAGCCCATAAACTATGTGGTATGTAGTGTTGAAATACAACTTCAAGTTTTGTTCCCTAAATAATTGCAATTAATATATATACTAAAAATCTTTTCAATATGCAAACCTTCCAGGCCTTTACAATGTAAAATACAATTGTAGGTTTTCTTTTATCTTTTTGGTAGGCACCTCAGTATACTGTACCAACCACAACCCAATATACTGTACCAGCAGTTTATTATTACTGTTACTAAAATGGTAAGTATTAGTATGGCAGTTTGTCTTATGTAGTAGGCCAATTTCAAGTTCTTGTGGTTAAGTGATCTGGTGTCAAAATTATGGTACAAGAATGAGGCTAAGTGTGAAGTCACTCTCATGGATATAAAAATTGTAGGGCTGTGGTAGTGTAAATGAGGAAAATTTCTTGAAATTCAATGTATGAGGGTGAAAATTTATTTGTGGGAGAGAGTGATGGCAACAAAGGAAAGAAAAAAAAAGCATAACTGTTGGATTTATGCAAGAAAGCATTACTTCACTTAATGCCTTCTCACAAGTAAAATTTCACTCCTACGTAGAATTTTCGAGAAGTTTTCTTTGATTTTCACCACTACTGCACTCTATTCTATAAACCTGTGAGAAGGATTTCGCACCTAGCCTTGTCCTCGTGCCATTGTTTTAGCACCAGATCAATAAACTGCAAGAACTTGAAAGGGGCGTATTGTTTAGGTACATAGTTTTACATCTCTTGGCAATTAAGAGATGTTTTGGGGAAGTGGTGTGTTTTGCTCTAAGAATTAGGAACAAGCAATTTGTTCCCTTTCTTTTTGTAGATGCGTGATAAGGGTTAAATATTAGGTTCAAAAATGGTCTTGTCAGTATTACATAAGCCTCACCTATATGACATCAGGGGAGGAGTATCTCAGCACAGATATCTAGTGGGTTATGGTGGGTAGGGGAAAATGAGACTAGATTCCCTGTAAACTCGCTAAATGAACTATAAAGTGTAAACTCCTTTTCAAATATAGCCACTATTTTGAGTAAAAAACTAAGGGAAGGGAAATAAAAGCTGGCAGGTGAATAAACACAAACAAACAAAAATGTTCTCTGCTCCCACCCTCTCCCCCTTAGCTCAATGTCTGGATCCACCACTGTAAATTGTCCTATATGACGTGTAAGGATCCATTCTGTGAAGCAGTGATGCTCCATGCCTCCATGATGTTTTGTGAAATTTGTTCAGTTTACTACATTTTGCATTTTTAGGTGACAAGTGATCGCTGGCCATTTTAGCTCTACGAGTTACATGAAGGTCCAATGTCAAGACTTATTTTTGTTCAAAATGAACAACGTGTGTATCTGAGTTAAACAGCCTGGTTGAACCAACACTGGAAGCTATTGCATGTGCTGATTTAAATTGATAAAAAAAAATTTATGTTAAAAGATGAATTAGAAATATTCTTCAACTAGCTTTTTATTAATAACTTGATTTTTTAAGTAATGCATTTGTGTCTTAATAACAATTACTTTGGATCTCTGTAAGGTTTTGAAGTGCAACTTTATTTTGTTTCACATTTTTAAAATATAAATCTGTATTCGACAAGGTTAGATTCAAAACTATTTAGATGTTGCTCTTAGTTTTAGTCATTTACATTGAAGTAAAATACAGATACAAATATAATTTCATGCCTAAGATATGGGTTTTTTGTTTTCTTTTCAACCTAAAATTTTTTTCATCCATGTTTATATGGTTTTCCTTTGATAACATTAATTATAATCATTCTAACAACACTTAACTAGAGGAAAAATCTGATATATATATATCTATATATATATATATCCCTCATTTGCAAAGAGGAAATGTTAAGGCATGAAATTTTCTCTAGTAACTAAATCTGGCCATCTGGTTCTTGCCTGGGCTTGATTTCCATTGTTTACTCAAGGGCAGCCTGTAATCCTCTCGAGAAGGAATGGGGAGAAGGGTGAGCTTGTTGCCATCACAACAGCTTGTAATCTAACCTTACATCTTGTCTATTGGGTATTTTTATTTTGGTAGGCTGTATAATTCAGATCAAGGGTGATTTGTAAAATACACCAGTTGTATATACTTATATCTAAAGTGTTGTGTTTTCTACAGATGTATGAAGTTATTCTTGGTCAATTAAAGTGCAAAATTATGATTAAAATGTAGGTGCAAAATTGAATAATTATTGCTTTGATTTCTATGCGAATTTAGTATTGTAACATTGCTTTATACAGTTGATTGTGATTGCTGGCTTAATCATGTTGACTTGTATTTGCATTTTTCATTTGATCTAAGCAATTTTAGGCAAATTTTGAAGATTTGTATTTAGCATTTTTAGTTTTTAGCCTCCCACATAATTTATTGCTTATATAGATTTGTATGTGAATTTGGTATTTTTAATATTGCTTGTTGTTAGCTCTTTAACTCTCAGAAGTGATTAACATGCAACTTCTCCCCATGTTACCATCCATTATTCAGCAAACAGGTAATGAGAATATTTAAAGTTATCAGGGTTAAGTTGCTATCTTGATCTAATGCCAAATTCTCACAACTAATATACAGGTAGATGTATAGATGTTACGAGGGGAGAATTAACAATCATATCGTGGGAGCTAAAGGGTTAATTGTGATATCGCTGCAGGTTATAATTATATGGTTAGATTTGTCTTGGAATTCCAAATCATACTATGTCCAAATCCATAACATTGCTGATTGTTAATTGTGATTGCTGGCTTAATCATGTTGACTTCTATTTGCATTTCTCATTTGATTCAAACAATTTTACTTATATTTTGAAGAATCCTATTGGTATTTTTACATTTTAGCACCCAACATATTACTTTGCTTCTATCTATTTTTATACCCGTTGTATTTCTATAATGTTAACAAAATCTTCATTAAAGGACAATATTTTTATAGTGGTATGTTCTAGAGAATATTTATCTGGTTATTGTGTAATAAGCCTTCTAAGGGGTCAATTGAGACAACAAAGCAGTGCCTCATGGGATTTGGAGGGGAGCCATTCGGCTGTTCCCGAAAAAAGGAAGAAGTGGACTTTTTTCTGTCTACAGAAGTTACTGAGACACCCATAATATCCCTACCTAGTCCAAGGTGTTAAACCCCACCCATCCATCTTGTGTTGCTTTCAGTATCCAATAACCAGCTTGGGTAATTAGGCTATGGTGAATGAGTCTTCCTAAAGGGAACACTACAAAGTGCTAATACTCGACGCCACCGAAGAACGCAACAAGAAGCACTTTAAAGCAGAAAGCTTAAGGTAAGACAAATATTACTTCTGCAACATTAGATTTCATAGCTTTAAAAAATCTCGCTTGAGTTTCCGAGTAAACCCTTGTCAATGGCGTCCCTTGTAACGTAAGACCGCCCGGTAGTTCATGCTCGTTTCGTGTCATGAGCTTGGGGTACCTGTGGTTCATCAGGAAGAGCAATGCATTTACAAACATTTGCACTAGCCCAGTCACGCAAGTCAAAGCGGAATTGGAAAAAGCCAGGCTAACCCTTGAAAGAAGACAGAGATCACCTGTATAAGTGAGGGCAACCATGATTGGATCTTAACCTTGTTTTACGTTAATCTGTAGAGTGTAACTCTGCAGTTTATAAGCTGAGTCGCATTGGTTCTAAATATTCGTGTTTCGGTTTCATACTGTTAGGAATTCTGCCACGTTGCGAAAAATTATGAATGTGCTGTGGGCAATCATCTGGCTTCTTTGTCTCTGGTTTCTCGCTTGGCCTATCGGATTTTTCTGCGCTGGTTGGTACGTGTGCCTTTCGCCATTTGAAGCTTGCATCGATGCCATGAAAGGAATTACAGAGCTTTTGATGCGTGGCGTGAAATTACCACTCGAAGTCGCTCAACACATGGTCGAAGGAAAACAAGGCTGGTAGTTAGAGTTCGATGTCCTATAGTTATTGTACCACAGTGGAGTATTTTATGCAAGAAAGGATGCACTCATGGAATGTTAGAACGATACGATATTTGAATATTTGATGTCTGCTTTCGCTGATATAACTGTGCAGTACGTGCTTTGAAAAAAAAAAAAACGTGAATGATGCTCTCTTGTTTCCTGAAACCAACCAAATTATCTCACTAGTGTTTACTGTAATTAACGTAATCTTTTTCCCAGAAGAGTATTGCAATATTTTGTACCTTCATCCTCATCATACCTACTTTATTGTTGCATTCGTATTTTTCAAAGATAGGCGTAGCGTCTAAATAAAATTAGAATTACAAACAATAGTTTTACAATTAGCATTTTGGTACAAGTTCAACTTCAAGGTGGAAAGTTCGATCGTTAGCACCGAGCTTTGGCTTTTTAATATCTCCTGAGCATTTCCGTGAAATGTTTTATTCGTCTTTTGGAATTTGATCGTAATATTGAATCCCGTGATGGCAGGTTAAAGTCTTTTTCACGAACAAAGCTCACTGCAACAGATTGTTTACTTAATACAGTATCTGAGAAATATGCAAATTTATTATCCAACTACACCTAGACGAGTACAAATATCACGCGCTATTTGTCCTCGTCTGTTGTAGAGTACTGGTTAAACAGGTTTTCTCGCATCGCGCAAGCGAAGAATTGGATTGTAGTTACGAAAAAAAAAAGTGGCGGACAACTTTAATCATATTTCCGACGACGAAGAGTCAGAGTGGCTGGCAAATATAGATCCAAGTTTATTCGATGAATCGAACAGAGAAAAACAACTTGACGACCAGAAAATTTCTTCATTTAATGAAGCAACACAACGCGCAAATTCCGTTCCGCTTCGCATACTTCTGTCACGCACTCCTCGTAAATAAGTATCCGCGAAATTCGCACGCACTGAAATAACAGTTTGGCGTGTTGGATAATAAATAACTTATTAGACGTTTTGTTGTGTAGTATCGCTGAGTATTTTTACTCGTTATTTTTATTTTGACTCGCCCTACGGGCTCGTCAAAATACGGCACAACTCGTAAAAATACTCAGCGGTACTACACAACAAACCGTCTAATAAGATATATATATTCTGATCACTTAGAGGTTTCGTTTATCCCTGCTTTCTAAGTAAAAATTTTAGGACTGAAAAAATCCCCGTACCGATGCTTATTCGACCCTTTTTTAATCGTACAAACGGTAAAGAATTAAATGAGCTAAAATCTTTCTAAACGTTAAGCCAATGTAGTCTTGTTCCTTCGGTGGTCACGTTCCCTTCACGAGGATATGTCACGCAAGCATTATGGAACCAAAACTGCAAGAGATAATCAATGACAAAGCGGTAAGCAGTGTAAAATTGTCATAGAAGAAAAATTTTCTTAAGTTTTGAAATATTATTGATTGTGGTACACGTATTTCACGATCGATATTAGCTTGGCAAGCTACTTATGGCAGAAGCTTTTTACAATCAGAGGGTCAGAGAGTAATTTGAAAACGTAAGTATACCTGTATTCAAACACGAAAGAGATAACTTTTGAGGTCTCTTGGCTACTTTTAGAGGATCGTTTCTTTCGAAGACCCTCCCAATCCTTCATACTTGCGGGATTTGTCTCGAAACTGAAATTTTATCTTTGTTTTTGGAGGGATACTTCTTTCGAATGTTTGTTGCTTTTCGAAATCTTCTTTTCAGATTCAGACCATTACTTAAGGTGTGGGGGGTGAGAAATTGAGGAAGAAAAAATTCGCGCTGACAATTGAGCGAAAGAAATTTATGAAATAGCAACTGCACGTGAATAAAAATGCGGGGAAGATTCGATAATTAGGATCGAAACATAATGCAAAAACAAACAAACAAACAAAAACGAAGATCCAAAGCGGAAAAAAGAAAAAGAAATACTGCGCAACTTGAAAACTACCCAGCCTCCCATCCCATAACCTTTCTCATGGTCCGTTCCGTGAAGGAAATCGGTGTAGCATATGCGTGGCAGGAGCAGCAAGTAATGTGACTAATCATATGACGATGCTTTTTTCGAACATCTATTTTAAGCGGTTGAAGAATGACTGTTAACCTTCATTTTTTAAGAAATATTGAGCTTGTACAAGGCAAAAGTGGATATGTATAACTTACTCAAAGTCCGTGACTAAAATGCGGTCAGGCACTCAAGTGGTTAAGTTACTACATAAAAGCTGTCTCCTGCGGTGATGACGGACAGCTCGACTCGTGACTCGCGTATGTCTCAGCTGAGGCGGAAGGCAGGCGCGCATTTAGTTGCCGAGATGCGAAAGACGAAAACCTTCTGAATGTAACCGATTCCATCAATTCTTCGCGGGATGTTTATGTTTTGATTTATCGCTTCACAAACTGAAGAAGGAGAAAAGGATCGAGGTGGGTTTTTCATTAGAAATAATATTATCCCTGATGCAGTTTCTTGTTCTTCATCGCACATATGAAAACGAAGGACATGACAGTCACAAAACAATACAGTCACGGGTTACACAGAGAAAAGAACCATAGCCGAGTTAATGTTCTTCGAAATGATGTTTAGAATGACAAATTGTTTTCACTTGATAATGCAGTCTACTTTAGATAAAGTTGCAAAATTTCCTCACACAGCAATGGACGGGTGGTTAGTCCCAGGGACCCGGTTTTTGGCCGGACAGGCAAAAACGCGGTAGTGGAAAAGCCCTAGGGACGAGGTTGCGTTAGCCCAAAATACAGGAAGAATTTGATACTGACCCATTCCCAGTCGCCTTTAAGGTGGGGATTATCGACGCGGGCAAGATGGGAGCGCGAAGTGTGATGGGTTATCCAACTTGGGGGTGATAGGGTCAAAATCATAACCAAGGGGAAGGGGGTGGTCCAGAGTTCATGTTTTCTTCATCAATGAGAACTGTTAATTAAGTTATCATCATGATAATCAAGAGCCTAAATATGGTTAAACCCCTAGCGAAAGACTCCGCGACTGGAAAATTGTATATATAGACACGTCTTAAATTGCGTCACTGGGCTATCAGTAATGTGAGAAATTATAAGGAAGTACCTGTAATGATAAAAGTAAACGATTCTCTTCCATGCAACAAGGGAACTCTGGATCCTTGATCAGTGGATATCGGTGGATACCACTTGAACCAAAACAAGACAAGTGACTTACAGGGTAGGCTGAGCCGATCTGAAACAGTTGAAAAATTCATCCTTGAATAGTTTGCAATGAGTGGAAAGAAGATTGTTACGGTGATCGCCTGGTTCTTTTTCCTAATCTTGATAGCCTGGCCAATAGGATTCTTTTGCGCTGGTTGGTACGTGTGTTTGTCCCCATTTGAGGCGTGCATCGATGGAATAAAGAGCGTGACAGCGTTACTGATGAAAGGCGTGACTCTACCTTTTGACATCACACATCGTACAATTAAAGGCCAAAGTTATTCGAGGGTTTGATTACTTAGAGAGATGAGATGACAACAGAAAACATAATCTGGGTAAATCGGAGCAATTTTGCAGGATGGTACAAGGTATAAAATTAAATAAAGAAAAAACATTTGTGAAGAAAACCTGTGCTCTGAGCTCTCATAGCTGTTTCACCCCTTTTATTTGCATCTGTAACTTTTAACTAACCTTCGCTAGTGCCAATTCTAGTTGCACTAGTCCTGAGAAGTTTCTTTATCGGAAGAAGTTATTCGAAACCCGTGCTTCACACTGTAATTGGAAACTGGGACTTAGCCACGACTGGACGTTCTTATTTTTTGTTTGTTTGCGAGTTGAGCCTAAAAAACTTTCTTAAGATGTTCTTAAAGTTGAGTGGTCTAGTATTTCAATGAATCAATTCAGACGTCAGTTAACTGTCCTTTCAGACCATAGTTTTACATTTCTTTTTCCTTTACTTGTACTTCTCACAAAAAAAAAAAAAAAACGGGCAAAGTAAAAACGTTCTTAACGGACATTCAGTTTACTGGTATGTTCTAAGAATATATGGTCTAAAAAGTTTTGGTTTATCTCAGCCTGAACGTTCTCACTATTAAAAAGGGCTGTTGTAATAATGATAATGATAATTGTAATGATAATAATAATAATAATAATAATAATAATAATAATAATTACGATGATGATAATAAAAGAGTGTTGTCAGGTAATCATGTTTGCGTCGAGCCAGCCCGTCAGCAGGATTTGCAATCGAGAGTGGAGCGAGGGGAAGACTACACGAAAAATAGCAAGAAACGGGAAATACCTTTTCATTCGAGGCTAGTTCTACCTGGGTCCTTCCTACTGGAACCTACTCGTTGGAAAGCGTCGAACGATTCTGCTTGGATAAACTCCACCTACGGAGCATTTGTACCTACCCTAGAGATTCACAAAGAAAGGTCAGGGTAGTTTAGCGAGTGCGCCTCTACCCCAGTTCCAGGATGTTGTAGCTCTGTATTAATCGCGTGATTGCCAAGAATTAGCTTTTGTACCGTAAGAAAATATTTGGCCACTGACAGCAGACTTTTGCCAATGAAACTGAAAGGCGAATACACGTAATACTTTGGCTATAGCTTCGGCCCCTCGAAACCTTATAAAAAAAAGCTTCAGAGAGAATTCAAAAACTCATAAGCTGTACATTGAGAGGGAGACGTTAGAAACCGGAAAAGTGCTCTCGGAAACAACGGCTAAAGAACATCGACGGAAATGCCTTAAAGCACGTTTCAAAAAAATTCAGTCAATCTTCCTGGATTGCCGGTTTGGGACTCTCTCTCTCTCTCTCGAGCTAAAAAAGGTGAACCTAAAAGACAACTTCAGATATATATATCTTTCCAATTGCCGCATCGACTCTTCATCATCCATTCATTCTTAATTTGTTTTATTTATGCGTTATCACGCCTACTCCAATAGCATTATCTTTCATACTCCAGAATCCCTAATCCTTCAATTCGCATCTGCCATAAAAAAGAAAAAGTCGAAAAAGGACTCTACGAAGAAATGAATCCACAACTAATAATCATAGCAAATGAATAAAAGGGTAAGTTTCTAATTAAAGAAACTGTGGTGCTGCATCGGTGGATAACAAGGTAATTTGGTAATATCAACTGGGTTGAAATTGCAAATTCGTCAGAGCGACGAAGGGCTAAAGCTCGAAACATCAGCTTTTTAACTCTTTACGGTGGCCAATTTACAATTTCAACTCGGATCGAGTATTACCAAATTTCCTTGTAATCATACTACGATCTCACAAAGTAAAAACATACAATACAACCAAAAAAAGGGTCACCATCTTCATTTCATCAACATACAATTATTTTTATCAAATGAGATTGATGAATAGACTTTTAAAATTCGCAAAAATGCACTCTTCATGTACAGCCATTTATTGTTTGTCGAACAGTGAGCACAAAATTCCTGTAGCTTGGGTTTCTCTTTTCTTTTTTCTTCTTTGTTTTTTTTTTTTTCACCATCCAGCTTTACCCTCCACCATATGCTTTGCGACCTCCAAAGGTAGCATGACACCCTTCATAAGGAGCTCTGTGACGGTCTTGATGGCATCGACGCAGGCTTCAATCGGAGACAAACAAACGTACCAGCCGGCACAGAAGAATCCAATGGGCCAAGCGAGAAACCAGAGAACGAGAAACCAGATGATTGCCCACAGAACATTCATGACTCCGTTGACACTTCACTCCTTCCTCTTCAAACTGACCCGATCACTGTAAACGTGAAAAAGAATTAAGGAAGGCTCAGTTAATCATATTGTCAGCCACCTTTGTGGAGACGATATTCGAGTAAGTGCATTGACCGTCGAAAGTGATTGGTCCATCTCCAAATCAACTTGGTCAAATTGCTCCAATCTACCTCAAATGCAAAGCTATGGTCGCATTTTGCCAATTTTGACTCCTCGTGATAGTTTTATTTTTCTATTTTGGTTTGGGATTAACGACAGTCAATCAAACGTCATTGCCTCTATCATGAGGATTCTGAGATGTTCTTTGAAGAAGCTCATGTTTCAGTGCAGAACGTGAGCCAGCGTAAGTTTCCCATTCATTCACCATTCATTCACCATTCATTCACCATTCATTCACCATTCATTCACCATTCATTCACCATTCATTCACCATTCATTCACCATTCATTCACCATTCATTCACGTCCATTTTAAACGTTGTTTTAGGCTACGTTCACACTTGGTGCCCGACCACGGTGCCCGAGTGCGATTCTTGATGAGCACTTATGCGAACACACCTTTTTTTAAAGTAACCACGCTAGAATTCGGGCACTGTGCCCGGTTCACTACCCGAGTACAAGATCTTGCTGATAGATTCGTGATGATGCCGGATACTGACTTTGAGTAGTTTAGTTTATGGAATGCACATTCATGGCAATTTTATCTTCTTACCCTAAACTGCTCAAGGTTTATGGTGAGGAGAGAAACCATAGGAAGGAGGTAGGTAAAGGTAAAGAAGGGTGACGACTCGGTTTTTTTTCTTTTGAAAAAGTAACCAATCTTTCGAAAATCTTATTCTAATCTGTAAACAGTCGAATACGGAAGCGGCCATTTTAACTGCCATTCTAACTTAGTAACCTGGCCGAAACGGCTGATGCTCTGATAATCGCAAGGGAAAAATTCAACCCTTAAGTCAAGAGTGCCTCTACCCTGCGAGCAGACTCCCTTTTCTTTTTTTTTCTTCTTCTTTTCTTCTTTTTAACCCTCCCTTTTCGATTCGAGGACGGGTTAAAAAGGCTCTGCTCGCTGGGTAGAGTGCCTCAATTTACAGCTCCTAATTGTTCAAGAAGGTCGAGAGAGTTCGTCATGTCACAATTAGCTTGTTAGGCTAGGTCACGGTTGTTAGGTAAGATTCAAAATGGCTGCTTCCGCACGTAGACGAATTTTGTTCGCGCTTTTCAGTGAAGCCGCTTAATTTCGGATTCAGCTAAATAACACTCAGGAACTTCACAGAGCAGTCAGTGTTATATATTCAAACATTATTTTCGAGGCAGAGACAAAAAGTATACCAGCCTGAGGAGCCCTTCTCTTTGTTAGGAAAGGAACGAATGGATACTCTAACTGCAGCATCAACATTTACTCTTATCTCTGATTTTCTGTTGCTTATGTTTGACGCGCGTGTTTCCTGGGTTTTTAATCCGTCCGTTGTAACCTTAGCGGATGGTCAACCATTTTTCCTCGCAGTAAAATAATAATAATAATAAAAAAACTGATTCACACCACCAGAAAAGATTTAAATATGCCACCAGTCACGGTGCCTTTCATTGAGAAAGACAAAACTATACATCTGCATAGCATGCGCTGCTTCTAAAGTGGCCGTCAACGAGGGCTTTGTTGTCGCTTCGAAGGCTGTATTTTTACTCAGTCTTGAAAAAATTATGATTTTCTGACTAACTTCTTAAATTTTGGCGTAATTTAATTTAAATTTGATCGCGCGGCGGACCTTTAACTAAATAAAAAAAGTTCCAAGGGTCAAGTTCACTGGTGCAAGACAATTATATCAACTCGTTATCTTATCTCACTTGCAGAGTAAATATAATTATTGTAAACAAAAATGTTCTACCCCACGCTTTGTGCTCTTCAGTCAGCCATCCAGAAGTGTCAAGAACATTTTAACGGCTTCAGGGAACACGACACTTTAATTTATTCATCGTGTGTGAAAATCTTCGACGTTGCGAAAAAGCCCCCAGTGCTAGCAGATCGTTAGCGTCAGTGCGTTCATAGTTTGCTAGGGTTATCAGCTAGTCTTTTAGCTATTATTTTTTGTAACTGATATCCCCTCATCAGACAATTCATAATTGCTTAAGTATTGATCATCGAGAGTATTTTGGCTCCTCTGCACTTTCCCTACATCTGACAATCACGAACTGAGTCAGACGACAGTAACCATGAAATTAAAATACTGTGTGGCCATGCATTCATTCGGCTGACCCTAGTGAAAATTAACATTCAAATGTAGAAAACCATAGAGGACTGAAGAAATGTTGTAATGAGTTTAAAAGAAAAATTGCCAGACTACAGCAGTTTCAAATGTGTTTTAAATAGCTTGAGTGGAACGGCAGCTTATGAAGTTGAATTCTCGCCCGAAATCAAGCGCGTGTATAATTTAAATCAACTAAAAAAAAACTAAAAAGAAGAAGTTACCTTTTTTGCTTCTCCTTCCCAGGCGATAGTTAGAGACCTAACGAACTTGCGTGCTAATGTCTTGTTTCACAAACAGAACGTCAATAAACGAGTTATGTTAATGCACAACCATATGATGCAAATCGGCTCTTTCTAGAAGATTATCACGCCCAATATGCAAATGTTTTAATATCTTGAAACAATAACTCCGAAAGACAATTGTTGTCCTAAGAAATCTTATCCCATTTTTTTTCGAACA
Source organism: Stylophora pistillata (assembly GCF_964205215.1). NCBI lineage: Eukaryota > Metazoa > Cnidaria > Anthozoa > Scleractinia > Pocilloporidae > Stylophora > Stylophora pistillata. The sequence goes on along the minus strand of NC_142527.1, from coordinate 27,193,776 downwards.
TGAATTTTTGACAAACAAAGTTCGTTGAGAAAGGTAAAGGATATGAATTCCGAGTTTTTACCATTATGCGTACCTCAGGTATGGCCGGTATATATTTATGGCTGGCTGGCTTGTGAAATTCAACGTTCACGAATTATTGCAATGCAGAAACACTGAACAAAGGAGCAATTTGTCGTACAGTTTTTAATTTTGCTATTAGTCAGTATTACGGCTCGCTAAGAGGCTAAGTAACTTCCGATACAAAGAAAGAAAAACACTCGGTGAGATGAACCATTAATCATGAACCAGCTTGCTTGCTATCAATCCTGACGCAGCCAATCAGTTAAATAGATTTGCTGCTATTGGACTTGATTTATCATCGATTTTGAAAATATTCTCGAGTCGACCAAAAAAATATTCGCTGCTGCTTGGGTATACAGTATTTTCAGGGGACCTTAACCTGATCCATATGCTCTGTATTCCGGCATTAGGCGTGAAAATTAACAAATTTTAACCGAAAAAAATTAACCGCAAGAAAAATTTCAGGTGACAATAATTAGTTCTTATTAACCGAGCGGGAAGTCTGTATGGTAGAATCTTGACCGAGGTCGCCAGTGCAGACCGAACGCAGCGAGGTCTATACTAGCGATCGAGGTCAAGATTCTCCCATACAGACCGACCTAGCTCGGTTAATAAGATGTTTATTATATGGCTGTGTCTTACATGCCAATTTTTTATATTCTTTGTACCTTTTTTTTTTTCTAGACCGGTCTAGATGCCGGTCTAGATGGGAAAATCTAGACCGCTTTCAATATTGATTTCAGCCAATCAAATTCGTGAATTCGGTAGTTCCCAGTCCTTGTGAGACACAATAATTTGGATATATCAACAAGGTTGAAATGGTAAATTGGCCACCGTAATGATTACAAAAGCTGACGTTTCGAGCGTTAGCCCTTCGTCGGAGCGAAAGAGACACAGCCATATAATAATGGCATGATATTAAAAGTTTGCTGTAAAATCCATCACCCCTTTGAAAACCTCTTGTAAGGAGCAATTCTTAACGAGCGACCACTCGGAATTTAATCCATCGTCAAGGGAATTTTCACCTGGCTCGTGTGCCCCAGCCCGACAATAGGACGGAACGACGTATTTTGCGACCAAAGCCCATCATGTTATCTGCCTAAGTTTCTCTTTCAACGAACCTGTCGAGATCGATGTCATCAAAACTAAAAAATTAAGGCGACGTGGACGATGAAAGTGGGCGTGTTAGATGAGGGTCTCAATGAGGGAGGGGCCACGTTGACGGTTGACGGTTAAAAATAAGTCCTTTTGACGAACTAAAACGAACTAAACGAGCAAATTTGGCGGCAATTTTTCATAATGACGCGTTTGTAAAGAACTGCTAATTTATAACACCTTTTATTGATAAATGGCTGACGTTTTACGACACCGGAAGTGTTTCCACACCGGAAGTCAGTTCTATCGCTAACGAGTTTCACTTGTTACTCGCGACTAGAAGTTAAACGACTTACATAAATGTATTTTTCTGATATATCAAGACTTTTATTTATAAACAACAGAACTTACAGAGCTTGACCCCAGTTAAGGCAATCGTTTAGTTCTTAATTAAGGATATCTGAGACATCTGACGGCGCGGCTAACATTATTTGACGGTCGACGGTAAAAAATATTGCGTTTTTGACGGTTGACGCTTAATATTTTGGCTATTTGACGGTTGACGGTTTACTCCATTGAGACCCTCTTAGATGATAGGCGGCAAAGGGGAATTTATAGTATGTTGGACTAAGAGATGGCCGCGGCCGGGGTGCACTTCACCCTCCCCTGGTTGGACAAAATGTCACATTGCCCCCTTTACTGGGAGGCCTGGATCGAGGGTAAAATCCAAGATGGCGCGTGAACGCGCTAGTTCTGCGATAACTCCTTTGACGGAAACTACTTTGTTTGTGGGTCCAAAAACTCCAGATGAAATTAAACGAATGATACCTCATCTAATAAAGATAGATAAGGCTTTGTTTAGAAAGATTTTACAAGGTAGGTTGTCGCAGTATCTCTCTAAATTATCTACATAGCATTTGGCTATTCATAGCAAGTGCATAATTTATCCACTATGGAGATGTCAAAGACTCGTCGGATCTTCCTTCATAAATCTCTCGGTATTTTTATTATATTGATGTGATTTTGCTGACTAAGTACGAGGGAAATGTGTTTCTTCGTTGTAGTTGCGTTTGTCAACCACAAAGACCATATTAATGCTCTTACGCTGGAAGCTCTCAGTTGTATGTTTTCACGTGACTTTCGTCCGTATTTGTCGACGATAAAGATCAATTTATAAGGGATTGAATTGCTTACTTAGTATTCTCCTCCAGGTCAGGGATATGTTGTCATTTGGCTAAAATTAAGCCGAAATCAAATTAGCTTGCTATACAAAATTTCTGGAGTTTCCTCCACCAAATGTGATGCCCAATCTGGGGGATCACTATGTGACAAATTGCATTTCCATTTCAATCCGCACCCCCCTGTTGAAGGCCTGGGATTTCTAAGGGGGAGAGGGGAATCTCAAAATCATATTTCTGTGAGGGGTCAGTCGAGAACAAAAGTTCAAGGTTGAGGATTTCTGAGGGGGAGGAAGTGGGAACAGAGGGGAGATAATATAATTTTAAGTTTTCCAGCGGGTTCACAGATTCCCAAGGAGTATGAAGTACTCTAGGTAGAAATTCCTTGAGTATTATCTGAATGGGGTTCAGAAATTTCTCTTGTGAAGGGTTGTCACAGGAAATCCTTCAATGGAGAGTGGGGGGAAGGGGGGGGGGGGGGGGTGCAGTTTGAAAATGGAATGGCCCAAAATGAATTACTCATTTTGAGTTGCTGAGTTCTTGTTTTTGGCTCTTTTCAGTTATTATCTCAGTTTTGGAGGGAAACGTTCCTGATGATGGCCTACTCCAGAAGCTTCAGTCAGAAACTGTAACTGAGGATATGTTATCCTCTTTGTATGCTGGGCTTTACTCGCTACTGCGCAGTGCTCTGCGTTTGCCCCAGACCTCTTTAAAACCAGAACAGTTTAGGGCAGACCTCAAGGAACTGAAGTAAGAAAGCCTTTGAAACCTTTTATTTATGTTTTCGTGGTAATTTGAAAAATTTAACATGCTCATATCATTTACTGTTAGTGCCCTATTAGGCCTCTGATACGGCCCCTGGAGGTGGGGGGGGGGGGGGGTTAATTGCTAAAATTTCCATTTGGGGTGAAATTATCTGCCCTTTGAGCAACTGGGTGGTAAAGTTTAGATAACTGTCAATCCCTGCTTTGTACTTGAATGGCTTCACATGGTGCCAAATTGGTTTTTTTTCCTTAAAGGATTCCTGCAGAATTAGTTCCTGATCTCTCAAGTGTTGTGTTTGGAGAAAAGTAAGTGGATTTATAATATGTTGTGAAATTTATTCTATCTATTATACAGGTGTGTTTTTGTTTTTAGGGACTGGTAACCTTAAAAATTAAAACATATTGAATGGCTTATGATGTTCTATATCAATTATCCAATGTATTGTACTACACGGTCACAAATGATTTTCTCATACCAAAATTTAGATTTGATTGCAAATTTTTTTGTAGCTGAGTAACTACATAGTGTAACAAGTAAGGAGGCATATTTTATGATTATTTTATTTTGTAGAAGACCAGCATTTGATGCAGCTGCTCTTCGAGACAGAAATCACCTTCCAACTTTAGATTCACTGCGATGGCGAGTGGATGTTGCCATATCCACTAGGTAAGTCCAGGCTATCATCTTGTGACATATTATTTACTGCAGCTGTAGAATTCCATCCAATTACAGCTGAGAACAACAGCATAAAGGTGACATGTACTCAGTTGACCTCACTGCCTGATAAAAACTAGCAGTATCCAATCAAAATGTTGCTGTTCACATCTCAAGTGACCAAGTACATCTGAGACAAATGATTATGTTTCTCTTCTAAGTGTTATTTATCATGATAAATAACCACAACCTATTTTATTAATTAGGATATATCAACAAAGTTGAAGTGGTAAATTGGCCACCGTAACGATTATCAAAGCTGATGTTTCGAGCGTTAGCCCTCGAAACGTCAGCTTTTGTAATCGTTACGGTGGCCAATTTACCATTTCAACTTTGTTGATATATCCAAGTTATTTCGTTACTCCCATCGACGCAGCCCCAGACAGTTTCTTTCGAAACTATCGGCCTTTATTTTATTAATTACTTTGTTTTGGTGATTTTTATTATTGTTTGAAATATTAATTTTCCAACAACATGAAGAATATATGTTTGAACATTGTTATAGTGCATTTTCATGTTAAATTTTCATAAATTCTTTCTGATTTGAAGGGATGGGAAGGTGGTGAATATTTAAAAGTGAGTGGATGCTCAGCCTCTGACAGAATTTCTATGTGACTATGTTAGGTTACTTTTAATTATTACATATGCAAAATTATTCTTCTGCCTGTAAGTCTTAACAGTATTTATAGGAGTTATTCTCTGTTTTTATTCTTCAGTGCTCTGAACAGAGTGTTGGAACCAACAGTGCTTATGGAGCTAAAGCTCAGTGATGGAAAGATCCATACTTTTGAGGTACTAGTCGATTATTTCATGGTATTGCATTCATTTTAAAATTGTGTTGTTGTTGATGTTTTTTCAAAAAAATTCTAACTAGCTGTAGTATTTTTTTGTAATCCTCAAGAAATGAAGCTATTCTAATAGAATACTGAACAACACTAACATCATGAAATATTTTCCAAGAAAAATCAACCTCATTCCAATCAGTTTCATCTAAATTACATGTTATATCTTTTGGAATCTTTGGCCCCCAGCCTTCTTGATCTGGGTCATCTGTGCTGAGTGTTTGCTACAAGTCACCAAGTTTCAAATCACAATAATAGAATATTTTTTTCTCTAATTTCAGGTTTCCTTGTCCAAATTTCACGAGTTACGGTACAATGTGGCATACGTATTGAAAGAAATGGAGGATATTGAGAAAAAGAGCATTTTAAAGATACAAGATTAATTTTCAGCTTCTGGCAGTTTAGGTAGGCTAGGAAGTTAAGATAATTTAGATTGTATAGTGGCCAGTATTTCTTATCAGAGAGCATAAAGATAAAATAATTAATTATTGAGTCATATAGAGTGGGTATAAGTTAAGAGTTTTTTCCCAAGCTTGATACAGATCTTGTGTCTTTGATGCTGAGAAAATAATTTACTTTCCATCTCACTAGACAAGGGCCACATTAAGCAGTTGTATTTACCTTCCAGTCACTATCCATGTCTGTACTAAACTTTCCCCATGTCAAAAAAAAATTAGCCATCACTGTGAATGCCTGAGCTATCTACAGCTGGTAATGAGTACTGCATTGATCAGGCTTGAGGGCAGCAAGACATGGGAAGGAACCACACACCCTGCCTCCGTAGGAGTATGTGTGCTACCCATTGTTCTTTCTGTTCACAGTAAGGGGTAGTTTGTGCTAGAGAATTACAATGATCTGAATTCTGATTTTTATCATAGATTAATTAAAAATTTGTTCAATAAAATTGAGGAGTTATCTTTTGTTGAGGGAGAGTTTCATTCTGAATTTTGGCAAACCTAGAGATTTTTTTTTAAAGAAATTGGGGAAAAGGTAATGGTAATGGAAGTGTTTACATTAGTTTCATACTTGTTGATGACACAGCATGAAAGTTAATTATAAAACAGTATGGGTATACTGTGGCTCATACTCTCCCTGTTTTCAAAACATTGTGTGTATTCTATCTGAAGCTTATGACCTCTAACCATCAGGCATAACTCACAAACCATAATCGTATGACAAAACACCGTAGATGTAAGAAAATTGCAATTAAAATTGATTGATGTTCAGTAGATTTGAAAGACGGAATATGGTGTTTTTTAAATGGTGTTGTATAGTCTCCTGGATTTGTCTCCTCCTGGTGTTCCCAATGAGAAATTTCTTAAGATAAGTGTAGAGATTAGGTATAGACTGAAATAAATTTAGGTTATCATGTTCAGTGCAAGTGTACAGAGTTTATACTCTTGATAGCTCTTTGTAAAGTTTGTATCAAAATAATAATTGACCATATTCTAACGATGATTTTAGAAAGTAATTTAATCGTAACATTAACACAGGCATGTGATTCAGTTCAAGGTATCTCTAACCTTTTAGAAACGTTAATACAAATTGTTAGGAAAAGTTAGAAAAAACCTGGTTCAATGTCGACTATACTTGTGGAAAAATAGAAAAAAATAAACCAAGAAGTAACAAGGTTGGCTTAAGATAGAATAGAGAAAAACATGTTAATTAGATGCATTATAAAGCCAAGAAAACCAACACTTTTAGTAGGTGATTTATTCCAAGTGTTATTTTTCAGACAATGCAATGTAGTTCAAAAGAATAAAATAAGAAATTACTATGCACATAGCATGAACATCATCACTTTAAACAATTATACAAGGAATAATTTTCCATTTCAACCAAGTTGAAATGGTAAATTGGCCACCGTAACAATTACAAAAGCTGACATTTTGAGTGTTAGCCATTCGTCGGAGCAAATAATCGAATATTTCCCACCAATAACGTAGCTCCATTTTCTTCCTTTAAAAGCACACACAACCCACAATTCCTCTATTCGCTCCGATGAAGGGCTAACATTCAAAATGTCAGCTTTTGTAATCGTTACGGTGGCCAATTTACCATTTCAACTTTGTTGATATATCCAAATTATTTTATTACCCCCACTGACGCAGCCCCAAACAGTTTCTTTAGAAACTATCAGCATTTATATAAGGAATAGTATTTGTTAAGTGGATCAATGTAAGTTTCTAAGCAAATGCACACCCACCCCTCCCCTAACAGTACATTAACATTAACTTGTTTTTATTAAACTATTCGGTTAAGGAAGGGGTGGGGGTGCTCAGATACAGGAATTCAACTGTAAAAATTAACCTACATCAGACTGCAAGATGACAATGCATTACCATCATTGCAACTGTTGTCACCCTGATCATCAACAACATATTGCCATCACCAGCATTACTGCCATAACCATCACTTCCATGCTGTGGCCATTTGGCATTAAATAAGAATGGATCCTACTTTACTTTGTCTCAGATACTATATTTTCAGACCAGCAAACATGCTTATGGCTGAGGACCTTGAAGAAAAGATGCATCCAGCAACAAACTCAATTATTGTCCATCAAATACAATTTTTATGGATGCCTCTTTTGGAATATTGAACTTATGTAGTCTAGTGTGAAATTGCTATCACTATAATTTAAGTTGGAACTAAATACATTCTTACATTCTACTCAGATCTTTCTGCTATAAACACTAGAAATAACCAAAGATTAAGAAGCTACACTGTTTGGACATTGAAGCGATTCATTTTCATGTATCAGTCAGTGAAAGATAGTACCATTACAAATAATTAAGTGATAGCAAGATCTGTTAAAGTATTTACCATTTTGAGTTGCTTTTTGCAAGAGTTCCCTACAGACCTAGTGAAATAATTCCCTTCAGGTATACTTGTGGATAATGCCTACCATTAAAAGTTCTATTGCTAGAAAAATGAGCAGTTTCCTAGAGAGTAAAGCTGTAAATTTTACAGGTTGCTTTTTCTGCACAGTTGGGCTTCAAGAGCCATAGCTTGGTTTGAAAAACACTTCTCATGTTTACCCTTCTTTTTTCCTGTTGCTTAACTACATTATATGGTGTATGGCAGGTTTTGTGTTAGCATTACACAATCCTGACAGATTACAGTAATTCATATACTCGTTAAAACTAGTTAACAAAAAGAACAGCAATTGTTCTCCATTTGCATTCCAAATAATCTACTGTGATCATGTACCTAAGTTTGTGCCATGTTTCTAGCAACAAATTCTCCAAATAATATACTATAATCATGTATCTATATATACAATGAAGGTATGTTAATTACAAATGTTGAGAAAAATAATTAAAGGTATGTTATTCATTCATCAGCTACCTATTAACTAATTAAATCAAATTGATGCTGACTATAAAAATACTAAAACATGCTCAGCCTCAAATTTTACCTTGAAGAGGTGTTCACAATTAATTATAGAGTCTCAGCTGTGCAAGATTTGCTGTAGTACACACCAGTGAATCTGTGCAAATATATATATCTTATTAGACGTTTTGTTGTGTAGTATCGCTGAGTATTTTTACGAGTTGTGTCGTATTTTGACGAGCCTGTAGGGCGAGTCAGTACAAATAACGAGTAAAAATACTCAGCGATACTACACAACAAAACATCTAATAAGTTATTTATTATCCAACGTGCCAAACTGTTGTTTCAGCGGGCGAATTTCGCGGATATTTATTTACAGGGATTGCATGACAGAAGTATGCGAAGCGGAACGGAATTGGCGTGTTGTTGTGTTGCTGTTTCTATTTTCTTCATTAAATGAAGAAATTTTCTGGTCGTCAAGCTGTTTTTCTTCGTTCAATTCATCAAATGAACTTGAATCTATATTTGCCAGCCATTCTGACTCTTCGTCGTCGGAAATATGATTGAAATTGTCCACCACTTTTTTTTTTCCCGTAACTACAATCCAATTCTTTGCTTGCGCAATGCGAGAAAACCAGTTTAACCGGTACTACAATAGACGAGTACAAATACCGCGTGATATTTGTACTCGTCTATGGCATTATTCGTACTCGTCTAGGTGTAGTTGGATAATAAATTTCACTACTGCCAAGATCAAAAGCTTTTTCTACCTCCTTTACAATGATGAACCCAATGATTACCCTCTTAGGGGTATTACAAAAATACTCTAATCTCAATTCTTGGGATCAATGGTTAAATTACCTTCATTATTTATGTCTGCATTGAAGATATTGTCTGTCGTAATTTTTCCAGCCGCTTTTTCAGTGAAGACATGGAGATGAATTCTAGCTGTTTGTCAAGGGGCATTGGACAAACAGAAAGAAACCACCACATCCAAACAGGTCCCTGGGGTAGATTCTGAGGCTCGGCATCACAGCTTGGCATCTCAGAAAACATGTTTGTGATCCTTCTCTAAATCGCCAAATGGAAATAAAAAATTAAAATAAAATTATTATTATAATAGCGAAACAAACAATTGCTGCCTTTTAAAGATTTTCATAATTTCTAGTAACAACAATAATTATCATCATGGCAATAATGACAGAGTCACCACACCTTTTCTTATCTTACATTTCTTCATATTTGATACATTGAGAATAATAATTATCAATGGCTAAAATATTACTTTAATAGTGACATTTACAATAATTGTCATAATCATTAAAATGGTTACAGAAAAACTGTCATTATTCTCATTATTCATTCTTTTTTTTTGGTACATTCAGTATTTTACCTTTAGTTACAGAGATCTTGAGGTACAGCTCGATCAGCAAGTAAGGAAAAATAATATTATTATGTCTTACCCGTGGAAGGAGTGGTAGATTGTTGAACCAAGATTTTGTTTCATTGTAAACTTGTTGATGAAGTGTATTTACATCCTCTGAAGATAATTAAATAAGCAGAGTGTTAACATTCAAGATTTGTTTGTTTAATGAAAAGTTTATGAGATAATTAGACGATTGACATCCCTTGCCATCCACAAAAAACAATGTACAATGAACTTTGCAGCTCGATTCTGACATGTAAATGCATGACAGATAAGTTAAAAAGACAGTTACAGTTGAACCTCAATTGTCTGGACTCGCCAGGACTAGATGAAATGGACCAGATAATCAAGGGTCTGAATAATCGAGAATATGAATATTAATGAGGCACAAACGCTGATTAAATTAAGAAAGTGACAGTCCTGAAATAAAACACATTTAACAAATCGTTAAATGAAAAAAGTATGGTCTACGTCTTCACTGTCCTAGTTATGTGAATACTTCTACATGTAAAATTCATGAAAAATGTTTTTACATTGGCCTAAAATGTTGAAACAATTGTCAGTTTGTCTTAAAGAACAACATTGCCTGTAAAAAATTAATATGGCTATGGATCATGACTAATAAATATTCATGAAAAATTGGAACCAGAGAAAAAGTCCAGATAATCCAGAAAACCAGATAATCGAGGTCCAGATCATCAAGGTTCAACTGTATACAGTAAGCTAATTTTAGACGTTAGTCTTTTTCGACTTTATCTCCCCAAGATATGAATGGTAATTCTCCTTTTCGGTTGCGGTATGTTTTAGTGAAAAAAATGTGGCAAATGAAGGTGTAACATTGGCACCACTGTAATTGGCTATTGACTGTTGCAGTGTCCCTGCCATTATTTTTCTTATTTTTTTTTTTGTCATTGATTATCATTATTTTCTTTTTTTTGGTGAGGTTAATAAGTAAATAAATAAATAAATAAATACACTGAGGGGGCATTCCCAAGCTGATGCATTTGTATTTTCTCATGACCTGCTTCTCAAAGAATGTTCTGGCAGTGCGAGGAGAAATTACAAGTTGACCATTTCTGTAGTTTTCAAGTTGACTTGTTACCTAGTTCTTCCTCTGGGATTGTTTCATCCTTTATCCATTCTACTTTAGCTGTATGGTATCCATTTTGCATTCCTCTTTTAAGAACCTATACAGAAGCAAAAGAAGGTTCAAATTTATTTTTCATTTCACAGAATGGAATGATGATCAATATCCCTAAACAAAAATTTTTCCATAAACGGGTGTTGTTTAAAGTTTAAAGTAATTTCGAACAGACTATGATCATGGTAACCTAATTGATCAATAAATCATTTTAAGTTAAAATTGAAATTATAAACTACTGACAATGTCCACAATGTAAACATGCATATGTAGGTGTGTAAGAGGACAGAAATTAAAAAAAGGGTGAAACACCTTAAAACGTCTCCCACCAACACAGTCAACAAAAGATCTTCCATCTGAGAGGTACTGCAAGTCTCTTATCTCAAGCATCACACCATAATCAACAAAACTACAAAAACAAACAAACAAACAAACAAGAATACAGTTAGTAATACTAAGTCTTGCATGTTGAATGGGCTTAACATAAATTTATCAAGTTAATACTCAAGAGGATCTATAAGCTAGTGCACATGAATGCTTGGGAGAAAAGCCCATCAGCCTGTGAGTCTGGCTTTATGGTATAAAAAGGCATAAGTTCTATTCTGATGCAGAAGGGGATTTGGATGAAACACAGCTGTATTCCTTCAAAACTTGTTGTGTGCCAGAAAAACTGCTGCCCACTTTATTCTTTCTCTCTCTACTTTTACTGGTAACTCTACTTTCCAGTTCTTAGTCAGAGAAATTTAAAAATCAAATCTTAAAAATAGAATCTTCTTTGGATTTCTATTAAGTGAAAATGATGTCAGGAAATGCAGATTTAATGTCTCAACTACATAAACCTGTTCACATTTCACCGTTGAATTTCAATAAATTTGAAGTAAAATTCCCAGAGAAAGTTGAAAATAGCATTTGAGAGTACCTTAATTAAAACAAAAATCCTTGAGCCTTTGACAATTGACAGCTAGTGAGTGTGCTGCTAGCTGATCTCCTTTTTATCTGTGTAACAGCTCTGTTAATACATGAGGCTAACAGTTATCCACAGTACAAAGTTTGGGTCTTACCCCTTCTCTTCATTGTGCAGGCACATGCCAAACTGCTGTGACCCTGATTCCATACATTGCCTCACCATCAGACGATAGCGAGGTTCAAAAATATGCAGAGGGCAGGGCTGAGATGGAAATGCTAAGGTACATACAAAAATAGGCACATCTTCTGTAGTATCACTTGCCACACTGTGGGAAATACAATTGAAAATACTATGTAATGTGTTGTAAAGAGTGAGCACTTAAATTACAATCTTGTGAGTTTTTCTTGAAAACGAAATCTAACTAAAATTCAATAGAGTTTACAGGATTCAAGAGTTTGTAGCTTGCAATCTGGGTCTTTATCATTTTGTCTCCTATTTTAAATCTTCCATGATTCCTTTTTTCTTTTTGATTGTTCTTGACTTGCTGATGCTTATTTACCCTTAACAAGCAGGCAAAATATTACTTTAAAAGGATTCCTTCCAATAAATGATATATTTCTATGACTTCCTCCCCTCCCCTCCCCTCCCCTCCCATAGGGGGAGTGGGGGGGGGGGTCTCACTTAAATCTACTTAATTTCCTATGATTTGAGTCTCAAGACTATAGACATCTTTACCTTCAACGTAATCATGGAAAACATAAAGGAAAAGGTTTTTGGGACTGTTATCCAGAAGGTCAATAAAAAAGATAATTAAAAAAAAAGAAGCAGACTGAAGAAGCCTCACCTGGCTAACTTTTGCATTTCTTCTTCATGTAGTTTCTTCCTTTCTACAAACTCCTCAGGTAAAGCAGTTTCAGTAAGCCTGCTTATTGCAACTGTAACAGTCTGTTGAGACAAATTGCTCAACTATATATTAGAAAGTAGTAAGACTATATAATGACTCTTTGCATGGTTATGATAAGTAATGCCATCTGAACCTTTCATTGCCTATTAATTAAGAGATTCTTTGAAAACTAACTGAGATCCAAATGATCTAATTATAGTGAGCAGTTCTCACCTGATTTCGCTCAGCAAGGAACTAAAATATCAAAAGAAAGATAAAACAAATATAGTTAGCAAACAATATAACCAATAATTAACAATATTTTCAACCCATATATATATAATTATATATATATATATATATCAACTAACACCATAGAGAAAACAAAATTAGATTTACATCATATGCTTTAAGACAATAATTAATATTATGATGTTGGTTAAAAAGAATTTAATAATTCCCTAATTGATACTTTTCACTTGTCTGCTTGATATTGCATTTATATTGTTAGGAGAAATTCTGTCTTGGTCATTCAGGGGAGTTAGTAAAGGCAGGGGTTTCATTAAGGGCCAGGCACCGGGAAAATTGACCAGTTGTGAGAACGGTTTTGCCCGTCTGATTTGACGGTCTGGAGTAAAGTTTATCTTCTAAAGAAGTTCAGTTCAAAGAGTTTTGCCCGCCTCAGAAAACCAGTTGCCCTTCTGCAGAAAACATTAATGAAGCCCCTGTAAAGGGCTAAGGAAAGATTTTGGACTGAAGAATTATAAACAAAAAAAACACTTACTGCACCTTTTTCAAGGAAAATCTGCAGATAGGACAGGTTGGTCTGTGATCAAGATTACAATTGAGGCAGGAACGACAAAATGCATGGCCACAGGGTGTGGTAACAGGTTCATAGAGCAACCTTAATAAAAAAAAATATATATAAAACGTTTTGTTGCAAATAATCATAGTATTCTTACTTGTTACTTCCTAATAAGAAGCATTAATTTGAAGAAGGTGAAGTCTGAAAAAAAAAAATTCTCTTGTCTTGCAACATGTGGCTTTAAAGCCTAGTTGATATTATTAGAACTCAGTAGCTGTATCTGTAAGTCATGTGATCAAGTAAGTTGTACATATTACCGGTGATTATTCTTTAAGTACATGATTTTAGGTAGGTATTATAGAAATCCTAATAAGTGTATCTGAAATCTTTTACTAAGAGTTCAATTTAGACAAATTTAAGACTGTACAAATTTGTGATTATTATACCTGCAGCATAATGTACATTCCAAATCTTCAACACAACATCGCTTGTCAAGTCGTAACTTTTTCAAGTCAGGTTCACCTTCACTTTCAACTCAAAAAAAAAGAAAAAACACAATGATTATGGAGAGCAAATGGGGACAAATGCCTCGTAAGCTGTAAGTCTGAATGAATATTGTTGCAAAGTTTTGGTAGCTTTGGGCTTCAGGCTTCTGTTGTCTGAGGGGAGGATACTGCAAGTTAATTAAATTTAAACAATTCAGCTGATCACGGGGATTAGATGAGTGAAAATATCACCTGCAGCTTTGAGTGAAAAACTCAACATAGAAAGAAGCAAACTGCCTAAAGCACAGGAAAATGCAAATAACCAAGTTACAACAGTACTGCTCTTAGTTCTGAGTCTGATTGGCTGAAAAAAAATGGCTCAATGATCAGTTTTCCAGACCAATCACATAGCAAAGTACAGGGGCAGAACCTAAACAATTCTGTATCACTAATTCTATAGACTCAATTGAAAACTATTCCGTAAACAGCATTAACCACTCCCTGATGACCAGTATACTCTGCAGTCACTAACCAGTGCCATGTTCCACTTTACTTTGTTCTACTAGATCCACAAGGCTTGTCAATCTTTGAAGAATGACACAGCCATTGGTGTCATCTGGGGAGGTGCTGTCACTGTTTGAACTGGAAGTTCTAGCCCGCTTTTGGCCTCGACTGGAGCAAGAGATACCTTCTGTAATCATTTCATGTAGAAGCTGCGAAATGAATATAGAGTATGGTATCTCCTTTTATTGTCATGTGACCATCACAAGACTTGAGAGAGATTAGGAGGCAAGGAAGGGGTATTTCTGTATCATATTCAGCTATATTGATCACTAAGGCCAGGTTCAGACGCCGAACTTTTCATGAGCCGAACTCAATTTGAGTTTGGACCAACCCAAATTAACAAAAGTATGCCTGCTGATTCAGACGCCGTTCTTTTCGGCCGTTCCAAATTCAGTTCCAGTAAAACTAGTCAAACTGCTTGCAAAATACATTACAACGATTTATGCATTAGGATTGGCACATGAAAAGTACGGCGTCTGAATTAAAGCCGTTCCAAAGGCGTTCTACAGGCGAAATTCTTGGCCGAGCCAGGCGGGAAGAATGGGTGAGCTGTTCCAAATTGAAATAGCCGTTCCAAATTGATTCAGATGCCGATCTTTTCGTGTACTTAATTCAAGGATTTAGGTTCGGCTCATGAAAAGATCGGCGTCTGACCTGGGCCTAAGACCAAGGTTGGTCAGCCGGGTGAGCAGATTTTGAAAGAAGTCTTTTCTCTCATCTATAACCCTTTAATTCCCAGAAGTGATTGAAAGACATGTAACTTCTCTCTTAATGCTCTCTTTAATATCCACACAGTATCCAGCAAACAGGTAACTTCTCTGGCAGACGTTATCTTGATCTAACACCAAATTCTTCAAATTAATTTGAAAGAGAAATGTGTAGCAACTGGAAGAGAGAGTTAACAATCAGATCTTGGTAGTTAATTGGTTAAGAGACTTAGTCTCATTTTGCTGGCTTAAAATCATACACTTTATGAATCTATTGCAGTCACACATGCTTGAAACTATTCTTGGAACAAAAAGGAATTTCATGGAAATCACAAAGTATGTAAACTAACTGCAATAACTTTTTTTTTCCTGTAGGATCAAAGCAGGCAATCCTAGGAAGACAAAATATGGCTATTAGATGTCATGACAAAATCATTCTTGGGCTTAAGTTGTTCATTCATTCATTCATACATACATTCATTCATTCATACATACATTCATTCATTCATTCATTCATACATACATACATACATACATACATATACATACATACATACATAACCTTTATTAACGTGTCTAGTCATTATAGGGCCTGTAAGCACTAATTGGGGACACCCGAATCAGACCGGTTTTATGTTTGCATTCTATGATTCTCTCAGATCATTAGTAAAGCTATGGGATGAATGTAATGTTACAACCTCACTGGTTTAAATAAAAGAAAAACTGTTAACCACATTATTGGTCTTTCTGCTGTACCTTTGTTATGGATTTTCTAACAGTTGGTTTTTCTGGATCCCTAGCAAGGCAGTGCATAAAAGCCACTGCAGCTTCAGCTTTTTTATTTAAACCAAGCAAAGCACATCCTTTCCTGTAGTACCCCTAAAAATTGGAAAAAAAAAAAAAAAACAAACAAACAAACAAATTGGGAGGAAAACAAAGGTTTTTCAAATTGCCTCAGTTGACTGAGGCCTCCCTTTTGTCTCTCACTCACTGCCAGAACAACATGAGGTTGTATGCAGGACATCCAAAGTTTTTTTTCTCTTTTACCAATAGTATTGTACTTCAAATTTAATTCTTCAATTCTATAATAAAAACTTAAGCCAGATAGCTACTCAGTATACATAGCAATAACATTGGTAATGATAATGGCACTACTAACCACAGTTCATGGTTTGAACTTTGAAGTCTTGATGACAAGTGGCTTTGGTGTTTGTGACAATTGTGACAATTGTAACCCTTTAGGGACTTAAGCATCTTTAATTACAATATCACATCCCAATCACACATTAAGGTCACAAGAATAAAGGAAATGATCACCAACTAAAGAACCCCTTGGTTGTTAAACAAACTCTTCTTGTCAGCACCTTAGGAAATGTATAGAGAACAGTAAGGAGAATATGCATACTGATGTTAGAGTGTAAAAGGGTCGACAGTGCTTTCTGGGACTACCCCTAAATTGTCATTCAGATAATCAACCACACTTCCTTAACCCTTCACCCCCTGAGAGTGACCAGTATCTAATTTCTCTTTACAATTTTACCCCTGAATCAACCATTAAGGTCAGGAGAATAAAGGAAATGATCAACAACTAGAGAAAATCTTGATTGATAAGCAAATTCTCCTTGTCAGCATCTCAGGAAATGTATAAAGAACAGTATAGAGTATAATATATGTGTAAAGGGATAAGAGAATGCATGAGCACATTTCAAGGTGAAAACACTAACCTTTGGCCATGTTGGCTGAAGTTGGCAAGTCTTATTAGCTCTGAGAAGACCCTCCTCAAAGCGACCCAGTGAGATAAGAATACACGCAAGGTTACTCTGAATCAAATGGTCAGATTTGTCTATAATGAAAATCAATTCACAATGGTCATGAGGTCAAGTCTGATTATGTGAGCCAAATGGCTTATCTTCAAAGTTTCTGTGGCATTAGTTTAAACAACTATGCAAATATGCAAGGTTATCAGAGGGTTCCCCATTCTTTTATCTCGTGAATCCTGATTCGATCTTTTTTCATTTGTGAATTGCGATCAACCATTAAGAGATATTTTCATGTCCATGAGAACAAATGCTTTTATTCAAACATGAACTGTGAATTATGTGCTGAATTAAATGTAATTCGTGAATCATTATTTTATTGCATGAAGAATTTCCTATTTTATTGTCTTCAAAATGTACATGTTGTTCTAGAACAGCTGTGGTTAGGGTTTGACCAGGGTTTTCACTGGAGATGGATTTCATATGGCTTAATTGACGGAAGTAAAAAAACAGACGACTCTCGGCTCTTGAACAATAATTATGACATTATGTTACCTTGTGACGCGGATGTCGTTACACATGTCGTGACATCGTGTCACGATTATGTTCGCAATGTACAGTGGTTAGAAAAAGGAATGAGCACGCCTTCAAGATGGCGTGGTAATGTTGGTGTTATTAAATGTTGTTTTTTTGGAAACGAGCCTTTATTCTGTCTCAAATGATTGAGCGAACCGTGAACTATGAGAACAACAACAGATTGTTAAAATTTGAATATTCTATCAAGTAACACTAATAGAGACTAGAAGAAGTAAAGTATTAATTCAATGTGAATGTCTTGAATTTTGCATGAGTGTGGAAGAGTTCTGGATATTTGTGATGCATGAAAAGGCAAATTTTATTTTTAATGCAACGGAGTTTTGTGAAGGGGTATAGGGGACCCTCTTCTAACCTTTTAGCCCCTCAAAAAGAATGGCCAATTTCTCCTTGCATCGTCAGCACTGAGCCAAACATTACAGCTATCAAAATGGAGGAAATAAAAGCCAATCAAAGAAAATATTTTTGTCAAACATATTATCCCTGTAAGCACCATAACAAATGCGTAGAAAACATTATGGAGAATTTCCCTACTAATCGATGATAGGAATGAAAATTATCTTAAGGGAAATTAAGAAAACAACGACAATAACAAAATGTACACATCACAGACCATGCAAATCTAGAAAACAGTCTGTTTTCATAAAAAAAAAAAGGAAAATTGCTTTGTGATCGCTTAATGAAGGCATTCTTATCTAAACTGCTTCTTTCTTCAATTATAATTCCACGGATAGATAAAACTGAACCGCACGGAAAGATTATGAAACACGAATCTAAACACAAGAATCAATAAACTGTAACAGTTGCAATTTTCTTTTTCGGTCCTCAAATGGCAAAATCAAATTGTTATTTGAGAAATAGTACCCATCAGGTTCGAACTGATCAATACAGATTTTCTTTCATATGGCTTTTATGGTCGATGATATGGATGGTTTAATTTTTTGCAAGTGAAACTTTTGGGATGTTGCATAGGAAATGTGCAATTCAATTGAAACTTAAAATTACCACGTTGTGTCTTTTCGCCTTTTCAACGGAAAACGATTACACTTCGCATCACATCATAGTCACATAAAGGCTTTTGACAAAATGTTTAGGATAAGGGAACAATGGATACTTTTACTCAGCATTATTATAGTTACGTAATTCATTTCCTCTTAATTTTGTTGCCATTTTGGGGGTAAACGCGGCAACACGAGCTCGATCCTGCAAGTTGAAGAAATTCAGTACGAAACAAAAGAAAGTTATATGAATACTTACTGAGTTTCTCTGCTTCGAGGTATTTATCGATCGCGGCAAGGCTTTGTTTTTTTCTGTGTAAATTGTTCCCTTCTAGACGCAACCGATTAGCCCCCAATTCCTTGTCGAACGATTTCTCAAGGATGTCTTGCAAAATAACATTCACCTTTAAGGGCATGTAGGGAAACGAACCGCCACAATGCTCGCACTTCTTCGCTTCTCGTTTCTCCAAGCACAGTTTACAAAAGGAATCTCCACAGGGTAGAGTAACAGGATCGCACAAAATACCCGTACAGTTCATGCATTGCAAAATCGTGTCATAATCGTCATCTGCTTGATACTCATTCAGTTCGATTTTTATCATATTTGTTAAAGCACCGACAAGCTGAAGCAGTCGATTGGGCTGAACTTTACCGCTTTTAAACGCCTCGCAATAAATGGGCAACGAATCCATCAAACGTCCTTCTAGAACGAAACAATCAGCTTTCCCAAGCAGGTAATGAACTTTGCTTTTGCCTTTCCGAAGCAAGTCGTCGAACAGTTCGCGAGCTTTCTGGAAGTTCCCTTTCTTCATTTCTTCCTCGGCTTCCATAATACCTTCGATGAGCTCAAAGGTGAAAATTCCTACTGGCCCGTTGCATGAGAAAAGCCGGAGTTATGAATATCGATCGATTACATAACTTTCCAGTCCGCATTCTAAATTAGCACATAAACATGTGTTCCAATTGGTTCCCGATTGTCCTCCATTGGCCAACACCTACAAAAGATCTGCTTTCCAGGCTCCTTAAGTTAGCACAAAAAAACTTTGCACTCAAGAAAGAGTTCGTTTCTTCGTGCAGCTGCTGCATGTCTTCGACCTGTGGCGTTTACCTCCATAGACACAATCCTTCTTTCAATTGAAATGACCTCACGAACATGGTTGGATAATTGGATAACACTGAAAAGCTAGCCTGCGTCGCAGACAGTCTAAACCGCCGGGGGATTGTGTGACACGTCCAGCTGCAACGCAGGCTATGAAAAGCATGATGTTTGGCATAAATTTACAATTAAATTAATGTGAAATGTTTACCAGTTTTGGGATGAATATTACGCAAATCCAGAATAATAATGATAATAATAATAATAATAATAATAATAATAATAATAGTAACTGCCACCATAATAATTATTTAATATTCATATTGCGCAAATTAATTAACATGTGGATATGATCAAATGCGCATCACAACACTTTTCGGGGGACTTTGGCCGGACTGCCTCAGCAGTTTACAAATAATCGAAGGAAACTTATTTGAAGATGCCCCCTCCCCCCCAATTCCCAGTAAACAGGACAGACCACATCACAGTAATCTCGCGAGTGGGTTCTTTAAGTTAGTCCCCTGCCTAACCAAATTAATTAATTAATAGATACAGGGGACGGGACCAACGGTTTATTCGTCCTCGTCCGAGAAGACTAGAATGTCTATCCTTTTCTTGATATTATGGAAAGGTAGCGCATTCTCCTCAGTTTTTTTAAGACCTCGAGTGTTGGTCCGGCTGGGGCTCGAACTCGACCTCCCGCACAACAGTCCAGCGCTCTAACCAATTGAGCTAACCGGGAGGCGTACATTCTCAATAGGACTTACATTAGTACTTTGTTCGTTCCAGCCTTTTGTGTCAAAATCGCCTACTAGTGTCCAAAATTCAAAATCGGCCACAACTGTCCAAAATCCAAAATAGGCCACTAGTGTCCAAAATACAAAATCGGTCACTACTATCCAAAATACAAAATCGGCCACTGGTATTCAGTGAAATACTCCTGCAATTCTACTTTTCTATAAAAAAAAAAAAAAATTAAATCTTATTGTTTAAAACAGTTGTGAATCTGAAATATTGTATTTCTGGATATGTTTTAGTGGACAAAATGCGAAATTCAAATGAATAAAGGCTGATAGTTTCGAAAGAAACTGTTTGGGGCTGCGTCGGTGGGGGTAACGAAATAATTTGGATATATCAACAAAGTTGAAATGGTAAATTGGCCACCGTAACGATTACAAAAGCTGACGTTTCGAGCTTTAGCCCTTCGTCGGAGCGAAGGGCTATTTAGCCCTTCGTCTGTTTAGCCCTTCGTCGGAGCGAAGGGCTAACGCTCGAAACGTCAGCTTTTGTAATCGTTACAGTGGCCAATTTACCATTTCAACTTTGTTGATATATCCAAATTAAAATGCAAAATTGTTACCTTTTTCGTAAATTTTAATTGATAAGGTGGAAAGTTGAAAAAGGCACTTTTTTTAAAAAAAAGCTCCCGTCTTTTAGCTTTTGGGTAAACCTTTTCGAGCAAAAGCTCGAATATGATACCTTTTTCGCGAAGAAATGATGTTATGAAAAGTGCAAACAAGGTACCTTGTTCGCAGCATTAAGAAATGCCATGATAGCGTTTTTCACTTTATTGGAATAGACAAGCCATTTAAACTGAACCCTTCTGATGTCTGTTGGCGCCATTTGATGAAAGTATTTGCAACTCCTGGCAGTAGCTTGCACTTCTCTCTGCGCTTCTCAGAAGCCTCGAAACGCTTTTTGACTGACACCTGTCATCCCTCTGCATCAACACGGAAATGGAAACAGTAAAAACAGTGTGATCACATGCTAATTCTGAGGAACATTGTAAGAGGTCGTTCGTATTCTATTGTTACACTCACTCACTCACTCAACAGGACAACATTATCGCTTCGCCAGTAGCCATAAAAATTAAATTAACGCACCAGGCACTTTAATCGTAGAAATATAGTGTCAAATATTAAGTATGCTGGCACAATAGTTCGAGCACTATAAGTGCTTCCTAGCAGGAATACTACGACAGCCTGTTTAGATAATTGAACAAGATTTGGATTCTGTCTGTACAGAGCTACTTGAACTACCCACTTCACCTCCTTCCACACTAAGATGAACAGTCTTGCGCTCTTTGGGAGAAACTGGCTCATTGCTTCCAACATCAACCCCGTGTTCACTAGAGCCAGGCTGATCATCGGTCTTCTCATTTTCGTTCCTGGTGTCCTGTGGATGAGGTTCTACTCCATTCGATTCAATTTCTTCCGCCATGGTATCTTTAGTGTCAATTTCTGGCTTTACTTCAAGCTCTTCAGTATTTCTGGCTGGTTTTAAATCATCCACGTTGGTCTATATTTTAATTCCAAAAGCTGCTTTCCATGACACCGCCAAATCGTCCTGTTTTTGGAGTGCCACTTGTAGCCACCTCCATTTTTCTTCCACCTCGTGAATATTCAGTAAAACTCGATTATCAAGATCCAAATCCTTGCTCTCTTCTCCTAGGAGCCTCTCAATAATTGAAAAGGCGGCACACCTCAGACAAAACGCGAGATCCACATCTATGTCATTTCTGTGTGCCAGACTATGGACCTCATTTTGCAAGGCCTGATCAACAACTTTGCACGCCCATTTGAAATCGTTGCAGGAAAACTCACTTGGAATCAGATGGACGTAAGAGGGCTTCGGAGGAACCACTGCTACCTGAACGGGGAACAGCACTCGTCGCGAGGAACTACGGTTTCGACAAATGGCAATGTTGAGTTCTTCAACAAGTTCACTAGATGTCAGGAAGGCCGGCGACAAGAGCGGAACAATTACTCGGGCCACGTCCAAAGACTGCACTCTTGAGAAGTCTCCTGCTAAAGGTTCGCTGATTTTTAACGAGGGAATTTTCTCGAGAAGTAACTGCTTCAATACCATCGCTGATTTTGTGTCGCCTGAAGCGTAACTCAGCGCCACATCGCAAGTAGCTGAGGTCGAAGACGCCACCTGTGATGAGGTAGAAATTGATGACGTCACTTCTGATGACGTGTTCTGCGTTGACGCATCTACACCAAGTTGCTGCTCATCGACAGACGTGGCTACATCACTGGCATGACTCACCTTGAAGGAATCGTTATCGTTGAAGCCTGTGAGGTGTACAGGGTTACTAAGAACACCCACACGAAGCAAAAACACTGATTTCCTGTGGTGCTCCATGGATGATTCCAGCGTGAGACTTCCTTTCTTCAGGTCTTGCACCCGTTGGGTGAGGATGTCATTTGCCGTGTTATTGCTTCCTATGAACATAAAGTGATAACCAAGCTGCAGTAAAACAAGGCTCCGAAATGAGAAAGCAGGAAATATAAGCCGAAATACTGTTCCCACACATCACACTCAGGGATGAGTGGCCCAATGGTAAGTGTTCTGGGATTCGGGTGGAGAGGTCTGGGTTCGACACCTGGCCAGTTTATTGTGTTGTGCTCTTGGGCAAAACACTTTACTCTCACAGCGCCTCTCCCTGCACAGGAGTATAAATGTGGAGGGGGGAGGTGGTTGGGGGGAAAGTAACCTTGATATGAACTGGCATCCCGTCCAGGGGGGAGCAGTAGTACTCCAAGTGGCTTCATGCTATGGGATAAGCTCCGGGAAATGGACCCATTAGCTCGAGTACAGAGTCAACCATGAGTGGGAGCATAGAATTACTGAAAAAGGTTGGTGGTTAATTAATAAATGGATCCAATTATTACTTATTTCGAAGCTAATAATGAAAGCTTAAGTACAGGGGTCCTTTACCCTTGAACGATGGCCTACATACCGGACGCTCGGCAAGAAGTCAAGAAATACGTACGAAAGAAGGAAGGAAGAATCCAAGACTCATTGTGAGTCAATCCTCGCTTGGGGCGGTCTAGTTCTGACACCTTCTACATAAGCTACTAAAACAGCAGCGAAAAGGAGGACGTTCTTTTCCCTGGAGTGTACAGTTTAAAACATTCGATGACAAATATAACTTCATTCACCTTTCAGTCTCTTGACCAAGTCAGTACACAACGAGGAGAGAACTTGGTCCGCATCCACTTCCGGAGAGGTACAGTCTACTGGAAGGGGCTGTTCACACCATAAAGGTAGTTTCTCTACAGGTTCCACCAACAAACTCACCAAATTCATAATACTGTCTTTATCCACAAACAGGGCGTGCGAAAGGCAGAATTCCTCATAACAGACTCTAGATTTGATGTAGTCAGGCGATAAAAGAGCGATGGTACTTTTGGACGCATCTGGGAATAAATAGAAATTAAAAGTTTTTGTGCAGAAACGCACGAGTCATGCTCCAGAATTATTACCACAGAGACTTTGAAGATATAACTCAAGTTAATCTGTTGCCCTAAATCGCGAGAGAGGAACTTGTAATCAAGGGCATTAGCGCGGGAGGGTGACAGACTTGGGAAAATGCAAAACGCGAAAAAAACCTTAAATCAAGGCCAAGTGGGGTAACAACGTGCAGGTGAGGCAAAACTCCAAAAATGCACAAAACCAAAGACTTGTCTACAAAACTTAAAATTGAGGCCAAGCGCAGTAAAACTTACACGAAAACACAGTTAAACTTCATCGGGCGCGGGAAAACATACCACCAACAAAGAGCACGGCTACGCTTATGAAGAGCCAATCAAAACTGAAATTAAAAACATATAACTACCTAAAGCGCGGGAAAACACGGGTAAACAGGTCGCGATTGGTTTTTAGTTTTGCATCTAGTTGGTTGAGAGAGACTTCTAAACCAATCACGGAGTCTAATGATGGGAAACCAATGAAATTCTAATTAACTTTCGACATTCAATTAGAAATTGCTTTCTTACCCAGTGAATTGTACAGCTTTTGCTGCCAAGATGTTCCGGTATTCAGACCAGATGTATCAATAAAGATCTTTAATTCTAGATCAAGAGACCTCAGGGTTTGCAGCACCTTGTCAGCGTGTTCTTTGTTCTGATGTGAGTATGAAATGAACACATCATAACTCAAGGTTTCAATGGTTTTTGTCTCCGTCACTCCAGATAGAGCATCTTCCTGCGGCATCTCCAACGAATTCGCCACATGATGACTGGCTTCCTTGATCTTTTCTGTGTCTTTTGGCCTAAAAAATCAAAGTGCAACGAGAAGAAAGCAAACTTAAGTACTGTTAACGTGTGCCTGGTTTTTCAGCATAATTAGGTGAACGAAAAAGTTGAAAATGAAACAAGAGGACACTACTTTAAGACCGTGCTTATGTGCTCCAGGGCTACAAGCAGTACTTTGTAACATACCTACAGTCTTCATATTGAATAAGACTCATATATGTTGGCATATAGACCATTGATGTGATGTAAAATGGAGCCAGAACTGTTCCACGCGATCTTCTGTTTATGCACAGGGCCATGTTATATTGCTCTATACAGCTCTCTGTCTCGAGGTAACTTGGGCTCAACAAGGCAATGACACGAGCACACTTGCTCATGATGTCAAATATCTCCTTTTGCCAAGAATCATCATCATTTAACTCTTGGAAATCATGAAACACTTTGATTTTCCGCTCAGTTCGTAAAAAATTTGCAATGTTCACGGCAGTTTCATGGTCCTTTGGACTATGGGACATATAAACATCGTAGATGATCTCCTACGGAACATCAAGGGAGATCCAAGTTATCATAGTGATTGTAAGTAACAAATCAAGAAAATTATTATTGAAGAAAAAGAGTAAAATGATGCAGTCTTGTTTTAGTTCCAAAAGAGTCAAGTTGTTTGGAACCAAAGTAAATCCCTCATGTAGTTGGGATATTATCACTAATAATAAATAAATAATAAATGAAAACCGTGAACCGCAAATTAAGACAAAAGTTTATGTCAAGCCTACTAATATTGGTTTACTTGTCCACTACCAGACTTACGTTGACAACCGGTACAAACGGAACTTATTAACAACTATGCTCGATCGCGCGTACCGTTTGTCCTCTTCGTGGCTTTATTTTTCTGAGGAGTGTGAGCGCTTGAAGAATTTATTCTCACGTTTGGACTACCCTCACCACCTTATCAACTCCGCCACTAACACCTTTATTAACTCGAGAATTGCTGACCAGCAGCCATTGCAAGCGTTGGGAAGATTGGCGAAAAATGATGTAACCCAAGTAGTCATACCCTTCAAGGACCAAGACTCCGCTAACATTGTTAAGACACAGTTGAAAGACCTTAGCCTTAAGCTCCAAACCACAATCCAGCCCGTATTTGTCAGTCGGAAAATTGGCCAAGAACTTAAAGAATGTGAAACCAAACCACAGCTAGTTAATCAACAGTGCGTAGTGTACCAATTTAAATGTAACCTGTGCGATACAGGGAGCTATGTTGGTTACACACGTAGGCATTTATATCCCCGCGTGGATAGCCATAAGAGCACGCCATCTTCAGTACGCAAGCACTACGACAACGACCACGCAGGTGCTGTCCCTGAGGACCTTCTTAGCTGTTTCAAAGTTCTCAAGAAGTGCATGAACAAATTCGATTGTCTTGTCAACGAGATGCTTTACATCAAACAATTAACACCGAGTTTGAACGTGCAAACGGATTCTATCCGTGCTCAAGTATTTGTGTAGCTACCTCCCCTATGAAAATTAGTTGTAACTCTTGAACTCGCATTTGTTAATTTTATTTTCACTTGTACCCTTGATAATGGCGTCATGAAGTCGCCGAAACGTCGGAATATTATATCGTTCGTTTTTACCTGTCTATGTATTAATAAATGAAAACTAGTAAATTTTAGCCTTGCAGTTCACTTTGAGAACCTAGCCTTATTGTAACCCCTAGTAACTCATAACCCACATATGACAAGTGAATTTGATTTGAAGATAATTTCCTCAGGAATTCATGTACAATTGGAATGGAAACTTGGTTAGGATGACAGACAGGCGGTCAACCAGCGGTCCTCCTTAAACCTTTAACTCTTAAAATCTGAATGTTAATGCTCTCCCTCTAGCTCAACACTAAAGGTAGCCCACTATAGCCACAGACTAGTAGAAATTCAGTTTTGGCTAGTGGTTTTCAATTTCCACTAGCCAGTTTGGCTAGTAAACAGACTAAAATTGTCCTAACATCTAAAAACATCTAAGATGTTACTAGCCATTTGGCTAGTAAGTTGAAAAGTTAGTGTCGAGCCCTGAATAAGTTCAAAGAATTTGGTGCTAGATAATACTAATCTTTATTTAGCAATAATTTCCATAAAATCCTCTACAATACAAAATATTAACAGCGTAAAAAAACGATCCAAAATGACTCACTTTCGGCTCACATCTACTCATTTTTTTTAATGTCAAAGCGTCTGGAAAACTATAAATAACAGAGTCAAATTTGGTGCTACATCAAGGTAACAGTCATAATTTGGATATATCAACAAAGTTGAAATGGTAAATTGGCCACCGTAATGATTACAAAAGCTGACGTTTCGAGCGTTAGCCCTTCGTCGGAGCGAATAGAGGAATTGTGGGTTGTGTGTGCTTTTAAAGGCAGAAAATGGAGCTACGTTATTGGTGGGTGCATGGCAACGAGAAAAACATGAATAAATTAACGTAGCTCCATTTTCTGCCTTTAAAAGCACACACAACCAACAATTCCTCTATTCGCTCCGACGAAGGGCTAACGCTCGAAACGTCAGCTTTTGTAATCATTACGGTGGCCAATTTACCATTTCAACTTTGTTGATATATCCAAATTATTTTGTTACTCCCACCGACGCAGCCCCAAACAGTTTCTTTCGAAACTATCAGCCTTTATTCAAGGTAACAGTCAGTCTACCTGATATGTCAGAGCATTCAGTTCTCATTACCTTTTTGCTGGGAGATGTTGGATGTTAAAGGGTGAAGTTACATGTTAACTGCGTCTGGGAGTTTAAAGGTTAAAGCTTTACTCCACGAAGATATGAAAATTTAGTATAATTTCAGAGCTGTGCAAAGAGTTTCCAGCAATCTGATTGGTTGAGTGGTTCCTTATATGACGCTATATAAACTGCTCCACGCAGTTTATATAAAATGTTAAAATAAAATGTTAATGAATGTTACCAAAATGTTATGATTAATTTTTAGAAATTTCTCTGTTGTTCAGCTCTGAAATTATACTAATTAAAAACAATTATTCGCCTCAGGTTCAGTGAATAAATATATCTTATTAACCAAGCGCGAGGGCTGTACTGGGAGAAAACTGGCCCGAGGTCTTGACAGTAAGGACCTCGCTGCGCTCGGTCCGTACAAAAGAGACCGAGGGCCGATATTCTTCCAGTACGGTCCCGAGCAAGCTTGGTTAATAAGAGATTTATTATACGACTGAAGTTCAAAGGGACACAAGTGTGGTATCATTCGGGACCATTCGGGACAGTGCCCGGTCCAATACTTAGAGAATATTGGACCGGCAATAGAGCATTTTGATTGGTCGATTTTAGTTATTAGCCCTCTGACTGCGTAAGTCGTGTAATAATGTCAAATAATCATAATTATTCGACGATATTCACCTCGCCGTCAGCAAATAATTGTTAAATATTATCTAGTGAAAACTTAAAGTTAGCAATAATTTATATTTCTTGTTAATAAAATTAATTCATATAAAATACAGTATACCTGTTCAGATGTTAATTCTTTGTCTCCATATGTGTCCTTCAACTTTTGAAAGTTTTCAAAGAGTGGCTCATATGACTTGTCAGGCTCTGTAGGATTTCTTGAAAATAAAACTATTTTCAGGGTCTTCAATTCTAGGCCAGTCTTGATCCACTGAATTGCAGAGTTTATTATGAGTCTTGACATCAGTGCTTTAGAGTAGCCCTAAATCGATATAAAGAAAAAAAAAAGTATGGAAACCAAGCACTGATTTCCCACCAGATTTCCGATTAATACTCGAGCCTCAGTTGTTAGAAGGATGGATAATGCTATCAACTATAGTAGATTAACCTGCATCAGGTGGATACCACAATGCATTTTTTAATTTTTTACCTCATGGATAGCAATTAACTTGTTAGATGGCATTATCTTTCCAATAAACAACTGGGCTCTGGGTCCTTGGAGATGTCTCAGTACAGATTCCTAACCCGAGGGTTCGTACTCTTGCAATTTGTAATCTTTAACCTTTTGAGCTTTTAGGGTGCCCAACGTTTAGCTTCTCCTTACATAATTATATCACCCCTTAATCAAACACCAAGGTCAAGAGATTAACAGACTAAAGAAGCTCTTGATTGTTAAACAAATTCTCCCTATCAGCACCAAAAGAAATGTATGAAGAACAGTATGGAGAATATGCATACTGATGTTAAGGTTAAGAGACATAGAGAGAAGAGCAGGGGGCATAATCACGTGCAGGCAACAATTCCCTAGTTTCATACAAAAATTTTGGAATTAGCTTGATTCGCTGTGGGTCAACAGTCTATCCTTTACATAACAAAATTACTCCAGAAAGAGCTGAATCAAAATACCTGATCCCCAGATGCAATGAGAGGCATCATCACTGACCCACCCTTGGAGTCCTTCCCACTAAGAATTGGTATAAGACATCTAAACACAGCCCCAACTACTTTCGGTGGTGAGCTTCCACGGCTACCAAATCCTCCCTCAAAACAAAGGATCCTCCTGAAACTATACTGCTCATGAAGTGGTTTGGACCACCAACAGAAATATTGTTTACGAAGGTCTTCTTCTTTGTCTTTGGAAAGGTTATGCACACTGATGCCAAGATTACTGGAAAGAGCTCCTATTAGGGAACTAGGTGTGGGTGAGTAATCACCTGTAAGAAAAAAATGAGGTCTATTTAACACATACAACGCTCACGTTGCCAGTGTCTGTTCAGAAACTTTCTGAACAGACACATGGCAGATAACAGATGACATACAATTTTCACGATGTTAGTTTAGGGAGTTTTGCATTGGATCAACTAATAATCCCCTACTTGAGATTTTTTAATTCATGTCACTTGTCTGCTTGAGATTGCATTGATATTGATCTCTGTCTTGGTCACTCATGGGAATTGCTTAGTTCTTACTAACTGAGCGGGAGGTCTGTATGGGAGAATCTTGACCGAGGTCACCAGTACAGACCGGACGTAGTGAGGTCTGTACAAGTGACCGAGGTCAAGATTCTCCCATACAGACTGACCTACATGGCTGTGTCTTGTATGCCAATTTTTTATATTCTTTGTACCTTTTTTTTCTAGACCGGTCTAGATGCTGCTCTAGATGGGAAAATCTGGAACACTTTCAATATTGATTTCAGCCAATCAATTTAATGAATTCAGTAGTTCCCAGTCCTTAGGAGACACAGCCATATAATAAAGCTGGTTAATAATGTAATGATTCTATAGTTCTATAACTTTAACTCTACACTTGTGTTCTAAATAATTCTGTAATTCTTAAATTAAGAATTCTAGCATCTTAATCTAAAATTCTAGTTCGATTTGTATTGAAAGATATCGAACGGATGCTAGTACAGCACCAATATAACATTAATTTTGTACATCTTAGTCTTTAAAATAATTACAATTTGCCCTTCAAGATTAAAATATCACAGTAGCATAACTCTGGCGATAAGAGCTAGCCGGTGAAAATATGATCTTCTTTTCCTACGAAAAGACCTGAGATGCTTACTGGAGCTTATCCAGCTGGATATTATATCCTAGCGACATGAAAAAATTTAATTAAAACATCTGCACTTGAAGCTCTCCATCGACTTCTCATCACATAATTAATTCATAAATAATCGAGTAAAGAGCATATGTACTGACAACGAGCACGGGGAGCTATAAACCTATAATAATTATAACTGTACACTTCTAAATAGTTCTATAATTCTAAATTGAGAATTCCGCCATCCTAATCTACGATTCTAGTTCGATTTGTACTGAGAGATGTCGATCGCAATATCTTCTAGTACCTTCATCTTTAACATGTGCATACTATTAATTTTGTACATCTTGGTCTTGAAAATAATTACGATTCGCCCTTCAAAATTAAAACTCCACCGTAACGTAACTCTGGCAATTAGCGCTGGTAAACAAATAATCTTCTTTTCCTACGAAAGGACCTATATAAAGAGCTGTCTATTGCAGCTTATTCAGCTGGATAATTGATGTCTGAGCGACATGACAAACATTTAAAATATCTCCTACACTTGTAGATCTTCATCGACTTGTCATCATGTGATCAATTTGTAAAGAATCGAATAAAGAGTATATCAACTGACATCGGGCATGGGGAGCTCGGAATCGTCTAGTTGACCTTCTCTGTTTGCTATTTACATAGCACCTCACCTGGGAACGCGGAAACAACCAAAACATCAACCTGTTCTTCCTTCGACAGCTTGGTAATATCTCCGATACACAACTGAATGCTGCTCACTCCACTAGAAGTTGTCAGTGAAATCGTGTCGTGAATAACTAGCGCCATCTTTGATGAGCTATTACCACACCCCTTGTACATGTACCTCGCTGTGCGCTTTTGTATGTTATGGTAATTTAAAGCTGAGTTTTTGCCTTTATCAATTGAGGTTGGACCTTGTAGAGACCTGATCGTTTGACCTTTTGTTAAAACTTACGCAATGCACCGGGGCAGAAAAGTGTTGAAACATAATATATCTTATTAGACGTTTGATTAACGTCTGATTGAATTTGCCAAGAAAAAAAAAACCTTCAGAGAGGAAATATTTATTTTGTTGGGAAAAAAATAAGCGGAATTTTAGTTTAATCTTCTTTAACTACTCTGAGTTAATTTTGCAAGCGCTAGCTACTTGCCTATTTTGCGTGTCATTATAACTTTACTAGTTATTGGTTATTAATGTAGTTAGCATACTACTCTGTAAATAATACGAGGGTTAGGGTTTAGCGTATGAATGTATGTACGTACGTAGGTACGTACGTATGTGCCTACGTGCTCACGTACGTGCGTGCATATGTACGTGCGTTTGTGCTCACGTACGTGCCTGCGTACGTGCGTGCTGGTTTTTTAACCTGACAAAGTGTACGTACGTGCTTACGTAGGTATGTGAGGGGGGAAGTGATGGTAAAAGAAGAATTATAGTTGCTCTTGTTCAACTGTCCTTCATTCAGTGATCAAGATAGTGGATTTACTGTACAATGCTCGTGATTGGTTCATTTGCCTTTACTTAGGAAAGTACATCTACAACACGATTGAGTACATAAAGGAAATATCCTTACAGTAGTTCTGCTATGTAACGTAATACACTAAATGCCATAGGATTAAGGATTCAAGTGTTTATACGGCCAACATACAGGCTTTTTATAGTTTTGGTATGTATTTAACATGTAAAAAAGTATTCTTAAATAAAAAATTGGATTTTGACGAGTTATCGCCCTGAAATCGAGCTTTAAACATCTCGCTTTGGCCACGCCCATTTAAGGTGACCGTGAGTCGGGGCAAAAAAAGAGACTGGGTTCAAAATGGGTCGTGACGTCAAATCAGGAACGCGCAAAATCCCGCCAGTGGTTCATTTCACTGTTTTTTTCAGTTAGGTAAAGAGTTTTCGGCGACATAAATATGCCCGATAGATGTGTTGTAAAAGTACCGCGTTTGTCAAGCAAAGTAGCAACACGACGCTCGAGGCGCTCATGGAGTGACGTCACTCATCACCAATCTTCCCTTACGCGGTCAACTTCATTGGGTGTGGCCGAAGCGGGAACTTTAAAGCTCTATTTTAGGGTGAAGAGGCGTCAGAATCAATTTATTTTTTGAAGAATACTTTTATACAGGTTAAAGAGATACCAAAACAATAAAAGCCCTGTTGGCCGTATAGACACTTAAAAGTGCCCATCCAAATCTTTGGAAGGTTTCAGAATACGACGTACAACAAATCTCACCTTCTCGAAAACCGATCTCAAATTACTTACTAAAAAGCAGTGCTTGCTTTTGTCATTGAGAACGAAAGAATATGCGACAGTGACGCTAAAAATACTTCTACACATTGAGAATATGTCAAATAACATTAACCTTTGGCGAAAGAAAAAAGAAACGGCTCAACTTTTATGAAATATTCAGTCAAAGTCTGCCGCTTTCACCGCCTTATCGAGAATCCCGCCACCACATTGCAACGCAGTCGATGTGCCTGTGCCTGCACTGAGTGAAGACCCGCGAGGCACTCTGGTATAAAGTGGCACGATGCAATCTGGTTAAATAAAATGCAATCTGATAAAAAAGTGATGAATTCGAGAATTCAAACCCACTTCATATAATATAATCTTCTTAAATCCTGACTATGTTGCTGCTCACTCGCTACACTCACTGCGCAGCAAAGAAAGCATCACAGAAAGTCAAGACAGACGAAATTTTTGATAGCGAACGTGCGCTATTTGAAAATTGCATTAGTGTTACAACTTTGCACTCGTGTTACATAAAAAATGCACTCGTTTACCGCCAATCAGATGCGCGTGGTTTTTTGATGTATGTTATTAGGTCTGTAATCATACGAGTACTTAACAAAATCGAACGACCGCGAAGGGGGAGTCCGGTCTGCAATCACGAGTATCATTACAGACTGAACTAGATGACTCGAAGTTCTGTAACCAGTTAATCATAACCATTACAATTTCTGGAAAAAATATTTAGGGAAATATATCTCCAGTGGAGACGACCCCCAAGATGAAAAAATTCCCCATTTTGGAAGTCGACCATATCTTTTTATTATTTTATTTAAAATCAAACTTTAATGTTCGTTTACGAATGCATAACTTATATACACTTTCCTCTTTGTAGTTAAAAAAGAAAAAAAATTGGTAAAACGACTTGAAGACTTCGCTCTTT
The DNA here is from genome assembly GCF_964205215.1 of Stylophora pistillata. Taxonomy (NCBI): domain Eukaryota; kingdom Metazoa; phylum Cnidaria; class Anthozoa; order Scleractinia; family Pocilloporidae; genus Stylophora; species Stylophora pistillata. Next base: position 27,160,691 of record NC_142527.1, on the reverse strand, counting down.
CCACGCGCTCTCTTCAAGCCAGTTCGTCCTGAAACAAACTCGAAAAAATTCAGCAGCATAAGTTGATGGGACGTCTGCGCCTCTGCAGTCCATTAGATGCCGGCATGTCAGGCGTTGAACAAAGCAGCGACCAAAGTTCCTGAAAGTTGACGCGCGTTTAAAACTGCGACACGCACTCAAGAAGCGAATCCCGGATCTCGATCCTAAGAGCCTCGTTTCCGTGCGTAATAATGTGTGTCCCACTTCGATCCAGTTGAATCATAGCATCGTGTTGGGTCTGCAAACAAAAGTAAAAAAGCTAAACTCACCACACAAACATGTAAAGAAGTCCAAAAAGTAAAATGGGACACTTTATTACAAGATATCTCGCCCGTTCTCTGCGGTCACTACTGAGGTATCACCAGAAGGGAAATTCTATATCTACGTGCGCCCATGTACTAGGACTCGAATTGCTGCTTAATATGCCTGCGATCGTTACATTTAAACTTCAAGGACGCCCACTGCAACACTGGGGAATGACCTCTAATGAGTTAGCTTTTCACTCACCAAGTGTAGAGTGTGTCCCCACTGATCAGAATCCACGTTGACGTCCTCAATATCACGCTAAGAAGACAAAAACGAGAAAAAGTGAACAAGATTGGGGTGCTGAGAGTTTAATAATAAAATGTTTCTGGCAAACTTATTTAATCGGATTGATGAGTTTCGGAAGCTATGCGAGGCAGTCTCGCGATGGAGACTTTACCTTCGCCAAAGACTTTATGAGATCTTCCACGAGAACGCTTCCCCATAAATGACAGGACTTCTGGTCTACTCTGGGTTCCGCCTTTGAATCCCTGTATGAAAAAAAAAAAAAAAAAATTTCACTTTAAGGCAAAAGGGATTGAAAATCATCAGATAAGAAAAAAAAAAATTATTGCAAGAGCAAAACTCATTAGAGGATCAGGCACTCCATTATTCAAAACACTTAAAATTGGTCCTAACAACTGAAGACACAAAAATTTATCTCTTTGACCCCTCGGAGTGATTGGCATCTAATTTCTCCTGACAATATCACCTCTGATTCACACATTTCATCACGAGAATAAAGGAAATGATCACCAACAGAAGCTCTTGATTGTTAAACAAATTCTCCTTATCGGCACCTCAAGAAATGTTTGGAGAACATTATGGAGAATATGCAAACTGATGTTAGGGTGAAAAGGGTCAAGCGACTTACGTTGTCTTGTGAAATCCGTCGCCCGTCAGATCTAATGGCTCAAGAGTATATCTGTTGTCTTTCGATACCAACGTACCCGTAACAGTGGTTACCGCTATACCAGGCCTCACTTCCTGAGGGTGGAGGCCGTTGGCCAACTGAAAAAAGGAAAGCATACAAAATATTTCCACATGTTTTGACCGACTTGGTTAGAAAATATCATTAATACACATAACTTTAACAATGCCTCTCTGGGCCGTGAAACAAATATGAATAGAGGTTTTGCACAGCAGCCATGTTGGATGGCAGGAACAATAGATTATTTTAGCCATGGGAAAACATTTTCTTTCTTATGCAAAATATTTTCATTGTTGTAAGAAATAGACAACTTTTTTGAGAGACATGTTTCGGCATGCTTATGCCATCTTCAATCAATGAGTAACAGAACGGGAGCAATTATATAACAGACAAGTAGATGAATAAATTATTTATTCATCTACTTCAATCTGTTACTCATTGATTGAAGATGGCATAAGCATGCCGAAACATGTCTCTCAAAAAAGTTGTCTATTTCTTACAATATTTATCATACTTGCTACTACTACGACCTTATGGAAATTTTCATTGTTCCTGCCATCCAACATGGCTGCTGTGCAAAACCTCTCTAAGATAACTGAGAACCAAGGAAACCTGACAATCCGCAGGTATATGCGTGTGTGTTTAGGAAGGTGCGGGAGGAAAATGCAGTTGCAGCACTCCTGGTTGATTTAAGTTCCATCAGATACTTACAATCGGACACTTGCGTCCAAAACCAAACACTGATATCTAAAATTGGACACTACGCTTTGCTATGGCGGCTATTAAAGCTGGAAATTAATTAAGAAAGGCGGCGTTATGTTGTTACATCAAGTGTTTGATTAATGTGATCAGAACACGTGACTCCTGCGCTGTGTCAGGTGAGCGTGAAAAGTCAGAAAAGATTGCGTTTTGAAGGTGAACCGACTTTGCCTTACACACCTTTCTTCCGCCTCGCGAAAGTATCGTAAATTCTCCATTTTGAAAAGCAGTACTCGACATTAAACGCCGACGAAACATTCTTTGCGTAAATAGTCTTTATCTTAAAGACACAAACTAACCTCGTTCGATAAGACAACTTTCTCAAACTCTCTTTTCACCGACAAGGATAGAACATCCAAGTGGCTAAACGTGGAGATCTTGCACTCCTAAAAACGCAAAAAACAAATCCTTAATTAACTTTGCTCACATGGGCATTCCAAGGGACAAAACATACAAGAAGTACGTGGGATTCATGGAACATTATTGCTGGAACGCCAGACACCTAGCCCCAGTTGTTCAAAGGTTGGATAACGCTCTCAAGGGGATAAATTGTCATCCGGTGGATAGCGCGACGCGTTTTGCTCTCACATATCCGCTGGATAGCGATTTATCCGTTGGACAGCGTTCTCCGCCCTTCATACAACTAATCCCTGAAGTATAAAAATAACTCGAGAAAAGCCTAGCTTACGTAGCTGGCGGTTTTACGCACGTCTTGAATCGTAGCCTGCGATGGCCTGGGAAGGAAACTGTCGAACATTTTCATAGATCGATTCTCAATCTGCGTCGAAAAACCGCCAGTTACGCAAGCTAAAAGCAGTTAGGCGAGTGTAAGGCCTTTGTGGGTGGTCGAGACTAGTAACTCGTTCCCCTCTTGCTCACGAGTAAATGTTCGTGTAAGGACGCCTTGTGATCGCTTCTGATGAACAACTATGAGAGCAAAAATCGTTTACCGTATCTTGAATGGTTAGATCCGTTTTGTGCGGCAGTAAATCCGGTGCTCTGGTGTATGCTTCTGGTATAGCAAGCTGGCCGGGCTGAAATAACCAACAAACAAAAACTAATAACGATACAATATTATTCTGTCCAAGATCAAATTTGACACACGTTGAGTTAGGTCTAAAGAGTAAAAGTAAAGAAATTGCTATCGCAGTTGACTGGCCCCTATAACTTTTAAAAAGCTGAATGAAAACAAGGGAGCGAATAAAAATGAGGTTTAGAAAGTAAGGAGTTCACGAGAACGAAAGGGAAACTTAGAAAACAATTCGAAAAGGTAACAAAAACATTACTGTGTTTGCAAGAGACGGGATTTATTGAGGAGAAAAATTTAGATAACCATAACTGGCAATAATGTCGCAATCTGATCGGCCAGTTTGCCGTTTTTGATAAGATGACAGACCACGCCAAACCGCGGTCGAGTTGTTAATTCGCCGCCTACGCTACTTAACGTGGAGCGCAAGAGAGCAATCTTCCACAGGTAAAAATTTTTTTACTGTTCTACTCTTAATTCTATATAACTGTCATTAATGTAAAAGTACTAACCTGAAGTTCACGTATTAGTTTGTTAGCTTGTGTAAAGTTAAGTCTTGGGTCAATCGGACAGTAACAAGCCTTAAGAAAAAAAACAACAGATTATCGACAATTCAAATTGAAATTTAAGTGTAAATGTGTGGAAAAAATATACATCTCACCTTTAATTTGCGGCTTTTAGTCTGAAGTTATCGAAGTACCGAATGAATTCCTTAGCTTCTGATAGAATGGAAGAGAGCGCTCAAAGCACAGGCAGGACGGTCGATCTGTAATTTGCCCGTCCCAAGTTCGAGCTCAGTCAGGCTTCTACTTACCCTTCTCTCCCCCTCCGAACATTTTTTTGCCCCCCCCCCCCCCAGGCCCTAGATCCCCTCAACGTCGACTGCTCTGTTGCGTCTATTTAGTAGGTGTTTCCTTCAGTAGGCCATTTTACAGTTGTGTACTTAGTTGCCAAGCCTTTGATTCAGAGTGAGGCTGAAGGTGACCTTGTTGTGATAAAGACTTGTATCTACTTAGCATGATAACAAAGTGATTTACATTGGAAAGGCAGCATGGTTTGTATCATAACAAGGTCAACCCTAGCCTCACTACCGTTCAAAGGTTTGGCAACCAAGCACACAACTGTAAAATGTACTATTGATTCGTTTATTTGTTTGTTTAATTACATTTTTTTACGGGTAACACACCTACCTTCATTGCTAGAGGTTGATACGGTGCAAGAGCTTCTAGGTATGGAAATTCTGGCTCTGAAAGGAGGAGAAATAAGGGAACTTAAGCAGTCACGACGGTAACGCCACGGAAGACGTCACGTCAATTAAAAAATGAGTTTTTACTTTTATTAATTAGAATTTCGAAAATGGCTGCATGTGTTTACCGTCTCATAGGGCGCCAGACCTCAAACTCAACATAACGCATAAAAGTAGAGTTATGTTCCAAAGGTAAATTAAAATAATTTGCCGCCGCGGTTTCGCTTCGCAGACGACGCAAATTTGGTGATTTCACGTTGTTGTTTTGCAAAGGACGGCTAAGAAATGTACTAAGTTTTAAAACGCACGTGCTGGGCTATTGTTCTGCCAGTTAGATCTATTGTTTTTCCACGTTCTCGTTGCCGTCGCCGTCGTGGTTGCATAAATTCTCTACAATTTGACTCAACAAACTGACACAAAATTAGAGGGAAAGGGGGCATATGGTTTTCTAAACAGCAGATTTCTCGCCTAAAGCACTAAATGCGACGAAAGGGAATGCCATTATCAAGGAAACCTTACTTACCAGTAAATATAACAGTGTTTCCATTTGATTTTCCCCAGAGTTCCATGAAGTGCACTACGTCTCCATATCTTAACGACGGATGTCCAGTGAATACGACACAGGGCGTCTTGAAACAACTGCTCAGTCCATCTGCAAAAATGATTTATCACTCTTTATGAAACTGGCGAAGTCTACACGCATAGCCACGCCAATATCATAGCATGTTTATGCAATGTATGGCTTACATACCGATCAATTCAAAGCTTCATTACCGCCACGAGTTCCCCTATATTTTTCTCATCAATAGGGAACTTAAGCAGTCGGGACGGCAACGCCGAGAAAGACTTCGATTAAAAACTGAGTTTTGTTTTGTTAAATTTCGCGAACGGTGGGACGTCCTTACCGCCTCTTACAGCACCACACCTCAACTCCAGCTTAACGTATGGAAGCCGGGTTGATTTCCAAATGGAAACTTGTATAATTTTCCGTCAGGGTTTACGTTTTCAGACCTCGCGATTTTGGTGATTTTACGTTGTTGTTGTTCTTTTCTTTTTGGTATGGACGGCTAAGAAATGTACAAAGTTTTAAAACGCACCTGTTGAGCCATTATTCTGCTCATTAGACTGATCTTTTGTTTTTCCACGTCCTCGTTGCCGTCGCCGTCGCCGTCGTGGTTTCCTTAGGGTCCCTAATAACTCCACTTACCCAAGTAACTACGCTCTAACAACGAAGGAAGAACTTTAAACAAATTTCGATGATTGATCAAATCTGCAGATATCTCCGCTGCTCGCCGGTTTGAAATAGAATGCTCGATTTCGAGGTCATAACCTCGCCCAAAGCCAGATAATAAGAGAACTATAGGAGAAGTCAAGATATAAGCTATCTTACCGTGGATGCTTGGAAAGTGTTTCAGACGGTTTGCTTTCACAAGCTGTATAAATAATAAATAGATGATAGCTCAAAATGTGGTAAAATGACGTCAAAATGTGTTTTTTGGTAAAAATGAAGACAAAAGCGCTTAATCCGCAAGGTGTGACACCAAACTCTCAAGACAATCCACAATGGAATCTATGGCACTTTGTAGATAGCTGGTAGATCTGGGGGGGTGAAATAGAGAAACAAGAGCAAGGCACTGTACCTCAGCATGTGGAAAGGGTGGCTCTGGTAAATAAACTTTGCTTTGTTTACTTTGACACAGCCTTAGAAAAAAAAGAGAAGAAATTGGTCAAAGCCTTTCACAGAGATACACGAATAGACTGGGAGGATTCCCTTGGCTTTAACGCGGGGCTAACACTCGAAAGGCCTGCATTACAATCGCTTTACAAAAGCCAATTGCATTATCCGCCATCAACGCAGTACCACAGCACAGTTCAGAGTTAGAAAATTACCACTCCCAAGATCTCATTAGTAATTCTCTTTACAGTCTGCCATACAATTCTTATGATATTAGTGCTGAGAATTTGGTAGTGAAACAACTAATAACCCCTTAATTGATGTTTCTTTATTCTCGTCACTCTTCTGCTTAACATTTTATTGATATTGTAAAGAGAAATTCTGTCAATCACGGGAGTGAAAAGGGTTGATACAATGGGAGGATGCTTTTTTTGAAAGTATCTAGCTACTTTTAACAATATTTCAGAACTCCTTGCTTTCTTCAGCCTTGTTTTAATGCTAATCACTTCAGGAAACTATTAATTCTTTGTCCAAGGAGAAATTTTACAAAGCCGGGATTAAAAAAAAAAAAAACGTATGCAAAGTTAAAACAATTCTGTTCACTTACCACTCAGCAAAAATATTAGAGTATGCTAAAGAACTGTCAGCAACAGGAGAGATGAAATAGATAGGGATGGCTGAAAGATTGGCACCGTCCATGTATGAGTACAAACACTCAAACAGATCATACAGAACACCCTGTGATTTGAAAAGGAAAATCAGTTGGTAAAAGGTAAGTAAAACGAAGGTTGAGGATGAAAAATGAGAATGTGAAAGTGAGGTTTTCAATAACTTTTCTTCTGGTGCAATTGGTGGTTGTGCTGTTAGGCCAAACCCAAACATAAGGGTCTGCTCACCAGCTGAATAAATGGCAGTGCGGGTCTTACAGGCTAAGGTGCACTACTGGTAAACGACTTATATTGAAACCCTACTGGAAAGGAGAGCCTAGAAGGGCAGATAGAGAAGCTACCTAGAGAAAAATAATAAGTGTGGTCTTTTATCCATTCTCTAATTTCAGATACTTTACAAACTCATGGATGACCAAAACTAAATCACAGAACTTTCAAGGAAACTATTTCTCAAGTAGTTTTCAAATTTCTGCTTTAACCTGTGTGTCATTTCTATAGCATTTTACATTCTTGCCTGTGGTTAATGAGTTTGACAACATTTTGACGTTCTGCAAGTTTTAGTAATGACTGATGGTTGACATGTCACAGAAACTAGCCTTATCAAACAACTTACAGAGGGGCAACAAGGCACAAGAACATTTCCTCCATTTCTTAATGTGGTAGCTACAGAACAAGAGGAAAAAGAACCATAAATCATATCACAACACCACACTGCTCTTTACCCTTAATACCCTAACATCAGTATGCATATTCTCCATACTGTTCTCTATACATTTCCTAAGGTGCTGACAAGGAGAATTTGTTTAACAATCAAGAGCTTCTTTAGTTGGTGATCATTTCCTTTATTCTTGTGACCTTAATGTGTGATTCAGGGGGGATATTGTCAGGAGAAATTAGATGCTAGTCACTGTTAAGGATCAAAGAGGAAAACAGCCTGGATTGTATAGCCATGGAATACTTGACTTTGAAGCACACTAACTGCACTTCCTCATGTTGTATTTGTAGTATTTACCTAAGCGAGAACAGAATTCACCCAACATGGCATCTGGGTTTGCCAAGGGAGCTTGTGTGATTCCTGTCAGAATTAAGGCATCACTGTTCTTTAACATGGACTGGTCCATTGGAAGAGGGTGGGTAGTAAATGTTGAAGAACAAGAAATATAACTGACCTGTTATAAACAAATATCTCATGTCAATCAAAAATTTCATTTTGTCATAATAATGTATTGTGTGTGTGCTATTAAAGGAAAATGATTTGAACATTCACATAATGTGATATCAAATTTTAAATGATAAACATTTGGAGCTCATTTCCCAAAAATATCAAAATAATTTTGTTATTTTGTTTTGTTAATTTTTTTTTCATAATAATGTTATTTCTAAAAAAATTAAGGGAAAACCAACCAAAGAATGAAAAAAATACTACTTTAAAAATCAGCCTAAATTTGATTCCCTCTAAACAAAGGGCTAGCACTTGAAATATCAGCTGTTAGACTCTTTATAGTGGCCAATTCCCACTATCGACTCAAATTCCTCCACCAACACATCACCAGAGTTCCTTTAGCTGGCTATGAACCAGCCCTTGAATTCTGGCTGTACAAAAGTTTTAAACAAGTATTTGTAAGTTTCCCAAAATAATTTTTTGTTAATGACTAATCAGAACTATATTGATTCAACCTACCTTTTCATAGTCAGATTCTATCACCCAGTTACAGCTTCCCAAGCAATATCCAGAACTTAGGGGTGTGAGCTTCAGAATGCCAAACAGATCCTACATGAATGATCGGAAAGGATTGGTGTCTCTGTGTTGGCATTCAAGTTTGTTCTTGGTTTAAAACAGTTCAAACCAGTTTGATTTAGACATTCCTTTGTAAGTTGCAAATTCGTAATAATCAAAGGACACAAAGAAAAGAGAAACCAAAAGCTTTTTTAGATAAAACAAAATGAGAGAAAATTGTAAGCACAGCAGCATTTGGGCTTTCAGGATCTTACCCTACTATCTCAGAATGGAAGTAACAAAGAGTTAAAGTGCACCTAAACCCAAAAATTTTTTTGCTTAACGAAATAAGCGTATTTTTCTGAGTATTTCTGTGCAAAAATTTTTTTATTTGCTCTAATCTTCAATTTTCTGTGCCCAGTCAAAATACGTAAAATTGACCGCCATCTTGCCCCATGACCGAGTTTAAAGAGGAATGGCTCTAGCGGGTAATGTAACGTCAAACCGAGAACATGAAAGTCTGCATTGCACACATTTTCACTTGTTTGGGAAGGTTGTAGTCGAGATTGTCCAAGAATATGCCGACCAAGTGTGTCCCAGGTGGAAATCTTATTAAGATCTTGTAAGATCTTACAAGAATCTTGTAAGATTCTTATTAAGATTAAGATCTTAATAAGATCTTGTTTAACTCTTAAGATCTTAAAAAATCTTGGTAAAAATCTTGTAAGATCTTAAGAGGATCTTACAAGATCTTATCCAAAGAAATCAATATTCAACATTCTAAGATCTTAAAAAATATCTTGTAAGATCTTAAGAGAATCTTACAAGATCTTATCAGAAAAAAATCAGTATCCAACTTGCTAAGATCTTAAAAGATCTTAATAATAATCTTGTAAGATCTTAAAATAAATCTTACAAGATCTTGTCAAATTTAGTCAATGTGTAGCATTTTAAGATCTTAAAAGATCTTGATAAAATCTTGTAAGATCTTAAAGAAACCTTACAGGATCTTGTCATCAAAAGTCAGTTTGCAGCATTCTATTGATAAAAAAAATGACAAGATCTCAGAAAATTATTAATTAAGGTATCAACACTCTTACATCTATTAAAAACAATGTTAAGACAATGTTACAAGATCTTGTCAAAAAAGTTAGCTTTTAATGATATTTCATGTAAGTAAATACTAATACTTATAACAACAATCACTTTATTTGAGTCTCAAGGCTATTTATTTGAGCATGAGTGCTCTACTAATTTGGGAGACTACAAATCAACTTAAAGCAGAACAAATCAACTGAAATATTGTTTTTTTTTATGTGAGGGGAAAACCGGAGTACGCGAAGAAATAAAACCTCCTGATTAAAATAGCTTTTTCATACAGATCTAGTGCATTTGAACTTCAATTTTAAAATCGTCAACGCAAATCGACAACGATCGCTTTGAAAACGTACAGTTCAACAAATCACGGTATACGCCGCCATTTTGTTGGGCAGGCAAAACATTGGGAGGCGCGGCTACCAAGCCTCGTACGTTAACTGTAAAAATTTGACTCGAGACTCGGATGCAAGCTACATTTCCTTAATTTTCTTCCTGTCAGATGAATCTCTGGTCTTCAAATTTTCAGAAATTTTAGGTAAGTATATAGCCGAAGTATGTACGAAATTTCAGTTGCCTGAGATCGATCTTTCTTGCGATTTTTTTACTTTTTATGGAGGTGACATATGCAAATCAACCACGTGAAAGAGTGTCAAACATCAAAGAGAAAATGTTCAAGCATGTTTTCTACATTTTTGCTCGTCATATTCCATTTTTTGATTATGTAAGTGTTACTTATACTTTTTTTAATCTCAGGCGCGTTTATGTCGACTGCTAAGCCAAAAACAGCTCGCTGTTGCGTTGGTGGTTGTAACGACGATAGATATCCGACAAAATGATGTTCGATCCGTTTCTTTAAATTTACCACAGCCAAGAATAAACACCAGAAATGGAAAGATGCTATAGTCCCAGGATTAAGCGGTATGATTTTTCACCTGGAAATGGGACTTTTGTCTGTGCGAACCACTTTGTAGATGGACAGCCTACTAGAGAATATCCCAACCCTACACTTTTTTTGTCTGTACTGAAAAACAAGTTCGACAAGACTCCTCAAAAAAGATTACTGGATAAAGAGGCAAGCACATCCGCATCTAATGATTCTTTAGGGGACAATGTTGAAATGGATTTTGGCATTGAGCCTCTGCCAGAGGTTCCCGAAGATAAAGAGACTGAGTTAGAGGTTGTTGAACCAGAGGATGTACATAATGAGCCCTCGCCACAAGTTCCACTTTTTTACCAGTAGTTTGAAGACCTCTGACGTCAAGATAATCTTTTAATGTACCAACAGACAAGTCAAGGAAATCGTCATAAGTCTCCATTCTATTGTTTATTTGTTTTCTCTTTTATTCAAACTAGAATTCTGTTATTGATTTTTTTTTTAGCCCAAGTACGAAATTCAAGGTGCTAGTAGTGTGAGTGATGTTGGTGAGACCTGGAGTTGGAAGCTCCCCCACAGCATCCTTGGTAGGTGTCATGCACTGCAATGGTTGTTTTGATAATGGCATGAGGGCTCAATTTTAGCAATAGCCTGAGAGGCAGTCACCTGAGTTCAGCTTTACATCTACAATAATTAGAGACCTTAAGATCAACATCAATGAAAATATCACCTCAAAATATAACTTTGCACTATTGTAAGTCTTTTGTGGTTATTCCATCTTATTCATGTTGTCTAATGTGGACGAAGTATCTTAAAAATGAATTAGTGCCAGCAGTTTCACAGTAAGAATAGATAATAAAAGATAGGCATTTTTATGGGAGCGTTGCCCTTAAAACCTCAAATTTGGTGATTTCATGTCGTTTTATGCACAGTACCAAAAATATATGAGCAGCACATGCAGCAAGGTTATTTTCAACTTTTAACCAATCATACTACTGTTTGGAGGCATTTTCTTCACCATCACCATTGTAGATCTTAAGGTCCCTATTGAAACTTCTTGGAAATGAGATAGTCACTAATGACACATTTTTTTTTCTTTTAGATGCACAATGAGGTTAAACTTCTTGCCATTCCCTCTGGTGGGGACCTGAAGAAATATGAGTTTAAGGTGTTTTCACAGCTTTTTACAACAGAAGAAATGGCTGCTGGAATTCTTGAGCCAGCAAGAGAAAAAGCAACGGGGAAGGAAGTGCTGGACCCCCACAGGACAAGTCTTTGAAGAAGTAATTAATTTCTTTTTAGTTTCACAACATTGTGTAATCACCTAAGAAAATATATTCTCTTAGCTTGTGTTTAGGATCATTGAAGAGGAGTTCCCTTTACAGAATTTCACATTATTTAAAAAGATAATTAACAATTATTCCACGAGCGTGCGTTGGATATGAGATGATAGATAGCCAACAAGGCGCGTAGCGCCGAGTTGGCTATAATCATCTCATATCCAACAAGCACGAGTGGAATAACTGTTTTATTAAAAACGTTAAATTAAATGAAATTTTATTCAATTTTTAGTTCCCTTTTAATTTTAATCTGACACATACGCTTGCCATATTTGTAGATTATGGTATATCGGCTGATATACCATAATGGCTAAGCCAATAAAAAGTCTTGAATTGCATTATCCAATGATCTAGTTTTTAATAATAACCATTATTAAAAACGGGATCATTGGATAATGCAATTCAAGACTTTTTATTGGCTTAGCCATTATGGTAGGTGAGCCAATATACCATAATCTAATATCTGTACATTGTAACATCCGGTTTCTTCTTACAAAATAAAGTCGAGAAGATTTGTCTAATATCTTGGGGGCATTTTTTTTTTAATAAAACAATTATTCCACTTGTGCTTGTTGGATATGAGATGATTATAGCCAACGAGGCGCGTAGCACCGAGTTGGCTATCTATCATCTCATATCCAATGCGTGCTCGTGGAATAATTGTTAATAGTTAAAGACTAGTTAAATGTAGAATTGAAATGTGAATGTATAATAGCTAACATAGAAAAGCCTAACTTAAATAGGAACATAGTTAATTTTTATACTTGTCTGTGACATTGATATCTTTTTCATCACAGTAAATAGGTTCCAGTGTTACTGTTACCATTCAGGGTTCGTACACTTTTGACCTGTTAAAATTCCATGATTTTCTATAACTTTTTCCATGACCTTTTGAAAGATTCCAAGACTAGAATGCAGTGTGAAAGAATGTTTGCAAACATTCTCACAATGTGTGCTTCTGTTTATTTCTAATGAAATTAAATCTGATTTTTGGACTCATCAGTTAACTTTTCAACTTTGGGTCTTATTGCCTTTCACTCATAGAGAGCATATTGATTTTCCATGACTTTCCATGACCCACACCTAAATTGCATGACTTTCCAGGCCTGGAAAATGAAATTTTGAAATTCCATGACCTGTACGAACCCTGCCATTATTATAAAGATCATATTACATTGAGCATCCTCTTGAACATTAACCTCCTAAATGTTCTCGAATTTTATAAATGAATGAAATTATTTTGCATCTTTATTCATGCAGGAGCCATAACAGAAAAGTTTGGAGAGGTTCCATTCTAGAAGAAGTGGGGCCAGATATGGCAGTCTTTAAACCAAAAGTGTTTAGATTCCAAAAGGAAACTTAAAAGTGATGAGAATGTCACTGAAACCTAAAAAGTCACAACAATAATAAGTAGTATTCTTAGATTTTTAGGTCACTGTGAGTCCAACATTCACATCACTTTTGAGTTTCCAAACTTCTAATTCTAAAAATGTATTGTTAAAGGGAAACTCCACCTTGACTCGAATGAACAATTTAAAATTGTACAAAATAATATTTGCAATTGTTTCAGAAAAAAAAAGAATTTAGAACAACTTATTTTCACTTTTAAATTTCCCAGGTGCCACTATCTTGAATGATTGTGACGTGCCATGGTTGCAGTTATTGTTTTCACAAAAGGGCTTTTGTTTGAAACAAGAGAGCAACTGTTGCCCATCACAGTTATTCAAGATGGCGGCATCCGCGAAATTTAAAAACCAAAACAAGCGTTTTTGAAATTCGTTTATTTTGGGTCCCAATTCTTTCATTGCAAAAAAGTTTGAACAGTTCTGATTGCGAACAATATGTTCTGTAGTTTAAAGTTATTGTCCTGTTTTAGTGGAGGTTCCCTTTAGGTAAAGAGTGGTACATTAGATTTTTTGGAGCCTAACAATAATTTGTTGCAGCTTTTTTTAATTATGCATTTGAATTAGTCTCTTTTAAATAATATTAATCTTACCTTCATACTTTTTAGTAAAACAAGCGGTAATTTTTTTTCCATTAATGAAATTTGGAATACCATTATTATGTTGCAAAGAGGTGCATCGCCCTTTAATTTTACTTGGGAACAATTTAGTAGTGTCCTTGTTTTCTGAGTTTCAAACTTGTATAAATAGTTCATTGCTTTGTAATTAAAATAGGATTTCTGTTTTAATAAAATATTGTTCTAAAGTTTTTTCTGCTCTTTCTATTTTGGTAACATTGTTTTTTAGCAGAAATGAGAAATATTTTGATGAGATCTGAGTAAGATCTAGGTAAGATCTCATATTATCAAGATCTTGTGAGAATCTTGGTAAGGTCTTGTAAGATCTTACAAGAATCTTGGTAAGATCCTCTAAGATCTTACAAGAATCTTAGTAAGATCTGGTAAGATCTTGGTAAGATCTTTGTAAGATCTTGGTAAGATCTTGGTAAGATCTTGGTAAGATCTTTGTAAGATCTTGGTAAGATCTTGGTAAGATCTTGGTAAGATCTTGGTAAGATCTTAGTAAGATCTTGGTAAGATCTTGGTAAGATCTTGTAAGATCTTGTAAGATCTTGGTAAGATCTTGGTAAGATCTTGTAAGATCTTGGTAAGATCTTGGTAAGATCTTGGTAAGATCTTGGAGCATTTTCCTAAGATCTTGTAAGATCTTGTAAGATCTTGTAAGAATCTTGTAAGAATCTTGTAAGAATCTTGTAAGAATCTTGTAAGAATCTTGTAAGAATCTTGTAAGAATCTTGTAAGAATCTTAATTAAGAAGTAAGATAAGATCTTAGTAAGAATCTTATTAAGAATCTTACTAAGATCTTAATAAGATTTCCACCTGGGGTTATAGGAGGATGTAGCAACATGCAAAATTTGCAAGAGGATATTGCCCTTCATACATTCCTCATACAACACGACACACCTAGTCAGCATATTTCAGAAAATATCAATGACAACCCTCCCAAACAAGTGAAAATGTGTGAAATGCAGACTTTCGTGTTCTTGATTCGACGTCACAATGCCCATTAGAACCATTCCTCTTTAAACGCGGTCGTGGGGCAAGATGGTGGCCGATTTTCCATATTTTGACTGGGCACACAAAATTAAAGACTTGAGCAAATAAAAATATTTTTGCACAGATATACTCCCAAACACAAGCTTATTTCGTTAAGCGAAAAAAAATGTTTGGGTTTAGCTGCACTTTAAAAAATTAATGTGAAATACAGTATTTTTCGGTGTTGTCTAACAATACTTACAATTCTCTCTGAATATCCAACATTTTGAATCTTTGAAATTGAAGCCTTTACATCTTTTTTGCTGAAAAGCAGAATGCACCATTGAAGAGAAACCATTTTACAGGAGGAAATGCTTTTTTCTAAAGTCATAAATGACTTAATGCAAATTGCTTCATATTTATTCAGACAGAACTCTCTGTATCCTACAGAATTTCTTGGCTTGGATTGGAAACTGTTCTGAAATAGTTATTTCTTTGAGGAGCATGCAAAGAACTTCATATTTGGTTCAAAAACCTATTCATGGAACAAACTTAATTTCATCCTTTTGCAAAATTAAGCGTATATAACAAGAACTTTATGGTTTCCAATGCTTTTGAGGCTCTTATTAATCTACACGACCCTTCTACCACCAGTAAATTGTATCTCTAAAGATCAAAAACATTTAAAACTGAATAAATTTAATTTTTTTCAGATCAGAGTACAATACAATAAAACAGATTAAAGTTATCATCTTAAAAATCATTTATAATTAAATCACCCTTGAGCAACTATAATGATAGCAATTTCAAGATTCACCTGTAGAATACTTTCCATGACTTTGTACCTTTTAATTCACACAGAGGATGAGGTAGACATCTAGAACAAAAAAAAATTAGAGGCACTGCTAAGTCACTGGCCCCAAAAGTATTCTGACCTGATGTTTTCTCCTCACCCTATCAATGTTGCTTGAATCATTTAGAAAATTAAATATAAAACACTCAACAAAAATATGCAACATTTGTGAACATATGAAAATCAAATAATAATGTGAACTATGCTTAAAAAAAAATGAATGCAACAGCTATCTTCACAGTAATGAACACCACTTATTTCAGCAGTAGTGAAAATAAGGCCTGAGAAAAATTCAGGCCTGCATGAGCCTATGACCTCTGCAATCACTTTGATCACTCATCACTTCATGGGATTATTACAAACCAACATAAGGACCAGCTCCCAGTTGACCAATTAGCTCAGTTGGTAGAGCACTGCATAGGTATCACAGAGGTCATGGGTTCAAATCCCATACAGGCCTGAGTTTTTTTCAGCTGACCTTATTTTCACTACAGTGCTTAAAGAGGGGGGCGTTGGGTTATTGGGGCTTCTGGGAAACCGCAAAACCGGAGAAAAAAACCTCCAAAACTGAAAAACCGACGAAAAAAGGCAGCGAAGTCGAAAACCAGATGCAAACCTGACAAAACCGCTACAATTTAACCTTTAAAGGGGTCAAAAAGGAAAAACTGAAAACCGCATCAGAATTTTCGTGAAAACCTAAAACCCAACGCAAAAAAAAAGTAAAATCCTGAAACCGCTCTGAACATCAAAACCGAAAAACTGAACCTTTTTGGCCCAAAAACCGATCCAAAAAACAGTTAAAACTGCAAAACCAAAAATCCCAAAGCCCCTCTCCTTAAGTAGTGTTCATTACTGCAAAGATTGCTCGAGATCATATTCACAACATATGCAACATTGACTGAGGAGGAAGGAGAGCGGAACCAACCTTAAAACTTCACTGTCCTTCCACATATTTCCTTTGCTCACTTTTGGTACTCGTTGTGCGTACACCACCATCTCTAACATCAGTTCTCTGAAGACAAAATTCATCGACAAAATAACATGCTTGATCAAGTTTAACTTCAATTCTCATGATTAAGAACATGAGCAAGAAACAAGGTCTCAGACTTTTACGGGACACTTAATATATATCACTGGTCTTGACACTACATAGATTAATAAAATTCTCACCTTCCAATCTGAACTGTTGGTTCCGTAGCATAGATCTTTCCTTTGAAACCTGAATGCTAAGAAGAAGAGAGAGAAAAGTCAAAACATCCTTAATATTCTATACATCTAGGTCAGGTTGGTAAAATCTGGGTTAAGGATTAGTGTGAAATTTGATTTCAGATCTGAAAGCTTTACAAGAAAATTCGGTTGAATTCTTTTTACAAGTACACAATTTGAAGATTGAATGCTCTAAAGAGAATTGGGAAATTCATTCCACATGGCTTTTGAACAGAGAAATATATATTGTAGTTCAATTTTATCCACTAGTTCAATTTTTTTCCAAACCAGTTTAATTCTTTTTGAACCAGTTTAATTTTTTTTGAACCAGTTTAATTTTTTTTTAACCAGTTTAATTTTAGTGATTAGGGTTATGCACTCCTTTTACTGATTAGGGTTAGGGTTAGGGTTTGGGATGGTACCAGATGCTTTTCATGGAAAAAATAAGATTTCCTAGTTGCCCAAGAGAAAAAATAAGGAGCCAGGGACCATTGTGTGCTGCTAGAGCATAGCCCTGTTAAGGTCACACCAATTAAAAGAAATGATCACCAACTAAAGAAGCTCTTGATTGTTTAACAAAATCTCCTTGTGAGCACTTAAGGAAATGTATAGAGAACAGTATGGAGAATATGCATACTGATGCTAGGGTGTGAAGGGTCAATCAAAGCTTACCTCAGTTATGAAAGGCAATGCTAACATGAAATGGTAATTAGATATAACAATAATGTCAATTGTGGAAAAATTCAGCAGACAATCCTGTGAAAGTAAAAGTGAACGTTTATTAACAAAATGTCATATCCTTACAATACCAATTGACAGATGAAAGTTAACAAATGCTGTGAAGCTTTGAGATACTTGTAATCTTTACTCCTGTAATCTCCAAAATGTGTTACTTGCTTTAACCCATTAATAGACACAGCTTTTGTGAAAAACTGTGTTTTGAAGTTAGCCGAGCAGATTTCGGGTCACTGTTGTGGTTTTAAAAGCTCAAACTTACCACAAACCCATTGACAGCTTGTACACTCGACGGCCTTTCGATCCAAATGCAAAATGGCAGCCTGAAAATCTTGGGCACGCGAAGAAAGCAAAATTTCGAGATAGTTTTTGGGTTGAAAAGTAATGCCCCACTTACGACTTTTACTTTTCTCTCTTTCTCCTGCCCTTTTTTTTTCCCTTTCCTTGCCTGAAGTTTCTCCTCACTTGCTGGAAATTTAGTAGGCTTCATTTTGGTGTAGAGATTTTTTAGGAAACTACTCATTATTTTCAAACCACATGCTCAGAAAAGTAGGTGGGTAATGGAACAAGATTTTCGTACGGATTTTCAGGTCAAAGTTACATGGTTTTTTGGCAATTTCTCCAGTCTCCTTCACTCAATTGCGCTCATTCTGGTATCGTTTGTAAGATATTTTCAACCTGTTCAAGTATGTGCTCAAAGTCGTGCTCCAAGGTTAAAAGTGATGACATCACAAGGTGTAGAAAGGGTGTGGGTCCACATGGGCACTTACGGGTGCACTGTGCGTCAATAGGTTAAAGATCAAAAGCTTCTTTGGCAAGATTTTCATATAACCCCATACTTCATTATGCATACAATTCTTGGATAAAAGAAAACAAAGGCAAAACAACAGATTACCTTTGGGACATCAGCTTTGTTTTTAATTGGTATGGGGTTATATGAAAATCTTTCTGCTTCTTCTAATTTCTTTATTAGGATAAAAATTATGCGTTTTTTTTTCTCCTTGAATTCAAGAATAGTTTTTTAGCAGTGCTTACTTTGCACTTACAAGTATAAAAAAGCAAAACTATAAAAGAGTATAGAGTATAAAAAGCAAATTGAGTGCATTTGAATATTAACAAAATTACCTCTGGAGGACAAATTTCTGGTTCCTCGTCTATGAATACCTTTCCACCAATTTCCTTTAAGTTCTGAGGAATGTTGAATTGAACAGTGTCAGATACACGTACATGTCAATACAAGGAAGAGAATTAGCTGTGAGAGCAGCGAAACTGACAGAATGGATGATGTAAATCAAATCGTAAAAACTTACATTCTGGGCAGTAAATCCCTCAATATCCTGCAGTTCCCTTGTAATCCATGGTTTTAGCTGACTTGTTCGTTCACTAATTAAATAAAATTAAAATTTTACAAGGCATCAAGAGACCTAGGTCAAACGTGCACAAAATCGAAAAAACTCACTTGTTCACTAGTGAAAGAGGCATAAAGTGCTGCAGAGTGGACATATCTAAAGAACAGTCCAACATTATACTTGCTCCTTTGAACTGCAGTACGTGACATGGCGCCGAACTAGTTCTTCCCAAGGAATACTGCAAGACAAAATGAAACAACCCCAAAATCAAGCAGAGAAAAATCATTATAATAAAATTGGAAAGGATTGCCTCCCTATATGCTTACCAGCTTCATAGTTTTCTTTTATTTTCTCAAAGATTTTTTAAAATTATCCAAACCCTGATTGAGCCGCCATTTTGAATTATTATAATCAACCGCTGGACAAAATGACTCACAAAACCCAGTCCACCGGAAAAAAAATTAATGCTCGGTCG
Source organism: Stylophora pistillata (assembly GCF_964205215.1). Classification (NCBI taxonomy): domain Eukaryota; kingdom Metazoa; phylum Cnidaria; class Anthozoa; order Scleractinia; family Pocilloporidae; genus Stylophora; species Stylophora pistillata. The sequence goes on along the minus strand of NC_142527.1, from coordinate 27,141,397 downwards.
ACTACCTCATTTCTCTACAGGAGTAACCGCTGTTCATATGCAGAAAACGGATTTTGCGCCGCTAGGGCCAGTTGAAATGAAGATGTCTCAAGTGTTCGTGGATGTACCGCAAGGTTTTTTTTTATGTCATTCTCTCGATTTTTGAGGTTTATTTTCAATTTGTTTTGAGTTTTCACCTCATTCTTTTTGTTGGTTGATCGTTAGGTTTTAACTCTGCAGTGGAGGCACTAAATTCTGTTCCACAAGACATCCTTGTTGAAATGGTACGAATCATAACATTAACTTTCAAATAATGCAGAACAATGTCATTAGTACATGTTTGAGCCCCACAGTGATTAACTTTTATGTACCCTTTTTTGTTGCAGTGTCAGGATGTAGCAGCATTTCTTCAATACAGAGTGGCATTACTTCCTGAGGAACAATATAAAAAGGTACTGAAGATTATATGATTATTGTACTGAAGTTTGTCACCGATCAAATTAAAGGATGGCTTAATTACAAAAATCTATCAAGTGAAGCAGATCTTTCAGTGCTGTGTAATAGGCAAGATTTCATTCAGTAAGAATCTTTGTGAGATGCATAATACATAAGCCAAATGGTGTTAGAAAAGGACTTAACACTGGAAAAGTGCCAGACAACTGTTCACTAGTTAAGTGCTCTCTCACCAAACAACAGGTTACCGGTGAGACAGTGAGATCTTATTTTTTTAATTCTCCCCTCTAGCTGCTACATATTTCCTTGTATGTTAGAAGCGTATGACAGAAGCGGCTGCCAGAGGCGCCTGATATGCTGACGTCTGTTCTCAACCTTACACTGCACCCGTAATTCAGCCTCTGGGCTGCAAGTGGTCAGATATAAACTATATTGACAAACTATATTTACATATTTACATATTTACATAGTTACAAGAATTTGTTATTAGATCAAGATAACAACTTCTACCTGATGAGTTTGAGTATTCTCATCACCTGTTTGCTAGATAATGTATAAATATTGTAGGGAGAAGTTACAGGTTAATCACCTCTGGGAGTTAAAGGGTTAACTCTCAGAATAATAATAATAATAATAATAATAATATAATAATAATATAATAATAATATAATAATAATAATATAATGATATAATAATAATAATAATGATATTTATATAGCGCCTATCCAATGATAGATCTAGGCGCTTAACAAAGTGAGAGGAAATATAACATTAAAGTTAATCAAAGTAAATAAACTTAAAATTGAAGTAAAAGCATACAAAGTCTTTTTCCTAATGGCTAAAGTAAAAGTTCTCAAAAAGGTAGGTTTTAAGTTTATGCTTAAAAAGATTTAAGTTCTCGAATGAGTCCATGTGACTTCCTCTTACTATAGCCCTTAATTATCCAGCAGATAGGTGATGAGAATACTCAAACTTATCAGGTAGAAGTTGTCATTTTGATCTAACACCAAATTCTTGTAACTAACATACAAGGAAATGTGTAGCTGCTAGAGGGGAGAATTAACAATCAGATCTTGAGAGTAAAAAGGTGAACTAATATAGCTGATGTCCAGGACACTTCAATCATTTCTCAGTCTTCCTTAGTTGATCATGAATGACCATATGGGAAGAGTCCACAAGTTAGTTCGCTAATATAGCTGATGTCCAGGACACTTCAATCATTTCTCAGCCTTCCTTAGTTGATCATGAATGACCATATGGGACGATTCCACAAGTTAGTTCACTAATATAGCTGATGTCCAGGACACTTCAATCATTTCTCAGTCTTCCTTAGATGATCATGAATGACCATATGGGATGATTCCACAAGTTAGTTCACTAATACAGCTGATGTCCAGGACACTTCATTTTTTTTTTTTTTTAAAGCTGATTGATCTTATGGGAAGAGTCCTTCACAAGCATAACAATCTGTTACTGTAACACTAGGTTAGATCAATGAAAACTTGCATGCACGAAAAGATCTTGCATGGGATGATGAAGTGTATAGCACACAATCTTATTTACTGATGGTTAAACTGAACCGCTTTTGCTAGTTGTTTTTTTTTCTCTAAAAGAGTGTATCATCTTTTGACAATATGTCATGTATCTCTTTTGTCATTGGTTACATAGTTATTTCAAGGTTCTCCACAGGAATATTAGTTTTGCTGAAATTCACCTTATCACAGCATTGTTATTTTATATTTCGAAAAGGGTGGTCAATGTCCACAACATTTATTTGTACCTGTTATGGTTTGTTTTCTTTAAGAGTCTTAAGGATGCTGGAGTATTGTATGATACAAAGCTGTTACTCAATGCTATTAGTTACATATTCAGGTAAATGCTAGCACTCCTATCTTTTATAACACTGTAAGTGAAGTAAATAGTGGGCACACAAGCCAAGTGGCTCATTCAGCCAGAGCTTTTTTGTAGCTTCTGTAGCAAGAAGCAGTGAGGAGTAGTGCTACTCACCCCCCCCCCCCCTCCTCTGGATGGGATACCAGTTCATGGCAGGTTAACCCTTGCATGCCATCAGGCTTCCATGGTAGGTTACTGTTCTCCATTCATGTATGCTCTTGGGTGGAAAGAGGCTTTGTGAACATAGAGTGCCTTACAGTGTATCACAGAACAAAACACAATGACCCTGTCACGTCTCAAACCAGTTCTTGTTGACCTGGAATCTAAGGTCCCAACAATTAGGCTGCTGTAGTCCCCATAATTTACCACTTTATATCACAGATAACACTCAATATGTTGTAATTTTTGAACAGGTCTGCTGCTAAGGCCAAGTTACCCACTGAGAAACTAATTGCAGAACTGAAATCGTCTTTATGCTGGAAGGAAAATACTCTTTCAGTTCTTAAACATGTTTGGAATGAACAGGTAATGTGAGCACTGCCTTTCTTTAGTTTCTCAGTCTTTTTGTAGCTATATAGTTCAGTTAAATATTATTTTTTCAAATTGTTTTCAAAGTATGTGCAGACCATTGTGTTTGTTTTGAGCCATTTGGTCAAGCGAAAGTTTGAATTTTGCAAAGCTCATTGTAAGACCTGGAAATAATGTGGAATGTATGGTGAAAGGTGAACCGTCACAAAAATGGGAAGAAGTCTTTAGTTTCTTTATAAGGTTGCTGAACATTTTGGCCAAGACATTTTTTTAACATTATCAGAGGAGAATTTTTTTTTTTTAGATCACATGTTTGGCAACTGCTTTTCCAATACAGTTAAGTGATTTAACTAATAACCTAGAGTCTGGAAATCAAAAACAGTGATTCATTTGAATTTATTTATCAGTTTTGTAATGCAGTGTAAATGTGTTTAAACCCATTGTCCGTAATCTATCTTTCAGGGGAAAATTTTGAGCAGCTCAGACTTAACTGAAACCCTGAATGTTGGGCAGGTAAAGAGTCAAAATCATTGATTTTTTTATAAAGATGCTCTTGAATATGATTTTTAGAGGTTGGCACAATAAAATACAAGAACTGCTAAAATTGCTTTTGTCTTTCGTTTCAAGAATGCTACTGACAATAGTTTTGGAGTACTAGGTGTAATCAGTGATTTTTCATTGGGTGTAACTGATGGAAGGTGGGAATAAGGTCTAAAACATAGAAACTTTTGTTTAGAAAGTTGCATGTCTTCTTGTCAAAATCTGGTGATGCCCTTTCATTTTTTTACCCTTTAATCCCTAGTAGTGACTAACATCTTATTTCTTCTTACAATATCATCCTTGAATCATGCGTTAAGGACAGGGGAATTAAATAGCCAACTAAAGAAGCTTATGATTGTTAAACAAATTCTCCTTGTCTGCACCTTAGGAAATGCATAAAGAACAGTATGGAGAATATGCATACTGATGTTATTGTGTCAAGGGTTAAAACCTAATACTCACACCTTTTTTTTTACATTAAATTCCTGATAGTACTGAAACGTTACTTTAATGATGAAAACGATAACTGTTTGATGTCACAGAATGCCCATTGTTGGGTTAACTCAACTAATACACATATGATTCCTTGTGTTTGTTTTTTCTTTTTCTCTAAAGGTTGAATGCAATTAGTAATACAACTTAATTGATCTCTTTAGTTACTTGAGATGAAATGGAAGTTATCTGTTGGAGTGAGCTCTAGCTCATGTCGCAGTCTGAATTCTCCCTACATCACCGTTTTAGTAACAGTGACAGACCCCTCTGGGGGAGTCTCTTCAAAGTCCTTTGAAATGGCCATTGGAGAATTTAAGGTGAGTGCAGTACACATTCATGATTTTCATATATTCACAATCATTGACTCACTTTATGGGCTTATTGTAAACCAACATCACGACTGGCTCCCAGTTGGCTTGTTAGCTCATTTGGTAGAGCACTGCAGCGGTATTGCAGAGGTCAAGGGTTCAAATCAAGTGCAGGCTTGAAATTTTTTCAGGCCTTATTTTCACCACTGCTTAAGTAGCGTTCATTACTTTGAAGTTCGCTCTCATATTCATTTCTTGAACCGCTGTTCACATCTACGATTTTCATATATTCACAAACAAAAATGCCTCTTCACCAGTTATAGACTTGTTGAAAATGCAATGTAAGCAACTACAATTTATAGAAATTAGAGCCGCAGCCTACTTCCTATGGTTTCTGTAATCAGTTTAATATACTTAGTGGGTGATTAGCCCTCCAAGCTTCACCAGAGCCCCGTTGGCCAGGCGTTACGGGGTAGGCGGCCAAGGCAGGCTACACCTGGAATGAAATAGAGAAGTTGGCCCGGGATAGAAGGAGATGGTGTGAGGTTTGCTTGGACCTATGCTCCACAGGGAGTGAAAAGGGATAAGCAGCAGCCAAGCCGCAGCCGTGGTTACGGACTGTTGTACTAAAAACGGTTGTGTAACTTGAAGACAGCCAACAACTCTTCTTTCTTTCTTTTTCTTGCTAGAAATTTGCCAGTCAAATGAGGGAGATTGCATCAGTTCTGGAGACGGTCTAACGGAGGAGTTATAAGAAAAGCATTCGTTTTGTGGGATTTGTCAGATGTGTAAAAATTTGATTAGAAAAAGCAATGTAAAACAAAACCAACTAAACAAGTGTTAAATACGTTTTATAGGATTGATTTTGTAAGAAAATGCGCCTTTAAGTGTAAATGAACTACAAGATATTTGATTTTGAACGCCCTTGTTATTGGTTCATCGTTTACGAGTGCAAAGGTTATAAAAACTTACAACTGTAACATAAATAATTTAGTAACATAACTAGGCCCTCAAAATATTTTAAACAATAACATGTTTCGAGTTTTAATAGTCTTGTTTTAATCATGAACGTGTCTTAATTCGGGCCAGGGGTTGAACCCCTTCAAAATTACAATGATCACAGAACACGGCGAAATACACGTAACTCCATGATTTTGTTAATATGTTATCGCACAATGAAGTTCCGCCAAATTTTCTTCGCTCTTTTTTTTTTTTTTTTTTTTTTACCGTAAATGCAAACATTTTCATCGTACAGTTTACAAATGGCCAGAAACAGAGCAGGGAGCTTACCGTTCGCTTCTCAAGTAGCATTGTAAAGTTTTGATCCTGGGAAAAAACCCTTCACTACAAACCAGCTTTTTTTTTTGTTTTGTTTTGTTTCTAATATAACAATATTCGATTACTGCAGCAGGAGCATTTCTAAGAAAATTGCTTTAACCATTCCAGGACTCTTGGCAAACCAACTTAGAATTAATTGCATGCTTTTATAGTTTAACAAAAAAAATCCCTAAAAAATATTGGAATGATGCGTCGGTGATCCTCGATATGTACACATGAGGACGGGTATCACAAAATACGATGAAATACACCTAATTCCGTAATTATTGTAAGGTTTTATCAGACACACAAAGTTCTGCTTTAGATTTGTCCTGGACTTCAACTGGACATGTAGAGATAAACACAAAAATTCAAATATGTTCAAATAACTTCTAGCTTTCCCAGGCTTAAAAAGTATTCTGCTATCAATCGTTTTTCTTCTCCACTTCGGCTGCCTCGCCGTTTTTTTCGACACCAAGAGCGCGGATCACGTCTTCTCCGTGGTTCATGGTTTTCAAAACATAATCGCAATGCTTCACAAATCCGTCGATGGCCTGCTTTTGGAAAAAAGCCGTGAAATCGTTCCTTAGCTCCATGGAAATTCCCTTTTGGGGGTTTCCTTTCACCTTGTCATCATTCTCAGAATGATCGTTCTCAAGGCTATCCGAGAATTGCTCTAACTTTTCTGCGTTGCCATGTTTTGATATGAGGTCATATTCCACCGAATGGAGTGAGTATGCCATGTCTAGAACTTTCCCTCTACGGATGACAGCTACTCGACCAAAGACCAGGCTGCCATCATCGGCCTTGAACCCTAGCTTATTCACGGCGAGAATATTTCCACCGTTAAAATTTCTCGCTCGCTTGATTGTCTTTTTAAGTTTTTCCGGCATGCCGGTCAAATCAGCAATTTCGTCGACTGTGACATCGTACTCATCGTCAGGAATACCCTCTTTGAGGTCACAAAGGTTGTTCTCGTCGTAACTCGCAAACGTCAGTGATTTAATCATGTTTTCTGCTTTCGCTTCGTTTCCTGTCACTTCTATGGTCTCTTGAGTAAAATCAACGGCACCTTTTTTAGCTAAGTCTAGGTTCTTTTGGACAGCACCACCATCTTTAACCGTGTCGCTTTTCTGTCCGTCAGAATACCTGGCTAAGAATTCCACGACTTTTTCCGCAAGGTCTTGAGGGACTTCGGAAACTACTTCAAAAACCTGGTCTATGACAACTTTGCATTCGTCTGGCTTATTGCAAAACACTTCGGCGAATCTGTGAGTTGTGTTACGCAACTTGGACAAACCGCCTTTAACTTGGGTGAGGCTCCAGGCAAGAGTGGAGTCCCTCTGTGGGTAATACTTCATTGCGATCATGTCAACTACTACGGCAAGTGCCAGCGATCCAAAAATCATTTTTAAATAGGCCATAATTAGCTCAATGCTGAGAAACAACTGTGAACCTAGAGAAAGATGTTTTTCGTCTTGTATCGAGCGTGAAGAAATAGAGAAAGATGTGAGCCTCTCCGCTAAGTAGCGTACAGGTTTGTTAGTTCAATCTGTTGCTATGACTACTTTTGGGCTGTTTATAAGTGAAGCCGAACTATCATGTGATTTCCCCTAATGGAAATTCCCTTGCATGTTGTCATTTCACTTTCGAAATATTGTACAGTTCATATCTCAATATAACGACACTCGCTCGCTGCAATGATATTCGCATTTCGTGGAAAAATTGTTTAAAACAATTCAACTTTCATCTCCAATATGGATTAATTGTCTCCTAAGTTGTATAAAATACAATTCGGTAATCGGATATGTATTGTCACGGCCCCCTTTGATCTCAGAATAAAAACACTCATTTATTCATATATTTTGAAATGCTTGGGAAGGGGTATTTGACGAAATTGAAACTGTGATATGAGGGTTAGTTTCTCAAGAAACTGTGGTCCTCTGTTGGTCGAGGGTGTTTACCGACTGAGTTGATGATGTAAAGGTTGGCCACCGTTAAGACACGTAAAGGTGTTTTCAGAGTTGACCTTTCGATCTTTAGCTCTTCATCAGAACGAATGAAATCCCAGCCCTGCAGTCATGTTCATCGTGGGAAATACCTTTGTAAGAAAACAAAATCACAGCAAGTGAGGATCTAGGTTCGGTAGGTACAGAATGAAAATAACCTCGGCCCCCTTTGATCTCAGAATAAAAACACTCATTTATTCATATATTTTGAAATGCTTGGGAAGGGGTATTTGACGAAATTGAAACTGTGATATGAGGGTTAGTTTCTCAAGAAACTGTGGTCCTCTGTTGGTCGAGGGTGTTTACTGACTGAGTTGATGATGTAAAGGTTGGCCACCGTTAAGACACGTAAAGGTGTTTTCAGAGTTGACCTTTCGATCTTTAGCTCTTCATCAGAACGAATGAAATCCCAGCCCTGCAGTCATGTTCATCGTGGGAAATACCTTTGTAAGAAAACAAAATCACAGCAAGTGAGGATCTAGGTTCGGTAGGTACAGAATGAAAATAACCTCGGCCCCCTTTGATCTCAGAATAAAAACACTCATTTATTCATATATTTTGAAATGCTTGGGAAGGGGTATTTGACGAAATTGAAACTGTGATATGAGGGTTAGTTTCTCAAGAAACTGTGGTCCTCTGTTGGTCGAGGGTGTTTACTGACTGAGTTGATGATGTAAAGGTTGGCCACCGTTAAGACACGTAAAGGTGTTTTCAGAGTTGACCTTTCGATCTTTAGCTCTTCATCAGAACGAATGAAATCCCAGCCCTGCAGTCATGTTCATCGTGGGAAATACCTTTGTAAGAAAACAAAATCACAGCAAGTGAGGATCTAGGTTCGGTAGGTACAGAATGAAAATAACCTCGGCCCCCTTTGATCTCAGAATAAAAACACTCATTTATTCATATATTTTGAAATGCTTGGGAAGGGGTATTTGACGAAATTGAAACTGTGATATGAGGGTTAGTTTCTCAAGAAACTGTGGTCCTCTGTTGGTCGCGGGTGTTTACCGACTGAGTTGATGAAGTAAAGGTTGGCCACCGTTAAGACACGTAAAGGTGTTTTCAGAGTTGACCTTTCGATCTTAAGCTCTTCATCAGAACGAATGAAATCCCAGCCCTTCAGTGATGTTCATCGTGGGAAATACCTTTGTAAGAAAACAAAATCACAGCAAGTGAGGATCTAGGTTCGGTAGGTACAGAATGAAAATAACCTCGGCCCCCTTTGATCTCAGAATAAAAACACTCATTTATTCATATATTTTGAAATGCTTGGGAAGGGGTATTTGACGAAATTGAAACTGTGATATGAGGGTTAGTTTCTCAAGAAACTGTGGTCCTCTGTTGGTCGCGGGTGTTTACCGACTGAGTTGATGATGTAAAGGTTAGCCACCGTTAAGACACGTAAAGGTGTTTTCAGAGTTGACCTTTCGATCTTTAGCTCTTCATCAGAACGAATGAAATCCCAGCCCTTCAGTGATGTTCATCGTGGGAAATACCTTTGTAAGAAAACAAAATCACAGCAAGTGAGGATCTATGTTAGGTAGGTACAGAATGAAAATAACCTCGGCCCCCTTTGATCTCAGAATAAAAACACTCATTTATTCATATATTTTGAAATGCTTGGGAAGGGGTATTTGACGAAATTGAAACTGTGATATGAGGGTTAGTTTCTCAAGAAACTGTGGTCCTCTGTTGGTCGCGGGTGTTTACCGACTGAGTTGATGAAGTAAAGGTTGGCCACCGTTAAGACACGTAAAGGTGTTTTCAGAGTTGACCTTTCGATCTTTAGCTCTTCATCAGAACGAATGAAATCCCAGCCCTTCAGTGATGTTCATCGTGGGAAATACCTTTGTAAGAAAACAAAATCACAGCAAGTGAGGATCTAGGCTCGGTAGGTGCAGAATGAAAATAACCTCGGCCCCCTTTGATCTCAGAATAAAAACACTCATTTATTCATATATTTTGAAATGCTTGGGAAGGGGTATTTGACGAAATTGAAACTGTGATATGAGGGTTAGTTTCTCAAGAAACTGTGGTCCTCTGTTGGTCGCGGGTGTTTACCGACTGAGTTGATGATGTAAAGGTTAGCCACCGTTAAGACACGTAAAGGTGTTTTCAGAGTTGACCTTTCGATCTTTAGCTCTTCATCAGAACGAATGAAATCCCAGCCCTTCAGTGATGTTCATCGTGGGAAATACCTTTGTAAGAAAACAAAATCACAGCAAGTGAGGATCTAGGTTCGGTAGGTACAGAATGAAAATAACCTCGGCCCCCTTTGATCTCAGAATAAAAACACTCATTTATTCATATATTTTGAAATGCTTGGGAAGGGGTATTTGACGAAATTGAAACTGTGATATGAGGGTTAGTTTCTCAAGAAACTGTGGTCCTCTGTTGGTCGCGGGTGTTTACCGACTGAGTTGATGATGTAAAGGTTAGCCACCGTTAAGACACGTAAAGGTGTTTTCAGAGTTGACCTTTCGATCTTTAGCTCTTCATCAGAACAAATGAAATCCCAGCCCTGCAGTCATGTTCATCGTGGGAAATACCTTTGTAAGAAAACAAAATCACAGCAAGTGAGGATCTAGGTTCGGTAGGTACAGAATGAAAATAACCTCGAAAGTTCCCTCCAATCCCTGCTTAACCAGTTTGACAAGCTGAATCTTTCTGGGAAATGTTGCAGTTGGAGTTTTAAGCATGGCCACTCAGTATGAAAACGGAGAAAGTTCTTGAAACCAGAGAGGGAGTAGAAGACGAATTCTTCTATTAGCTGTTATTCACAGTAAATGCAAATATTTTCACCTTTGTTTACAAGTTGCCAGCCAGAGGGGACAGACAGCATGAAGCTCACCTTTTGTCTCTTAAATACGAATTGTGGAGCTTTGTACACGGGGAAAAAAACAGCTTTTTGTTATTTCAATATAGCTGCTTACTGCAGCAGGAGTATTCATGGATCCGAGCTACATATCATGTACTAATGACATTTTATAAGGGCCTGTTGTCAACCCAATTGGCCACCGTTACGACTCGTAAAGCCCGACGTTCCTCTCGTTTGCTTTTCATCAATTAAATCTCGCTGCTTGCCTCTCAAGTAGCATTGTGGAGTTTTGACCCCGGGCAAAAATCCCCTCTCCATATCAAAACAGCTTTTTGTTAATTTAACATAAATGCTTGCTGCAGCAGGATTCTTTCTAAGAAAATTACTTTAAACCGGCAATGAAGGACTTTTCGCAAATCATTTAATTAAGCCGGAATTGTTCACCTATTATTGCCAGGTGGGATTTTGAAAGGGCTGCGATACCCCTCAGACAAGACATTTCGTTAAAAAATAATAATAATAACTAAACGAAAAAAATATCCTGAAAACAAAAATTTTGGATAATGCGTCGGCTTACAGCTGCGGTGGTCCTTGATATATTCATCTGATGACGGCAATAAATATCACAGCTAGTCTTGACAGGTGAAATTTGTGACGGCAAGCGAACATCAAGACCGAATGAAGCGCCGAGAAAATCGCGACCGGAGAGAATACCAACCAAACCAAGGGATACGTTACGGAGACTTAGCTATAAATAAATGAAAATTATCACTAAAAATAGCCGCTTGACGATACGAAGGCGTGACTAAATAACAAACACAAAAGCATAAGATCATAACAAAAGAAACGCTACCTTGCATAAATGGGGCAAGCTACAAAAGTGAAACAAACGAATATAACTTACATATCGGTCCCTATACGCCGGTGGCTTGAAACCAAAACTTAATAAGTTAACTTGGGATGAACGCCGGACGTGAACGGTGAACAGCGAATAGTCAAAGGGTGTACGATGCAACAACTAAAGATCAGCGGGAGAGCGGAAAGACTATCCGAAGGAATTAAATGGCTCAAAGGCCAACTGTTACGCAACTATCACGCAAATTTAAAGTCACGCATTTACAAAATTTGTCCACTGACCCATTTCAAAACTCACTTTTGTTTTGTTTTGGGAGCATTTCTATGAAAATCGCAGATCCTGAAAAGAACATTTTTGATTTATCCAAACATTTTCACCCTAGTATACAAATAGCCCGAGACAGAGAGCATGAAGCTCACCGTTGCCTCTCAAGTACAAATTATGGAGGCTTAAGGCTTGTTCCTGGGAAAAACCCTCCCATAATGTTTTTTGTTTTTCCAATGTAATAGCCTTCAGCGGCAGGACTATTTCGGCAGGATTATTTTTTTTTATTATTTTCATCAAAATGAAAAGCCAAGTGCCAAGTTTTGTGCCCAGGGGCACGCCTGATGGCACGGTGCCCCATTCGGAGAAGCAATCGCTAAATAGCTTGACTCACTGGCGCCTATCCATGAGGAAGTCGCAAACCCAAAGGGCAATTCTGCGAGGAATGCGTAAACCCAGAATTTTGGAAGCTAGGATACCATGATCTACTAGGTCGAAAGCCTTTCTGTAATCCAAGCACACCATGCGCACCGGTGGTTCCAAGAGGTGGTCACAGTGGAATGCAGGTCTCTGTCAACGCTGTTGGGCAGTGGTCTGCAATCAACAAGCTCCAGCTGAACGCGGATAAATGCAAGGAACTCGTTATTGACTTTAAGGAGGTTAAACATCCTTTTGACTCAGTTACTGTGAACTCTCAAGAACTTGAACGCGCAGATAGTGTAAAATTGCCAGGAGTTACCATAACCAACACGCTTCAATGGAATTGTCAAAAGGCCAAGAGAAGAATATACTTTCTTACATTACTTAAGCGTGCAAATGTTCCAGCACACGATATCATTTGTTTCTATCTTTCTTGTATAAGGCCAGTTCTATAATATTGTGCCCCACTGTACCATCACGTACTGCCTGACTAGCCTGACCACTTAAGTAAGGATATTGAAATTGAACGCATTCAAAAACGTACACTATCAATTATTTCGCCAGGCCTTTCCTACGATGACAGCCTGTCAATATACAACATGGCATCTTTAGAGGACAGACGCATACATCAATGCAAAAAATTGTTTGATTCTATTGTATCTAATACAGATCATAAGTTGCACCATTTTCTCCCTTCCAAGAACTATTTTCATTATAACTTTAGAATACAACGCCACTTTGTCAATCCTATCATGCGTACCAAGCGATTTTCTAGCACATTTCTGCCATCTATGTGCAGGCATTAGCAGTTTTCGTAGTATGAATTTTTACGAATTTTTATAGATTAATATTCTAAGCTTAATTTTTTAGGTTTTCGTACTTTTTCATATTATAAGCTTTGTATTAATGGAATTTGTAAATTCATGCAATTCAGCCTTAGATGGCTCACATATGGAGTCAGTTAAAGCTCTACTTTTCCTTTTCCTTACTTTTCCTTAAGCAGAAAATTACTGTAAGTAATGCGGGGCTCTGCAAACCAATCAAAACTCGGCTGTACACAGGCTGTGGTTGAAATTTTTTTTTGTTTTGTCTTTTTCTGGAAGCATTTCTAAGAAAATCCCTTTGAACAGTGCATGACTCTTCGCAAAGGGCTACGGCATCACATAAAAGACATTTGTAGTTAAAAAAAAATCCCTAAAAGAAAATTTTTCAATGATGCGACAGCTTGCAGCTTTAGTGATCCGCAATATATAAATCTTATGCAAGGGAATAATGACAACAAACCAAAACAGGTGAACTTTTCCTATTTCGGGCCAGAGTTTGCACTTCTTCAAAATAATTCAAATTACAAAATAAATCGGCGAAATACACATAATTCTATAAATTGATATTTTTATCATATAAAGCTTTGCCTTAGACATGTCGTGGACTTCAATTGGATGTGTAGACATAGACACGAAACCCAAGCATGTTCTAACCACTTCTAGCTCGCCTAAGCAAGTACTGAAAAAATTTTCCTACCTAGCTAATGAAAAAGTTGTACGGTAGACTATGATATGTTACAACCTATCACAGTCCAAACTGCTAGAGAAGACAAAAGATTTTGAAAAAAGCAAGTTGTTTAGGTATGATATTCGTCTTTCTTGCTCTTTATTTGGGCTTCTTTTCCACGGACTTAAAAAGTCTTCTGGTATCAGTCGTGTTTTTCTTTTCCTTTGCGGCTATCTCGCCATCTTTTTCGACACCAAAAGCATGGACCACGTCTTCTCCGTGGTTCATGGTTTTCAAAACATAACCACAATGCTTCACAAATCCCTCGACGGCCTGCCTATGGAAGAAAGCCATGAAATCGTTCCTCAGCTCCATGGAAATTCGGATCCCTTCTTGGCGTTTCCTTTCGCTTCGTCATCATTCTCGTCGTCAAGGCTATCCGAGAATTGCTCTAACTTTTCTGTGTTGCCATTTTTGAAGTGAGGTCATATTCCACCGATTGGAGTGAGTATGCCATGTCTAGAACTTTCGAATTCCCTCTACGGATAACAGCTTGAACTTGAACGTTATTTTTATTTAGACACGGTAAATCTATCAGATAAAATAATAATATTATTACAATCTATTATTACAATTACATTCTACTTTAATCTATATAAACATCATCTAAAATTTAAAAGTGAAATAGAAAAAAATAAAGAAATTCTGCTTTACATAGATGCCGTGTGCGTTTTGTCGATTCAGACGAAGAAATCGCGACAACCATTTCGAAAAGATTTAAGTGATTTTGCTTGCCGCAATTCAGGGGACAAGCTATTCCAGATAACCGCACCGTTATAGCTAACGCTATTTTTCAGGAAATTGGTGCGGGGCAATGGAACAGCTAGTTTGTTTTCAGAGTTTCTTAGATTATAAGGAGGATCATATTTAGTGGAAAGAGAACCAAGATAGTCGGGCGCAAGACCATCAATAGATTTATAGACCATGGTGGCCACTTGTATTTGTCGCTGAGTATCTGACCGTCTCCAGTTAAGTTGCTCAAAAAGAGGATCAGCGCTTGTGTCATAACTGGAGAAGGTCAGATTACGGGCAGCCCGGTTTTGCAACTTTTGGGGCTTATTCGAAAGACCCTTGTTACAATGCCCCCTGACCTCGCTGCAGTAATTAAAGTACGGTTGAACTAAGGCATTGAAAACGAACTCAATCGTGGTTCGGTTAATAAAAGGCCTACAATGTTTAATTGCTCCAATGCCCGATGCGATTGTCTTGGCTATTTTTTCAATGTGCATATTCCATGAAAGGTTTCGTCTATATGCACACCCAGAGATTTAACCGAGCTAACTTGTTTAATTATGTCACCACCAATGATTAGTTTAGGGGAAGTATCGTAAGTACCTATCCTTTGCCGCGATCCAATTAACATGAATTCAGTTTTAGATGAATTTAGAGTCAATTTGTTTGCAGTGAGCCATGTATTAACATTGGATAGGTCGGGATTCATAACATCATTGATCATTTCTATGTTGTTACTGGCAAAGGTCAGGTGAGTATCGTCGGCATACATACGTGCAACTGAATTAGACAGGCAATTAGGAAGATCATTTATGTATAAAACAAAAAGCAAAAGTCCTAGAATTGTTCCTTGCGGAATTCCACAAGTAAGAACTTGACTAATTGAGAGCGAACCATTTACGAAACATTGTTGATTGCGATTATCTAGGTTTGACCTAAACCATTCATAAGCAATACCGCGGATACCATATTCGAATTATTTAGACATAAGAATTGTATGGTCAACGGTATCAAAAGCCTTTTTTAGGTCGAAAAAACAACTGTATTTATACTGCCTTTATCAATGTTGAAGGCCCAATTGTTTGTGGCCTCTAACAAGGCAGTAACAGTTGGAGCGAACGAAAACCAGATTGGTGGCTGGAAATCAAATTGTTTTCAGTGAGATAACCGTAAACCTAGTCGTAAACGATACGCTCAAACACCTTAGCTACTATAGGGACGATAGAAATTGGGCGATAATTGTTTAAGTCTGAGTGATCTCCCTCTTCGAAAGTAGAATAACCTGTGCGCATTTCCATTCCTGAGGGAAAACATCTGATCTGATGGACTGATTAAAAATAGAACACATAGGATCAGCTATCAGATCGGCGCACTCCCTAAGAAGTCGCGCAGATATCATCTAAGCCTGTGGCTTTCGATTTACAAAGCTTGGACAAAAGTGAGAACACTTTAGAAGGATTAATACATTTTAACTCAAAACGTTTGTCAGTTCCCTCAAGGTAATGTAGGTGTGATGGACCATTATTAGAATAAATCTGGCTAGCAAGCTTGGGTCCAATAGAAGAAAAGTGATTGTTGAAGGCATCGGCCAGCTCTGGAGGGCCGTAAACAGAGTTACCGTTGCTTTTGATCTCTTTTATGGAACAATTATTAGTTTTCCTCTGCGTGAGCTCATTTACAATCCTCCAGGTCTGGCGCGAATTGCCTTCGTTTTCATCTAATGCCCTTTTGTAATAGAGCTCTTTTGCTTTTTTAATTTCGTTATTAACTAGGTTGCGACATTTTTTAAATTGTAGCCAGTCATTAGCATCCTTAGAACGCAATGCTTTCAATTTAAGAATATCTCTGTCGTGTATTCGTTTCTTTAAGTAAGGTGTAATCCAAGGTGACTTTGAGGCGCGCGCCCGTTTTAGATGAAGTGGGGCATGGCTTGTTTACACATTCCAGGAATAGTTGTTTCCATGTAGCCCACATTAAATTAGGATCAGAATAGCTTTCGATGCTACTCCAATCCTGTTGACCCATATCTTTACGAAAGTGATCAGAGTTAAAATTCTTAAATTTCCCATATCTCAGGGTAGTATGCTTATTCGTTGTCGATTCTATAGAAACTTTACGAAAAGCGTAAACTAAACTGTGATCGCTGATGCCCGTATGTGAGACCCCTGAGCAGACGACCCTATCTGGAGTATTTGAGAAAATTAGATCAATTAGAGTACATAATTTGTCGGTAATTCCAGAATGTTCGGTTATTAACTGGTCAAGGCCGTAAACTTCAGCAATATTAGATAAGATATTTGTACTTTTGTCAAACTTAGGCGCGGCCATATTACAATTCAGATCTCCTAAGACGTAATATTCGATATTTTCTTAGTCTAGTTTTCCAATAAGTTCTTCAAATGGTCTAAAAAGGTCAATTGAAGAATCAGGGGGTCTATACCAGGTCATAACGGCAAAAGGCCTTGATCTGGGCTTCTTGATTTCGACAGACTTCGCTACTCGACCAAAGACCAGGCTGCCATCATCGGCCTTGAACTCCACCTTAACAGCGAGAACATTTCCTCCCGTAAATTTTCTCGCTCGCTTGATTGTCTTTTTAAATTTTTTCGTACTCATCGTCAGGGATGCCTTCTTTGAGGTCACAAAAGTTGTTCTCGTCGTAACTAGCAAACATCAATGATTTAGTTAGTTTTTTTGCTTTCGCTTCGTTTCCTTCCACATCTGCCGTCTCTTTAATAAAATCGACGGCACCCATTTTAGCTTAACTTAGATTCTTTTGCACGGCACTACTGCCTTGTTCCTCCTCTTTAGAAAACTTTCTTAAAAACTCCACGAAACTCTCCGCAAGGTCATGAGGGACCTCGGAAACTACCTCGAAAAACTGGTCTATGGCAACTTTGCATTCGTCTGGCTGATTAGGGTCTGATTACAGAACACATCTGTGAATCTGTGAGCGGCGTTACGGAGCTTGGGAAAAATTCCCGTCACTTGGGTGAGGCTCCAGGCAAGTGTGGAGCCATTCTCCGGGTAACACTTCATTGTGATCATGTCAATAATTATTGCCGCAAGTGCCAGTGATCCAAAAATCAGCCTTAAAGAAGCCATAATTAGCTTAATACTGAAAAATAACTGTGAACCTAGAGAACGATGTTTTTCGTCTTGTCACGAGCCTGTAGAAATAGAGAAAGATGTGAACCACTCCGCAAAGTAGCCTGCAGGTTTGCTATTTCAATAAATTGGTGCAATGACTTCGAATTCTTTGAGTTAGTTTATACATGGATCCGAACTATCCTGTAATAATTACAGTTTTAGGGCATGTCGTCAACACTCTTTTAAAATATGTAAATTGGCCACCGTAACGACCCGTAAAGCTTACGTTTGGACCGTTGGCTCTTTATCAGAACGAATGAAACCCAAGTCCTGCTATCATGTTTGGAAAATACCTCTGACACCTCTGTTAGAAAAAAAAATCGCAGCAAGGGGAAAATCGAGGTTCTATGTATCACAAAGTTAAAAATAAACTCCAAAGGTTCTCTTCAATCAGTGCTGCTCTACCAGATTGACAAGCTCACTCTTTCTCGGAAATGTTACCGTTGGAATCGTAAGCAGGACCATGGCAGGACCAACATGAAGTCAGAAAAAAAGGCGGTAACAAAAATTCCCTTAGCTTAATAGCCGTTATTCAAGGTGTATGAAAATATTTTAACTCTAGTTTATGAGTAATCAAAAACAGAGAGCATAGATCTCGCTGCGTGCCTCTCAAATAAACTCAAATAACATTGTGGAGTTTTGACCCCGTGAAAATAACCCCTCCGGCATATCAAAACAGCTTTTTGTTAAATTGGCATAAATGCTTGCTGCAGCAGGATTCTTTGTAAGAAATTACTTTAAACAATGCAGGAGTCTTTGTGAACCATTTAAGAATTGTTCACGTCCTATTGCCAGGTAGGTTTTTGAAAGGGCTACGGCACTCCCCTTACAGCACTTTCAGTTGAAGAAAAAAACGAAAAAAGGAGCCTGAATATAAACCTTGAGTGAATGATACGTCAGCTTGCAGCAGCAGTGATTCTTGATATATACATCTGATGACGGCGATAAATATCAGAGCAAGTTTAGACAGGTGATATTTGTTTATTGACCCATTTCAAAACTCTTTTTGTTGTATTTTGGAAGCCGTTCTAACAAAATTTAAGAACGAGTCTAGGTAAGAATCAAACATCTTGGGAAATGAAAATTTTCAAACCCCCTTCAAATTTTGCATGCAATTAGGCACTCAGGGGGGATGCACAAAAATTCCTTTTTAAAGGTAGCAGCACTCTTGTTGCTATGGTAACAACGGCTGCTTGTTCGAGGCCTGGGGCCTCATTTTCATTCAAAAACATCACAAAAAAGTGTAAAATGTTTTTTTTTCTCTATCTCAAGCTAAATACAACATTACATATTGGTACTTCTACCATATATAGTGACATCATTCGTTTTCACTTTAATCCATTCAATTTTCCCAGGGAGTGAATGTAAACACACCAATAGCTTAACTTATTTATCTCGGTACAGTTTCGGTCATTTTTGTTGTAGGGTAAAACAGGGAAAACGTTTATCTGAATTTCTCCAAAAGTATATCACTTTTTTATTTCAATGTGCCTTCTATAGTAGGATTTTTTTCCTCTCAAAATTGTTCACAGACTACGGGTGAAATTTTGTTTAGTTTTATTTGTACTGGAAGCATTTCTAACTGAAAATTTCTTCAAACAATGCAGGACTCTTCGCAAACCAACTAAAACAATTATTCACATGCTATCGTCAGGAAGGATTTTGAATTTGAAGGGGTACGTTAATTATGGCACCCCATAGAAGACTTTTGTAGTTAAACAAAAAAATCCTGACAATAAATTTTTTAAATGACACGATAGCTTGCAGCTTTAGTGATCCTCAATCCACTTGTTCGAAGAGGAGATAACGTTATCCACGGGAGAAATCACTATCCAGCGTATTACTATTAACTAAACGAACTGCGCTCTCCACCAGGGCCTGGTTGATCAAAAGAGATAATTTGGATATATCAACAAAGTTGAAATGGTAAAATGGCCACCGTAACGATTACAAAAGCTGACGTTTCGAGCGTTAGCCCTTTGTCGGAGCCTTCGCCCTTCGCTCCGACGAAGGGCTAACGCTCGAAACGTCAGCTTTTGTAATCGTTACGGTGGCCAATTTACCATTTCAACTTTGTTGATATATCCAAATTCTTTCGATACTCCCACCGACGCAGCCCCAAACAGTTTCTTTCGAAACTGTCAGCCTTTGATCAAAAGAGAGTCAAGTCTAAACCCAGGGTTAAATCGGCCTAACCCTGGGTTAAATTTTAAGCGGAGATTAGTTGTGTTGTTCAACGGAAGGTTAACACTAACCTCGGGTTAAACGATGGCTTAAATTTAACCCACCGTGCGAGCAGGGCTAAATTGTTAACCTCCGGTTAAATCAGGAATAAAAATTAAATTGGTGGACTTGTTGTTTTGCGATTTACGCAGAAGGCGACGACGAGAAAGGAGATTTAGAGCCGGAACTCAGTGTCAAATCGACGATTTCACAGACGAAGAGCTGCCTGCTCGTTACCGCTTTCGATGAGAGTCTATTTTATTTATTACCAATCTTGTTGCCGGTGACATCAGTCGAAACACTCGACGGAGTCACGCCTTACCGCCGCTCCATCAAGTTTTAATTGCTCTCAGGTTTTACGCCAGTGGAAGTTTCCTACAAGTTAGAGGCGAACTTCGGCTGTTGTCCGCATTGACGCACCAAAGGCGTCTACAGCATCGGCGATTTTTTTCCACATTTCACTTTTTTCTAATTGGTGACGCTGTTGGTAAACTTGCTTTGAGCTAAAGGTTTTCTTTGACTTTTTCTGTTAAAACGGCAATTTCTGAAGCGCTAAAATTTTGTTTTCGAGCTTTGCGTGAGATAGCTGAGGAAGCCATTTTGCAGAGCTCGCAACTTGCTCACCATGGCAACATTGTACGAATAGTTTATTATGGGACGCTAACCGCGGGTAAAACGCGTTTAACCAGAGGTTAGCTAACCTGTCCTCTAACCGCGCTTCGAACAACGCAATTTTAACAGCGAGTTAACAAACTCACGGTTAGGAAATTTAACCTCCGGTTACGCCTAACCAGAGGTTAGTTTAACTTGTCTTTTGAACAACTGGGCCCAGATAGAGATTACCCAATAGAGAACATTATCGACCCTCCGACCAACTGGGGCCCGCTGATGCAGGGATAATATCGCAACATACTTAGACAGATGAACTTGTCCCACTTCGGGTCAGGGGTTGAACTTCTTCAAAATAACTCAAATCACAAATTACATCGGCGAAATACAAATATGAATTCTTCTGGTATCAATCGTTTTTCTTTTCCTTTCCGGCTGCCTCGTCATTTTTTCCGACACCAAGGGCGTGGACTGCCTCTTCTCTGTGGTTCATGGTTTTAAAAACATAATCGCAACGCTTCACAAATCCCCCGACGGCCTGCTTGTGGAAGAACGCCATGAAATCGTTCCTCAGCTACGTGGAAATTCCCTTCTTAACGTTTCCTTTCGCTTCGTTATCATTCTCGTCGTCAAGGCTGTCTGAGAATAGCTCTAACTTTCCTGTGTTGCCATGTTTTGAAATGAGCTCATATTCAACCGAGTGGAGTGGGTATGCCATGTCTAGAACTTTCTCTCTACGGATAACAGCTACTCGACCAAAGACCAAGCTGCCATCATCGGCCTCGACCTTGAACCCTACCTTTTTGACCGCGAGAACTGTGACATTTCCACCGATAAAATTTCTCGCTCACTAGATTGCCTTTTTAAGTCAGTTTGCTCGGCATGCTGGTCGAATCAGCAATCAAATCAACAGTCGCATCGTCTTCATCGTCAGGAATGCCCTCTTTGAGGTCACAAAGGTTGTTCTCGTCGTATCTCGTAAATGTTAGTGATTTAATCAGTTTTTCTGCTTTCACTTCGTATTCTTGACACATCTGCCGTCTCTTGAATAGAATCGACGGCACCCATTTTAGCTCAGTCTAGGTTATTGTGCACAGAACCACCACCTTGTTCCTCATCAGTTGTCAGAAAACTTTCTTAAGAACTCTACGAAACCCTCCACAAGGTCTTGAGGGACGTCGGAAACAACCTCGAAAAAGCGATCCGCGGAATCTTTGCATTCGTCTGGCTTATTGCAGAACATTTCTACGAGTTGATGGGTGGTGTTACGGAATTTGAAAAAAAACATCTCTTAACTTGGGTGAGGATCCAGGCAAGTGTGGAGCCATTCTCAGGGTAATACTTCACTGCGCTCATGTCTCCTATTGCGGCAACTGTCAGCGACCCTAAAATCGTCTTTAAATAAGCCATAGTAAGTTCAATACTAAGAAATAACTGTGGACCTAGAGAAAGATATTTTTCGTCTTGTCACGAGCGCGGTGAAGGAATAGAGAAAGATTTTGTTCACCTCTCTGTCAAGTAGCGTGTAGGTTTTTAGCTTAATAAACTGGCACAATGACTTCTTTGAGCTGCTTTTACCTGGATCCAAACTATCATGTCATAATTACTATTTAGGGGCACGTCGTCAACCCACTTTTAAAATATGTAAATTGACCGCCGTAACGACCCATGAAGCTTACGCTTGGATCGTTAGCTCTTCATCAGAACGAATGAAATCCAAAGTCCTGCTGTCATGTTTGGAAAATACCTCTCTTTGAAAAAAAAAATCAAGAAAGGGGGAATCGAATATATATCTTTTTGTTATTATAACATAACTGCTTGCTGCAGCAGGAGTATTCTATAGAAAATTACTTCAAACAATGTAGGACTCTTCGTAAACGAATTAAAAATAATTCACAAGTTAACTGCCTAGAAAGGATTTTGAAGGGGCTATGGCATCACATGGAAGACTTTAATTTGACAAAAAAGATCCCGAAAAGAAACTTTTTGGATCGGCTCGTAGCTGCAGTGATTCTTAATATTGCTTCTGATTAGGAGAGAAAAATACCACAACAAGCTTAACTTAGGCAGGTAAAATTTGTTTATTGATACATCATGCCGAATCTTATGCATTCAAACACTCAGCCGCATGGGGCATGTTAATTGATATTTTGTCAATGAGGCTCTGTCTTGTCAAAAATTATAGCACTACTAAAATTCAACTTGAGAAAAAATCTCATCATTGCCTTGCCTTCTGTAAGTCAAGTATGACAGTAGAAGGCAGTGGTGTAAATTTAGAATTTTTTACACATTTTTATTATTACTTATTAACATTTTACTTTATAATCCCTGAAAAGATTTTCGTAACACTCCGCCAGTTGTATCTTAAGAAGACTTTAAATTTCAGAGACTTACGCAACTGTAGGGAAGGGAAAGTTGTTCCAATATGTTCGAAAATTTCTCCGTTGTATCTCTCTTCTTATCATTACATGCTTCCGGTTTCCGCCTTTTCGTAAAATTTCACTATCCCATTTGGCTTAGAGGGTGTTTTCTGCCCATTTTAATTAACTTTCCCACCGAAATGGTAAAAGTGAACTAAAACGGAACAAACAAACTGATCTGGTATCACGCTTGACAAGGCTGCAAAATTCTTGTGTAAATCGTATAGCTTCCAAGCATAACAGTATAGGCAGCGTTGTAAATTTAGATTCTTTTACACATGTTTATAAATTACTCATTAACATTTTACTTTGTAATCCCTGATGAGACTGGTAATTTCCATCTTGTGAAGAAAGAAAGATTAAGGACTACAATTACATACTATCTTTCCAAGTGTCTCTACCCCAGATCACCGATGTCGACAAGTAGTTTCATGTGGATAGAGTTCATTGCACGCTTACTGCTCTAAGGGCTTACAGCAATATCCGCTCTGGCGCCATTAGTGTGACCTTCCCTATCAGATTTCCGGTTCCTCCCGGCTGAATTCTTCCTCCAGGCCAGCGGAAGATACTTTTTATAGACTGTTTGCATGTGCTCTTCGTAGATTTCTCAGATCCATGTCAATTTCACTGATTTATGATCAAGGAAAAAAAAAAGGAAGTACATCCCCAGGGGGAGGGGGGATACTTTCAACCAGCCTGGTCGTCCTCTCGTGACCGTCTTTCAGACCAAAACATATCATTTTTTTCACTCGCTTCCGTACGTGACCCTTTAATCCACACAAATTGTCAGAGCTAACTTCTTTAAGCTGTGCTTAACATTACTCTGATTGCGACGACTGATCCCCTTTTTCTTCTTCCTGAAAACCACACTCCCCGCCAGTCGTATCTTGGAAGACTTTAAATTTCAGAGACTAATATAACTGTACGTAGAGAAGGGGAAGTTGTTCCAATATGTTCGAAAATTTCCCCGTTGTATCTCTCTTCTTATCATTCCATGCTTCCGGTTTCCGCCTTTTGGAAAAATTTCACTATCCCATTTCGCTTAGAGGGTGTTTTCCGCCCATTTGAATGAACATTCCCACTGAAACGGTACAAACAATCTAAAACGGAACAAACAAACTGATCTGGTATCACGCTTCACAAGGCTGCAAAACAGTTCAGTAGGCTGTCTTTGTTGCTGTGCCCTTTTTAATGAAAATATTAGTCTTTTGATCCACCTTAAGTGCTGCATTTACATGTTATTAAAAAAACAAAGAGTCGAGTCATGTGACAAGAGCCAAGTAATGTTTATTATTTAATACATATGTCACGCCTACCAATCGGAAATGGCTCTTCACAATATAAAATCCGGTTATTCGTTTACACCATCTGTTTACCAAACTTTGAACCAAATAAAGTGTTCTAAAATTTTTTCAAATGGCCCCCCCTTTAAAGCCGTAATGCATAATACTACGAATTAACATTAGAAACAGAAATTTTGCCCGATGATGTTGGTTTCGCCCGTTCCAACGAGAACCGCGATCAATATATTAATGCAAAGCAAAACAGGAACTTATGGAGTCACGCGTGTTTAATCCAAGCCAAATTTATGAGCCACAATTGTGACGTAATTGAGGGCTGATAATAGCATAGCGCAGTATATAACAAATAACGTGAACTAAGTTGCTAACAGTTGACAACGCTTGGATTTTGTAACAGCTAAACTCTGGCGATTAGTTTTCAGCCGAGAAGATCACGATGAAGATGTGGGTGTTTTTGTGTCTGTTTGTTGGTTTGACCCACGCTAATCGGGTGAGTGTATCTTAATTTGGGAGTTTATGTCAACTTCCAACGTTTTAAATTCTCGACGCAATTATGATTCCGTCCGTTCCCCGTTACGGAAGGTTGATTTGCGTAAAATCAAAGAAAACATGCCTACTTCGCTCACTTTCATTCATGTTACTACAACCGTTACTTAATCAATCGTCTCTTGAACTAGCAAATCACGTAGAACTTTTACATTTCTCATGGTCGTAGCTAGTGTTTCGTTTTGTTTGCTTTCAAGACACCATGCAGTAAAGTCACATGGTCGAAGTAGAAGTGACAGTTGTCAAAATTATTCAAGTGAATCAAACGGTCTAGATCGAACGAAATCAAAAGCGCCGAGGTGTCTTTACCAGAATATCTCTTTTAAAAGTTAAAAATGCTTTAAAAGAAACTGCCGCTTTTTAACGTTCGATCAGCGTGTGGCTATTTGATTGTTCCGTACCAATTTTCTACGACGTTCTGGGTTTATCCTGAAAAATAAAAATTCACGACGCTCTGATATTGTGGCCACTCAAGCGTAAATGACTACAAATAAATTCACATTTGGTATGCTTTGAAATAAAAGTTAAAGATAAGAGATTTTTCTTTCAACTGAGGAAAGTGAAAATTCGGACGCCAAGCTGGATTCTTTTATCAACTTATTTAAAAAAGGGGACAAAGGGGAAAAGGAAAAAAGGACAAGAAGAAGAAAAATAAAAGGAAAAAAGAAAAATGGAAATTGACCTCTAAAAAATGTTTTTTTCTTATCCACGAAAGGGGAATTTATGCCTGATAACAGAGCTTAAGTTTAAGCTCAACTTTTTTCCATAGAAGAAGTTTCAGCTGGGTGCTAGTCGCGAGTCGTCTGACACGATAAACAAGGAGACTTCGGTTTGAAGTTTCTTTCCGGTAACTGAGCTATTTGAATCGATAGTCACGCACTCATCTTGACCTTGTCACGTTTTCCGTTTTGGCAAAGGACCGGTCATTTTTTATTTTTGTTGCGTCACGATCGAATTCATTCACAATTGTTGGAATAAGCACCCGTTACAGATTAAAACGAATCGCATTGTCATCCACCTTCCCTGAAGTGCTTTCACATTCCTCGTCAAAGCTGCACAGAAACTAACAGTTTCTGGCAAGAGAAAAAGTTATGGGACGTTATTTTCACTTGGTATTGGGGCATTTGCCAAATTTTACTGGTTTCCATTCGTTTGTCATTCATCTATATTTTTTTTACGCTCACTCTTTTCAGTCCACCATGTTTTTTGCCCGTTTACGTCTGTCCATGGGAATGCTCTCTTGATCTTACCGAATTACAGCGATTTATGTTGGAAGCAAAACCAATTACGTACGGTTTTGCTAAACTCTTCATAATTTTCTACACTTTATGACTGGTTAAAAAAATTCGCACCAACTCGCTCGTCTAAGTGGTTCGATTCTGCGGCTCCAAAATTTTGTGGCTTCTTGCCCGTTGTGGCTTCTTTCCCGTTGTTCTTGCCCGTTGTGGCTTCTTTCCCGCTAACCTATGGCATTTGTTCTATTTCAGGTAAGGAAGGTAGCCATGCCGACAGAATTACGGAATGTTATGGCCGACGTAAATTCCTTGGACTCTTTTCTGCGAGTTGTGAATGCAGTAAAGTTGAGAGCCGTCATAGACGAATTAAGGATCCATAGCAGAGGCAACAAAGGTGCGAGAAAACTCACTCGCGTTTTTTAGGGTGGTTTATTAATATAGCTGGATATCACTTAAATTTGCTGTCATACCCATACGTCCGCTAACGTGACCATCTCCGGAAAAATATATTAGTCTTCGTGTGGAGATAGATGTTTTATTTCTTACAAAGAGCTCACTACAAAGGCCACTCCTCTACGAAAGCTTATTAGTTTTACCTCAGCGTTGCTGCTAATTGGTGCAGACAAATTAAAGAGGTGTCTCCAAAAGACAAACCGTTTTTGAAAGAGCAACGTTCATGGCTAAATTCTAATCTAAAATAGGAAGTAAATTTTGTTTTTGCTTTGTTTTGTTTTGTTTTTTCTTTTTGTTCAACAAAGTGATAGTAGCGGTGGGGTGGGGAGAGTAATTCGCCTATTGAGGTCACTGCTGTTGTTTGACTAATCACGTGTCTTTCAATTCAGGTCTACTGCATCAAGGAATACCTGCCAATGAACATGGCTCACTTGAAAAATGTAAGTTAATTTCTTTTATAGCGATGTAAATTGAATATCTTCCAGCATTTTCAGTTGTAGTCATCATAATGGGAAAAAAAAAAAAAAAAAAAACAGCGACGTAGTTCAATCCTGCTATCACTCGTATCAAACACAATTTTAAAAGCGGTCGGGCGATCATATGGAACGCTACCCCATAAAAGATTGGCAATGACTCTCTTGACAGAGAGACAAACTTGGAGGAACTAAATTTTGCATTGGGGTTTTTGAAATAAGGCACTATTAACCTTTAATTATGAATAATTATTAATTTTTGCTTCATAGCTGAGATTCCGAGCCAACTAGCAAGGGTTCTCCAGGATTCTGATCTACCTCATGTCATTCTGAATAATGCGCCTTGTGCTCCGCGTCCTGAAGTAATAGAAGTACCTCAGCCTAAAAATGAAAACGCTTTTTATTTTCCTTTTTTTGTGACTTTACACCGTTGTGGCGGCTCCTGCAACGCTAGGCCGTTTGAAACAAATTGCCAACTGCAAGGTAAGTCAAATGAATCACAAGTAATACATTTGTTATCATTAAGCATTCGGTCCCACCCACAGAATGGATTCTGGTATAATGGTATTAAAAGACATAAAAGCACGAGAATGAGTTGAGAGTCAGACTCTCAACTCATTCTCGTGCTTTTCAACTTTTCAACTCCCAGCGGCCAATCAGGACGAAGGTTTGCATCATCATTAGCCGACGAGAGCTCAAAGTGAGGACAAACGACTTCTTCAAGCGCGGAAAACTGAAAGTGACCAGGTCGCCACTGTTTTTTAGTGTTACATCTGATTGGTTGACCGGATAAAGCGAATTTTCTGGACCAATCACGGGGCAATGTTAAGTAAAACCAAAAAACGCTCTTTCTGAATAGTTTTCTCTCTACCTTGCAGCAAAAGAGGACTTCAATCTTCTTGTGAGCAAGATGTCTTGGTCATCATCATCAGACAGACTTAACGAGACATCATATGATATTGCTGCAGTCCGCATGACGAATCACTCAAGTTGTTCGTGCCAATGTAAAGTTAAACCTTCTGATTGTGATAATCGAACCCAACACTACTCTAAAGAACATTGTAGATGCGATTGTAGAAAGCGTTTTATGTATTGTCCACACAACTACCGCTGGGATCCCATCAAATGCCAGTGCACGTGCAATCCAAGTAATGCAGTTCTAGCTGAGTGCACAAAACGCGTCGAGTTTGATATGGAAACGTGCCGGTGCACGTGCAGCAAGAAACGTTGCAAACATCGTGCAAAAGTGCGAGACCCCAAGACCTGTAGGTGCAAGTGTCCTAAGTGCCCTCAACCAAGGATGAGGCAGAATTTACAGTCATGTACCTGTACCCATTCTATTAGGAAATTCAGTAAATTACGACGTCGTTACGACTAAACCAAAATGAGAAAGTCGCAGGGAGACTTAAAGCAAAGAACGACACGACGACATCGAAAACGAGGAGAAAATACACTAGAACAATGGCTAAGGCAGGCTTGTCAAAAATATTTTGAGGAACTGGACTGTGATACTAAGGAGGTGGGACTAGAGATCGAAGGTCCCTCTGCAGGCGAGGGCCTGGGAGCCACAAGCACTCAGAATAGCCGACGAGTTTATCAGGCTGAATGGTAAAATTCGCTGGCTGCTTGCTTGTTTTGACAACCCGGCCCGAGACATGTGTTTGAAAACTTATAGATTATTTCAGTGCCGGCCGTCCATCTTCTACAAAACGGCAACATGAAATCACCAAATTTCATGTACTCCGAGAACGGGAACGGAAGCTCGGTGCACGTTTCCTTTTTGGAAACTGATGTTGCCTTCAATTGTTGCTGAAGGGGAGATCTAACGTTGTTAGAGATCGTTACTTCAATGATTTGAAAACTTGAAGTTATCTTAAGGGACGTAAACTTATTCTTTTGATCAACGCCCTTTCGGCGTCGTTGTCGTCAATGCTTTAAATCCCCAATAAACTCTTTATCGTTACTCTTCAGGGACATTTTGTACCATTTAGAAAGAGCTCGCCATAAAAAAGGCGAAGCTAGAGGAAAGAAAATTAGATACATTTTGATTCATGCAGTTCTCCCTCGGCCATTTTCTCATCAACAGCCACAAAATCGTAATTCACCCTCATTAACTGAAAACTAACGGTGGCCGTTTGATACCGAAAACCGAACTTTGAGTAATATAATTTTCTATTGAGTGTCGAAGATAGTCTGAGATTGCTTTGGTTTTGTTTTGCTTACTTGGTCCAGAAAACTCGAAACATTTCCACAACAAATCAAATTGCTTAGGGTACCTTGCTTGTTCTTTCTTTGAGTTCTAATTAATTCGTTGGGATATTTTCCTGGATTCTGATTGGCTGCTGTGATCGCGACTCTCAATTGAATTAGAACACGACACTTTTTAAATCTTTTGTGACCTTTTATTGTATAGTAGATATTTTTAGGAACATATTCGTATTTTTATATGTAATAAATTAATTTTTATCGTACGACAGTATTGTTTTTTGTAACATAAGGGCCTTTTTGAACACTAGCCTCGTCCCTGAATGGGCTACCCTGAATAAATAAAGTTTATCACTTCACATCGCATAAATCGAAATGTACTTCATGTTAAATCGTTACTTACTAAGTTTAAATGCTGAAAAGGGTAATTTTGTAAAAAGATCTTTGTTTTGTATCGTCGTAGACCTCGTCATTACAATTATTTGGCTTGAATAATATTTGTGAAAAACCTATGAAATATAAATCAGAATAAAAAGATGAAAGATAAAGTAAATGAGTAAATAAAGTTATTAATGGAGAAGAATAAACTGATACTAATGAGAAAATTGATGTCAAATTGAATTCACTACAAAGCTCTGAAAAACGCAATCATCAGAAATATCTATTGAACTTAGTCGCGTTCAAGGCCAAACAGTTCAGAGCAAGGGTAATTACCGTTAGTTTGTTACTCGAAGTCAGTTTGCTTTCGTGTTCTAATTGTTGTAGTGATGTGTCAAAACACAACTAACCGGCTAAAATCAAATCAAAGTGTTCACGGTTTTGAGAGTCATACAGTCGCGAGGCTCAAAATCGCGCCGATCCAAGGCTGACATCTCTTTAGGACATAACTAAATGGTTTCTTTCAAAACTTGTCGTCTTCTCAGCCGAAGGAAAATCCGCTTTTCAACAGGAATGGGGCTAGAAGCAGTTAACTACAAATGAAGACGAAACTCGATCGAAAGTAAAAACATGGCAAACGCCGCCTAAAAGATATCTTTATTCATCTTCACTGAATCTTTTATTCTCCATATCTGCAGTCAACAAGAAACGGTCATCTCACTCAGATGACATCCTTAAGCTTATCTTTCAGGCAATGAACGAAATTGTCCAGACATGTCAGTCCATTGTGATTCTGAGTTGCCTTGGAGACGCATCCCCCTAACTCTTTCTCACAGGGGCTCTGTAGATTAAAAGAATACAACATTGTAGATGAGGAGACGTAATTTTAGAGACGTAATTTTGGCGAACAACTCTCGGCTCAGTATTCAGTCTTGGTGAAAATTATAGTGGTCATCTTAGATTTTAACTACAGCGTAAGGTTCAGGAGAGAATTAATGAAATCTGTATCAAAGGGATTGGTGGGCGACGGTCAGAAGGTAGGAGGGTGGGGAACGTTTTTAATTTGCTTTCTCATCATCTTTTCTCGGTCACCACTTAGAGATCTGACTCCTTCAAGAGCCGGTAACTAAATGGTCAACACACTTCACCCGGCACAGATCTAAAGGTCCTGGCTCGGTACTTTACCGTCAGCAGTGTCTCTTGTAGCCTCTTCCAAGCTCTCAGTTTGCGGGGAGAGCGAGATAGGGGGCGAGAATGAAAAAAAAAAAAAAAGAAACCTGAATGGAGTGGGGAAAAAAGAGGAAGGTCTCAAGGGTGGAGGCAAGTGAAAGGGGTAGGGGAGGAGTTACAGCTATAGACTAGCATCCGAGCTAGTAGGAGGAGATGACATCCCTGGAGTTTCTTGTCAAGAGAACTTGAATAAATTGATGTAGTTATGAGATCTTGGAGTAATATCTTTATTGAAAATTCAAATTGATAGGATGAGGTACTTACGGCCGCGGAAGGAGGATTCAGTTTTGAGTGAAACTCTTTGAAGCACTGTTTCGTTTGTTGGCCCGGTTTGAAACATTTCTGCAGAAGCTGTACACTTTTCTGCAAAACAAACATCAACGATGAACACATTAAATCGACCTCTAATTGGCACTGACTTGCGATTTAAGAGCACTGGTAGATCCAGAACTTAGATTAAGGGTGGGGGGGGGAGGGGGACGGTTTTAATGAGTGTGTATGCTTGCCGGCTTTTCTTTCTTCTGCGTTTATTTCTTTTACCCAAACTAAGGGTGTTGGGGGTCCCCCGGGCCCCTCCCCTAGATCCGCCACTGTAGTGCATTTCGATCGCGAGTCGTAAAGCTGAAACCCAAATAGTCATGCACAGCAGCCAATCAGAGTAAAAAAAGAAATCAAAAGATGCTGATAAAAATCAAAATAGAAAAGAGCTAACTGCTCCTAAAGCGCAAGAAACCCCGAGTGACCAAATAGTGATTGGTTCCAGTTTTGTATCTGATTAGTTTGAGAGAGGATTGCGGATTTCTAAGACTAATCACGGTGTAAAATAAAGTAAAACCAACTCATGTCCAGATCACTTTCGATACACAATTGAAAATTGTTCTAATCAAATGAGTTCAGCCCAATATGCGGTGGGCTGGTGTCTGATTGGGGTGCTGCGTTGGCCTGCGGAACAGCCGCGTTCATTTTCGCGCTTTCAGGTGAAAGAGGGCAAAAAAAAAAAAAAAAGAAAAGAAAAACAGATCAGAAAGATTATGCTCAAAATCTCTGAGAATGCATGAAAGTTGGGTGAGCTTAAAACATGTGAAATGAGTCGCCTGAAATGATAATCCTAATTTGTTGAAAATTGGTTCTATTTTTACAATAATCAAAATTGAACCTTGTTTTTTACGAGGGTTCTCAAACAAAAAATAACGGATTTTTCCAAATAGGGTGAGCTCTATCCTTTCAAATTAGAGGCGAATATTTTAATTACAACGATAGAGGGTTTAAGCATGAAGCTACTGGGAATGGCAAACAGTATAAACGAATTCTGATTTCATTTTCTGATTTCATTAGTCCTGAATAAGCCTTTTATATATTTAAAAAACAAACAAAAAAAGCTTTTTCATTGTAAAAGCGTATATTAATACCTCAGAAAACCACTAAATTTATGCTTTTAGTTCTCTTAACCACTTTTGCCTCTCTGCTACTTACGTCTATAAAGGCCTCTGAGCCTCTTAGTGGTGCATCCCTTTTTATTTCTACCAAGTGCTTGGCTGCCGTGAAACCAATAATGGCACAGAATAAAAAGACTAACACTATCCTCATTGTGGCTCTCAGCTTTGGCTACGATTCTTGTAGCTTTTTGGTTTACGAAAATGTTATCTAAATCTTAAAGGCGCAAACTTTTGGAATATTCATGCGCGTATTCAATTATTTGATCACCTGTTAGCTATATTGTACCAAATCGTCACTTTTGGAACTATTTGTTTGTTGGTAATATCTGAGAAAAAAATACTTTAAGGTCTCGAAATAGCTGAATTCGTCGCAATGTCTAATATGCCTTAAAATTGGGTGTTCTTAGATGGAGAAGCCTAATAATTGAAAGTCGAGCGCTGTGCTGGGCTATCAGGAATTAAAAAGCAACCGCCCAAAGGCTCACAGTCTTGTTTCAGATGGAATGTTAATGAGTTCATCTAGGACTGCCTTATAGAATTAGGAAGTGTTTAAGAAAACTATTAAAAAATAGAGCATACCGAGTTTATCACCAGGGAATCTTTCAGTATATATTCAAGTGTCGAGTCTATTAAATTTCTCATTTTAGATATTTCTCTCCGTGAATGATTCTGCGTTTTTGAACGATTGAGTTGGCCTGAGAAAGGCAACAGCTGTGCGCTTTACAAGAACCTACAATTGCTTATTCAGCTGTTTTAGTGTTTGTGACACGAATTTTTGGAGGCATTTTTATTTTTTTTCGAAGAAAAGTTAAACAAAAATTGATAAATGCGCTTTTTGATTTTGGCTAGGTGACGTCTTGCGTTCACAACAGGGAAAGGCAGGTTTATTTCACAAACTATCTCAAGCTTTTAAGTCTCTTACGCTTATAAATCAAATCAATATTATGTGGCATTAAATTTGACAGAAACAGATTGAAACGGGGATTTTTGGCCAATGCTTCTATTGTAATATTCGAAAAATAAAGAAATTTTGACCTGGCTGTAAAACGCGTTACTGTATCACTGCCTGTATGATAACTCTTGGCGAACAGATTTACTTACAATCACGTCAACAATATTGTATTTGTTTCTGTCAAACGGAATAAATTTGAGGTAAAAAAAAAATAGGAAAAACGCACCGAATCGAAATATGGCGTCCAATTTGAATAACCATTGTAACTTACTTGCCTCGTCTTCACGTGAAAACTCAAAAGGATTATCACATGTGTGAGACGCTGGTAAGTCCAAAACAATGGCAATTAACAAATGGTAAACACTACTGCGTACACTATTGAGTTATGGATGCACGCGGGAGGTTGCTAAGCACGAAAGAAGCGTAAGAGTCGCTCGAGGCGATAGCCGAGAGCGACTCTAGCTTCTTGAGTGCTTAGCAAATCTCCCAAGTGCATCCATAACTCAATAGTGTACGCTGTGGTGTTTACCATTTGTTTTATAACATAACATTAACACACTGTAGCTAGAGTTCCCTTTTATTTAACAAATCTTACGTGACCAGAAAAAACAAGCGCGCACGGAAAAATAGTCTTTGCATTTGCTCACGTCAGCAGCGTACACCCATGGGCAAATGGGGGACGCTAAATTCACCAATCAGAGCGCGCGCTTTACTTTGGTTATGTTATAATTCAAGTTGGGCGCCATATTTCGATTCGGTGTATTAAAAAAAAGAAAGAAACTGTAATCAAATTATATTTGCAGTATATTGAGTTGTAATGAAATTTATTTTTGAGAGAAGGTTTCAGTTGGATGTCACATATAAGTACTTTCACATATAAGTACTTTCATACCCACAAGGCCATAAGCTGAGCTCATGTTCGTGTCTCGAGAACCGCCAATAGCCCGTGCTTAGCAGCGAATTTTGTAAGATATAAAATTTGACTCAAATGAATATTTCCTTTCTATAAGCGATACAGAGTACTATGGGTCAGTAGGTCATTAAATTTGACCACTGAACAATTACGGAGAAATATTATGCAGGAGTTGTTTTTTTTTTTTGAAGATTTATTTAGCTAGATACAGCTTCCTTCATCTACACCGATGGTGTTTATGACACACAGTGGCCACAATGGCCATACAGGAAATTTTAACTAGCGTCCAGAGCCATCTAATTCGTCAGAGCCATCTAATTTGTCTTTCATGCAGCGGCGTTTGAAACGCATTATGCAATTGATAGGTTTGTGCCCCGTTGGTTCCCCTTCGCATTCCTGAAAACTTTGTTTGACACATTCAATCTGAAAAAAAAAAAAAAACAAACATAAGCGGCGGAGGTAAAACCAAGAAAAAATTGCCAAAGAAAGGAAGGAAATAAGGAGACTAGACTAGAACTGAAAAGTTAATAATGGAGTGGAAAGTTAAGTTAAGTCGAGCTAAAAGTCTAGTTTATAGCATGGTATGGCATGGTATACAGGGTTTCTGATTTGGATCCGTCTGCCGTTTTAAGTATTGCCAAACGTTTAACCTTTTTCCTCCCGTGAGTGACCAAGACAGAATTTCTCGCTACAACTCCAATACAATATCAAGCAGACAAGTGATGAGAATAAAGACAAATATGAACAAAGGGATCGTCAGTTGATCCAATACCAAATTCTCCAAGCTAACATTACGAGAATTTGTATGGCAGACAGTGAGGAGAATTCCTATGAAGATCTTGGGAGCGAAAGGGTGAACAAATACATTACATAATGTCATGCGTCTGTTTGGAAATAGATCACTGATGGCGTCAAAATGCGCTAACAACAAAAAAAGTGGCACAGGAAGGCCAGCAAAAGTGGCACAGGAAGCCCAGCCAATCTCTCAATGATAAAAAAAGAAAAAGTTTGTTTGAGGTGACGTCAGCTTTGCGCCTGTCCTCCAATAGGTCGTAAGTGGTAGGATTTACCTTGTCGTACAAACCTCCACAGATGACAAATAGCTCGGGAGGCAAATGGAATACGAGTTATTCTTGTGAAGAGGATGAGTGAGAAATAAATTTACTTTTATCAAAGTTACTTACCACTCTCTCATTATTGGATTGACCCTGGGGCAGTGCTTTTTTAAATTTTTCCATACATCCCGCTTTCATCTGACCATGTTCTCCTTGGAAACAAGCTAACAAAAGTTCAATAGCACCCTATGGAAAACAGAATGCTGTGTGATTAGCCTTGCCCTAGCCCTTCTCTGAAGATTTTCTTTAACCTTAAAGCACAATAATTTATTTAATCACTTTATCCAGAGTGTGGTGAGGGTCGCACAACAGAGCGAGGCTCCAAATTAAGTGCGCCCAATATCCCACCCATCCCACCCCAGGGGAGGACATCCATCACACAGTAATCTCGTGTGTGGGAAATTAACGTCTCCTACCCCAACCCTGCAGGAGACGGGACCACCATTTATTCGTCCCTATCCGAGAAGACTAGAATATCTAACCATTTCTTGATGTTATAGAAAGGTAGCAAATTCTTCTCAATTATTTTAAGACCCTGAGTGTTGGTCCGGCCTGGGCTCGAACCCTCGACCTCCCGCACAACAGTCCAGCGCTCTATCCATTGAGCTAACCGGGAAGCGGTCGAGCTAACCTTCCTTTAAAATGGCGATCTACACAAAGCACTGTTTTGATTATAGTACCCATTTTCTGCTGTTAGAATGAATTGAAGGTTAAATCAGGGAAATTTTGAAGAACTATTGACCACCCGACTATTTCTCAAATTGTCTTTTCTTCAGATGCCTAACCACAACTCTTATGCGACTGAAATATTTTTAAGTTGTATAAAGAAAACTTGTATGTCTTCATAAATCTCTCATGATATATGGTGAATCTACAAGATTCATTTAATGGTTCAAGATAAACTTATTTTGAAACGTTTAAAAAAAAAATTAGGTGCTAATGGGAATTGTCCAACCTTCTTTTAAAAGATGAAATGATGAGAGGATCAAAGGCGTTGCACCTTTGACCTTGTTCAGTCAACCCGTGAAGCTTAGTTTAGGTAATCATTAGTCGAAGGATTATTACACTTCCGTCTTTACACACAGCATTAACATTACTCAAAATAGCGACATTACTTACAATATTCACTTTACTTGCAGGCCACTCTTACAAGATTAACAACGCCCACAACTCTAACCTTAACAGAAAGTACTAACATTACTCACGAATTAACAATACTAGCGCTAGTCGAAGGATTTTGATCTCTCATCCTAGGTTCCGTCATAGCCGTTTAACTCCTTTTTTTTCGAAGATCGGGCTGAAATTTCAATATCTTTCTATTGATATCGCTTAATTATTCCCGTAGTTTGAGGGCCAGTTGTTACATATGAACCTAGCATATGACGTAGATCATCAGATCACAATCGACTTTGGTGGGTTAAAGTGCGGTTCACTGAGATCCTCTCAAGGAACTTAGTCTTTTCTTTGTTCCGCACTCGTTGGCCGAAACATTTCAATTTTTCTCTAATTTCTGGTTATGGCTCTTTTAATAAGATAAACCTTGAGTCAAGGCAACGAGGAGTAAAATGAAATGAAACATAGATCACTCACTTTTACAGATTTGACAGGACGTGGTTTATGTCCCCCTTTGGGGTCTTCAAGCTCCCAGGGCTCAAGCTCATTCAGTTCATCTTCGAGGCTTTCTGACAAGTCTTTCCCTATCAAATATCTTCCATTCACGAACGCTACAGAAACACTGGCAAAGATCAAGAAACAACTCACAAGGACGATTTTCATCTTGTGTTGCTTAAGGCCGCGAAATTTAATGCACGCCAGTGAGCTTTATTTAGTTGTTGTCCACCGCAACTCTTGAAGAGATTACAAATCTTTCTGTCTCGCAACTGAGAAAGAAGCATGCGTAATGTGATCGACTTGGAACACTTTTGTGTATTCAGCTTGCCATGGGTTAAACTCGTTACCATCACTTTTGTTTCTTTATTGAAATTAACAGTAAAAAAAATTATTTTCTCTATAAGATATTCTTATGAAGCTCAAATGTAATAATGTTTGCGTTTGCAAGGAATTGAACAAAAACCCAAACTTACACATATTCTCCAAGTTTTTGTCAAGGATTCGAGTAAGCTGATTACCAAACGTGTCCCAATATCGAT
This sequence comes from Stylophora pistillata, assembly GCF_964205215.1. Taxonomy (NCBI): domain Eukaryota; kingdom Metazoa; phylum Cnidaria; class Anthozoa; order Scleractinia; family Pocilloporidae; genus Stylophora; species Stylophora pistillata. The sequence goes on along the minus strand of NC_142527.1, from coordinate 27,104,448 downwards.
AGAAGGATAATATTGGCCTTAGTGAAGCAAAATGGAGTATGGGTATTGAATTTGACTTTTTTCGAATTTTATAATCTGAGTTTTCTGAACTGATTAGTATTTCTCGTTTGAAATATTGAAGGGGGTGTCTCTGTGTCCTTCAGGACACTTGGTTTTTTTTATTTTTCTCATCAGTTATCTCCTTCAATGTACAGTGAATTATTCACTATAAATCACATGCTAATCACTTCTGAGGGACGTTCCCACACTGTCTTGTGTCGAAGGATTCACGAGACGAAAAACATTCCGAGTAGGACCAAGGACGAAAGAGGAAGAGCTGGGGAAAACTCTTCATTTAAAACATTGTTGATAAGATATTTTGTGCAATTTATATATAATTTGTGCGAAAAAAAAGGAAATGACAATTTTCAAAGTGTGATAGAAGCAGCTGCTTCTCCACTTCCGGTTGGGAGAGATTTAAGCAGCTGTTCCGTGATATTGTTTCATCTCGCCGTTAATACGCAGGCTTTGATTGGTCAATTCCACATCATGTCGAGTCTCGCTAAACATTCCTCCCTTTTGCGCTCATGAAAAATCTTCTCCTGCATAATTGAGGATATCTATGTTACAATGGTTTGTGCCATTTCAACCTAAAGGAGTACGCATCTTCTAGGACTCCAGCGCTAGCGCGGTCCTTTTAAAGTTTAGGTTATCCATGTTTCGAAATTATACGTGGGTTAGAACTGATTTTGGTGATTGAGTGTTCAAAATCAGTAAGCGAAGAGTTGAGGGAAATGCTTCGCTTTCAGTTTTCCAGTTTCTCGCGGTTGTAAAGTCTTATTAAATATCTAGCAGGTGAATCTCGCGTCGATATCAAACAACTTCTGTTGTTGTCTCGTTATCATAACCATCTCAGGGATCATGCGAATGTCACGGGCAATTTAAATCATAAAATCTCTTCCCAGTCTTTTCAGTCTTTTTCTTCATTTTTCACAAGCACTGCTTTTTAACAATCATAATTTCAACAACTCCCTTATGACTGGCCATTTTGTTTTTGTTCAAAATGGACTATTTAAAATTGTGCTGATTAAGCATACACTCAGCTTTATTTTAATTAACGTCATTATGTTAGGTAAATATGAAATCATACCATATAATTACTAAGTCCTCTTTTTCCTGTTTGTGAACCTGCAAAGCATTTACAAAACAAACCAATTTCTCGTTATGACTGAACTAATTTTAGGCTGCAGCTCATGGACGCAGTCTTACACAATTTATTATTAATATTTGTATGACAATTTCCTTGACATGCTTCAATAAAGGTAGGCTTTTGACGCTTGGTCGACAATCATACTGCGTACCAAACTTGGTGCAAACGATCCCAAACATTCGCGGATTCAGCTCTCATGTTGTTAACACTGAAAAAAGAACGCCGAAATTAACAAAAACACTCAATTAATATCAATATTTTACATGAGTATTTGGCTTTTTAACAATCATAATTTCAACAACTATCCCATGACTGTTTATTTCTTTTTTTTTTTCAAAATTGTGTTGATTAAGTATACATTCAGCTGCATTTTCATTAACGTCATTATGAAAAGTAAATATGAAATCACACTATAAAATTGCTTACCTTTTATTCCTGTTTGTGCACTTGTAAAATGTTTACCAAAAAAAACCAAACTTCTCGTTTTGACTGAACTAATTTTTTGCTGCAGCCCCCGGACGCAGTCTCCCAAACGTGCCAAACTTTACACAAACGTCCATCGTTTTCACAATATTTATAGTTGATATTTGTATGATAAGTTCCTTAAAATGCGGCAATAAACGTAGAGTTTTGATGCTTTGTCGATAGTCATATCGTGCGTCAAACCTGGTGCAAACGATCCCAAGCATTCGCCGATTTTAGCCCTCATGTTGTAGACACTAAAAAAAAAAAATACCAAAATTAACAAAAAGCCTTATTTAATTTCAGTGGCAATTTAAGATTTAAATTGGTAAAATGACATTTATCAAAATAATAAATAATTTCAAAAAGAATAAACCTAGAATCAATAAAAATCCTGACTGATTAACACAAGGAAGGCTTCTTTGACACCGATTGATTTGATTCGCTTTTTTCAAAAAGTCAAGCCATTCGAAATCTTTCTATAATTCATTTTGGATTGAAGTCAACCAAATGTCTAAGGTTGTACTTCACACACGCCACAGAGTAAACTCGACTGCAAGGTTATTCTGTAATCGTTCAGCATCAGTTTTTTATGAGCAGAAAATAAAAAGTTTGTCTGCCAGCTTCATGGTTGGAATATCAGAGATTAATTAATTTTTTGCCCACCAGATTCAGCTGAAAACGAAGGAGAATAATGAAAATTTACATATCAGGAATGCACCCAAGCAGAGTTCATTTACAGGTAGCGGAACCCTGATTAAACTCACCTAATTTTTTTAAAGCAGTCATCCAGTATTAAGAGGGCGCTTTTCAGAATTTTTTTTCCTTAAATCCCTGTAATTTTCGCCTCTATTAAGCGGTCACCTATTTTAACAGGTCGTGGTCGCACCTTGTTAATAAGTCCCAACGGCCTGTTTGTATTGTCCTTCAGCTGTACTGCATGGTCACTTAAAACCAAATTAGAAATAATCTTTCAAGTAAAATGTTAATCCATGTTTATCTCCCAAAACCTATGAAAGAAGTATTTTTGTGAGTTTTTGTAAACTAAGCTAAGTGATCAGTTATGGCATAAAATGGCGTCTTTTACCCTTTTCTACTGTACCCCTATTCTAGGGAACCTGTATTATGAGGTCATCCATATGAAGCGATCATTTCACCCTTTCCCATGAATGACCGTCTTAGAGTCAATTCCCCGAGACAAATAAAATAAAACCAACAAGAGGAACACACAGCAATTTTTTCTCCAAAAATGATACTGCTTATTTAGCCTCAATGTTTAGAAATTTTTAATGCAAATGGCGGGGAACCATAAAACGCTTTTGGAAATCAACGCACGTGATGTGAAACTGTGCTATTTCAAAAATAGTGGTTCAAGTCAGAGAAAGGAAAAAAAAGAGGAGAACAAAATAAAAAAGCGGAAAACTAAACGCTCAGTTGAGAAATAATCGAATGTCATGACAAGATACAATCAATGACTTCGTCACAAGAAAAGTTGACATCACTGGGGAACCTAATGTTTTTGAGTTGCGAATGTCAACGGGACGTTAAAAGTTCTGATTTATAGTGCTCACGACACCTTATTGGTCTAGCAATTCTGTTAAAATGTTAAGCGAAGTCCCTAGTCAAAGTTATTGTCAAAGCGCACCAGAAGTAGTTTTGCCGTCCTTTTTCGAAATGTATCCGCTTCATTTCTACTATAACTGCAGTAAATTTATAGCGCTATTTGCTTTAAAATGAGTTCCTTTTTAATTTAGGAACAATAACGTAATCATTAAACAGAGCAAATTGTTCCGACTTCACTTGTTGGTAAATAGTTTAGTTTTAATGTGAAAGGCAGTGCGTTAAAGATGAAAATTAACTTTTATGAATAGTTTTATTTCACTTTTATTTTTAGCTTAATCATAGTTTACTTGCGTTTGGCCAACTGGTAAGCGTGATCTTCAACAATTCTTTACAAAATCTGAGTTCCGGCCTCAGTCATTAAATCAACGTAATGTCACGAATGAAGAAACATCCCTGAGAAATTCACAGCTGGCGTTGTTTCGGTTGATTTAATCTTGCTTGCCTAGCTGCTAAGGACCTGATGGAGATAGAATTCCCATGTAATTAGTGTACCCAGCTGAGTTTTAACAAACAACTCTCAGAGCTACTGGAATCGCGCAGTTTTAATCTAAGTCACACAGTTCGTGAGACGTAACTTGGCTTTCGATATGGGGAAAACGAACTTCCCCATCGTGCTTTTATTTTTGGTGTTTCTCCAATTTATCACTGCTCAAGATTGGCTGAAAGTTTCAAAGCAGGAGCTTCTGAATCTAAGGAATTCAGTTAATGCTTTTGAGGGTAAGAAATCCGACATTGTGTTTCTGGTTGATACTTCGGGCAGTTTATACAGAAGCGACTTCAACGAAGAGAAAAAATTTGTTATGAACTTGCTCAACGAGATGAGTGTGGGTATGCAAGCAAACCGTGTTGAGGTGATCCCGTTTGGGACCTCAGCCAGCAAGTTCATCTCCCAGATTTCCGACCCGAAGCCAACTAAGAACAAGTGTACGTTTAACGAAATATTCAATCCCATGCAGCACAGTATTAATGGCTGGATGACGAACATGAAGGATGCATTTGAAATTGCATGGCAAGTTTGCCTGAACAACGGGAAAAAGAGAACGCCTCTGACTCAGATCAAAACCGTCGTTATTCTTCTTACTGACGGATATTGGAATTATCCTTACAGTGACCCCAGTCCCGTGCAAAGAGCACAAGAGTTGGTGTCAGGCACTGTTGAGATTTTTGCTATAGGAGTTGGAAATGGAGTTAACCAGGCAAACCTTAGGAGGCTTGTTGATCAAGGAAGCATAGACCAGCACGCGTTTTTCTTGAAAGACTTCAACGAATTTGCGGAACTTGCAACCTACATTAGGGGGGGTAAGTGAAGTCTTGTGTTTTTTTTTTTTCACGATAACACAGAAAAAATTTGGCCTGTGTTACCAAACCCCAGTTGTAGTGAAGTAAAACGAATTAAATGTTCAATCGATGCTCAATCGATGTTCAATCGATGTTCAATCGAGAGCCATTAACTTCAGCTCGGCATCTTTTTAGTCGAGTTTTCGAGGCTTATCGAGCAAAGTAAACGAAACATAATTGGAATACCTAATAACTTTGGATACACTGTTATGACCTGGATTCACGAAATCAAATGATCAATCCGAGCATTCATCCGATTTCAACCCTTATTGCCGAGGAAAAGATCCGCTTTGAAGAACGAAATCACAGCACCTCATCATATGTACAAAAGGTTTGCCATCATAATATGAATAACATTTTTTAGAAAGATAACATCCAATACATAATTAGATAGTTTACGTTCTTTTTATCTGTTCGGTACACAGATATCAAGTACTGATAAGCCAGAACATTTTTCTTGTCTTGCAGACCCTTATGAATACTTATGGCAAACTGAGAATGTGGACACGTCAAAATGTAACGGCAATTGTGATCCAAAGGCCTATTGTTCCTGCGGGTTGGTGTACGGTGACTACAAGTGCTCGTGTCCCGCGGGACATTCTGGATCGGGATTTGTGGGCCAGTGTAAGGGTACGTAAAATGAAGTTTAATTGAAGAGATGCTGCACCCACCTATTTTATGATTAGTCTCAGGTCATGTGCAGCTATTTTGGACAAACTGAGTTACCTTGAAAGCAAAGAAAACAAAATTAGCTTTAAAAAAATGGAATGGATGCCCAAATTAAAGAACGTTCCGATAAATGAGCACACTTTTGGAAAATGATGAAAGTTTTCGCCAGGTCGTCGAGTTATTAGCCGAGACAAAAAGAATTATTAGCCCGGGATAGGAAATATCTGTAAATGGAATTTTCCTCACCCTTTTCTAGATACACCTGGCTATGCTAAACAAATTTCAAATAATATCCCACTGGATGCGTAATTGATCGAATCCAACCGTCCTTTTGCAATGACTGTGGCTACCCTCATAGCCTGTAATCAGTTCCTTACGCCTTAGGCCTGGTTAAACCTTTAAAATGCTTAATCTTAGAGATCTAACCTCCCGGTCAGCACAATTGGTTAGAGCGCTGGACTGTTGTGCGGGAGGTCGAGGTCGATGGTCCAAGCCCCAGCCGGACCAACATTCAAGGTCTTAATATATCCGAGGAGAATGCGCTACCTTTCTATAATATCAAGAAATAGATAGACATTCTAGTCTTCTCGGATAAGGACGAAAAAACCGTAGGTCCCGTCTTCTGCATGTATTAATTAGTTAAATTGGTTAGGCAGGGAATTGGGGGGGGGGAAGGGGCATCTTTCCTTCGATTGTTTGTAAACTGTTGATGCAGTCCGGCCAAGTCCCGCGAAAAGTATTGTGATGCGCATTTGATCATATCCACATTTGCGCAATATAAATATTAAATTATTATCATTTATTATTATTATCTTCAAACGATAAGTCAGACGGTGATTTTTTTCCATTTTTTTTTATTTGTAAATAGAATGTCCACCCTCCACTTACAAAACATTCCTTGGTTACGCACCCTCGTGTAATGCCTGCCCTGCCAACTCGGGTCATCAGAAAACGGGTAGCACCACTATAGCCGATTGCAAGTGCTTTGATGGATATGAAGGAACACCTGAAAACGGAAACGACTGTATAAGTAAGTCATGCATGATCCATGTGGTTCCTGCTTTTCGCCAAATTAAAACAACAGTAAGTGAAAAAATCAATTAAAAAAAATTAGTTATCAACGCACCGCGTTAGAACTATGGAAGTAAGGCGTTCCGTTTTTGTGCTCCTGTTCATAAAGATGATAATGGCATTTTCATTTGCTAGTTCGCAGTTGTGACGCGCTGTCAATTCCCGAAAACGGCGCCCTACAGGGATCCTGCTATCGCACGTACGGATCAAGCTGTACTTTTGCGTGCAATGAGGGATATGAACTCAGTGGAACACCTACGAGAACATGCACCGTCAACGCTGCTAATCAAATTTCCTACAGTGGAAGTTCTTGGTCATGCACAGGTAAAGTGAAGTGTCATACTAGATGGTTAGTCATAATTATACGACTTTTAAAAAGAAAGCTCATCAGAGAAAACTTGCTCATGCATGACGGCTTTTTCGCTTACAATTGTGTTGTACCGGACACCTGCTCTTTTAACGAAGAAGAAGACAAGCCAACGAGGATTAGTTCAGAACAAATGTGTTTTTTTAAACAGTGGAAACATGCATAGTCTAAACCGTTGTTATCTCTGATTCGTCATTAGTTATTAGGTGTCCAGCGCAAAAGGTGGACTATGCCAAGCCCCCTTCGGGTACATGTGTTGATAAAGACGGAATAGAAGTCGCAGACTTAAAATATGGAACGAGATGCTTTTTTACGTGCGGAATAGGCTACAACCGCGAAGGAAATGAGTTCAACACCTGTCAGCTGGACAAATCATGGTCACCGACAGCTCCCATTTGCAAACGTATGAGATACATATATCTTATTAACCAAGCGCGAGGGCCTTACTGGGAGAATATCGGCCGAGGGCCGATATTCTTCCAGTACGGTCCCGAGCAAGCTTGGTTAATAAGAGATTTATTGTACAACTGAAGTTCAAAGGGAAATAAGTGCGGTATCATTCGGGACCATTCGGGACAGTGCGCGGTCCAATACTGAGAGAATATTGACCGGCAATAGAGTATTTTGATTGTTTGATTTTAGTTATTGGCCCTCTGACTGCCCGAGTCGTGTAATAAAAACAGTTATTTGAATGAGGCCCGGAAGACACAATCTTTCAGCTCAAGTACACAGATTTGCAGCATAGTATATTCTCGGCCACTTTGCCTCTGTGGCGGCACAGTGACCTAGTGGTAAGCCTCCCGCCCTGCTACTCACAGTTTGTTCTGAGTTCAACTCTCTGGTTGTTATTTGTATACATGCACAGCCAATCGGTATGCCCCCTGCCATTTGGGGTTCTAAAATGCCATGTTCAAGTTCATTTACCATGTTTATTTCCGATTTGTTTGAATAAGTGATTTCTAAATTTGTGAATGCATTGAAAATGGTCAAATGCTTCCCAAGAACTGTTATTGTCATCATTATTAGAATTATTTATCATTTGCGTAACCAGGCGTATGACTGTAAATTTTCTTTTCCAGAGGTGACTTGTCCAGCGTTAACCACATTGCCAGTTGGTTACTACATCCCATCGAATTGTGACAACGGCACCTTACCCTACCCCACTAGCTGTGAGCTGAGATGTCCACCTGGTTATCATGTCAATTATCTTCCAACATCAATTTTGTCTGACTCAAGATCCTGCTTGTTGAATGGGACCTGGACGTACAGGGCAATTACCCCGACATGCTTAGGTATATTTTCGCACTCTTCAAAGAAAACTTGATAAGGCCCTGGGACTCAAAAGAGCTACGTCATTTTCGCTCTGACGGAGGGCTAAAGTTCGAAACGTCAACTTTGAAATCCTTTACAATGGCTAATTTACGCTATAAACTCAGCTGATAAAATCTAAACTACCTTTTAACCCTTTAAACCTTGCATTAGTGCTCGTATTCTTCACGCTAGAAGAATTTGTGCGAAAATCAGGAGCTCCTTATATTGATGATCAATTCCTTTATTCTCATCTCCTCAGTTTACATATAATGGAAGGGTGATTCTGTGATGAGAAATTAAAATCCAGTCACAATGATTAGGGAATGAAGGGGTGATCTTCATCATCCATGTCCATCGTCTTTCCTCGATTGTTCATTCTTCTTAAATCTTTAATCTGGCGGCTGCGATGATCTACGCGTCTAAATTGGTGCAAAAAAAAAAAAAATCCATCTAGTGGTTAATTGAAGTTAACTTGTAAAATCGACGTTCTCCCTTCTTTCTCAGATTTTCAACCTCCTTCATTTGGCAACAGCTGCCCGCGAGTTTTGGACTTTGACAACGACCCAGGAAAAAGCGTAGCCACAGTAACCTGGAACGTAAGTTGGACCGACAATTCTTTAATAGCGGACGAGTCAGGAATAACCGTGGATATGTTCAAGGTGGTCTTGACGATTAACGACAAGAACGTAGACACAACTCTCCCTAAGTTGATCGGTATCGGTACAAACAGTGTGAAGTATGTAGTCACAGATCCCGCTGGAAACTCCGGTTCGTGCTCCTTTACCGTTACTGTTGCAGGTAAGTGGCAGCTTTTTCAAGACTTGTAAGAGTATACCTAGAGAGTGAAAAGGGCTGTTTACGTGGCGCAATAAATTGCATATAAGAAACGAAATGTACCATTGACAGCCAGATATGGCACAAATTTATTTAATTATACATAATGACCAATTCTGTGTATGCTGCACTTGCGGTCCAGGGTTGCGTTGAACATCTATAGCCACAGCAAGGTGTGGCTTGACATGGAGAAACCAGTAGACATCGATCAATGGGACCATGTTTTTTCCATATACAAGTCGGACGGAACGGATAAAGGTGATTTATTCTTAATTGAGTGGAGTAACCTTTCTAGGATCACTCAGCTCAACATGGACGAACAAAGAAAGAAAATTACCAGAAAGTAGCTACGTGTGAGATGTACGTGGTGTTTCCCGCCATTTTAGTCAATTTCTGGGACGTTTTGCTTATGGGGATAGGTTACTCAGGTGTTTTCGAAATGGCTGTCTCCATTGTCGTACTTTTAGCACAACTTAAGCTTTTGAATAGCGGAAGTAGATATTCCACCGTTTCTTCGGAGCGTAACTTTTTTCTCCTTTAATCCTAAACTGCATGTCGCAATCCCAAACTGGGACCCAGGTTACCCAATTACGATTGCACCGTTCTGGTTTTTATAGATACTGAGGCGCCAACGTGTAGTTACTGTCCGCCCGACATCAACATCGACAACGCTACCGAAATCGAAATCAGGGTTAATTGGGACAGGCCCAATTGTACGGATAACTCTGGAAAACTGCCGAACATCGATTCTAACAGAAAATCTGGTGATTATTTTGCTGTGCCAAGTACCAGCGAAGTTATTTACACCGTAGACGATGAAACGAACGTGAACAAAAACTGCTCATTCAGAATAACCCTCACGAGTAAGTATCAAGCAAATAAGTTAAGTGAATTACAGTGTCTCCATCACAAACTCTTTAGGGTACAAAGGGTACCTAAATGATTATTTTTATCGTTCATGGAGAACCTATGAGAGTCTGAGGAAATTGCTTTCTATTAAAATCCAAAGCCTCGACGTTTACCTGTGCAGGCTGCACCCATAGATCTAGCACGGTTCCATTACTCCCCTACCTTCACGACCTTTGTTGTCGTGTCTGACAAATGGTCTCTGAGGGCTACTTAAAATATCGTAGTGGGGTCTTTCAAAGTCATCTTTTTTCGATCCCGTCGTTCTTTCCTTATAAAAAAATCCATACAGCATGACCGTGAGCAAACTGGGCACTATTCACCTTGCTTGTAGACCATTTACCAAACTGATATTAATAATGATAAAACATCCCAGGAATAAGAAATTTTATACCAGCACTCCGAGGAACACCCTTTAGTTGAGGTCCTACATTGATTAATCAATTGTTTATCCCAGAAAATCATTACTGTGAACTGATAAACATGTTTTGCGGGACACGCCTGGCCTTAGTATTAACTGGGCTGCGCGGAAGACCTGACCATGACTTTTGGAAGGTATACAGTTTATTTGTGGCCCAAGTAGCATTATTTGTGTGAATGATGCTACGAGGGACACAAATAAACTATATGCCCGAGAAAAGACACGTGATTATCATAATTATCAATACAAAAAGTCAACTCGTACAAATTCATTTCATAAGGAAACATATGTGGTCGCTATCATCGCTCTCTATTATTCGGCGGTGTTTGCAGGTTGATGACAACAGTTCTTCATACTTTCCGTGATAAATGCCCATTGTTCCAATGTGAATATGTTGGGTGCAATTTTGGTACGGCTGTGCCAAGGAAATAAAATGGTTTTGGAGAAGAGACTGAGGGTTCAAGTTTGAGCGGGCGGAAAATGCCATTTACGGCTCGCACTTTGCCGTTTGGCCCGCGAAAAGGAGCGTTTTAGAGAGGGCAGTTTGTCATTTTGGCCAAGTGTATCGGTAATAATAGGTATCTGTGAACTGTTAGAACATCATCAAGCAAAGCTGGGGGAGGGGGAAGAAGGGTAATCTGCCACAAATGAGCATTTCACTCAGGGGGCATGAAAATGCTCTTGCACGCTTACTGCATCGGAAATGGAGATAAGCGTCGGCGGCGTGGGCCAGTTGCACGAGTGCCGAGTGTATCACTGATGCACATGTTTCGAGTTTTGCTGTTAAACTAGACTCATTTTCATAACATGCTTTATCTTTAAGGGAAGACCTGCCCTTCGTATGCGCCTCCGAAGAATGGTGCTTTGAGCTGTACCGTATTTGGATCGGATCGTTCGTGTGGCGTGCAGTGTCAAAATGGATTTGATTTTGTCGTCAACCCTCCTTTTCTTTACTTCTGTTCAGCTGGAGAATGGAAATTTTTTGGTCTTCCAGGTGTTCCTTATTCACAAGATCTGCCCTGGCCCGATTGTGCAGGTAATCAAGTTGACACAACAGTGATATCGGTTAAGAAGGCGGCGAAGCCGAGTGGTCAGGGCGCTGGATTTGTAACCTGTTGGTTCTGGGATCGAGTCCTCCACCCTGCCACTCACTGGATTTGTTCTCGGTTGCCCCGAGTTCAACTCCTTGGCTGCGCTCTGTAAATAGCCCACTGGTCTGCCTCCTGCCAGTTGGAATGTTCAAGCGCTTTCTGTTTATTTGTATATATTTGTCCTTCTCTCTTTCATATTGTAAAGCGCTTGCGGGCTTGCAGTTAGCGATATATAAGTTGAAATTTTAATTTAATTCTAATGTACAGTAGAACCCGGCCAATTCCAAATTTTAAAGTAGAATAGAGAAGTTTCGAAATATCAAAGAGTGTAGGTCGCTCATGGTAAACATAAACCAACCTGATTTGCTCCAGGGAAATGGATTTCGATTTTGGTAGAGAAGACAAATCCATAAATAATGAATTGAAGTCGAAATAAAATGATAGCAGACTCTTCAGCTGATTTCGTTAGAAATACTTTTGAACTTTCGGATTCCACCGCCTATTAGATAGAGAATTTTCATTGTTTGTTATAATTCTTAATTATTTGATGAATGGTAGAAACTGTGTGATTGAAGTTAATCTCTTTCAATGTTGTATTCCAGTCATATTTATGTTTTTTTCATAGTCAATCACTGTCGAGACATAAATTTGCTTTGAAATAAATCATTAGCTTTGTGTTGACAAATATGTTTCTTTATTTTTGCAGTGACTGCGAATCCTTCTTTTGTAAAACTGATTGGTGCCCCCGGGTTCTTTTACAATGGAGACTGCAATGACCCCAATGTGCAAGATGAGATAAAAACAAATTTCTTTGCCCTTTTAAATTCCTCATATATTCCCCCATTCTTCTGCCAAGATAAACCTGAGTGTACCTCTGATAATATTGAAGTCCAATGTGGCGAAAAAACAGCTGCGCAGAGAAGGCGGAGACGAAACTCGGAAAAGGTGGTAAGTATCTGAGAGTTGAACGCGGGAATGCCTCGCCCGACCTACTCGATCGTTTAACCACAAGCTTTTAGGGAAACTTGTGGGAGGCGCGATGGCCTCATGGTTGGTGCGCTCGACTCCGGATCAAGTGGTCCGGGTTTGAGCCCCGGCCGAGGACACTGTGTTGTGTTCCTGGGCAAGTCACTTTACTCTCACAGTGCCTCTCTTCACCCAGGTGTTTAAATGGGTACCGGCAAATTTAATGCTGGGGTAACCCTGCGATGGACTGGCATCCCATCCAGGAAGAGGGGGGGGGGGGTGGGGGTAGAATTACTCCTAGCCGCTTCATGCTACGGAAACCGTAGTTAAGCGCCGGCCCGATGGGCCACGTGGCTTGTAAGTAGGCTTTTTTTACCTTTAAGGAAACTTGCCCCATGTCTTTTCAAGAAAATAGAGACGGATTTAGCACAGCGTTGCATGAAACGGCAAACATCAGCTTGCCCTTTCACGTTTCACAGAAAGAGCGTGAAACCTGCTGCTTTTACTTCGCATAAGCTCACATCATGGTGGATTTGAAGGCGCCCTTGAATGACTTACAAAGAATAGTTTTGGTGTCCTTTTCCCGGCAATTTAAAACTTTCACTCTAGGGTAGAAAAACTGGTGAGAATCCTACGAACATGGCAAACGCAAAACAGGTTATTTTCACGTATAAACAGCAAAGCGCGACCGGAAAACGTGGAAAAATGGCAGAAAAAACGTGGCCACTCCTGCCGTTCACGTTTCACGTAAACGTGGTGCTAAATCTCTCTATCTTAAGCCCTTCACACGCTAAGGGGTGCAAAGGACATCGACAAGCTGCTCCTACACGTAATTGGTGAAAGCTGAGAGCTTTTGGTTTTGAGTTTTGCATCAACTGTCTATTACTAGACAGACGCCGGGCGATATGGAATCCATTTGTTAATATACATATACGCAAACATATACATACGTGCGTACATACGTGCGTACATACGTGCGCACATATGTGCGTACCTACGTGCGCGTACATACTTACCTACATACCTTCGTATATACATGCTTCATTGCAAAGCCGCCCCCTTGGGGGCTCTCAAGTGCCATACATAAATTGGAAAAAAAAAGGGGTGGGGGAAGTTTGAATGCGCGTCGTCAACATTTTTTTTCCAATTCCTGATGTGACTCAGCCGTTGTGAGTCTCACACTGGAAAGTGATGACATAAATTTTGTCTACTCTAGGTAACTGTCAAATATGTATACGTAAAAAAAGATACTGGACTTACACCAGGAACCAATGACCAAAGTGGTCAGGACAAATTCAATTTACAGAAAGAAGAAGTGGAGAAAGAAAGAACTCAAGTTGTGGACGGCCTCAAACAAGTCAATTGGGTCGAATATAAGACAAACACTGGTTTAGAATTGATTGACTATAATGTCGATAACTTTAATCTCGGACATGCAGAAGCTTTTTGTTCAGACAATGGTGCTGTGGTAAAGAAGTGCACTACAGCCGATTATAACTGTTTCCAACCACCTTGTAAATGTGTCGGAGACACAGGAGATGTCACCAAGTGCAGTAAGTAAACTGATACGTTCCTAAGTTAGCAATCTTCTTTGAAATTATCATGGTGCTACCAAAACAATCTCGCTTAGCTGTTCCTGTTGAGCGAAACAACAATTATTGAACAATTGGAAACCATCAGTCTTGGGGTTAAAAAAAAAACAAAACAGTCATTATCTATTCTCTGGGGAGGGGGGGGAGAGGTCGGAGGATTTTTGGGGGAGATCACAAGGTTACTAGTGGGAACAGAGGGGGAATCACCCGTCGCTTACAGAATATAAAGGAGGAGGGACTAAAGAAAATTGACTGTCAATAAGGGAGGTTCATTAGAATACTAAAAAGCCTTAGAGGGGAGGGGGGCCAATTTTACTGTGACACAACCAAAATCCTCCCCCCCCCTTATTGGCGTTAAAAATGGCCGGTCTCTTACTTTTCTTTCAAATGTAAGTAGATTGGCGTTTCTGACCTCTGACATGTTTATAAACAATTAAATCTCACTCAAAAGCGAAAAGTTTGTTGCGGAATCTCTACGGACTGCGTAGGACTGTACACAATCTTTCTCTAGAACAGAATTATTTTCGACGAACATCGTCGACGTTCTAAAGTTTCTCGTTATAACAGCTCGAAACGATTTAACAATCTGTAAAAATCGGACAATCTAACAATCTTAAACAATCTTAAACATCTGAATTAGACTACGATCTACTACGGTATTCAAAGATCACCTTGTGTAACTACTAGCTAGTATTTTTCCCAAAATCACGAGTACAGTATAATCACAATCCAAACTATTGTAATGCATCTATATTTAATTCTTAGTACGCAGAAGCACGTTTCTCCTTCCTCATTAGGCGGAATAAACGCGTGCAATCCCAAAATCTTTTTTAGTTTTTAGGGTAAATCAACTACGGAATTTGTTTGCATTATGAAATCTGTAACGCATTCAATTACAATTTAGTGACATGATTAATCAGTTTACTAGGAAATTTAATTAATTAATTTATTCGTAAATACTATTCCCCGACAGAGTTTATTAAACGCGTAATAATTTTTTTTCTGATTTTTGAACAAAGAATCATCGCCACACTCGAATCAATTTGAGTTGGCTGTGAACTAAACACTTAAATCTGTCAAGCAGGGATGGGTCTGTCGTGTGCAAATTTTCGTCAACGTAAAATCTACCTAATTTTTGTCATTTGGTAACCTTCTATTGTATTGTCAATTTGTAAACTATTCGATGCTTAAACACTGTCTGGAAGCCTTTGTAGATAATAAATATCATTTCATTTTTTTTTACAATTACAAAGGATCAGGATAAGACTTGAGCGAGCAGCACCTAAGGTCAGCGGTTAAACTACGAACTCTCCGAGTCCCTCCCTACGTGGTCTGCTTTGCAGGGAAAAAAAAATCAGCGGAAAGAAGTGATGTTAGTGTGCCACGTGGAGCCCTCCTTTTCGCGCAACTCACTCCAAGGGTTCCGCACAGTGTGAAATTTTTCTTATTTTCACTGAATTTTTCACTTCCTCGCAAGACGTACATACGTATAGACGTTATATACGTAACTTCTTACAAACCTCTGAGAAACCAGATAGGTACCCATTTTGGGTGCAAAATTCAATCATTGTATCGTAGTTTCCCTTCCAAGATAATTTCGAAATGCTAAGCAATTAATTTTTCTTCTTACAGCACGTTGTCCCGTTGGAACATACTACAGTGCTAACAAAGACGACTGTCTTTTGTGCCCTGAGGGTCATTATAGCCCTAACGAAGGTGCCCTGGAATGTGAACAATGCCCTGAAGGGACATGGACGCAAGGAACCAGGAAAGAAAACTTCACAGCTTGTACAGGTAATTAACATGTTTCTCGGAGCTGTTTAAATGTAGAATCTTTTGACGCAAGATATTACTATGGTAACGCTACATCCGTTCCAAAACTGATATTTTTCAATACTTTTTTTTTTCTAAAGCTCTACGTTCCCAGGAATTCAGCATTTACTTTTGATTTATTAATTTGTCATTGACAATTACAGAGGAATGTGGCCCAGGATATTACTCTTCAACTGGCATAGCCAGATGTTTCGAATGTCCTTCTGGGACGTATTCAGCAGATCAACGAAACAAAGCTTGTACAGAGTGTCCATTGGGCACTACGACTGTCAAGGCTGCTGCTAAAGGAATCCAGGACTGTGGAAGTTAGTATATTCCTTCCTCAATTACATATTGACAGTACGAAGTCTTAACTCACAACTGTTTAATTAAAAATATCCTTAGCGTAAGATCAGGGCTGCAAAATAATAAATCTTTTTCGGTATATCGCATGTATCAACCTCCCACTAAACACGCAAAAAGAGAAGCATCGAGTGTCGAAAAAAAAAGATAATGGCAAAGCCCTTAGAAAAAACAAACACGCTACATAAAAAGAACTACCGTGCAAAAACATTATTTCCTTATTTTCCTCCATTTGTCTTCAACTCCTGATAACTGTCTCCTTTTACAAGATCTCTTTCTCTCTGAAGGTTTGCTTAATGAGAAGTCGATTTTATCCCTGCCCTAACATAACAGTTAATATCAAAAATTATTTCTAAACCCTATCGTAAACGGATAATTGAACATCTCTTTTTACACAGTGGAATGTGCCCCAGGAACCTACTCAGACAATGGTGTCGAGCCCTGTTTACCTTGTCCACAGGGTACCTATCAACCAAATTCTGGCCAAACGACATGTTTGCCTTGTCCTGGACAGGAATCTACTCATGGAACTGGCGCAAGCTCTCTAGCATACTGTGGAGGTGCAAAATATTTCATTTGTCCTCGGTTGTTTATTTTGGGTAACCCTTACCACGGGCCTTTTAAATCTATCGAATTCGCTCTTTTACTTTCCTTTAAACAACGTATGACTTTGGAGCTAAAGTCAATGTTGTGGATTTTATATTTCTACATGTAACAAATTTTATCCTTAAATAGTTTTAAACAGATCCCCATTCAAACCAGTTTGCTGGTAGACTGGGCCAAACTGGTTAGATATTGCCAATAGATATATATATATCTATATATAACTAACTGCAGACAGTACTGTTTCGGCCTTCTGGGCCTCATCAGTGCAGTGCTAACGCTAGGATGGGGGAGAACCGAGGCGGTCACCCCAAACGACCCAACCTTTGTGGTATCGTCTAAGCCATGCCAGAGTGCTCAAACTAGAGTAAACCAGCGAGCATGCGCATATATATATATATATATATATATATATATATATATATATATATATATAACTGCAGACAGTGCACACTGTTTCGACCTATGTGGGTCTCATCAGTGCAGTGCAGACACTGGGCCAAGCCATATATATATACGAGTGTATATGAGTTTCTTTTCTAGCTTTGGAAAATCAAAGTCTCGTCGTATTTACAGAAGTGGGTGTCATATGAATAGTGCACTTCCGTTAGAAAACTCTCTTGTACCCTCGTTCCGTCATAAGGATATGTAAAATGTTGGTCGGCCTACTTCCTAAATTCAACGTTCAATTCTCGTTCAGAGGTCGACACTTGTGTTTCAAGTCCCTGCATGAACGGCGGAAATTGTGTGAACACGAAAGAATCATATCGATGTGAATGTCTACCTGGTTACCAAGGCAAAAACTGCGAAACAGAAACTAACGAGTGTCTTTCAACACCCTGTTACGCCTCTTCAACTTGCGTCGACAAGGTATGGCGCAGAACGAATGGTTCATTACGTACTGTATAAGCAGTAGCCCTTACTGGGCGCAAAAATATTAGCGGATATTTGTTCGCGGATACGATCTGTTTGGAAAAGCGAGCAGTTTTTCGAGAGCGAAGGGTTTTATGGCCGACTCTGTTTTTATGGACGCTGTGACGAAGGGCTATCGCTCGAACTGTTAAACTCTTACGGAGGCCAGTTAACATTGTCAACTCAGTTGGCAAAACCTTAATTATCTATCCAACCATTTATATACATTGTGCAATATAAAATGAATCATATATCAAACAAGTTGTTTAATTTTCATAGCCTGGTGCTTTTTCGTGTCTTTGTCCTCCGGATTACACCGGAAAGGAATGTGAACTGCCGTTCCTCCTTTGCACACGAGGCTACTGCCAAAACGGAGCAACATGCATCGATAAAGCAGGAACATTCGATTGCCAGTGTCAACAAGGGTATGAAGGGAGATTCTGCGAGGTGAACATGGATGAATGCGCGTTAAATCCGTGTCAAAACAACGGTGTGTGCATCAGTGGTTTAGACAGCTACTTGTGCAAGTGCCCACAAGGATACAGTGGTAAGAACTGCCAGATTAATGATGATGACTGCGCTGGAGATCCCTGCAAGAATGACGGGGTCTGCGTGGATGGCATCCAATCATACAGCTGCACATGCCCAGCTGGGTATTCTGGGAAAAACTGCGAAGTAGCCATCGATTATTGCGTTGGACAGCCCTGTGCTAACGGTGGTACGTGTACGAATACGCCAACTGGTTACAAGTGTGGCTGCATGCCCTCATATTACGGATGTCGCTGCACTAAAGGTGAGGCGCAAACTTTTTTCCATTAGCAAAGGCTCTGATAAGTGGCAGTATACTGATACTTCAGGTGAAATAACCTCTTGCTGAGTTCGTAAGCAGAGAAACTTCGTGCATATCACTAACGAATAAGTCCTGGAAACTGCGAGAACCTTGTTGCTCTCGAACAATCAGTTCATTTAGAGTCATCGATTTTAATGACCACTTGACTTCAATGTGAATACGCTGTGCTTTTGTTTTATTTCACTCTGTGATTGGTCCAGATTAGTCGCACCACTTTCTAAACCAATCAGATGCAAAACGAAAACAAATCACGACTTGGTCGCCCTCGTTTTCCCGCGCCTTTGGTGGTTACACATAAAGGTATTTTCCTTTCTTCTGATTGGCCGTTGTGACCCAATAGGTTTTTTCAGTTTTACGACGCTTACTTGAAAGGCGCTCTACTATTGTATTGTTTTTACAGTACTCTCCACCGATTACGACTTGTCTTTGCAAGTGCGACAAGCCAAGTCTTATTCGCGGCTTAAAAAGCAAGTTTCAGACATGAGCGCGGTAACCATCGCGTTTTGGATGCGTACCAAAGATAGCAACCCTGGCACAGTGATTTCATACGCCACAACAGTAAACAATGTCTTACAGGACAATGCACTAACCCTACAAGACTACGCTGGCTTTAATCTATTTGTTAATAACAAAACTGTTTTCACGGGTCTGAAGGCAATCGACGGACAGTGGCATCACGTGGCAGTCACATGGGAAAGCTCTGGAGGTACGTGGCATTCATACAAAGACGGCGTAAAAGTGAGGAGTTCTACCGAAGCTTTTCAACAGGGTGAAATAATAAAGGGTGGGGGTGTCTTGATTCTTGGTCAAGAACAAGATGAATTGGGGGGTGGCTTCAATACCGAAGAAAACTTTATCGGCGATGTTAGTCAGTTGCACATCTTTGACAGCGTCCTATCCGCTACAGACATTTATAATCTTGTATACAGCTGTGATTATGTCAAAGGAAACGTTGCATCTTGGGGAGACTTCAGAGAAAACCTAGACGGAGAATATCATATAACCGACAAGTCATACGCTTGTGACTGTGAGTATAAAGTTGGCTTATGTTCTTTCTTTCAATATCTCTATTCCGCAACTGAAGTTTAGACAAACTTATCATAGTGTCGAGGGACAATTTAGCGAGAGTCTCAATGGGGTCAATCGATAGCCGTACAACGCCCAAAACATTTAACAGTTTTAACTGTTGATTTTTTAATTTTTTTTTTAACCGTTAGTCGTGAAAATTTTTACCGAAAATAAATTTCTGTTGACAACAATGGATTAGCAAGAATGGTTCCTATGTTCCTTTCTAGTCCGACCCCACTGCAACACTTAATGCAGTGAAATGGACTAAATTAAATTAAATTAAATTAGATATGTTGTTTCTTAAAGTGAAATAGGAGGATTATGAATGGGTAACGGCGAACCGTCATAGAAGTGAGGAAATAGTAATTCTCACCAGGAAAACCGGAATAACCTCTGGGGACGTAGGCAAAAGGCTCGGGAGATGTTATACTACTGAATGCGTTGTTCATGAGTTGAGAATCAGACAGACTATGATTTTATGCAAGTCTTATAAAAAATGATTCCTTGTTAAAACGGTTTATTGAGAACTAGTCTTTTCACCCTCTTTTAGTCAACGCCGCTCAGAGAAAATTCTCTCTGACTTACAACTCATATATATCTGGGAGCGACGATAAAACGGTGGAGAACACCTCCCCGGAAGCCTGCGCTTCGTCATGTTTGTCAGAAGCTTCGTTCATCTGCAGATCCTTTGAGTTTGACAACTCAACCAACAGATGTGCCATGAGTAGCAAGTCATCTCATAACAATGGACTTGCAAGTGCATCGAATTATCGATTCTTTGAGTTGAGTAAGTGCAAATCACTAATAGCCCGGATATATATTAATTTTAATTCAATGGTGGTGCATTTTTTTTAAACTTTCTGTTAGCGTCACCAAAAGTATTGTTGGGTAGCTTTTTGTGTTATGCTGTGGTCTTTATCAGTTATCAGTTTTTTGAACTATTCATGAATAAAGTGGGAAAATTTCTATCGAACCAAAAAGTTTTTTTCAAAATGTCACCCTCAATCCTCACGGTGCCAACGAACGCTTTTCATTCAACTAATTAACAAATGGTAAACACCACAGCGTACACTATTGAGTTATGGATGCACGCGGGAGGTTGCTAAGCACGAAAGAAGCGTAAGAGTCGCTCGAGGCGATAGCCGAGAGCGACTCTAGCTTTTTGAATGCTTAGCAAACCTCCCAAGTGCATCCATAACTCAATAGTGTACGCTGTTGTGTTTACCATTTGTTTTATAACATAACATTTTTTCATTGTTGCTAAAGAGTTCCCTTTTATTTAACAAATCTTACGCGACCAGAAAAAACAAGCGCGCGCGGAAAAATAGTCTTTGCATTTGCTCACGTCTGCAGCGTACACCCATGGGCAAATGGCGGACGCTAAATTGACCAATCAGAGCGCGCGCTTAACTTTGGTTATGTTATAATTAATTTTTTTTTTCGCGTAACCATGACATTACTAATAGCGTTGCTCCGCAATTTCTCCATTCGCTCTGACGATGGGCTAACCGGCCACTCGGGAGTGTGAGCTCAAGAAACTCTTTACGGTGACAAAATTTACCTCGTCAACTCACTTGATAAAACCAAGTTATTTTGTACTCATCAAGAATATTTTTAATTATTGCAGTTTAGTCGACTTAAACTTGAAGTCTGAAGTAATACGCTCCGCAAAAAGTATTACTAACACTATGAGTTTCACTCTGATGTTGCCAGCACAAATTTTTGTACGGAAAACTTCAGGGAAGGATGAGTGCTATTCGTACTTCATATTTATCTCTTCCACTTGCAGACTACCTTAACAATCTTCCTCCCTCTTTCAGACTGCCTTAACAGTGTTGGTGTAGGAGCTGACAGTCGCATCCCCGACTCTGATATGTCGGCATCATCGGAGTATGCTGCAACCCACGCCGCCAAATTCGGTCGTCTACATGCGCAAACTCAGCAAAATGCAGCAGGACAGATCGAGGAGAACGGCGGTTGGGCTGCCAAAGACAACAATGGTAACCAGTACCTCCAAATCAAATTTAGCGAGGTCTTGCAGATATCAGGGGTGATAACCCAGGGAGCAAGCGATGCTGACCAGTGGGTGACGAAGTACAAACTTGAATACAGCAGCGATGGATCAACTTGGACTTACTATCCTGATGTACGTAAAAATGACTCGTTTGCTGACGAGAAATCGAATATTTACCAAAAGAATCATTCAATAACAGAAGTGGTGATCACGTATCACCTCTATATGATTTCAATATATCAACCTGCAAACAGATGATAAGAATAATGAGTGTTGATATAAAAAAGCACTCATTTCTTTTGTCTTGTTTACAAGGAAATTCATAGCGGTCTGGAGGGAGACTTACAAACTCGAATCTTAGAAGCTAAGCGATTGATGCAAGACAAAATTCCGTACCATTCAATGTAATTTAAGTAACAAAATGATCCTCGATGTTGAGCGCTGGCTGGAATTGAAGTGATTTTAGAAAAAAGGGAGCTGAAAAGTTCAGGCCACAAGGGGTTTCGAACCCTTATCTTCCTGTTACGAGAAAATAAGGTAGAAGAGAAAAAAATACTCGAAAAAAGGAAACCAAAGGAGTGAACAGTTTCCACCAATGCTGAACTGGGAATGAAAGATCAAGTCAGGTGCTAATAAAAAAACAAACAAACAAACAAACAAACAAAAACAAAAGAAAAACGAAAAGAAAAGTAAGCAAAACAACAACAGAAAAAAATATCAGAAAAAAGCTTTTTCTGTTCTTTCTTATAAATGATACGCACATTTGAATCTTACAGACCCTTAATGGCAACAGCGACCGCAATTCTGAGGTCCGCAATGAGGTCAAATTGTTCCAAGCCATGTATCTTCGATTCAGACCCCAGGAATGGCATGGCCATATAACGATGAGAGTAGACGTAAATGGTTGTCCATTGCGTAAGTATAAATATTCGAACTTTTTTTACAATAATATTCTTCCTAAGTTTGTCACCGAGTGTATGGAGCTCACGTCTTAAGTTTACAAAAAGACAACTGCAAATAACGCGGAACGAGCAGCTTGATATAACATAGATATGATTTTCATATAACCTTGTTGTGTTGCGGAATAGTTATTTCTCTATGTGCAGGTTTTCCGCTTTCTGTTCAACGTGTATTCTTGTATTAGCTCTTCACTTATGGAATGTAACATTTGTGGGGGGCTTTCTTTAAAGTGTGACACAGTTACTCAGCTCCAATTTTACTAATTCACAGTTCACGGTCGACTTACCAGAGGAACAAATGGTCTATCATGTTATCACTTGTCATATTTGAATAATGATAAGAACAATAATACCAATACTAATACTAATAGAAAAATCCGAGCCCCAGATGGGACTTGAACCCACGACCCTCTGTGATCTAGTCGGATGCTCTAACCACTGAGCTACTGGAGACTCTATGGTGAGCAAGGGTCAATTTGTGGGCCTCGACTCGAACCGCATCGCGCGGCTACTAATACTAATGATAATAATAATGTTGATGGTAACGATGATGATCATAGTGGTAATTATAACATGTTCATTTATAACAAAAGAAACTATGTTACTTACTCGAGCGAGGCGAATACATTAACATATCAAGAGTGGTGATTCACTCCAAAGTGGATAATCGTGCAGAGTAACTAGAAAATTATTAAACGATACCTGTATACCATTCCTGGACAACATAGTAGGATTATAAATGCAGATCGGGGAGATATTTTACGAAAGGAGTTGTACATTTTATTTCCAAAGCTGTCGCCAAACCAGCTGATAACACAGATGAATGCAGCAATTCACCTTGTCAGAATGGAGCTGCGTGTGTCAACAGATATAGTGACTACCTCTGCGTGTGTCTAGGTGGCTTTACTGGAAAGAACTGTGAAACAGGTGAGCTAATGGTAATATACAGTCACGGAAAAGGACGATAGAGTTGATCAATGATAATTTACGATACCAGCTTGACAGAAACTTAACGGAGCATACGTGAAATATAGACTAGGAGCAGTCGGGTTGGATATACATCTGAAAATAGAGAAGGGATAATAGAGACAGGTAGACAACCAAAGAAGGTCAAACAACGAAACAAGAGGTCATCAGAGCAGATACATCATAGGCAAAGCAAAACTCAGGGAACGAAGAAGCACATAGACAGACCGAAAGTATACCACAGACGGACGGATAGATTCCCTCATATGGGCAAAGAAACAAAGCTTATACACCGTCAGGGTAGAAAAAAAACGCAGACATCTTTACACATCCAATGGAATAAAAGATAAAAATGAAAAAAGCAAAAAAATGACTAGTTCAATGAACTGTGAACTGTTTACGCTTGGACAGCATAGCAAAACAAATGGACAGAAATTGACTTTTTACATTCATCTAGTGTCGTAGAGATGTTGCCAATTTAACTAAAGAGAGCTTTACATGATGCTATTTCTGTTTAGCGACAAACTGTAGACCAATCGGTGCACCACTTTACGGCTCAAAGTCTGGTTCCAATTACAACGCTGGAAGTACAATCTCGTTTAGTTGTGACCCAGGATATTCTATGCGGGGATCATCGTCCAGAACATGCCAGGAAGGCGGATGGACTGGCTCCAACCCAAGATGTTCAGGTATGTATCATCCACTTTTTAAACACGATCAGTTTCGACATTTTCCCGCAATTTTCAAATGCCTTTTACTCAAGGTCTTAAAATAACTTGGGAGAATGTGCTGCCTTTGCTCTGATATCCGTAAATGGTTCGGCATTCTAGTCTAGATACATCGGACGATCAACCGTAGGCCCCATCTTCTGTATCTTCTCTGTGCTTGTTAACGTACCTCCCGTTGCTTTGGTCTTGTTACTGTCTACACAGGTTCTCATTTAAATTAGCTTTTAAGCTGAACTGGCCAGCCTGTCCAGATATCACAAATGAATAAACATTATTTGTGCCTTGAATAAACATTTTATCAGTTAAATACCTACATATAGGTTTTGACTTGCCACTAAAACGTGACAAGTGACACAAAAGTTCACAGCAAACAAAAAGTTGATAGCTTCAGTTCTTATTGGACAAAGTACTGACTGGTGATACATCATGTAATGATTAAAAAATACTACACTCAGGCTAGATGTACTAACGTAAAATATAATAAATAGTATTTTACAAACTTCTCTCTCATCATTTCAAAGTATATCGATGTAACTGAGTTAACTGCTTCCTTTTCAGATACGGATGAGTGTACCAATAGTCCATGTAACCAGTTTTGCACAAACACTCACGGTGGATACGTTTGCCATTGCCATAAAGGATATGAGCTTTCAGGAAATACCAACTGTGTTGGTAGGATAACAAATGATATTTATCGAATCGTTAAATATGTATTTTATTTTACATTTTATTTAATCAGACGTTCAAGCAATGACATAATTTGAAAACCATTGCAGAGCCCCTGGGTCCGATCGGCAATGATTCGAAGCTTCATTTTCACATTTTATATGAAATTTGACCTCCGGTTGGGTGTGGAACGAAAAAGTAATAATAATCATTACTTCAACCTCAGCAATTAGAAAAGCAGATCGTAAATGGTATTCTGCTGGTAGAGACATTACTCAAGACTGTTTTAAGTGTAAATTGCATGAACTGCTCTGAGCGAGTTTGACGACAACTGTCAAATAGCTAAAATGAGCTTATAAAGAACTGACAGCTCTTCACTTTGTGTTCATTTATATCATCATGTTCCTTTTCCAGATATCAACGAATGCTCCACTGATAACGGAGGCTGTTCCCACTCTTGTCACAACTCTGCTGGTTCATTCTCATGTTCTTGTCCAAGCGGGCTCGCACTGGATTCTGGCAAAAGGAGCTGTCAGGGTAAGATTACATAAATATAGACTATGGTGAGTTTCACGAGAGGATCTCTGATATGCTTCCATCTGCTTAAAAAGTGCAGTCAAGTTAAATAAGAGATAAGAGAAAGAAAGAAGGTCGTAATTATCTTATCAACATCAGAATTCAGCACATTGGCCTCCACTCTTCTGTTTTAACAATGAAAGAAGCAGCCGATTGGCTAACGCGCTGGACTTTGGAGGAGAGATCCAGATTCGAGCTCAGACCGGCTCATTGTGGTATTGGGGCAAGACTCTTTACTCTCACAGTACCCAGGCTCTCTCTCCAACCAGCAGTTTGGATGAGCACTAGTGAACTGTCAAGAAAAACCTGGCATGGGTAGGAGGGGTAGAAATGCCCCTATTCGTTTCATGGTACACAAGCCTGGATAAGCGTTACAGTTATGGGACAAGTGGCCTCTAAAAGACTCAAACCCCACTTTGGAGGCAATTTCAATAACAAAATACTACATCCGCAACCTTCCTTACTGTTTAGTGCTTCCTGTATTTTTACTTTTTTTTTTCAGTTTCAAAAGCGTTTATACGTATGTATTTATATATTTTTTGAAATCAAAAGACAAATAACGAAAATGACCTCAGCAACTGCGACTTAGCAGTAGGTAATTAAGGGAAAGAGAAAAACCTCCAAGACGACATTAAAACCACTGGTACAAAATTACAGTGGTCGTGCTCTTCACGCCATTTCATTGTTCACTTGTAGATGTCGACGAGTGTGCTACTAACAATGGTGGTTGTGAACATTCTTGCGTCAACACATTCCAGTCCTTCACCTGTGTATGCAGACAGG
This sequence comes from Stylophora pistillata, assembly GCF_964205215.1. Taxonomy (NCBI): domain Eukaryota; kingdom Metazoa; phylum Cnidaria; class Anthozoa; order Scleractinia; family Pocilloporidae; genus Stylophora; species Stylophora pistillata. Next base: position 27,078,308 of record NC_142527.1, on the reverse strand, counting down.
GATACACTTTGGCTGGGGATAAAAAGAACTGCCAAGGTAACTGACTGCGGACACCAGTGTGTATATTCCCCATAATATATAGATTTAGCCGAGCCTAAAAGCGGAGCTCGCATTTTTTTCCCGCACGTCTCGTCTCCTCAGCTATGTACAAGTGTAGTGCACGCGTTGTATGAATATATGAATATAGTTTATATCTGACCACTTGCAGCTCAGAGGCTGAATTACGGGTGCAGTGTAAGATTGAGAATAGACGTCAGCATATCATTTGAGAATTTGTTGTGCTCAAACGCCCGCTGGACAAGACCAAAGCCGTGGCGTTGGCGTGCCCGCGGTACAGTTGACTGAGCATGCTAAAAGTATCACGTTTTACGGGCGCCCGTACGGTCATAAGTCCAAATTTTTTCAGCCTGATGGGTTACTACTACTATTTTGTATAATTATGGGGCTACGCTGCGCGCGCTGCGAGCTCCGCTGTTATTATCTATACACTTCCTGTGGTACCAACAGAGAGAATTTGTTCAATAAGCAGAAGCTTCCTTAGTCAGCGATCATTCCCTTCATTCTCATGATCTTAATATTCGACTTGGGGGGGGGGGGTACTGTGAGGAGAAATAAGATACTCGTCACTCTTAGCGGTTGGAGGGTTAAAATGAGTTGAACAACTTTGATGAAAAATGAGTAAGCTAAGTGTTGCCACTCTGAAGTGCTTGTGCATTTGTCAGTATGCAAAAATCCCATTTTGAAGAGGCTAGGAACCTGAGCCATTCGCACGCGCGTTTTAAACTCCTGCTCGTTCTCAAGACTGTTGTAATAAAATCGCCATCATGACATTATAGCATTAATATTACTGCCAATGTAAGAATTGATTATATGATAATCACGTTGTTCTTTACAGCAATTTCATGTCCAAATTTAAGTAACCCTAGCAATGGAAACGTGGCACTGAGCTCGGGGCTTGCTTTGGGAAGTACCGCAACGTACACATGCAATGAAGGCTACAGAGGCTCATACGGAAGCTCGAAATACTACTGTCAGGCAGATGGGCAATGGTCGGGTAAAACCCCTACCTGCTCACGTAAGTGTTTTAGACGCTGTACTATTAAAAGATGGAAAAATTTTAAAACATGAAAATATTCGCTAAACTTTTTTTTTTCAAGAATGTATCACTCATCATGCACTGATCAAGTCCCCAAAATGAACGATCTTAGTTTGCGACCTGACCAGAAGCACTTGCATTACGTTGCTTGCATTACGTTGCATTACGTTGCATTATGTTGCTTTTATACTTAATCGTACCTCTTATTTCCCACGAAGGGACATTACCAGAGGTTTGATAAGTTATTTGCAAGAGAGGATCGAGAATTCTTTTTGATTGAGGATGGTTCAGAAAGTCCACAATTTTATTTCTACACTACAAGCCAAACGAACTAAGACATCTTTATAGAAAAGTAAATTTTAGATACTTCACATTGAGCAGTTTCTGGTAATACTGCCCTAACAGGAATTGTGACCCTTAGGTATGATTAAGGGGGTGAGGAAGGCTTTGGTTCCAGATCCCCTGGACCTCCCCCCTGGGTCCACCACTCACATGTATCAACAATTTGTTGACATCAAATCCAAGGAGATGGGCCACACTTGTTTCTTTATGGATACCGTTATAGCTTAAACTATTAAGCTTGAATCAAGTTTCTTGTAAACATCTTATTCTACAATCCCAGAGTTGTAACACAACAAATGAATTTCCTTTCGCCACTAAAGGTGTCTTTTGTGCGGAGATCGGAGAGGTAGAAAACGCCAATCCAGTTACTTTAACTGGGAAAGATGCTGGAAAGAATGTTCTTAATACCAAAGCAACTTTCTCCTGTAAAGCAAACTACGCTATGGTGGGTGACGCAGTCAGGACGTGTCAGCAAGATGGAACATGGAGTGGGACCCAACCCAGATGTATTGGTATGTTTTACTCGAGCTCTTTTAGTTAATGTAAAGCTACTAAGTTTGGAGAGGAGTCCAGTGGGGAGAGCGCTCGCCTCCCGCCACTGTGGCCTGGATGTTATTCGCGGATCTGACGTCGCATGTGGCCTGAGTTTGTTGTTGGTTCTCGTCACCCTTGCTTCGAGGGTTTTATTCCGGGTCTTCAGGTTTTCTACCCTCCGCAAAATCTGGAAACAGGCCTCAGGCAAGAAGGAAAGAAATTTCGAGTTAAGGATGTCTACAAAAAAGCGAAAAAGAAAGGATTTCAGAGTACGCGCCAAACTCTGCCCAAAATTGAGATGTTGAGTTCACTTCAATTACAAATTCATCGGCAATTGTTTCTTTCATTCCAGGTGTCCTCTTTTAGTCTTCTTCAAGTAACACTCGTTTATCTCACCATCCATGTCTTTTGATATGATTTAATCGTTGTCAGCTAACTTCTTAAAACTCCTCGATATCATTGATATCAAACAGATGCTGACCTCACCTGATAGATACAATGTTTGGAAAACTGAACAACAGCTAGCCTTACTAACGTTAATTCTCTCGCTTGCAGCTTCCTTCTGTAGTCCAGTACCAGTCCCTGCTAATGGCGCGGTTCAAGGCTATCGGTATGAGCTGGGTGCTACTCTTCGCATCACTTGCAACGAGGGCTACAATATGGTACCAGCAAGTTCTGCATTTAGGACTTGCATTTCAGATGGCAAAGGAGGAGGACAATGGTCAGAAACAGATCCTGTCTGCGAATGTAAGGGCTTCATGATAAATACCTATTACTTAGCAAGAGGGCCGGACGGGAAAATATTTGGCTTGAGGTGATGCCGTACTGACCGAATGCCAAAAATGTTCGCTTTCGCTCTTCTCACTCAGTCAACCCGCAACTTATCATTTGTACGGTTTTTTTCCGGCCCTACACACGCCATTATGCACGGCCTAAAAGCGCACACGGGGATGTATGAGTCATATGATAAATATTTTTAATATCAGATAAGTTAATCGGCTAATGGCTGCTTTGTCGGGCCTATACGTGGATCTCGAATGGTCATGTGTAACCCGTGAATCTATCACCATGGTAAATTCCCAGATTCATCTGCAGAAGAACAGAGTGCATCTACCTGTACCATTTGTATGGAACACTGCAACAAAAGGGCGAACTGACAAAAGTTGAGATGGAACGTTCTGTGACTCTTGCTACAAGATTCATAGCATATGAACTGGATAGGAACAACTGGCAAATTAGAAAGCGGACTTTCGAAAAGCTTATTTTTATCACCTTGATGTACTTCTAGTTTTATTTTGCAGGAGAAGTGAGGGCACCTGCATGCACTTTTTCTTTGGCACATTGTAAAAAAAAAAGGATGAAATATTAAGTGTCTCTTGCTCTTTCTTCCAAATCTAGTGGTAGATTGTGGTGACCCAGGCAACCCTTACGGCGGATACCGTCACCTGGCCTCTAACTCTAACACTAAGTACCAGGCTACGGTAACCTACACATGCAAGGCAGACCATCATTTGGAGGGAGAGGAAAGCCAAACTTGTCTGGCTAACGGAATATGGAGTGGATCAAAACCTGTTTGCTTAGGTATGTAAAATTGAATTTATAAGATACTTCTCATGACAAGTTTGCATATTGAGTTCTTTGGATGACAACCGTTTGAAAATCTTTTCTCAATACCCAACGAGAAGTACTGATTTCCTACACAGGGTGTTTTGTTTTGTGCTGAAAAGAAACCATAATTTTTTTTTCACGTTTTCCTTCCGTGGAACCTCTTCGAAGAGATTATCATACGTTCCAACTATAGTGACGTCCATCGAAAGACATCCTTTTATGGAGTAGAAAACTTAAAAAAATGAGAAATAACTCTGTGCAATACCTATCAGTTGTGCACAAAATTTTTGGACGTTAATATAATAAATAATATTAAATACGTTAATTGAAGCTACCCCCTTAGGGGCTTTTCAGCCACAATGTAAACTAAGTGCTTGAAAATCCCCACTGGCAGGAAGCAGACCAGTGGGCTAATTATATAAATACTGATCCCCATGAGATTCTATTGTTCTCTCTCTGCATTAAATCAAGGATTGTTGTCTTTAAGATGACAAAACAACTGTATGAGGAAAACGGAAGCGGTCCTTTTTGTTAGCAGGGAAATTATCAGGGGTAATATAATCAAACGCGCTAAATAAGCCTGCTGCAATATTAAAGATATTGCAGTGTGCAGGCTGCAATATTAAAAATATTGCAGTGTGCAGGTTACAATTATTAAAAATATTGCCTCTTCCACTCCTAAAAGACTTTCAAAACCCACGCCCATTTCCGGTGGCTGGCGTCTGAAACCCAACTTTTGTCAACTTTCTTGCATTCTGAAGCTGTAATTGGCGTTCTAAATCTTTGCTCTATTTAAAAAAATAAAATAGAAACGCCGCCTTTAGAAGTCGATAAAGAATTAAAGCACTGACAGAAATGTCCAAACGTTACATTAGATTATCTTCGATTTCTGTTGTAATATCTGCCTTCGTAGAGCTCTGTGTAATAAATAATCCTTCGTCTTCCGACTAATCCGTCCTCTTTCTAAACCCAGGTTCGCACTGAGTAAACTGACTGAATTCTCTGGCTTATAAAGTATGCAAATTAGCAGTGTTACACACCTTGCACGAATTAATTCTGTCATTAGAACTGTTTTGAACAACTATAACAACGAGCTACAGTAACAACCCTTGGCACAATTAAAATCTAAGATATATTCATCACAACAAAGAACAATAGCAATGAGCATCACAATCATCACACATAGGTGCGACTAGAATCGAAGATCCAACTCAGACACACTGAACAATAGGATTTCATGGGGATCAACAATTATAATAGATAATTACTTCGGCATATGGTATTATGAGAAATATTGCAGCCAGCTTCGGCCTACGGCCTCAGGCCTCAGCTGGCTGCAATATCTCTCATAATGGCATATGCCGAAGTAATTATCCATTAAAGGGCGCAGCCAAGGAGTTGAACGAGGGGCAACCGAGAACAAATCCAGTGAGTGGAAGGGTGGACAACTTGAACCCGGGACACCGGATTACAAGTCCAGCGCCCTAACCACTCGGCCACGCCGCCTCTAAGACTTGGATGAAGTGATAACATAACTGGGAATACGAAAGAATCCAAAAACTTACCTTGATCTTCCTGTTGTAATAGCAAGGCCAATTATGGTGAAATATGGTGAACTTAATTGGGCGAGTATAATTCAGTAATTTAACAACAAATCTTTCACGTTAAAATCTTTTGTACTTTTCACTCCAAGAGCGATCCTGCGGTAACCCTGGTACTCCTGCTAATGGAAAGAAGGACTCGACCAACTACAAGTATGGATCTGTCATTAGTTTTAGCTGTGATGTTGGTTACACTATGGTGGGATCCCAAACCCGGACGTGTCAGACAAATGCCAAATGGACTGGAACACAGCCTACGTGCCCAAGTAAACGAACTGACCCTTTTTTATATTTTTATATTATTTATATTCAATTTTTGCAAGAGTCTATGGGTGGCTCTGTAGGAGAGAGTGATACGTAACTAGAACTAGCAGTAATATTTCTAGCTAGGTAGAGGATGTCTACAGCTACAGATGTATCCAGGAGGATACAAGCATATCGAAAAACTAATATTTGTTTGATTTGCAGTCGTTAGCTGCGGTGATCCTGGTGCGCCGGATAATGGCGTCAGATACGGAACGACATTTACCTATCAGAGCGTTGTAATTCTCGAATGTGATCCCCAGTACAAACTTGTTGGAGACCTCACTAGAACCTGCCAAGCAAATGGACAGTGGTCTGGATCCCAACCCACATGCCAATGTAAGTAGACCACTGGTATTCATTATTCCGTGTGATATGTTATCATCTTGGGATACTCCTAGGCTGGGATCGTGCGAGATAAAACCAAACTTATATTAGCCCTGAGTTTTCTTGGACGGGACGAGAAATGGTGAAACAGAGTTTCAAGCGTTAGTCAAGTTACAAAAAGACTTTAACTTCCCCCGCCAAATTCCTCCCCCTACCCCCCTGAATCTGCCACCTGACCCTTATTGAACATAGACAGAGAGGCATTTATTTACCAGTTTTATAATATACTCGTAGTAACGAACTGCGGCACATTTTTAACCGGACCAAGCGGCACTGTCACTTCAAAGAACTATCCTGGAAATTACAACGACAACGAATACTGCACATGGCAGATTCAAGTTCCAGTGAACAAGAAAATCAGACTCGACTTCACTGAATTTAAGACGGAGACTGGTAAAGATTTCTTGCTGATCTACGATACAAGTCGCTATGACAGGCCGATTATCACATTTGACGGAACTACCTACAAACCACCGCCGTTTACCTCATCTGGAAATGTCGTACGAATTCGATTCATTAGTGATGGAGCTACCAATAGGAAAGGATTTAGTTTCAACTACAAGCAAGTCGGTAAATACACAATTCAGTTTACTTTTGTAAGTTCTAAGTGCGACATGTTTTTCTTGTTGGTTTTTCTTTTCCTTTTTGCGTGTTTGGAGTTCATTTATTTAAGTCTTTTCACTCTCACTGTGATTGTATTATTTGATAGTTTCATAAGCGCTTTTCTTTGTCATTTTTTTGCCACTTCGTTGTCGCTTTGTGCTGCCTGCATAACTAATACAATGGAATCAGTAACTGTTTTCTCGTTTTCGTTGAGCGCAGTTTAGTAATGTTTCTGTGTCGCAACAATGTAAGTTGTTTATGGTCCTCTTTTTCGTCGTGTTGTTCGTTATTTCTTGAATTTAAATATTGTGTAACTATTATAACCCTTGTTATTTTCTTTAGTTTCAACCAACGTCAGCTAATCAGGATTAAAGTGAATTATATTTCAATGAAAGACGCGGAGTTGTTAATTACGGAGCCACAGACCACAGATTTCGCATGATGGCAATTTCAACTTTAATTGGTCGATAAACTATTTCGATAGTTTCTATTCACTCTGTCGAGGAGTTAACGCTCGAAACGTCAGCCTAAGCAAACTCTCTAAAGTGGCCAATTTACAATATCAACATCAATAAAACCAAATTATCTTGTAATATCCCCAAGGACGTAGCACCAGAGTCTCTTTAAACACTTACCCCCTTTTTCACTTATTTATTTAATGGTATATATATTTAAGGCTGATTTTCACGTCGATCGTGACCGAAGTCGCAGGCGTAATATGAGGCGCATAGACTTTCGATCCGGTGAAAATTAATGAGAAGCCGAGTACAGAGGCCGATTGTGAATCTGTGTGAACTGAATTTCTGGTGTTGTAAGGATCAGTTGACCTGAGAACTTGCATTGTGATTTGTTGGTTATTCCGCTTCTGTTGCGAGTACAACAATCTAGTTTACACTGAAAGAGACTGAAACTGCTCTGAATCTTTCGACTCGAATTCTATCAAGCCTCAAAACTCGGCATGTGACTATAAGGGCCTGATTACATGAGCAGGGCTGGTCTTGTTAGCCGGGCTGGCCCTGTTAGCCGGGCTTGCCCTATTAGCCGGGCTGGCCCTGTTAGCCGGGCTGATTTCTTTTGTTTTGGTGTTCGCCAAAGCGTGAAAACAAAAGAAATCAGCACGGCTAACCGGGCCAGCTCGGCTCATGTAATCACGCCCTAAATCTCATTTTTCGCAACTCTTGACTCCGTGTTAGAGAAAACCAGCCTTTAGAAATTTAAAAGTATGGAAATGAAATATGAAAACTTATTGGCTGCGCGCGACTGACGAAGAGTTGGATTAGTTTTCCACTCTCTGTAAGGCTATGGAAAATTATGCTTGTCACATACATAAATTAATTTTGTTTTAGAGAAAATTTTGGTTCATTCTTACTTTTGAGTATAGATGTTAATTGATCATTCTGTCAAAAACATGCGCCGTTGAAGCCAGTTTATTAATTAACTAAGTAATTGATTGATTGATTAATAAATACCATCGTTTCAAACTGATATTATTGTCAAGCAATAGAATTCACTGATCCCAAACGTGATAAATCGCACTACAAAATTTGAACAGTTGAACTAATTTTAGCTTGCCTCGAGGGAATGTAATTGATCAATTAATGTTCTTCTCTTTTAATTCTCTCACTTCACTAGACATAGATTGCGGAGGCGTATACGAAGAGGGAAGTGGCACCATCAGCTCCCCTGGTTACCCCAACGGTTACGCCATTAATCTTGATTGTATGTGGCTACTTTATCGCGCCGTGGAATTTCCTGATTTTATCTTCACTGAATTCCGAACAGAAAGTAACTACGATCTCGTGACAATATCTAGCGGAAGGTGAGTTTCAGTTTCATTTATCCCGAGTTCTATCGTTTCTTCGCTAAGTACCTTGTATATTGCGCTATTCTGAATACCTGAATAAATAAATAAATAAATAAATAAATAAATAAATCAATGAAGTATCGTCAGATTTCTGCAACAACAACAAAAACAACAATATTTTCCTATACTTTTCTTTTTCAATCATTTTCAAGTTTTTTTCTTAGCCTACCGGTGGGCCAGCCTATAAAAATCTGATTACAAACAATACGATACGACAACAAAAAAAGGAGAAAAAGGGAGCGAATTAAGAGCGAGTAGTTTATAAAATGCGAAACGAGGGAAAGAATGGCAGCATTTAATTTAAGATACTCATCTTAATAATCATCTTACATAAGAAATTTTTATTTCTTTACATCTTAAATTTCACGTTTGTGATCATCTTATATACATCAATAAATTAATCCTCCTCTTCGAGGAAACTTAACAGTATGTTTTGTAATTTTACTTTTAGTGCTTTTGTTTTGGTAGCTCTCTCTCAGAAAGCATGTAAGCTCAAGCAAACTTTGAAGGAGTTACGGTGACTTTAATTTTTGTTTTTTATTGTACAGATTTGCCGAAAATGTGCTGACGAATGGTTGGGGAGGGCATGCCATTCCAGCGGGTTCCTTCTATGACGACTCCTCGCACTACCTGTGGATACGATTTACCACCAACGGCGGAAATGGGGACGGACGATTCCACCCTGGGTGGACTGGGAAGTACCAGAAATACTATCCTTATGTTAACAAGAAGAAGAGAAGAAAGTAAAGCGGCAAACAGAAATGGGGCGTCTCCCCATTACAATTAAGGTGCAAATGAAAAGAAAATGATATGTAATACATAGAGGTAATAAAGGTTGAACCAAAACATACTCATGTTTTTGTGATAACCGTGAACTTGCCCTTGTCAAAGACAAACTTAAACTTGCAAGATCTCCAAGCGCTTCCCCCAACTAACGGCTGAGCGTTTCTTTGGCAGCCAGTTTTCGGATTAAGGTCTAACTATAACCTTGTTACATATACTTTGTTCGATACTTTTCTCTACTACCATCACCTTTCTCTTTGAAAACCTATTTACAGTGTGGGAAGAATTTGATTTATCTGGGGGTAAATTGGACGAAATAAGACAAATCATCAACCATTAGTTATTTCCGTAGCAAAACGAAGAAAGCTGGTTAACTATCTCCCTCCTAGAAAGAAGTATTTTCTTCCTACGATATCAAATAATAAAAGAGGCTGCCAGCATTTTTACCTTATTCCTCTAAGTCATCTCGTGTCGATCTGTCAACTTTCAGGCCTAAATAACTGCAGGACACACGATGTTGCACTGAAAATTATACCAGCACAAAAGCGTTTAGGATAAAATAATTCGCTCTCTTCGTTTTTTCCATGATTCCCATTCTATTCTATTGGCCTCATTCAATAATTTGGTCAGAAGCTTCCAGTCCTAACCTAAAAGCGCGAAAAACTTTGAATATTGATAATCATTTAATGTCATGATCTCTCTGAGAATTGTGTCATTATAACCCCTCCCTAGCTAATTATATGACAACCTCTGCATGGTAATAGCACCAAGAAAAATAAAGTTTCCCGACAAAGAAATCGTTCTACAGTCACATTTGCCATGATAAGCTTCAGATTGGTCCTTTTACCGTGATGTTATTGGCTGTAAAACTGAAGTAGCGTTCCAGTCAATAGCGAGACACGTTACTACATAATGCTCAGTAAGGGGTTCGATTGAAGTCATCATTTTCTTGTCGCTCTCTGGTGCTTGATAGTGTAGGATGCAAGGCGCAGTTGGACCTCTTGATCTGTTTTTTGAACCGCTCCTCTTTTCTTTTACGTTGTTAACAGCCCCCATTTCAAACGTAAGTTACTTACAGGTCAAGGTCGGTTTCTGTTCTCTCAAGTATGATGTTAAATCTAAGCACTTGGCGTGTTGCAAAGAGATAGAGAAAGGGAGCATAGAAACTCAATTATACCAAACTTCGTGGCATTCAGTTGCGGAGCTATTTTTAACCCTGGTCCAAAATAACACATTACCTCAGAATATATAAGGCCAACACCATGTAGAATCCGGTCAGTCGGTATTGATTGGATGACAGCCATCATTAAAAAAAAAAAAAAGTGTATGAACTGTTATCAATCCCTCCTACAGAATAGGATGATCCGAAACTCGTTTCGCAGGGCACGGTTCATGATACCATAGATTACTGGATTAATCCAGGCAGAAATAGATGCGAACAGCGGGTAAACTGACTGTGCTGAGGAAGGAATGGATACCTGAAAACCAAACTGTAGCATCGAAATGACAATAAAAGGAAACCAGGCAATCGAAAACCCAAGCACGGCGGCGAAGATGGTCCGAGAGGATTTCACGTCTTGTGCGTTGATTCTTCCATGGTTGTTCGCTCTCTGTAAGGATGGAACAATGATATTGTTGTGTTGTTTGACAACGCGATAAATGCTGTAGTAACAATACACAACCACGGACATCAAAACGGCGTAAAAACAAGCAAAGAAGACAAAAGATATCCTCTCTGAACTTTCGCTGTCAAAAGTTGTTCGGCAATATAAACTGTCGGGGATCCAACGAAATGTTATTGGTGCCGTAAAAACGAAAATAAGTAATTCAGCACAGAGTATAATCCAGACCCCTAGTAATGAAGTTACAGTTTTCGTTCGAGTGAATAGCAATGAATATTTACTTGGTTTCACGACGCAGAAGTATCGATTTAGTGAGGCTAAAGTCAGAATGGAAAGTGACACTTGAACCCAGTATTGTACTACAAAACCAGTGAGCTGACAGAAGTTGTCTGCAAAAATCCATTTTCGCAGTCCAGAGGCGGTCACTTGGAAAGGAAAGCTTAACATAGCCATCATCATGTCGACCAACGCAAGCGATGCGACGTAGAAATTTGTTATAGTGCGTAGTCTTCTGTTTCTGTACAACGCGTAAATAATGAACGTGTTTCCAATGAATGACAAGACCATTGCGAAAGCTAGAATTGAAGTGTGAATAACGACTGCTCCAGTATCTCTTGAGTCCTCCTCCGAATTCATTTTTCTTCAGAAAGTTTCGACAGTGTTGGCTTAGCCTACATAAAGAATCTTACCAAGTTAAACTACTTGTTTTGCTGTTAAACGTTTTGACGAATTTAAGATATGTTCTTTATAACACAGTGTAAACTCTGCTTATACAGTACACCTGCCAATACAGTTTTGAAAGCCGTGTCACTTTACACGGACCTTTTTGTTTTTTCTTTTGTTCAGGCAGTCCAACTTATCTCAAACGAGAGAAAATAATTACTCTTCCATGTCAGATGGTTGATGACTTCTTCGACAGTCAAGAGCTATGTTCCAAATGAACTTTTCATCAAGCTACATGAATGTATCATCAAGTTAATGTTAACAAATAGCCACTAGAAAAGCATTAAGCCCAATCAGCGTTGTCCTCAAGATTGAAAAGCAGGAATCCATGCGGTTGCCCATAACTGTCACGGAAAAAGACATAGATCCGCGGTAAAAAGACTCACGGCAAGAGAAAAATTCCCACGGCAAAAGGAAAAACACTCACGACTAAAGAAAATTCCCTACGGTAAAAAGAAAATTACTCACGGCGAAAGAAAATTTCCTACGGTAAAATAAGAAAAACCTCACGGCAAATAAGAAATAAGCTCACTGTCACCTTACGAATCATTCAGTTTACCTTTGTTTGCATAGAATGAATCAGACTGAAAAATAAGAGGAAGTTTTTCCCCACAAACATCTTTAGTGTTTACATAAAAAATAAATAACAGCTTTCACGCGTCAACAAAGTTTCAGATAGCAAGTTAATATTACATTCTGCTTTAATCCAAGTTTTTAAGGATGAGGTTGTTGAATGCCCGATATATCTGGCGCGGACACCGTTTATCTTGTTGTCGTTGATGGAAAGTTACCTTCGCGATGTGACACCAGACAAAATTTAGTCATTGTACACATGAAACGGAGTTATTTGTTTCGGATGTAAAATAAATTGAACGTATAGGATTGAAAACATTCGTGGTTGCTTAAGTTATGTGAAAATATTGGAAATAAAGGGTAATCGACGAGGTATACAGATTATCTCAAATCAAATAATCGTGTAAACTCAAGTGCAAAAATTACAACCGGGAAACCGCGAATAGCACGATATGTTGCGAGGCCCTCTAAAGACCCCGACGAATAACTTATTTTACTTGTAATTTGAATGCACGCAACCACTACATCAACTAATTTAGATATATCAACAAAGTTGAAATGGTAAATTGGCCACCGTAACGATTACAAAAGCTGACGTTTCGAGCGTTAGCCCTTCGTCGGAGCGAATAGAGGAATTGTGGGTTGTGTGTGCTTTTAAAGGCAGAAAATGGAGCTACGTTATTGGTGGGAACATGGCAACGAGGAAAACACGAATAAATTAGTGGAATGAAAAGCGTTCGTTGATCCCTGTGGGATTTAGACTGCCGGTTTGAAAGATGAGCTTTTGTTCAAGAGTTTTACGGCTTTCCGTGCTACCTAAGTGTAAGGAAAGACCGCAGATTGCCATATGTTGCTTAGAGTGATTAGGTAAATTAAAATGTCTAGTGACTGGTTTCGATGTGTCCTTGTCATTCCTTTCCACGTCTCGAAGGTGTTCTCGGAATCGGTTACCTAGTCTTCTGCCTGTTTCGCCGATGTATATCTTTTTGCAATAAGTGCAAGTTATCCAATAGATTACGTTGGCGGAGGTGCACGTGAAGAGATCGGTGATCTTAATGGATCGTTTAGGTCCCGATATTTTATGATGAGTGTTGTGAATGAAAGGACACGTTTTGCGTCGTGCACGAGCGCATTTAAAAGTGACCAAAAAATTGCCTATGTTTTTGTCGCGTTTGAATGAAACGAGCGGAGGCTGCGAAAAGATAGTGCTCTTCTCTGGATCGTTTTGAAGTAATTTAAAGTTTTTAAGAATGATGGATTTAACTGAGTGGTTGTGAGGGTGAAACGTGAGAGTGAAGGGAATGCGGTTGGAATCTTCCTTATGCGACGTTTGTAGTGCTGAATGTCGATCAATAAGTTGGGCGCGGTGGTAACCCGCTTGAACGACAGAAACAGGGTAACCACGTTTATTGAAAAACTGACACATTGACTCTGATTTGTGGTGGAAATCAGAGTCATCACTACATAGACGACGAAGTCTTAGAAACTGAGAAAAAGGAATGGAATTCTTAACGTGAGATGAATGCGAGGACGAATATAACGAGTCATGCGAGTCTGTAGGTTTGTAATACACACTAGTGCATAAACCTTTGCCTTCAATTGAAACTTTGATGTCTAAAAAGGATAAAGAATTGTCAGAAATTTCCCACGTATATTTCAGAGCCGAGTGAAAATAATTGACTGCGGTTATGAATTGAGTGAGCTCCTCTCTGGTTGAGGAGGTAGCGCCGATACAGTCGTCGATGTAGCGACCGTAGAGTTCAGGTTTGGACCCGTTGTATTGGCTGAAAAATTGATGTTCGACAAAACCTACAAAAGGTTGGCATAGCTAGGTCCCATTTTGGTGCCCATGGCCACTCCATTGGTTTGTTTGAAGAAGTTGTTTCGGAATGAAAAACAATTGAGTGTGAGCACTAGTTCGGCTAAGCGTAATAGTGTTTCAGATTTAGGTTCCTTAACAATACGTTGATCAAAAAAATGTTTAAGGACCAGAGGGCCTTCGCCATTAGGAATGACAGTGTAAAAAGACGTAATATCCATGGTGAAAAGAAGTTTGTTTTGGCCAAGGAAATTCAAGTCGCGAAAAATTTGAAGAGCGTGTTGGCTGTCTTTAATATATGATGGTAAAGTTTTGACGGTGGGAGCAATAATTTTGTCTAGATAGCTGGAGATAAGTTCGGTAAGGCAACTGCAAGCCGAGACAATGGGCCAACCCGGGTTGTTAGGTTTGTGAATTTTAGGTAAAAAGTAAATATAAGAAGTTCTAGGAGTGGTTATGACGTGCACCTCCGCCAATGTAACCTATTGCATAACTTGCACTTATTGCAAAAAGATATACATCGGCGAAACAGGCAGAAGACTAGGTGACCGATTCCGAGAACACCTTCGAGACGTGGAAAGGAATGACAAGGACACATCGAAACCAGTCGCTAGACATTTTGATTTACCTAATCATTCTAAGCAACATATGGCAATCTGCGGTCTTTCCTAACACTTAGGTAGCACGGAAAGCCGTAAAAGTCTTGAACAAAAGCTCATCTTTCAAACCGGCAGTCTAAATCCCACAGGGATCAACGAACGCTTTGCATTCCACTAATTTATTCGTGTTTTTCCCGTTGCCATGTTTCCACCAATAACGTAGCTCCATTTTCTGCCTTTAAAAGCACACACAACCCACAATTCCTCTATTCGCTCCGACGAAGGGCTAACGCTCGAAACTTCAGCTTTTATAATCGTTACGGTGGCCACTTTACCATTTCAGCTTTGTTGATATATCCAAATGATTTCTTTACCCCCACCGACGCAGCCCCAAATAGTTCCTTTAGAAACTATCAGCCTTTATTCCTTACATCAACTGCCTTTTGTATATTTTGTAGACCACAAATTGTCGTCAATGACCCCTCACCACTGCACAATTAAAAGTATCTTTTGAAATCCAATCACGAGCCATTCGTCTCTAACAGAGATCGAAGAAAGGATGATAAAGAATTGACTGCCAGTTAGGGGGTATCGTGAAAAAACTACAAAGCCTTAATGGGGGGATTCGGAAAATTTCATTGCGAAACGCCCAAAAACTACGACCCCCTCCCTCTCTCTCCTTTAAAGGCTTTGAAAAATTGTCTTTGATTATGAAAAATAAATTTAAGAATGGAACACAATTAGGACTTGGCGAGAGACAAATAATGAGGAAATTGTTTATTAGCCCCAGTTAAATTCCGGGAGTGATTAACATGTAACTTCTCCTATAATATCCATACGTTATCCAGCAAACAGGTAACAAGAATACTTCAACTTTTCAGGTAGAATCGTTATCTTAAATCTAAAACCAAACTCTTGTAACAAATTTACAAGGGATTGTGTAGCAGCTGGAGGAGAGAAAAGTTAGTTCCTCTCTCTCTCTTCTAAGTTCTTCTTCTAATTAAAGGGTTGATACGTACACAAAGGAAAACTGATTGCGTGTTTACTATTTTACAGTTAAGCAAACACTTTTTTGACATTGAATATTTAGAGTTGCTAGCTGTCGATACCAGATAGCATCGTATTTTACACACACATTTTTATTATTAATATGCAATGTTACAACAGCATAGATTTGTTAATTTCACTTCCCAACTGGCTAACAGCTAAAACTTTAGCTTGCTCGTCGAATTCCTAATTTTTCAAAAAGTATCAGTTTTTTGTTCTCCTTGGTGAGTGAAAATATTTTATCAGTTTACAACAGTCTAAAGTACTTCGGGATTCCTTGTATTTAGATAACATTACTTTTCAAAAACCTCCTCGAATTCATCATCGTTGTCTTGACCATCGCGGTTAGGGTCGCTACTTGGACAAGCTGCGAAACATGCGTTCATTTTAGAAGTACAGATATTAGCACACGGCTGGTCCGTACATTTATTCCTACATAATACAGCGTCAGAGTGACATTCACTAACACACAGCCCCTCGGAGGACGCACAATGTATGATAAAAATCGCGGCAAGAAAGAGTGCAAGTTTACAGTTCGTCATGATCTGAAACAAAAATTCACAGATTATTATGACTGTTAACGTTCCAGCTTCATTTAGTCTACCCAGGCGTTTAGTTTGTAAAACGGAGCAAAATAGCGAACGACGCGCCTTCATGCGACCCAAGGCCAAATCAAAGCCTCCTGTCTTTTTTTGCCCCGCTGTCACAGTGTTTTGGGTATCCCCGAGGTTTTGGTATCCCTGTACCCAAAACACTAATGTTTTTGGTATCCCCTCTTAAAGTTAAAGAAGACTCGGGGCCTCCAGATAAACAGAATGTTACTTGGCGTTCTATCAAAGACAATTAATCAAAAATCAACCCCAAAAATACAACTATGTATAACACTTCTTGAGTCACATTGATAAGAACCAAGAAGCCATTTGCAAATTCCAAAAACCCCTACCTTATAGTGACATTAAGTGTACTAGTTAGCGGAGAAATGTAATCGTTTGTCTCACGATGCAGTTAATTGAAATGCGGATTGCAACGTTTCGAATGCATGCAGTTACTTCAAACCTTCTTCAGGCGATGAGATCGGCGCGTTTAACGCGTCACCTTGCGCTCAGCTGTGGTTGGATGGAATTCTACTGCTGTGATTGGTGCATCTTTCGGATCAGAAATTTAAATCTCTTCGATTTAAATTTCCACTGTCCTTGTTAATTTTGTTGGGGTGAATTCTTATGTGAATTGCCTCTCAGTTTACCCTGCATGTGTAGAAATGGGGATCACGATGAATAAACGTTACTTCGTTCCAGACCAGGCAATGTTCAGTGTTGTGGGAGTGCTCTGAGAGGGCGGAGGTCTGCGTTTAACGAGTCAGATATCCCTGTAGTGTTCCTTAATTCTCTCTAGCATAGGTCTGCTAGTTTCGCCGATGTAAACTTTTCCGCACTCACAGGGAATCCTGTAGACTACGCCATCCTGTTTAGTCGGGTCGACGGCATCCTTTGGGTGCACAAAATGTGATCGTAGCAGTCTCTGAGTTGAAAACAGCGGGTATGCCTTGTTGTTGTAAACAGCGACGAAGTTGTTTCCGAGAGGTCTTTGATGTAGGGTAGAACACCGGTGGATCTGAACTCGGTGGGGTGTTCAGTGTTGGTGGTCGGTGTCTTATTAATACTCGGTCGATATCATCACCTGAAGAAGACTCACAGTGTGCAGTCGAAACGTCGCGATCCATATATCAAGTGACCACATCGTGAGAGAAACGATTACATTTCTCTTTAAAATGTTATTTGCCACGATGGGTAACCACAAGAGCGATTACATTTCTTTTTTACTAGTGTGTTATTTACCACGAATGTTACGATATGAATTTCATTACATGTAAACAACAACTAGTATTATCATCAAAGAATTTGCACCTAGCCTGGCTTTGAGTAAGGGTAGCAAACGAGAAAGGTAAAGGGAAAGGGAGTGGGGGTGAGAGCCTGATCTTGTCTCGCGCACGCATTCACGTATCAAGAAAAATTCACCAGTCAAATGTAGTTAAAAAATATTTCGAATTTCAAAGGGAAAACTTCAAATCTCACTTTACCTTGCCTTTCTGTAAAAATTCACGTGTCACGTATCACTCTAAGGCTTAATCATGTGTAACGCATACAGTCTTTGCTACCCTCTTGAGACAGAAGTCCGAAGCATCTCCGAAATGGCTTTTTAATTGCACGTGTATTCCTAAATGACACGTATAAACCGTAAGGGCACATGCTTTCTGTGATTGGTCTATTTTTGTTTTGTTTATCATAAGGCAGGATTGGATATGATAAATGCGAAATCAAAGTCCTGATCGAATTTTAACGCCGATTCGGTGAAGCTTCCATGTACTTCTCGTAGGATTTGGATCTTGACTGCGGAAATGAATCTCTACGCACTAGAAAATCAGACGTAGCGAAATGCATTTTGATCGAATGAGTCGGGACATACTACTCGAGGGGAAAAGCATCTTAATGGAAACATCGGATAGCTGTTTCTTGAAAATTTTGCGTGAGGATCGGATCTTTTTAAGTTTTCATCGGTATCTGCTGCTCGATAGCATAGCTTGCTCCGCCGAAATTGATAGACATGCAAATCGTGTCTAAAACTCTTCACATTTTTGTCCAACATTCAAGGACCTTCGAGTTCAAGAAGGCAGAATTCACTCTGAGCCGATTACAATCGATAGAAATTCAATTTAATCGAGGAAATTTTTTCCACATCAGTTGATCGACTTATCATAGATCATGGGTCACATGATCAGGTCGGAGGGCACGAGGAAATAATTGCATATTTAAACAAACAATAACTCCACCGTAATATGCCATTTTACGGTTGTGAACTTAGTTACCAAACCTTTGAGTAAAGTGAGGCTGAAGCGTCTAGTTAGCATAATAACAAAGTAATGTACATTTGAAAAGCAGCAATGTTTGCATCATAACAACATCACCCTATTAACCCCACTCCAAAGGCTTCAAAGGCTTGGCAACCAAGCATGTCACTGTAAAATGGACTCTTCAGATCTTTACACACTAAATGATAAGCTCATTGATGGCCAATGATTTCCATTCTTCCATTGACGACGACCAATTCAAAAGAAGCCAAATTAACAACATCTTAAACCTCTTAGAGAAAAGCATCAAGCAGGTTCTTAAACTCTTCGCTGAACCTGGCTTCCTTTTTCCGCGCTTGACAGATGATATAACATTGAATAGAAGTGGATTATACAACTAAGTTAAAAAAACTTAAAACTCGTGTCCACATTTGAAAAGACTTAAGGATAAAAGGACTAACAAACAAAAATGGTCGAATGAACGCTTTGAATAAAACCTTGCTCTCATACACGCACAAACTAAAATAAATTATGTTAATTCGGCCTTCGCAAGTTTGAAAACACGGGAAAGAGCGGAACAAAACGAGATGTCAGTCAAAGTGCAAACAACACCAGCTTGAATATCATCGCAGTTTCAAGCTCTCCCTGATTAAAAAAATGATCTTCTCCTTTTTCAAAATCTGATATCAAGCCCGAGCCACGGTTGATGAACAGGCATTGAATAAATGAAATGAGAAACAGTGACAGGAACAATGGAATTCTTTGCATGTTTACGTTAGAAACATATTGCACAACGTTGTATATTCCACGACAGGTTAAAAAAAGAACGATATGCAAGCCTCAGATCGGCATAGTTTCGCTTACATTGGGTAGGGATGAACAACATTACTTGGTAATAATTTATAAAATAGCCGGTTACTTACCGATTATTGTGCTTTATCAACAACGGAACCTCCTTTTCTCTAATTACCTCGCTAGCTCCGATCGATCGAATAGATTGTTATCAGACAAGCGTTTATTTTATAGCTGTGAAATTAATTTATGTTAGTTCTTGACAAGACAAAACACCATCTGCCGGGAAGTAGATCTTAGTAGAGTGTGGTCACAATCATTGATGGACTATTTTTACCGTAGTTAATGGCAGCTATTGAAAAAACACTTAACCACGTTTTGTCATGTGGCTAGGTTGAATAAGTGCATGTAATTTATTTTATGCTATTTTAACAGTCGGAATTAATGTGCGGAACTCGTGAATAGTAGAATTTTAAGTTTTTTTCCTCCACAGTTTTAGCGAGTCCTTTGTTGGTAGGGTATCAAATATCTGATAAATTTTAATGTCCTTCTCTTTTGAATTAAGTAGCAATTTTATATTCAACCTTCAACATGCCCAATTTTCCCACCTCACGGTAGGTCGCTTTAGAGAAATTACAATGATCTTTAATTCCGTACGTCAAAATGAACCAATTTGAAATCGCTTTGGTTCAATGTAGGTGGAAAAAAGGAAGGTCGATCTAATTCTAATAATTGCATGCAGAAGCACCGTGTTGCATTAGTCAGTCACTTGCACAAGGACCCTTTTCATTTCTTTCGTAATTAACTTGAGAACCATTTTTTACTCGTCCCTATATTAGCATTAAAGTTCACGGCATTGCTTCGTTTATGAAAATACGCTCAGAATGCTCCTTGACAGAAACGGTTTAGCGGCGACTGCCTTAAAAAACAAACATTGTATTGTTACAGAAATATAAATGAAGCTCACATGCATAATGTTCCGAGTTTTTATCTACGCATTGTGAACTTTAGTCTGATACAGCTGCCTTGATTCATTACGAAAGGCGGGGGTGTTGACGACCGAGCTTGGGGAAGAAGTTCTTCCTCCGCAATCGTGCTTGACAGAAAGAAAGATCAGTCTCGGAAATTGCTATACCATTTATGATCTGGATTGGTCGAACACTAAGAACAATTTCAAACCACAAAGGATTTACAGCATAACTTGAACTTGTTGAAAAATAACAATCATTGTCGCCTGCATGCAACACGTTTGTCTTACTTCCCCTGAAAATAAGTTCGTGTCTCGTGTCGCTTGATTTCTGCGACACGTACAGAGTGATCAAACATGTTATGAGAGTAGTTGTGATCGTTCACAGCATTCACATCACTTTGTCAACTCACTTTCTCATTTTCATTCACCCACCTTTCTCGCGTACTCAGGAAAAATGAAACATTTTCCAGACAACATCACTATCTAATTTGTGGAAAACAAAGGTATAATCTTAAGGTTATGGACTCTGCAAATTGCCCTTTATAAATCCCACGTGGTATTCCATTTTATCTTCTCTTGGCTCAAAAGGTAAAAAAAAAGATTAATTGAGCCATGGTCAAGAGCGGAGCTCCTGTTGGTAGATTTTTAGTACCCTTCACATTGGATTATTAAATGTCAATTTCAGGGGCAACATTAAAAGGTTTTGCTTGTAAATTACTTTAAAATGATTCTAATGTCTCGAGGGTAAAATGGAGTATAATTTTGATGGAAACAAGCTGGCAAGCATATTAGAGATAATGTCATCGTAGCAAAATAATAACCATACGATAAAGATGAATAAAGTCCTAAATGTAAAAGGAGTTCTGCTAGTTATCCAGACGCCTACACATGCACTAACGGGAAAAAAACTATAGCCTTCCGCTGGAACCTATCAAAGAAAAAAAAAAATAAAAAAAAAGTAGAAATTGATATCTCGTATTCGTATGGCCAGGTTTTTTTTTCCTCGCTTTCCCTTATGTGAAAGCGACCCCGTTGGTTTGGGTAAAAAAAAGAGAAACAAACAACAACAAAAAAGAGAAGAACAGAAAGCTGTGAAAGCGATCTAGGGGGTTGATAGCCTAATGGTTGAACACGGTGAGCAGCGATTTTTTTTAAGCCTTTGATCGATTATCTTTCGTACGTTCGTGGTGTGGACAAACGCATCAGTATGTACCTTTACGCAAGTCCTTTTTTCCAGTTTCAAGTCTATATGTAGGATTTTGTTTAATTTGTTTTCTCCCACAATTAAACTTTCCTTGTCAGACAGTCTTTCTGCAGCTTTTTCGTGTATCATTACTATTATATTTATCTATTTCCTAAGATTTTAATTTTTCTAAAAAAAACTTAGGAAATGACTTCGGTCGCGGCTGACGGGAAACGGATTATGACGAAGGGCTTGACGACAATGCACATATCCTGTAGGTATTAATTCCCTGCATTAGGGACAAAAAAAGAAACATTTAACGTACAATGGAAGTTTGTGTTCAATAGGGCGCCACAAATCATAACCGCGTAAAGGCGAATCGCGACATTTGCCAGGGAAGAAATTTGAATCATCACTTTTTTAAGTATTGTGAAAGATACAATTGACTTACTTCCACATTTTACATTGACGTAAGTGCCAGTTTAAAGGACTGAGAAAACTTCCCCTTGACAATTTACTATTTCGCAGAGGGTTAGTTTTGCAAAGTGTGAATAGGCACGCATCTCCAGAGTATATTTTGACGATTTGTAAGCAAACTTATGGCTCATCAGTCAAGGGAACTAAATTCGTAGAAATAGACTTCAAATTCTATTTTGTTAGTGGAGCCTTTATAACGATAGAAGCAATTCTGAATCAAAAACTTTTACTCAGACTCAGTCACTGGCCATATAGTTTATTTTTGCTTCAGTAAAACATTGTTTTTTCGCAGGGCCGGATTAACTTTACGTCTGGGGTATCAGAACAATTAAGAAAACGTTTAAATTTTTTAATATACAGTATCATTTACATGGAATTAAAGTTCAAGGCAACTAAGTTAATGGCTTAGTTATTTTTTTTTTCAAAGTTCAACGCTATTTGAATTGTAGATTAAAGTTGGTGAGAAAATTAAACGCAAGGATATGAAATCAAGCGCAACTTTGTGTCATTCATTTTCGCGTATCTAGTGTGTGTAAGGATTTTCCTTCTTTGCTGTATACTTTCTCGTACGACGTTTCAACCTGCAAAACGTTATCATCGTAGCTTGTGTATATCCTTAGACGACAGATGTACAAATTGCACGGCTTGTAAATGTTGAATATCTACTGAGCTTATCTGACTGGTGAAGATTTGCTCCTTGAAAAGTACAAACGCATGAAGGAAGTTTGAGACAACTTTTCGAATTTCAAAGACGCAGAAATCCGAGTTATTCTTCCATCATGTCTCATTCAGTTGAGTTGCCCTTTCATTCTTTTTCGCAAAACTAACGCAAAAATGAAAATAAATATAAAATTTTCGGCGTCTTGACATCTGTTCCACAATTAAAGGTGGTCAATAGATAAGCTATGGAAATGAGTTGGTAGCGTATTTAAGTCAGCTCTCTTTCATCTGTAGTAGCACATGTTGTACTCATCACTGCCATTACCAGGCAATTTAGAAAAGAAAGTTTTCCGTCCTCTTCAAGTTCTCTGATAAACTAAATTGCGGAGTTCTGTTCGATTGGCTTGTCGTTAAATACATGTACTTTGTCCATATACAAGGCTGTATATGTATCAAGAGGGTAAATTAAGTAAGCAAAGCGGTATCGTTTGTCGGCGAGGTGTAATAGCCTGTTTGTTAATTGCAATACATTATATCCAGTTTTTGCCCTACTCGCGCGGTACTGGGTTAACTTTGCATATTACAGTATGGACTATGTGCTCTAGTTGGTTGTTGACGGTTCGTTTTTATTTTTTGTCACGTTTCCATCTGGTCTACAAATGTTTCAAACCAGATCTTACGATTAAGCTCAAACTAACCCAGATCTTACGATTAAGCTCAAACTAACCCAGATCATCTAGTCAGACGAATCGGATTGTACAGATCGAGACAAAATTGACGGAGTTCAAGGATCAAGTCGAACATTTATTCTTCACTGTTTCTCGATTAGATTCGGTTCAACTCCACCACTGCGTTTGGTCTTACAGTGTTTTGAGAAAGCTATTGGACAATCTATTAATGATACACCACTGTTACTGAGAGAAGACATTATGCCATTATTGAACCTTAACCTAACATTTTATTTCTTCCCTTAAATACATCGATAGACATTTCAAAAAGCTAGAAGGAACACTTACCTAC
Source organism: Stylophora pistillata (assembly GCF_964205215.1). NCBI lineage: Eukaryota > Metazoa > Cnidaria > Anthozoa > Scleractinia > Pocilloporidae > Stylophora > Stylophora pistillata. Next base: position 27,054,857 of record NC_142527.1, on the reverse strand, counting down.
GGAGTCACTGTTTTCATTTTTTGTCGCGAAAATACTGCGAAGCTTGATGATCAAGAGGTTTGAGCCACCAGACTGACAAACAAGTTCTGAATTGAATATGATTCAGGTTATGGCACAAAATGACACCGTGGAAAGGAAAATTTTTAGGGTTAACTTTTTTTACGACTAACGGTCAAGACAGCTGACACCCCCTTTTCACTATCACCAACAAAAGTCGTTTCCAGGACTTCTCTCAAAACGATTAATAGTCTCACTGTTATATCCTTCATTGAACATTCTGTTGCGAAAAAATCTTCTGACAGTCGGTGAACCCCGTGCAGGTGGTGGTCCAGGTGACCTTTCCAAATAGAATGTTAGAAAACTAACTCAGGATTCTGGCTGCACCCGTTGGTTCCAA